>NC_133756.1:29249531-29876198 GCF_036562045.2 Rhinolophus sinicus
TAAGATTTATACGTAGGGTTCACTTTCTAATTTGGGGGTGAGATAAGAGAACTATACATTTTTATTTCTCTTTTGGATAAATGTTCTTTTATCTGGTAATAGTCTCTTAAAAATTGCAGGCCTTCTGCTTTAACTTTTTTTCATTACTTCCCCAAGTATATTAGTAGGTATACTGCAATATTGTATTGCAATAGTAATATAGTGGGAAGGCAAAATAAAATTCATTATTCCATACTCTAGGAATTCTCTCTTATTATTGGATGGACTGCTTGTTTTAGGAACTGTTTTGATTAATGTGTCATTTTAGTTGGGCCATTTTTAGGAATTTTGGAGGCAATGCAGCCTTATGGTTTGCATTTTATTGGGAAAGCAGGGGTATTCTAGCACCATTGACTTGTAAATACAGTTTATCAATATTTAATAATTTGCATGACTTTCTTCTACAATTACCTAGCAACAGTTATTCCCTGCAGTGTTCTTTCAAAAAACCCTGCAGGGACAGACACAGTGGAGTGACCACCAAAATAGCAGTAATAACAGTAATGATCAATATTCTAAAACATGTAAAGGTCCCAACTCAGGGAGACGTTAAAACCTGAATGTCTTCTGGTTTCCAGATCCGCATAATTAAATTCTGACTGATGAATTTTTAGCAACATGATGGCACTAGTCTTTCTTCTTTAAGAGACTAGGGAACTAGAATTTGGTTTGATCTAAAATGTCAATCTGAGACCAGGTGAATTGTGCGTTCTTAAATATTGTTAGCAGATGTGACCCACCATTGTTTGGAGGCTCTTTAGAAATGCCTTCAGACAAAAGAAATTCTTGGATCTCGCCTTGTGAAAGATAAGGTACCAGGTGAGGCTGGGGCCTTTCCCCATTTACATCCTGCAGTGTAGTGTGCGTTGAGCTTTATTTACACAGGACCCAGTGTAGTTAACGAGCCTTTTCAACTGAAAAATAGGGAGGAAATTTGTAGTCATTTTAAAGAAGTAGTTTTACCTCACACGTTATGGATATTTTATTGTCTACACACAGAGGATAACCAGCTGAGTAGACTTGAACTGGTTGGCTAGTAGCCAAAGTCGGGACTATTTTAGACCCTGTTCCCTCATTTCCAAATTCTGAAATGGACTGGCTGGGTGGTCTATTTCAGACATCTTCCCTTCCCCCACCAACCCCTCACACACAAATAGTTACAGAGGAAAGAAGAAAAAAAGGGTTTTTTTTCCTGGTCCTCAAATTTATTTGTGCCTGTGAGTCTTGTCCCCAGAGAGACAACCATTTGAGTGCCCATGGGATGCAACACTCCAAATAGAAAAGCATTTCTTAAGTGTTTATTTACAATTTACTTGGGATTGTGCAAATATATCTATACATACCTATTCTAAAAATAGAAAGCCGTGTAGTTCATGGAGTATTTGAATTGGGCTCAGAAAAGAGATCAAATGAGGAGCCGACATCGAATCACCATACGGTAGGAGGTGCACCTGGGGTCTGGCTGCAGCTCCATCTGCTATTGCTGTTTTCCCTGTGCTCTAAGGCTGCAATACCTCTGACGGGACCCTTGGACAGAGATAGCCTTTGAAGGACCTGCGGTGTACTTCTAACGGTCCCTTTCACATCCTTCTCCACCAATTAAAAATCAGCATGGCAAAATATCGGGGAGGCTAGTTTGGATCAGGAATAGTGTATGAGCTTCCCTTGCCACAAATGATAGGGTCTGATTTGATACGTGAATGTGAATTTGTTGTTTTAAAGCCTGCATATTATTTTTTGGAAGGAATTATCCATTTGTGGATAATATTAGTAAACTGGATGTAATATAAATAATTTATTTGGGGATTTGGAGTCACTAATCCAGATTGATTAGTTGTCTGCTAGAAAAATTCATGTGGCCACAAGGATTTTTGGCACCTTTTCTCCCTACAGCTTCCCCGTTCTTTTTCTCTTCTTCGGGTTTTACTCAGCTCCAGGCAACTCTGTTCCCTTGGCATAAGCTTGTCGTTCAGGAAATCTACTGGGATATCTCAAATAGAGATGGGGGAGGGGTAGTGTTTCCTGCACATTACTCTGCCCCATCTCAGTTGTTAATTTCTATACTTGGTTGATTTTAACCCAAAGGGAACAAGGGAGCCTCATATGCCTTATCCGCAGGCATCGTATGGCGAATATCCAAGGAGGGAAGTGTAAAGGATGTTGTGGCGAGGCCCAGCAAAATAGAAATCAGCTTCCAACAACCTCTCCATGAAGGAAAGTTTGTGTTTTCTTAGATCTCTGTATGTATTTTGCAACCAGAGAGCTTCTCAGCAAGCAGCATTTGTAAACTCGAGATGAACAAGGAGAAGCCAAATCACAACTTCCGAATAGGTCACATTAGCAAAGGAGAGTTGCCATTATAAGCCCGACACTGAGCATCTGTTAAGGGAAAAATCAGTTATCCAAGTCACTTAAAGATTTGTACTTCAAATTTCTCATAAGTAATTCAACAGACAGTTACTAAGAATGTGCTGCGTACTAGATGCATTGTGGGAATACAAAGATGGATCAGACATCCTGTTCTCGAGGACCTGATAGTCTGGTAAGGTGGGAAAGGCTTCATTCATTCATTCATTCATTCATTCATTCATTCATCAGCTATTTAGTGCATTCTAAGAACCAGGCACTGCAGTGGACAAAACGGACAAAAGTCTCTGTTCTCATGGCACTTACCTTCTGGTGGGAGGAGGCAATGAGCTAACTAAGGTATATGTAAGATGCCAAGTAGCATTAAATATTCTGAAGAAAAATAAAGCAAGATAAGGGGATAAACAGTTGAGGGTGTGAATGCTATTTTCCATAGAGTGGTCAGGGAAGGCCTTTCTGATCTGTTGACATTTGAGTTAAGTAAGACCTGAAGAAGGTGAAGAGAACTATGCTGATATTAGCGACTTCTGTTCTAGGAAGAGGGAGCAGTCTAGGAGGAACAGTCAATGGAGAGGCCCTGAGGCATGTTGGAGGAACAGTAAGGGGGTTAGTGTGGGTTAGGGGCAGGAATGAAGGAGACGGCAATCGGAGATGAGGGTAGCAGGAAGCCAAAGTATATTGGACCTTGTAGACCAAGGAAAGGACTTGGCAAATTCTTGAGATGCCATGATCTGTGCTACAGAGAAATGTGCATACCAAATCCATTCATTTCTTTCTTTTTTTCATTTTTTTTTAAGAATTACTGTTAAAATATTTTTTAAAAATTTTATTGGGGAATACTGGGGAACAGTGTGTTTCTCCACGGCCATCAGCTCCAAGTCATTCTTCAATCTAGTTGTGGAGGGCACAGCTCGTCACCAAGTCCAGTTGCCGTTTTCAGTCTGTAGTTGCAGGAGGCACAGCCCACCATTCCATGCGGGAATTGTTGAGAGCTCACGCTCTAACCAACTGAGCCATCCGGCTGCCCCTCTGGCAGCTCAGCAGCAGCTCGTTGTTCTCAATCTAGTTGTGGAGGGCGCAGCTCACTGGCCCATGTGGGAATCAAACCGGCAACCCTGTTGTTCAGCGTGCTCTAACCCACTGAGCCATCTGGCTGCCCCCCAAATCCATTCATTTCTTGATACAGTAGGTATGTCCTGAGCCCCTAGAATGTGTTGGATACTTAATATTCATGGTAAGCAAAGTAAAAAAGCCTAATTCATAACATTGTCAAAGAATGAGACTCTCCATCTGCCATGGAGACATCTTGTAGTAGTAGCCCCAAAGTGCATACTAAAAGTTGAGTCATTTGGGATATTTAACCTCACATCCCCACTCGTGCGAACGATTCCTTTTTCATTTAATAGTGGTCTAAATCTGTCAGATTTCAGCTTAACCCTTATCTCACGACACCATGTCTATGGTGAGCCCCCAGGTCTCAAATACTTTTACTGTGAAGCTTGATTTTTCTCCCTAATATTTACCAGATTTAGCAAATAAAAATACAAGATGCCAAGTTAAATTTATTTCAGATAAACAATGAATAATTTTTTAGTATTACATGGGCTAGAGTTTTATACAAAGAAAGCATTTGTTGTTTATCTAAACCAGCTCCTGTATTTTATCTGGCAACCCATCCTAATTCTCCATCCACTCCCGTGGAGGTTACGTGGGCAAGAGTAACAGCAGCATATGAAAAGCTTTGATTAGTCTGTGATGATTTCACTGATCACAAAGGGTCAAACAACTGGAATTTAACCCACTGAAAATGAAACCTGGGAAGAGTACCACAGAGTTCTAATGACTTGACTGCTTAAATTCCACTCCTGCCGCATCTGTTGGTACCTCGCCCAGCAGTTATCTTGGAACAATGGGCCACTTGTAAGGCACAGTCAATAGGTACAATACAGTAGTTGAGAGCCACTCAACCTATGCAAGTAAGTGTGTAAGTTTAATTAATTGAGTAAGCCATCCGGACAGTATGTGAGTCACTTCTCCAGAGCGAATGCAAAGGAAGTGTACCTTGTCACAAGATCCAGAGATCGCAGGCTGTTTGCCTCATGGAAGACGATGCAAATAGAAATCAGTGAAATAATAAAGCACTGGGATATTTCATATTCAGAGGTGAAGCAGAGAAAAGACATTGCAGATAGACTTGAAAATAGAAGGTGCCATATTTTTCATGTGCTACATGGTAAACTAAATGTGCGAGTATATGTTTCCATTTATAATTGAGGACTATTTTGCTAGATATGACAAAACTGGTATGAATGTGTTTTAGAATGTGATCTTTGAACTCTCCTACTTTGAAAAAGAGAAATAGTCACAGATTTAAGGAAAGCAGTTTTGGAAAGTAGGATTAAACGCTTGGGTTTCGGAGCCAAATAATGACAAAAATAATCATGGTAATAGCTCACATTCGTTGTGGACTTCCTGTATGCTGGTATGTCAGTTTGGGTTGTCCAAGAAGAATGTGCTCTGATGTGATCAGACGGGTAAGGATTTATTGGGTAAAACCTGTGAACTGTAAAGGAAGTGAGTAAAAGTAGGCTGGCAGAGGCTTCAGACCACAATACAGGTGCTCCTTGACTTACAATGGGGTTATGTCCTGATAAACCCATTAAATTGAAAATGTATTTAATAAGCCTAACCTATTGAGCGTGATAGCTTAGCCTAGCCTACCTTAAATGTGCTCAGAACACTAACGTCAGCCTATGGTTGGGCAAACCATTATAACGAGTCACTAACACAACGAATACATTGTGAAGTATTGGTTATTTACCTTCATGATCCCAGGCCTGACCAGGAGCTATGCTCGCTGCTGCTGCCCAGCATCACGAGACAGTATGATGCCATATATATCGCTAACCCGGGAATAGATCAAAATTCAGAATTCGAAGTTTGGTTTCTACTGCACGTATATTTCTTTTGCCTCATCATAAAGCGAAAAATTGTTAAGTTGAACCATCGTAAGTCAGAACCATTTATCCTAATTGGATACCTATGAAAGGAGAGGGGAAAGGAAGAAGGATCGAGTAGGAAAAATCCTAGATATCAGTAAGTTTCTAAGAGCGTTTCATACAGGCCAATGGAGACTCTTTGAGCTAAAATCACCTGTTACAAAAGTTCTTTGTCCCTTAGGGATGGGCCTGTATTAGTATCCTCCCCCGTAGTCTTTGGATGGGAACCTGGAGGAAACGTGGACTTCGAACAAACAGTGGTAGAACGAGAGGGTTGGCAGCTGGGGTTGTTAGGCAATTATTCTCCTCATAGCAAGTGATCTGAGTGGCTCATTCTTATGGCCCCACAGCAAGGTGCTGTACTAAAAGTGCTGTATTCATGATCTTATTTAATTCTAATACAACCCTATGGAGATAGGTACTATTAGTGTGCCCATTTTACAGGTGAGAAAACCGAGACACAAAGAATGTAAATAGCTTGCCCACAGTCAAGAAGGCAGAGTATTCAAAGAAAGGCAGAAAAAGTATTCAAAGTTACTCAAACTTGAGTCTAAATGCTTGACCATTGTACCGTATTATAGAAAGAATAGTATTCAAATTCTGTGACTTACTGATTATGTAAATTTGGGCAAATAATTCAAACTCTTGGATTTGTTTCCTTGTTTATAAGGTGGGATGTCACCTTCCCAGGAAATGTGTTTTTTTTTTTTTTTTTTGCTTCCTTATTGTTGTTTTGAGCTTAAACAAGGTTAGTTCCTTTTCCTTCTTCATGTTCTCTCATCTAGGTTCGTCACCTCTTCCTTTATTCCTTATCATCCTCCCGGTTACCAGCCTCAGCCTGTTCAGGCACCCACAGGCTTAATTATGTCTTCAGAACTAACAGGACTATTTCTGTGTGGATTATATGTATGAATGTATGTATGTACATACGCATGTGTGTATGTATACAGTGCCCAGAACTTGTAATGATCTATAGTAAATACTAGATAAAGTGTAGATAAAGTGTAGGCTACCTTCCCTTTCACTTCCCTTTCACCCATCTCATTGCCTCATGGACATGAACCATATGATAGAGGACAATCTAGAACATATATTTTTCTTCCTTCCTTTTTTTTTTTTTTTTAGACCTCCTTTGGGGTCTGCCCAGGTTTTGTGGTTTTGATTCTTAAATGTTTTGGGATGTACTTTATAGATCAAGATTTCTACAACTGGGTGTGTGGCTGTTCGAGATCTTGTTTGCCTCAGTGCTGGGCTTGCCTTCCATCTCAGAAGCATAACTTCTCTGAGGGTTGCTCACCTGGAAAGATTTCTGGCTCTTTCTGGGTGGCCTGTGCGAGAGAGCCTCTGATCTCAAGTCAGGCTTCACCCTGCAGTTTCTGCCTCCTGCCATTCCCAGCCTGCCAGAACTTAGGGGTAACTTGTGGGTGCTTACAGTACAGCTAGGGTAGAAATATTCATATGAGTAAACCAAGGACTCTAAGGATCGTGAGAATCTCGTGAGCAGATATGCCAGGCTTTAGCACACCTGTGTTAGACGGAAGAGGAGGTGAATGCTGGTCTTTGGGCTATCACCTGCAGCAAGTCCTCTCCCCCCCCACCCCGAAACTCTCAGGGTTTTCATCCACTCCTGGCAGACAGCTCTTACCAGGCCAGCAAGTCCCAGAGGGTCCCCAACCTTGACTTTGTTCCCCATCGATCCTGGCTTCCCCTTCTTGCGGCCTCCCCACTTCCCTTGGATGCCTTGAGCTTCTGCTTTGGGGTATGAATAGGGAGATAAGGCCTCAAGTGTGTGGGGTCCAAGGCCAGTTAGGGAGGAGGACTGGGACATGGAGCCTGGGTATGTCCTGGACCTGTTCGTGCAGCAGCCTCACGTGTGAGCTAGGTCCTCTCAGCCCACAGCACTGGGTGGGGAACCAGCACTGACAGGGAAGCCAGCATGTGCCTGGCTCTAGAACATGTATTTTTCTTGTTTGACGTTCTTCTGGGAAAATTACATTCTAATGGTAAAAGTACATTTCTTATTTCTCTTATGAACAATCTTCCATCCTTTTTCTACAGTCTGAAGTATTATGAATATATGACTCTACAATGGGTATTTTTTTAACAGTGGACTAAATTTTCATCTAATTTCTCTGCTGGAGGTGGAGAGTGTAAAATTAGTTGTTAGGTATTTATACCGGATGCCATTGTTGTTTGTTGGATGGCATAAAACCATTATGATTGCACACTAAATTGGAAAGTATTTCATTTGGAAAAGATATAGAAATGTAGTTTTATTGAAAACGTAAAATGTTTATTTCCATCCCCTATTTTTTGTGCAGTACATTAGAAATTTACACCTCCCTCCCTTTGATTTTAGATTTCTGAATTATTTAAAAGAATCGGTTAATTCTCCATTTCAAGCGAGCAAGACAAAGTTCATTAGGATATCTGATTCCTAGCATGTCCCACATTCACAGATCATGTTAACTCCATAGAGAGGTTTATCTTTTAAAACTGTAAATGCTGTCCAAACTGAAAGCTTTTCTATTTAAAGTATTCTTGCAGCTTTGGACTATAAGAAAGATCCTTAACGATAGAAAGGGGTCAGTGAGGCACCCTGTTGTTAGAGCATCAGCCAGTTCTAGAAGTATCAGTGCCCAAAACAGGCATGTCCCTTGAGTTCCAGGGGGTTTGCAAATCGAGATCATGAAATCCCTATAAGTAAAACTCAGCATATGCCAACGGATTCTCTTGAGCAGTTCTTGCCAACTGGTGGTCCTTGAAGGGGGCCAAAGGAAATCTCTTAAAAGAAATGATGTATTTTTTCCTACATAAAGCTACACAGGCTGAAGGTTTTTGCTTTTGACTCTATATTTGTGAACTCACTGGTTATCTTACACCTACAGAGCTTCTTGGAGGACAGTCATAGTTTGGATTCATTTAATAATAGGTGGGGGAGAGATGAGTTATCCAGTATTTAATAGAGATGGTAAATTAGTTACTTTGAGAAATAGGGTCTACGAGAGGAAAATATTACAAGACATTCTTCTTGGTGAAAAGACACAGAAGCCTCTGCTATAGGCCCTTGGTTAATGATAGCCTTTAACTTTCTCTTAGGGAAGGAGATGGAGAAGAGAAAAGTAGGTGCCAGTAAGAGCCAGTAAAGACTGTTGTGCCAAGGTGCTGCCCATCATCTCCGTAGTGTATCCCTTCATTCATTCTTTCAACAGATATCGTTGAGTTCAGTTCTATCTGAGCAGAATGATAGCGAGAGTCAGTGGGAAAAGTAGCTCCAAGTAGAAGATTCAGACAGCCCTTCTCTACATAGTAAGTTGGCCATGAAAGCATACTTTTGGAATACAGGATCTTCACAAAGTTTGGGTAGCTTAGTCATTTATAATTGTGTAGAATATTTGAGTTTTGGGTTCAGATCTCTTTCTCTGTGGATTCTTTCTTTCTGTGCATCAATAGGAGAGGCAAGAAAACTGACGTTGGTTGAATAGTACTATGTACTAGACACTTTAAATCATTTGGATATGTTAGCTTAACTTGGCATAATAATTCTAAGAGGTAGGAGATGAGGAAAATGAGATTCAGGGAGGTAGAGGCACACGTCCAAGGTCCACAGTGAGTGAGTGGCCGAGGAAGTGCTGCTTCATCTTCTTGAGGAGAGCTCCGGGATTCAACAGATGGACAGTAAGGTGCATGCCAATGTTTTACACGTAGCTAGAATAATTTCAAATAATTTGTGCTGTTAGGTTTGCAGTGTATTTTCTGTATGTCATGTCCCCTCTCTTCAAGTAAATTATAAACTCGATGTTAGGGAATGACACAGGTAGTAGCGGTGGTGGTTAAGGAGTTAAAATTAGATAATCTGTCAGTCCTTCTCACCGACCACTGACAGATGAAAATAGTAATATGTCCCAATATGCTGAAAGTATAACCAGTAAAAGAGGGTCTTCAGAATTCTACATTTCCCTCGGGGTGTCTTATGTACCGTAGGTGACGTGACCATCTGACAAAGGTATCAGGTGAGGGAGATGGCACTATTAATAGCTAATTCATTATTGTTGTTTAGGAGATGCCAAATAAATATGAGAAGCCCCAGTGTTTTCTTTGGGTGCCCCTAATGTGTGTTTTGAGGAGATCACTATTCTAGACTGCATACTCCTTGAGGACAGAAACTAATATTTGTGTCATATTCCAAACATAGCATCTGGCCCTCAACAAATATTTTTTTTGGAATGAATGAATGAGTATGTGAGTGAATGCATAGATATTGTCTTCCGTAGTTTAAAGTTGTTTTTTATTTGAGGTTTGTTTGGCATATAACATTGTATAAGTTTTAAGTGTACAACATTAATTTGATGCATAGATATTGCAATATGATTGCTGTTGTGGCCTTAGCTACCACCTCTATCTTGTCACATAATTATCATTTCTTCTAGTGCTGGGAACAATTAAGATCTAGTCTCTTAGTAAGTTTAATGTTTATAATAGAGTTTTGTTGTCTGTAATCACTGTACTGTGTATTAGGGCTCAGGGACTTATTTATCTACCAGTTGCATGTATGTGCCCTTAAACACCACCTCTCCCATTCTCCCACTTCCCAGCCCCTGGTAACCACCATTTTAGAAGTTTAAAGTCCCTTCGGGGGCAAATAATGTAATTATATTACCCATAGTATAGAAACATATGTAAGTGTAATTATGCATAATATATAGTTATAGGTAATTTCTCCTCCTTCCAACTTACCCTTTCTCAGTCATACATACATGTATTAATGTCTGCGCTAATCCCTGTGTTAGACAATGGGGATATAAAGATAAGTGAGATGCAGACCCAATGCTCATCAGGTACGTATTCTAGCAAGGAAGACAAATATTTTAACTGATATTTGCCATAAAATACAGTTGTTATCTCCTGAAAGTGTTTGGGTAGTGTTTGGGGCACTTGGTGGAAGTAGGTACAAGTGATAAAAGCTATCTGTGCCAGGGGCAACCATAGTTGAGTTATAGGTGTTCATAGAAGAGCTCTATTTGATATTTGGTCTAAATACTGAAGTGTATGTCAGTTCTTGGATGTTACATAGGACCTCCTTGCCTGTTAGAATTGGCTCAAAACCTCCATTCCACACTCTGAGGAAATCTGAAGTCTACCCCAGGGTTTCTGCATATTTCTGGGAGGGCTTTCAGGATAAAGTTGCCTGTTAGCTCGTGGTTCCAGCACCTGCTGAGGTCGCTTAATTGCTAGGTCTTCTCCCGAGCCAGGTAATGCTTTCTTCCTTGTCCTGTGCCCCAGATGTTGGGTTCAACCCCTTCTCTATATTTCTGCACTATGCACACGTAGAAATTATGTAAGTAGCTGATTTTGGTGAAGTTGTAGGGAAACGGGGTTAGGGGAGGGAACACTTAGGTCATGTCTCAGAACACCCAAATCACTTCACGTTGATTTTCAACAACTCTGTTCTTAAAAACTCTGAGGCGACTCTACCATGTTACCATTGCCCTCTCTTCTCTCTCTTACTGGCTCCTCTCTGAGTTTCTTTTTGTTATATTCTAGATGCAGAGGCGTTTCGCTATCTCCTATTTCCTTGAGTTTTGCAAATTTATGTTCTTGAAGGGTCTTCTTTCTTCATAAGAAATATACCATCAGTGTATTTCCTTAATGAATTCTGGTGTCCCTGATAAAATAATGAATGAGATTTGCAGTTTCTGTATGTGTGAAAGGGAAGATGCAAGGTCCTTGTTAAGCAAAAAGAACATACGACCCACCACGTAAGGCTTGGTTTGGCTAAGGCGTTATGTTTCTGATACACCAGTTATATCATGTTTAATTCTTGGATATCCAGTCATCCGGCATGTTTCCCTTGGAATGGAGCTTGCTGACTGACTGACGGATAGAAAGCATCCATACATAAGAGATGGAGACAAAAATTAAAATGTGACTTCTTTGGCATCCACCTTTCGAACCCAGGCCTTCCCCACTTTACTCTAATTCAATTGAGTCGATGTTAGATGGAAACTAATACAGTTAAAAAGAACTTCATGTAATCTCACTAACATTCTTAGAACATGATGCTCAAGGTTTTCTGGTCAAGGATATTTGCATTTACATTTATAGAATAGTCAGAGGCAGAATTCGGCGTGTGTGAGAAGTCCTTGCTCTGAGAATGACATTTCCAAGCTGTCAAAATCTGATGCGCTCAAAGCTAAAACTGAAATTGCCTTTTATTCTGTAAATATTGAAGAAAACGCTTAGCGTGGCACCAATGAAGTTGCTAGCCAAGGCACTAGCCGTACTGGGTTGGAATCAGAAAAAGTCCATTTGTTGAGTTTAAATTATAATGCGCACGCCTGAGGGGTGCAATGAGAAAGTGTCACAAGCAGTCCCAGTTCCACATTCTCCGGCAGCCCACCCAGCCGCTTGGGCAGTGTTTGCTAGTGCAGTTTCATTTGGGGCCTGAGCATGTTACGTGAATCTATGTTACTTGTCTGTTCTTATCTCCAACCTCTTGATGTTTACTGTGAATTACAGAAATATTTACCCTAAATCTTCACCCATTATTTTTACTCATTCAACCAATATTTGTTTAGTCTTCATCTGCTTTATGCCAGACACTGTTCCAGGCATTAGTTACAGGACTGCTAAAGCCGGGAGAAGTAAAGTGCTGTGCCTCAAAGAGCACACGGATTAGTGGTAGGACTGGACCCTTGATATCCAGGCCCTGGTTCAGTGTTCTTTCTGCTATGTTATTACTCTGCGTTTCTTAGTCTTACTGCGTCCCTCCAAAGATAAACGGAACAGCTGTTGAAATCATTCTCTTAATTTGCCAACAAGTTGTAAAATGTATTTGAGAGTCATTTTGTTCAGAATTTTGAATCAAATGATCGCAATTTTCATATGACATTTATTTATGTTATTTTCTGAAAAAAACATTTGCAGAAGCCAACATTATTATAAAGTGGGTTGCAAACTCCATGAAGGCAAGCACTGTTTGTCCTCTTTCAGTCACCCTTTTCTCCTCAGCACAGGACCTACCACCTGTGTGTGTTGTAAATACTTGTAAATGCAGGACGGAATGACTCTTACGCCTCACAATATCCCTGTTTTCTGGCATAGCGTGCATGCAGCATGAGCTCCCCATAGAATGCTGCTGGTAAGATTATAAACCACATTGTGCTTATTCACTGGGGCTCTACTTAGAGTGTGTAGTTCCCAGGACCTCTGCTATATTCAGTGCTTAGAGGGCCAGTCGAGCCACTGGCAGCTTTGCTTGCAATATTATGGTAAGTGCCTTGGCTACCTGGAGGCCTGCAGGCTGCAGATACAGCAAGGTGGTTTTGTGTCAAGGCATGCAAAGTGCGCTGCCAGTCAGGGAGGAAAGGGTTTTCCTGGGACTTGGCTGGGACTAGCAGGATTGCAGGTTCCACATGGGCTAGTCGTGCCTTTTCACCACCACTGCTGTCCTCGTCTTCTCATGGCCGTCAGCTTTCCTAGGTGCAGCACTCTTATAGAAAATGTTGTATGAGGCAGAGCGGGGCGTAGCTAGTCCAAGTGTAAGATAAGCATGTTACATGGCAAAGCTGACTTTGACATAAAGGTTCTTTGCACTGTGAGAGGTTGGCAGAGCAAAGGAAAATAAGAATAAAGTAGAAGCAGGGTCTGTGTTAGTGTTTAAGCAGGTATATGTGTGAAAAGAAAGGCCAGCTCATTTTATTTTAACAAATGTATTAAACTGTACTTTCTGGAAAAGCATAAATATAAGATATGGTATCTCTCTTGCTCACTCTTCTTTTTCATGGTCTTGTAGGGTAAAGAACATGGGTAAAATGTGAAGAAGTCATGAGTTTGACAGTTTTCTTATTGGAGGAAACTCTTTTTTGAAGGGAAGAGAGTGGTTCTCTAACGTGAGCTTTCACAGGTACATGGGTGGAAGAGGATGGGACTCCCGGGCCAGAACCTTGACTTTGTCACTTGCCTGGCCGTGAAATGCTTTGAAAACAGTCACACCCACACTTCCCCACTCACTACCTATAACTAACCTTGGGAAAGGTACTTAACCTCCCTGTGCCTCCACTTCCTCATCTATGAAATGGGACTAGTGATTCTTGCCTTTCTTCACTCCCAAGGATTTAGTAAGGATATAAAGAGATGGTGTACCTGAGAACACTTTATAAGCAGTCAAGCCATGTATAAAATGAGCTATTGGCATAATTTCAGGTCATCAGGAAGTCCTTCATTTCCATTCCTGGTTGTCTGAAAAAAATGCTAAGAGACCACTGAATACACTCCACTTTTTTTTTCCCTTTCAACCCAACAATACTCATTTTGAAAGGAATATGGTTACAAAGCTGTTGCATGGGAAATGAATACTCCTCTCTTAGGGGCAGCATATCTTACCTTTGCCACACTTTACCCCCATGCCTACAGAGTCCTAAGGTATTCTTCCCGTATTTACTGTGGCACCATTTTCACACTCTGTTCTGAACTAAGCTGGAATTCTAAAATTTTCAAAGATAATTTTTAAAAAAGGTAAGCATCTCAAATTACCTCAAATAGCCCAAGCAAATAAATAAATGAAACCCACAATTTCTAATAATGATGTTCTAACTGATCCAGAATACATTTAAGGAAACTTCAGACTATGTTAGCATATCAGTGTTTGATTTAAAGTAACTCAGGTTTATGCATTCCTCAACGCCCTTGAATCCCCAGACTTTTTTATTTGCACTGAGTGTATTTGCAGTGAGTATATTCACTCCAATGGCATTTAGAGCCACTTTTAGTTGGCTTCTACGTAAACTTTTCTTTTTCTGGGACAATTCTCTCAGAGACAAAATAGGCTGTAATCCTGTGTGTTTGCTGGTTTTTCAAAAAGATAGATTTCACTAGATGGTGAAAGCTAGAGGGATACTGTTGTTTCCAATAATTCTTATGTGTATTTATTTCGTGGTCTTAAAAGGAAATATCAGTGTCCTATTTCTTAAGCTACTGGTCTGAAAGATCCCTTGAGCACAGAATTTAAATTCCCTGACAAATTACCTCGAAGGTTTTGGAAAGAAGTTTTGAGCACCTTCTGATTCCAGCTTTATCTCTGTTTTTAAGACGCTATTTCTACCCATTCATAATCCCTGCCCTCCAAACACTTGTGTCTTCAAGATATCAAAGCTTATTTGAAAACAGAAAAAAATAATAACTTTCATAGAAAGAAAACATCCCATGTATATTGGGAGGGCTATGATACAATTGCCTTTTCATGCATTTTTCTGGTTGAACCGAATTCTTTCACCTCCCCTTCTCAGAAAATTCTTCAGTTGTGCCCATAGAGAGGTGCTACAGACCAAGCAAGGCTCAGTCATTCCCCAGACCATGTTTTTGCTCGGTTACTACCTACCAAGGAGACTCTTACTTATCTTCTGACATACATGCCATCAATTGGTGGAGAAGAAGCCTCCTTCGTTAAATGGTTCATTCATTTCACTGGCCCAATGAAAGTTATATGAACCACAATGAATCACAACAGTTGCTAGTTTAATTCTCTTTTTACCCTGTATTCATTTGAAAGGTTTGCTCTATAAATATAGGACCAGTAGATAAAAGGTTTCTCTAAAAATCACTCTCTTTTCAAGATGTTTTCATTAAGTAGGATTCATTTAAGTGGGTTCTACTCTGCATACCATTAAAGGTGCGTGTAAATGTTTTTATTGGTTTCTTCCCTGTCTTCCACTTTTGTATTTCCTCTATTAGAAGCAATGCCATTAACCTTAGCAATGCTGAGTGTGATTGTCTTTCGATCAGTCCCATCATTGCAAGCCCACTGATCCATAGCTTACATTACTTAAACCACTGGTTCCTAAACAGAAAAATAGCCCCATTACCTTCTTGGAATAGTGATAGGCTATCTGAAAAATCCTTTCAAAGAGAAGCGTAAGCAAAAGCATCTCTAGTTCCTTTGGTAATAGTCCTTTCTTTGATATAAATGTTGTAGCAGTAGAACTTGAGTTTCCTATTTTAACTATACATGAAACATTTATTGAGTGCCTGCTGTGTTCAGGGCTCTGTTTAAGATGCATGGATGATACAAAGATGTTTTGGGTGCAGTCCTTTAAGAGACATACCTTTTCCTGCAGATGATAGACACGTATGCTCCTAATAATAACGCAAGGTAAATATACTAAGTACTCTAGAGTGAAACAGACAGAGTGCTCTGAGACTGTAGAAGAGGGACTATTTAATTCAGACTTGAGAGACAGGGAGTGCAAAGTTAGATTTTACCCAGAGGAGGAGACAGGTGGGGAAGGTAGAGGAAGGAACATGTTCCAAATCAATGAACTCGCCACCAAAGGCACTGTGTGGTCTGAAAGTTTATGATGAGCTTGGAAAATAGCCAAGTAGTCTGGTGTAACTTGTGCAAGGTAAAATGGGGGACGGCAAGAAGGCACAGCATCTACAAGTATGGGATTCTTGTTTTAACCTTCCTTTTTAGGCTCTCCTTGCAGCATAAATCAAAGATGCTATCAGTGCACACATGGTGGTGGATTCACTGTAATCAGAATTTAAGTCTTAACCCCATCCCATCATTCAACCTGTCAGTGCTGGAAAAGGCATTGAATTAGGACCCTAGAAAACTGGGCTCCATTCCTGGCTTAGCCATTGATCTTGGATAGGTAACTGTTCCTCTCTGAGCCTTAGTTACTTTTCTGTAGATTGGAGATAATGATAGTCCCTACCTCATGGCAGTTCAGAGTCTTAAATGAGACAATGCGTAAAAGGTGCTTAGCGTAGTACTCAAAAAAAGGAAACAGCTCATTCAAAATATTTGGATACCTTCAGTGAACTGGACTTCAGTAGTCGATCCCTTATTACACACTGGGAAAAATTGCTCTGTTCTAAGAGATTGCATTAATTTGGAAATAAGGTCCTGTTTATTTCCTTCACAATAAAAATCACTCTAAAAGACTGCTCACTTGTATTTGTAAAACAGTGTTGCACTTTCATGCATATCTAAAATAATTATAGAATACAGCTCTTTTCCAGTGCTTGCCACTTGTTCCTGAGTGTTCCAGTGAGGTGATAGGAGCGCAGAGAAGATGGTCTTTTCTAGTTCTGTACTAAGTGCTGATGTTTTCCTTCCCTTACAGATTCCCATCTCGTGTCAAAAGGCTCTAAAGATCTCTCAAGTCACTGTTAGCATTTATTGTCGTTAACATCAATTTTGCATCTTGGTCTTTTCATTGATTGGTATTTTACCTTCCTTTTTGATCTTTTGAACTCTCCTCTGAACTTTGAAAAGACACGTGTTTGAAAGCTTGATCCGGTTCTGTCTTAACGTGACGGAGAAGAGAGTTTTAATTTATGTTCTCAAATGGGTCCACTACCTCTTTAATTTTACTTTTTAATTTAATCTCCAGCTTTGTAGAAAAGTTTTCACTGAAAGCACCGGCTTCAAAAACAGCATTTTTGTTAAAGGGAAATCTTGGGAGAACTATAGATAACGAATTAGAAGAAAATGTCTGGCAACACAGACTTCTGCAAGTTTGAAATCTCAAACAGTCCAAATGGAAAATTACCCAGTCTGTTTCCTCAAGATAGACTTGTTTGTACAGCTACTCCAAGTTTAAATGGTAGAACAGTAGGTACACACACTGTACTTATAAGCTGTGTTTGTATTACAATGCTGTGTTTTTAACCTCCTTTTAGTTTGGAACACAAGCTGGTTAATGTCTTAATTCTGTGCTTCCTGGATTATTACTGAATAGTTTGGTTGTGTTTAATAGCCAGAAAGAACGGAACAAACAAGCAGAAAAACGTCACTAAGCATATTTCTCGTCTCTTAAGTTTTCACTTCTGCTTCATAAGAAGAATATTTTAAAATTAGATATTGAGTCCCTTTCTTGTGGGATCAGAGTTTTAAAATATCTGAGGGTTCTTGAGTATATCCTTATTTTATAGAATACCAATAAGTGTCTCTGGAACTTACAAAATCCTCAAATCCGTGAGCAGGCTTGGTCTTCTCAATGAGCAAATGTACTAAGGATAACTTAAAAAAATTTTTTTTTCTTTCTTGTTATGGCTATATTCACAGTTATAATCATGCTTAGCAGTAAAATATAGTTCATCTCTGATGATCATATTTTATATGCTATGGGCAATAGCAATAATGACTAACATTTGTATTATACCCTGGAGTTTTACAAAACACTTTCCTGTGCATTATCTCACAGGGTATCTCACAGATCTTCTTCTAAGTAAAATTACAAGATACTCAAACAGATCTATACCCTTTTTACTGGAGTCTGAGCAGTAAGCATAATAAATTTTTAAAAATTGACACCTGTCTGAAAATTTTGAAAATAAGGCCTTTTAGAAATTAGCTTCCCCAAACTCTAAATCCTCCTTTGTATTAGCTAAATACTATCTACCAATCTTTATATCAGTAGATAGTCTACAGAGATTTGTTGAATTTATTAAAATAATTCTCTGCAATGAACAATCCAATATGACCAATTTCATTTCTGATTCATGTAATAGTTCTTTCCCATAAATATATACTACTAAAATTGTAATCATTCTAATTGCAAACTTACCTATGTGTGTGTAGTTTACATATAAATTATATATACACACATATATATAATTTGTATACACATAAAACTCCATGTTATGAAGATCAGATGGCTTACAAAGAATAAGTATAGTACAATGGAAACTATCAACAAGTAAAAAGAGTTATGAAATATATAAATTAAAATGGAAAGACAATATCAGAGAAAAAATTCGAGCAAAGAGTCTACCATGTTGTTTAACATAATTAATAACATTGATCTATAAGTTTGGTTCTGAATTTCCTGGCAGCCAAAGGAAAAAGAGACACATGCATGATTAATTATGTGATTATCATTACCTGTGAAATGCTACATACCATTTCCTCAAGGGAAGAAATCTTTTCCTGGCACTTAGTTCTGATAATTTTCATGTAGAACTTCGACAGGAGGACACTGAGGGATATAGTGGCATGGAGTGTTATTGAATAGATGCAATAGAGGATTTAGTAAAATAGCTTCTCTTAGGCCCACTAATTAGAACTGAGAACCTAATGCAAATGAATACCTAACTCAGTGAAAGTAAGCCTGAATGATCCATGGCAGGAACTGGCTTCTAATCCATCAGGAAATGTATAAAAGCTAGAGAAAGTTAAATCATGATCTTTACAAAAATCTGTAGAAGTAGATAGATCTCATTGTCTTCACCTGATTTTAAATATTACAGCCAGACTTTAGATTAAAGCTGGGCCATAGAGAGTTCCCAGTGATGTGTTTTATTTGCGTAAAGACCGGATCCATATGTTTTACTGAGTAAACACAGAGTTAGCCTCACTGAGAGCCTTCCTTAAGAATATTCTTGCCGGGGTGTGGGGAGAGCAGGTATTTGCCTTGGGGCTATTTTTAGAGGTATTTTTTTAAATGCCCTCTCAAGTATCTCCCTAATTGTTTGAATACTCCTTTAACAGTGGGTAAAGTCTATTGTTGGTTAAAGAGGAATGAGAGGTAGAATGGAGTCTTGAGAGAAAGAAGGAGAGAGAGAGGGAAGGAGGGAGAGAGAGAGAGAGAGAGAGAGAGAGAGAGAGAGAGAGAGAAAACGAATACGCTGAGTTAAGTCTTCTCCAAATAGAGATCATTGCTGTCAAATTTTTGTCTGCAAGTACTTGCTCTCAGTGGAAAGAACTTTGGGTTTTTCAAGGGGAGTGACAGGGTAGATTCTGTCCTCGCCAGGTCACCTACAAAAGCAAACACCAATGCTGCTTCCTAAGCTGCCTGTCGGCAGCACTCAGTCACTGCTGGGCCTGGTGACCTGTCCTTTGGGTCTCATCCATAGCATGCCCCTTGAGAGAGAACTTCCCCATTTACGATGTAAGGTGGAGACACTACTGTCGGGTGGGACCAAAAGGATGAATTACACACGGGATAAAATGATAGATATAGGTATGAGTTTTGACAACAGGCAGTGATCAGAGTTTCTCTTTTAATCTTGTTCATTCATTGCAGAGAGGTGTGGGCTGGTACCTGTATCCTCAACTAGTCCTAGACACTTGGGATGGAGACTCTAGAAAACTCTGTCCTAGCAGCAATCACATGAAATGTGGTAATGTTAAAAAATTGTTGAGCCGTATTTCATAGTATACTGTTAAGCATAACAAGTACGAAAGAAAGCTTTGTTCTCCAAATACCTAATTTCTAGCTACAGTTATTGTTTGGTGTGCAACTTCAGATTTGTTTCATCAGAGAGCAACTGGGAGGTCCCAGGACAGTGACTAAGTGGGAATATGCAGCAACCATGAGTGAAAACTTAGTTTCTAAGAATCTCATTTTTGTGGAAATCCCCTTAGACTAATGATGGAAGAGAAAACATGTGGTGTGTGTTGGGTAGATCATTCCCCAACAGGATGTTTTATTTTTTGTGTTTAGTCTTTGTCCATAGTAACAATTATAATGAATGCATCAAAAATAAAGCATGCAGACCTTGTGACCTATCTTGTAATCAGCACAAATTAGTTTTGGGGCAGGAAAATCCAGCTACATATTAGTTTTATTAGATGTTCCCAAACATTTTATTGCAATATTTTGGAAAAAAAAAACATCCACAAACAAACCTAAGTTTTCAATTCAATATATATTTTGTTTTTGAAGGGTAATTAAATTGTGTGTTAATAATTCCTTTCTTCTTAATTCATCGAAATGCTGCCTTTTGGGAAAACGATTTCAGCATAGGAAGATTATTCATTTTCCCAACAACCTGTTCCTAAAAGGTGAATGTATCTTTAGTATCCTTAGCCTTCCCCCGGTCCCCACTACCCCTTCAAATGTTCTCCAAACTTTCAAAATACTTAAAAAAGTTCAAACCATTACTTTTCACTTGGTTCTAATGACATTGAAATAAGTTATTTTGTTCCTATTCTGATGATCACAATTGCTACTGTTAATTGAGTGACTAAAGTGATCTGAGCACGGGGTAGGCTTTTAATCTTCTTTTTATTGATAAGGAAACTGAGGCTGAAAGAGGTTAAATACATTGTAGAAGTCACATAGTATTAAGTGACAGAACGTAATCATTCCTTCCTTTAACATTCAAGAAATATTTATTGAGCACCTACTTTGTGTCAAATACCTTTCTAGTTGCACAGGATACATCAGTGAATAAAGCCCCTAAAACCCTTGCTTCCCGCACCCGAAAGGAGCTTGCATTCTAGTTGATGGAGACAGAGAATTAAAACATAAATTTTATGTAGTGTGTCAGGTGGTGAGAAGTGGAGAGAAAAATTAAGAAAGGAAGCAGAATGGGGAGCAGGAGCAGTTTGCGTTTTAAAGAAGATGGCCACAGACATATTACTGAGACACTGACATTTGAACGTTGAGGTTTGAATGAAGACCGGAAGGCAGGTGAGGGAGTGGGATGTACAGGTATCGGGGAAGATCAGTGTAGGTGGAAAGAAGTGCGTGAGGAGGAGAGTGGCAGGAGAGGGACTCAGGTAAAGGCTGGGGAGGAGGGGCAGCGCATGCAGGACAGTGGTTGTCGCGCATTAGCAGTGTCACAATCACTTGGAAGACTTTTTAAAACACACATTGCTGGTCAGTCCCCCTAGATTCTCTGATTCAGACGTTTGCATTTTGAACAAGGTTCCCTGCGATGCTGATGCCGCCAGTCTGGGAATCACACTCAGAGATCCACGGAGGCTATTGTAAGACTCCGGCTGTTACTCTCAATAGTGTGGATGTCATTGGCAGGATTTGAGCAGAGGAGACGCAGGATGTCATGTGGTTGGGAGCAGACTGGAGGGGACAAGGGCAGAAGAAGGGAAACCAACTAGGACACTACTGCAGTAATCTAAGTAAGAGATCGTGTGACATCAGTCATCTATGGGATCTCTATTCTGAGTTTATTTGAGGTTGGCCTCTAAGGCCAAAGCATCCTAAATGTTAGTTATGTTTAATCTAAAATTCCTTTGGTCACATCTTCAGTTTGAAGAAGTGAATGAATTCCTTTTCAAAGAGCTGGTGGTCTACATGTTTGTGGAAAGCATGGAAACTATGGGGAGTTCAGAGTTGAGATATTTTTCCAGTAGGCTGACAAGAACCTGCCGAGGACTCTGTGGAGTGATCCCTGGGGAGGCAGCAAGTTTGTTAGCAAGGGTGGCCGGTTGGAGAGAAGCCAAAATTGACCTTTACTTCCCGACACTTTATCTATGAGCTTATCCTTGCTAGAATTGGAGAGGTGAAAGCTCCTGGCATTCCAAGAAATACTATTTGTAGTGTATACAAATGTTCCCTGAGACACTCAAATCTATGAGGAATAAATAAGGACAGAAAATTGAAATGGGACACCGCCTTTGCTTCCTTCCTGATTTGCCAGTTGAGGACAGCAGTGAGGGGAAAGACAGTTGAACTTGGATCTCCAGTCTCCAACCAATAACGGTGCCGCTGTACCCAGGTCTCTTACTCTCATCTAAAAATGGGAACAATAGTGCTTGTCTCACAGCAGGGATTAAATCAGGATGCTCGTCACATGTCAGCTGTGGCTGCCATTGTTATCACAATGAAATTTAAGTAGATTTCTATTGGCTTTTCAAGTCTGACATTTCATGGTCTTTTACCAAAATTTCTACTGTACATAAAAATAGCATGGTGTAAAGTAAAGTTATGGGCACAGGGGGAAACAGTGGAAATGTGGATGTTAAAGTGCATGGGGGCCATGGGAGATTGAGAAGCAGTAACCCCTTTTAAGGAGAGAGGAGGAAAAGTAGGTAGGTGGAAAATGGATAGACAGTGGAGAGTTATTAAAACAGAGCCAGAGAAACGTAAAAAGAAGGAGGGAATGAGAGTGGCAAAATGGGAAGAACTGAAAGTTCTTGGAACTGGTTAACAGGGCAGAAGATGACCTTGGGGCGACTCATTACCGTGCCCCGGCAGGCATCAGGGCAGATGTACCTTAGGGTGCCTCCGTTACACGCAGATGGCCATTGACTGGCCCTGCAGAAATCTCTGCATTTTTGAGGGGCAGAAGAAAGCAGCAAGAGAAGTATCAGAGAGGGTGCAAGTTAGACTTTGAGACTCTACTAAGGGATAGTGTCTGTGACATGTCGACTCATGAAATCAGATATCCATGCAGACCTTCTAAGCAGATAATCTGAGCATGCAGACAGACTTCATTAGTGCCTATGTAAGCATCTGAGGACCAGGATTCCATCCTCTGAACATCCTGGGGCCAAACCCTGGGAGACGTGCTCCTCCAGTGGGATGGAAGCTAAAGATAACCATCTTATCGCGTCAGGGTCTGCTCTCCTATTTAATCCTTGAATGGGCAGTAGTAGTTCTGTTGAGCAGTTGAAGACTCTGAGGCTTGGTTTGTGAAGGGGTATGGCTGGAATTCAAACCCAGAGCCTGACTCCAGAGGACTCCCTTTCTATTAGCCAGAAACTGTCTTCTGATTGTTTTCAGGGTCTCATTATGCAGCCTTTTTGCTTCTCTCACTTCTCTGCCTGCCGGGCTTTTGACCATTTCACCTATCACCCTCAAACCCTGGAATTGTCCTTGGATAGAAACTATCAGATTTGGTGTAGAATTTCCTTTCCCCTTAGCTGTCATTTCTAGAATGCTTTCTCTCTCTCACCCACTTTTTCTTTACCACTTACCGTTATTGATTACTAGGTTCCCCCACAAAATGATGCTGGCCCCTGAATCACTGTATTTGTGGAAGGTTCTTGACTGGTACCACCCAACCTCATAAACATGTAGGGCCCACATTTTGGCCTGGGAGTCCCGGAGGAGTTATTCTATAGGATCAGCAAATCCATACACGCCAAGCGTTGTCTGTCCTGTCACATCAAGGTATGCAGAGCTCTTAGGATGTAAGAAGAGTCTTCTTATGCCAAAGTTTATGGCCTGCTCAGCTCTAGTGTGTCTTTCTGAGGGTTGTCCTTTCTAATTCATCTTGCCGTCATCTACCACGTCTAACTCAGTACCGTACACATAGAAGGAGTTCAGAAAGTATCGAAGTGATTAATGGAGAATAGATTACCCATTTTAGTGTAAAGTGGTGTCTCTAGGGGTAAAAAAAAAAGCAACTCTGGTCGGATAGCATGAGCATGGAAGGATTTATGCATTCTACAATAACCACATGGCAATCTGATACTGGAAAATGTGATTTTTTTAAACCATAATGAAAATCAGTCACCTGGCTAAGTGTGTTGAATGATCGAGTGAATCAGCCATTAAACCATAAAGAATCTTTTCTAGTACCCCAGTATGATCGTGTTTCCTTTTTTGTGTTTTTATTAAGTTGCTCTGGAGTAATACCACTGGGAGTGTTTCCCCAACACAATGAAGGCGGCAGTTGAGTCACCTGTTTGTGATAGCTAAACTTTTATGAACCTTTAGCAGCTCCATTTGCAGGCATCTTTTAAAGACTCCAGATTTTCCTGAGCCTTTCATGATGATAACTGATGCATCGTAAGTAGAACTGGGAGCTATTCTTTGTCAAGAGTTAGGAAACACAGGCAGGCTTGTCTTCCCTATAAATGTAAGTTGTTGTTATTATTATGTCTGCAGTAAACGGCTCCCTGGAGAACTGAGCTACCACATCACAGAGAGAGCGTGCCTAGCTGTGAAAATGGGCCATAGGCGTATGATGACATTATCTGTGGTAATGAATTTACCTGTATGACAGATTACTAACCCCTTCTGTAGCTGAACCGGATGAAGGACACGTCTAGCAGAGTAACCTGGTGGTACTTGGAATTTATTGGCTTTACATTTTTTAAGTTGGAAAAATGCAACGGTAGCCAGCTTGTCTCAATATGAATGTTGCAGAGGGGAACAGACATGAAGGAAGTTATATTTTCTTTCTGGTAATGGTAGAAAGCAGGTGGCAGTGACAACCTTTAACAAAACGGTGAATGCCGTTTAACATACTTTGCCATTTTAGCGCTTCAGTCAAAGGATTCAATGCATGGGGAAAATCCATAGGACAGCATCATCATCATTGGTAATAAAAATTGTTTGAGGTCTCGTTGAGGTTACGCTATAGAAAAGAGCAAAGATTTGTTTTTAAAATGGATGAGATGAGATTTCCTCCCCAGGTGTGTATCATCCGAGTATGTATAATTCATGCTTTAAAGGCTATGTGTAAAATAGAACTGTCTTACATGAGTGAGCTGTTGCGGGTAGTAAGTTGTAGTTTTGCAGAGAAGCAAGCTGAGGCATAATGAGGTGGGTGTCCCTGTGGGAAGGAGGCGGGCGTGGAGTCCTTTCGGTTCACATCCTGGCTCGGTCCTTTCCTTATGGTGTGACTTCAACCAGATCACTGAAACTTAGTTTTCTCAGTTAGAAAGCCAAGAAGGCAACACCTGACTCTCATTTTTTTGGTATGCGTTAGTGTCAAGTACCTAGTAAGTCTTCAGTAAATGATCGTCGTTGTTGTCGCTACTGTTTTGATTCAGGAGCCCTGCTGGGGCCCGATAATAAACGTTCTGCGGTGTTCCAAGTAGGACCCACACCTATTTATTTTGAATGATTAAAAATCAGTGTTGGGGCGGCCGGTTAGCCCAGTTGGTTAGAGCGCGGTGCTCTTAACAACAAGGTTGGTGGTTCGATCCCCACATGGGCCACTGTGAGCTGCGCCCTCCACTACTAGATTGAGACAATAACTTGACTTGCGGCTGATGGGTCCTGGAAAAACATACTTAAATAAAAGTTAAAAAAAAGAAAAAAAGAAAAGAAAATCAGTGTTGATGTAAAGCTCCTCAAGCCTAGCATTTCCATAGGGTCCATAAGAAATCCATCCGATTGTTTAGTAATCCATACTGCAGGGCCAAACTCTCAAACCATTTTCCATTTGCACAGTCATCAGAAGACATGGAGACCAAGTGTTTGTTATCTCTTTGACTACTCTGCAGTGTTTTGTTTATCCTCTTGTTTCCTGTCGTTTTTCTTAAAGGACTTGACTGCTTTCATCTGAGCTTGCATACTCTCTACATCATGTGAATTATGTGGAGCCCAGCACCGAGCCGTCCATATATAGAGGGGCTTTGTCAGGGTTGAATGCTAAAAAGACCTCTCATTCACGTTCCCAACATGTTACTCCTATGAATCTTGGAGTCTGGATCTCTCCTTCAGTATCAGTATACACTGTCTTTCATTTCAGGGATAAATGGAGTGACCCCCCCCTCCCCAACCCTAACCACCAGAAAAGCTCCCTGACCCACAAATCTATCCATGATTCTTCCTTATTTAAATCTTTTCACGTTTCTGGGCATGCTCTTTCTCCCTTCTTCCTCCATTTTTTCTCTTACTTTCAACTGTGAGAGAGAAACAACAGGAAAATTCACATAGAGGTTTATATATGTTAAAGACGTGGTAACCACTTCTCCTCAGTCCAAGGAATGAAAGACCTCGAACGAACGTATAGGAATTTAGGTGGCTATCTCCCCCTTTTCTATTTTATAGAGTGGTTGCATGAACGGAAGCAATTGCTTCCTTTAGACTTTTTAATAATGTACAAGTCTTGAAACCCATTCGCTTTGAATGCCTCGAGTTTTACAGTGACAGAGATGTTTTACAAAGACCCAGTTGGAGTTGCTCAGTCAAAATGTGTCTCAGGTGAAATGTTAATCAATTCAGCGCTTCTTTGTGCTTTGAAAATCTCTTTAGTGTGCTGGGCTGGTGGCCACATTTTCTGGTAGTATAGATGCGGTATCAGACTTTAACAAGTCTATCGCAGCAAGGATATGACCATGGTGCAACAATAGGAAAAGACCACTGGAAACGGAGGACTCAACCTCCTTCCACTCAGAACTGCCATCTTCACCGTCTCTCTGATCTCATTACTACAAACTTAATATTCTTCAGGAGCTCTACGATACTTTAACCAAGCTCAAATGGAGGAGGCAGTGCACCAGTGCTTTGAGGTACTGACGCTAAGTAGAGGCTTCCCCTCATGTGAAAACACCCATGGAGGAAGCACGTTACACCCATTTAGTGTTGGGGGGGATGAAGAAGGGAGTTAGAGATGCTAAATATGTTGTAATGTTCTGGAAGTCCTGCCTAGTAAAGAATTAACTTGCCCCGAAATGCCAATGGTGTCCTATTAAGAAAGGGCCTGTCAGACTCTTCGGTCTCACCAGTATACCCAGCTCCTAGCTCCAGCCCTTGTAAGCCAAACGTATCACCTGCTTTCTTTCTTTGTTTTCCTCTTTTCCTCTATCTCCTCCTCTCCCCGCCCCTCTCTCCCTTCCTCCTCCCTCCCTCCTTCCCCCTAAATCTCCTATACCTTCTTCAAGAGTCAACACAATTGCTTCCACCACTGTGAGGCCTTCATGTGAGGCCTTCCGGCAGCCCCTTCCGGCAGCCTGTGTATTCTTAGATGCTACTTGCTCTGTGTGCTCCTTGCCCTTGGTGCTGACCCCCTGCATGACATTTCCACGGTTATATGCCTGTATAAGTGCCTGGCAGGCAAGTCTTCGTCTGTCTCCTCAGCACTAGCACAATCCTGGCAAATTATAGGCACTCAGTAAGTTTCAGTGGAATGAATTCAGGAACAGTAGGCATTCAGTTAGGATTGCATTGCATTTTCTGAAAATAATTTAAATATATATATATATATCACGCTCAAGATTTGAGTAAAAATGTGGTCAGTGTTTCAACTTTAGCACCACCGATCTTGGGAGCAGGACACTTTTTCTTCTGGGTCACTGTCCTGTGCATTGTAACATGTTTGCAGCACCTTGGCTTCTACTAACTAGACGTTAGGAGCACCCCCGAGTTGTGACAACCAAAAATATATCCAGACATTGTCAGATGCCAGCTGAGGGCAAAATCAACCCCGAATTGCAAACCATTGAATTAAGGTAGAAGAACTAACACGAATTGAGTTCTACTTAATAAGCAAAGTGTACATACATTATGCCATCAATAGTTCATTAATCCATTTAGTAAACACACATGGAGCTCTTTTCTATATGTGTCATATTACTAGTCACATTACTGGACTATGCTGTCTTAACTGTTAATACGAAAGTATTCTGTGAGCATTTACTACTGGCAGATTTTTAGTATTATGAAATAATCCAGTCACCGGTCTGATGCTTGGAGGCCTCCATACATGGTGAAGAGCCTGTTGGAATCACTGTTGAAGTCTTAGGGGCCTAGGCATAACATCATAACATATTAGGAATTGGTGCTCTTTGCGTTGGTTTCCCACATCTATAACTTTTGCCAGGTGCTATGCTGGGGTCTACGCATTATTTCATTTAATCTGCATCTCAGCAATATTAGGTTCTCTCCTCTGCTGTCTGCCTCTCAGATGAATCATTACACCCAGTGGGGAGTGGAGGTTGCACGTTTCTGTCTAGAGGTTCACTGACAGTAAGGTGTGGAGAGCCATATGTTACCTGTTCTGTGCAATAACACCTGCACTCTTTATATCATGGGCAACCTAATAAATATCTGATAATGATAAGCCTGGTTCCGTGGACTTGTGGGTACGCAGTTGGCCTTTACTTTGGGTGTTGGGAAGTAGAGTTCAAAGAGGTGAACCAGGACCAAGCAAGGGATTTACAATCTCCCCATCTTTTGTTTCCACAAGACCTTTGTAAGTGCAATGTCTACATCTCTTAATGGACTCTCAGATGAAAACATAGTTACCAGCAATGCTCCAATGTTATACTTTATTAGAACTCTTTATTACTACCTAACTTGATTTGCAAAGCTAGATGAGTTCTCAAATCATGGTTCTTAGTGGCATTCTGTAATTCACTGCTGACTCCCTCCCCAGTATTCTGACTTGAAAAAAAATTGGGACTTCTTTACAATAAGATTTATTCTGTATAGAGTCTTATTGGAACAGAAAAAAAATATAACTTTTTCATAGTCTGTCCCCCAAATGTTCAATCACAGCTTCTACTATTAAGTTGATATAGCTTTAAGCTTGCACATATGAACAAAAAATACGTTAAATTAAGTAGTAGGTAAGACTGAATCAAAACCATACGTATGGGGAAGAGGTAGGAGGGAAGTGGTGTTAAAGGACACAAACTGTTATTAGAGATCATGGTTTTAGTGGTACTAATATGGAAGCAATAACCTTCCCATAGTGTTGTTTCGTGAGGGGACACTTCCCTTTGACTGTAAAGCTAGAGTTTCAATTTGGGTGTAATTCACTGGGTCCATTGTCTCTTGAGAAAAATAAGCTGTAGTTAGATCTTCAGGGATTTGTATATATACATTGGTGACAGTAATAATTCTCACAATCATATCATCATCTACTGAGTCCTTTCTCAGTACCTGGGCCTCTGGGGTAGGTATTCTTTTCAATGCAGTTAGGGATAGTGCCATGGTTAAGAATGTGGGTTTTTCAATTAGATTGTTTTGAGCTGAAATCCCAACTCTAGCAATTACTATCTGTGTCACCTTGACTTAGTTTCTAAGACTCTCTGTGCCTCACTTGCCTCATCTGTAAAATGGGGACATAAGAATAGTACCTACCTCATAGCACTTTGAAGATTATAAAAAAATAACACATGAAAAGGCTGAGAGGAATCGCTGGCACATAGGTAAATATGTGCTGGCAGTCAGTAAATATGAATAGTTATTGTTGCTTTATTGTTATTCTTATACCTACAAATAAACTATACCCACTTCCTCTGTTTCACAGTGCTAATCCTCCTTACTGGGGGACTGTGTAAGCCATTACTGCTCTTCCAGGAAGCCTTCCCTAATCCTGTCAGACTACTTCTAGGGTCTTCTCTGCTCTCAGAGCCAGCTTCCACTACGAAAGCTCTTGTCATATTTTATTGTAATTGTCCCTGTGTTGGCCTGCTTCGCTGACTAGACTGCAAGTACCTGAAGTTCAAAGACATACACCCCCATCCCTACCATAGTGCCTGAAATAGAATACATATTTCACAAATGGTTTTTGGATAAACAAATGAAAGTTTACTTAATGTACTTGAGGTCACAAAGCTAAGTAATTGAATGAGAACCATGTCTGACATAAAAATAAATAATAAGCTATAGAAAATATTCCCCTAATAATACATTAAATTATGATTCAAGACTGACCATTACTTGTAGAACGTTGTCCAAATTTTGGCCCTCTCATGTTTTCAAACCTTTATCTAGCAGTAATACTTGCTACCTCCCCTGCCCCCAACATGCACAGTTGGCTCCCTAGCCATAGCGTTACCCTTGTGGATCCCCCTAAGTTTGACTTAGGCTTTCATCTTCTTCTCGCAGGCAGTCATCAATATTTATTGAGCCTGCAATGTAGAGGACTATGATGCTGTAAGAAATGAAATCAAAAGGTGGTGACAATTGAATTGGGTCTTGCAGGAGTGAATCAAGTCTTCTTATGGGTTCTTCTTTGAAAGGTATTGTGCTAGACTGTGAGCCCTTGGGGATAGGGCGTATGTTGACATTTGTTCCAAGTTCATTGGCTCTACTTAGCTTAGAGGTTAGCATCAACAGATGTTTGTTGGAAGAACTAATTAGGCTGTAGAGAAAACTTTAGGTTTACAATGAAAGCACCTTTAGAAAAAGAACTACACCTAGCTTTCCCCTAACCCTTTTGACAGTAGTTGGAACCTCAGAATTGGCCCTGGAGCTTACTGACTTTTTCATACGATTTGGGGTATCACAGAGCAGGATGCTATTGACTTCACCAGCTGTGTCCAGAAGGGCTCCATGTTCAGATTAGCCTCCAATCACGTCCCTCGTGGCATTGTTGCTAATGGCAACACTGAAGATCAGAAATGCCTCTGTTAGTGAAAGATAGTTTATTTCAAGGGCCCCTGACAGTTTACATCTGACTAGGTTTTGGAGGGACTAAACTAAATTAAACACACATACATATATGTACGTGTATGCATGCGTGTACACAGGCTCCCCCGGTCTGTGACTTTCCTACAACCTGAGGAGATGTTATAGATTTCCTAGTGTTAGGGGTAGGAGTTGAGCAAAGGGAGGGCCCCTTCGTGATCACAAAGCAGAAGGACTTCTGTGCAACCTGACACTGAGTCGCGGCCCTAGGCTCTTACTTTTGGGAAAATGACAAGTTCACTCAAATAAGATTATACTATCAGAATGATTAGAGAGAAAAAAAATTTAGAGCTGGAGGAGCTGCCCTCCGCCTGAATGAGCAGTGGAGACAAAGGCACTCATTGGAATTCCTGGTTGGTTTACAACATGTAGACTGTTGTTTCTTAGTTTTCTTTCCTATCTGTTTCCAGAGTGCTGTTGGTTGGTTTAGCAGTAGCGACTTGGGTCTCTTGTCCCTGTGTCTTCTTATTTCACCTACATTCTTTTATTGAGAGCAGAGAACAGAATGCATATTTCTTTTCCATTTTTGCAAGTTATTTCATATTTCTGTAGAGTCTGTGGACTTTTAGGAACAATGACGCTCTTATGGACAAACAAAATGCTCTGTGTGATTCCTGGGAGGTTATTAACACTGAACATATCTTCTCGGCAACAAGAGGGGATCAAAGAAGCTTGGCCAAAATGTTCGCATACACATACAGACCAATCAGCTAATATTTGAAATCAAGACTCTTCTAAAAAGTCCAAAATGTGTGTGTTATATTTATGGACCATATAAATAAGAGCCCTCCCCCCAAAATAAAACAGTAGTTCAAATACAATCAATTTTTAAAACATCAAGTTCTACCTGTAATATCTGAACTAGATACGTGGGTTAAGGGGGAGGGGGTAGAGGGCATGACCAAGAATGAAAGTAAATTTCAAAAGGATTGTAATAATGACTCCCTGGCTTATAAGAGTTTGCATTCTAATTATAGCGACAATAGCTAGTTCAGTAGTGGGCTGAATTACATAGTATTAAACACCTAATGAGATCTGTAAGACAATATTCATACACTAAAGAGTATTTTATTTCACCAAGGGACAATATGGCCCCCTTTGAGGGGTGTTCAAAAATGTGTGAGGGCATTTTGGGCTGTCCCAGGAGGGGATGTTGCTGGCATTCAGTGGTGGAGGCCAGGGTGCTAACTGCCTTACCGCTTATGGGGTAGTTCTGAACACTAGCAGAAATAATACCCCTCAGAATGCTGATAACCCTGATGAGAAATGCTGCAGAGATTCCGAGAACTTGGATGCTCTGACTTGACTAAAGCGGAGTCTAAGATGTGCTCGGCCCATTCTGAGAGCAAAACAAAGGTTCTGCTCCCTAAAATCAAGGAAATGGCCTGCATCATCAAGTGCTCCGATGATCAAAGGCAGCAAAGTGAAACATGTCGATCATTCTTCTGCCTAAAAGGGCAAATTCTTTTAGCATTGATTTAAAGCTATAAAGAATCAAAACCCTTTCTTTAAGGATGCTTTCTGATGGCTCTCTGTTTATATTGAAGGAAGGAGCTGAAGTGTGGAAACTTGAGACCAGGGGGTAGTTCATCTCCAAAATGTATTTCTACATTTCACATTAATACTGCTTATTTTTATGTCATCCAAAACATATTCACAGTTAAAAAAACAACAACATATTCACAGTTAATACTGCTTATTTTTATGTCATCCAAAACATATTCACAGTTAAAAAAGGTTAAATAGTTTTCACTTGAAAAATACTGAAAAATTACATTTCTAAATATCTGTTTTCTAGAACAGGCAGCATGCATTTAGTTACCAACAAGAATTTTCAACAAATCAAATTGTTGAAAAAATAAAGTGTAACTGGTCAAAAAAAAAAGTGTCTTTTTCACTCCTCTTATTCTAACTATTCCTATACATTACTTATTGAAAAATTAGATAAAACTTGATCTGCAAAAAAAAAAAAAAAAATGAGTGAGGGTCCATTACTTGATTATCTAGAGTTATCACTCCCAAAATATAAAACCAAAATACATATTCTCATAGCTAGGGTAATGTTTGGCCCATGTAGATGGTCAATATGCATTTAAAGAATAAATGATACTTAAAATTATTTTAGACATTATAAATAGTTATATCTTATAAATATTATAAACAAGATTATATTAAGGAATTAAATTCCTAAAATTTACACCCAATTTATTTAAAATGATTTGGAAATTGAGTACTGTTGTATCTCACTTTGGAAAAACCTAAGACATACCAGAGGATTTGTTTTTAATGATAAGTTTTTTGTTATTTGCTTCAGAAACTAATTTTATTTTTGCTCAAAAGTGCACTCAAATAAAATTATACTATCAACATTTTTATTTATGTACACAACTTTTATAGAAATACCTACATTATTTATTGGTCCATGTCAAAAGAACCTAGTTATTTCTACCTGTTTTTTTCTTTAAAAAATTCCCTGCATGATTCCTTGCATGATCTAGGATATATAAAGAATGTATTTATTATTTGCAATAGTGGCTATCACTTTTGGATGCATTTTGTGCCCTAGGTTCTTTCCTAAGTATTTTAAGTGCATTGTCTCATTATTCCTAACAAATTTATGAAATGGGTACAACCATTAGTGCCATTTTATGTATGAGGAAACAGGCTTAGGATATTTAGGATTCTAATTTCCATAATACTGTCCTTCCTACTATATTGTATATAAATAGTACCTTGCAAACATAATTTTTGAAGAACACAACGAATGAACGTATTGCCGAATTGGTCTCTTTACAAGAGAAAAGACAAATACATTGCAAGTTTACCTTGATTTACATTTAGCCTAGAGTTTTGGTTTTTCAGACCACAAGTGACTAAAAACTGTGAAATTTACTTTCATAATTATTTATTTTCAATTAGATATATAATTTATTTAAATTTAAAAGTAAGTCCGGCAAAGCTTGACAGGTGAGGCAGAATTAACTTCATTTTAAGTGAACTTTCCAAGGCAACGGTAATAACTCGCTAAGGAGAATGGCCACTGGCTTGTTTGAATCTTTGGTTGCAAGCTGACACTTTGAGGGAATGTCCTTAGCAAAACACTCACTTCAACGGAAATTAGGTCAGCCTTCTGGAACATTTATCATGTATACCTGTCACCAACAAGACCCAGTCCTTAAAGTGAACTGAGATCACAAGCATTGGTTGCCTCTTGCTCTGAGCTGCAAAGGATAGTCTAAACCAATAGTTCTACAAATATGTGAGTTTGGCAGAAACTCCCATAAAACCAAAGCCAACGCCCATATAGTTGCTGTGGGAATTGAATTCCTTAATACTCTGTTTATAGAATTTTGAAACGGCAAATGGATTCGGTCTGTTCTGAAAAACAATTTGTCCCATGGCTTGTTTGGAATAACATCTAGAGTTGCTATAGAAGGATGTAGGCAGACAACCTGTGTCTGATTTGAAAGTCAATTTCACCAGCCTCTGCTTGTTTCATACTGCACAGCCAGGTTGGTTTTTGCCCGACTCAGGGTATTATTTGCATAAAGGAAAGACCAACTTCTACTGAAGCTAAGGAGTTGCTCATTTGATATAGAAACTGGAGCAGTTAGCAAAATCCAGAGCTAGAGTAGTTAGCAAAATTCGCAGCAATCATGTGGTAGATAAGAGTGTATGGTAAAACCAAAACAACATAAATGAGTCATAACCCGATGTCCTTTCAGTAATTATGTGGCATTATTCTGTTGGTTTCAAAGCAATGTCAGCAAGTATGGGGATTCTACATAGGAATCTGAGAGTGCACCTGCGTCAATTTTTGTGCGTTTCAGTTCAATGAATGTCATTCATCGATGGTGTTGTGGATCGAAATGACCACATTCACCAAGCTGTCAAATCGCTTTACTAGGTTATGTTACCTTATCTTTAAAAGGAAGTATTGACATCTTTTTCATATGTTCTTGTTGGGTAAACATACCTAAAGACCTAACTAAAAAAATTGCTAATGTATACGTGAAACTGGTTGAAGAAAACAATGAAATTATTAAATGTTTGTGTAGGAATCTACCTTTATATCTCAAGAAGAATAAAAAGAATAAGTGGAGAAGAAATGTTTTATTTCTATGTTCATTTGTCATACATATACTGAGGACCCACCGTATGTTATACACTGTACACAAACGGTGGAATTAAAAAGATGAGAGACACAGTTTCTACTTTCATTGAGTTCTTATTCAGGTTATGTGTGTGTGCATGTGTGTGCGTCTGTATGTGACAGATCCTGAAACAAAAAAAAATAACAACACCCTATGTGAAGTGCCATAGTAAAGTTTATTTTAAAGCTCAGAAGAGGAACTCAAGAATGTAAAGAAATTTTGTCTATGAAAAGTAACTTGTGAAACAAAGTTTTATTTTTAACCATACCCTTAAGAAAGATGGGCCTGTAACTTATGAAAGTCTAGAACAGGGGTGGGGGGCCAACTGCAGCCCATGATCCATTGTTAATTGGCCCGCAGCAAATTCCAAAAATATATTTAGTTTACTTAAATAAACCAGGTGAGGCAATACTTACTTCACCTCGAGTGAGTGGCCCGGCTGTTTGTGTATTTTACCGCATATGGCCCTTGGTGAAAAACATTGAAAAAAGTTTGGACACCCCTGGTCTAGAAGATTTGAGGAGCCGAAGGGGAGAGTGGGTGTAAAAGAAATCTACCAATGATTTCTTGCTGGAAGAATTAAAAAAAAAAACTTTCATTATCACACTCTATTAAGCCAGGACCAGGAAACAATTTCTAATCAGCACTCTGATCTGGGCAGAGATTGTGCAGTCTTTTGTACCAGGCCTCAGATCTGTGTTCTCTATTCACACATGCTCACTTCCAGCTGTTGTCATTGAAATCCCACATAATCTTTCAAGGTCAAAGGGCAGTCACCCATGGCTGCTGCAGTTAAAAGGTTATGCTGATTTCTGTTGTCAAATATTGGCCCTTTTCTCTTCCAATCACTCCCATTCTACTTTTTTTAACAAGAAAAATCCAGCCTAGAATTGTATTACATGACTTTAAAGTCTTAAAAGTGTTTCTCCATTGTGCTAACACGACATGGCCTGAACAGTCTAATTCATTCTGTTATATTTCACAAAGAATTTTCTGGTACTTCTAAAATACTTTGTGTTTGTGCTAAGCCAGCAAACTTCAAAGTACAGTGGCCCACACAATTTGTGGCATGCCATAGTATTGGCAGAAATGTATAATATAGAGTCTATAATTTAATAAACACTGTGAATTATGCATCAGTAACTAAGTAATTGCCGGGTAAGTGAACAAGAATTGCACAAAGCACATGACTTTTAAAAAGATGAAAGCTCTTTATATCTTGTGGTTCTAAACATTAACTAATTTTATTATGTATTTGGAAAACCACATCTACCTATTTGTAATTTTTTTTCTTTTTGCAGTCTTTGGAAAATAATAAACAAGGATTCTTTTTAAATATATTGCTTCAGTTCATGAATGATTTTCTTTCCAGGCTTGGTGGACCCAAATCGGTGTTGAGTGTCTTAAAATTAGCACATGGCTCCTGGTCATCTTCTTTCCTTGTCATTGCATGTGTCCTCGGGTGGTTTAGCAAGCAGAGCTCTCTGTACGTGGTTTCACAACCATGTGAATGAAACCTAAAAAGGAAGACCAGGACAGTGGGCATTAAGATTTTTTGCTGTTTTACATCCATAACCCAGGGTAGCCCTCAGGTGATCCAGTTTCATGTCTGTTTCACTTAAGATAATCAGTTTCTGATGTATTCAGAGAATACATTTCCTTATTTTTCTCCAGTATATGTAAGAGTTTATGAGCAGAAACTGAAACTATTACAAATAATTTGATCCATCTGTAGATTATCAGTTGTTACTGTCCAAGTTTAGAGGAAACTTTGATTCAGAACATAAAAACAATAAAATTGCTTAAAAACCCCTTTTAGTTCAAAATCAGGTTAATTGAAAAATACGTGTAAGTTTATGGTGCATTAAAAACAAATTAATTTTAAAATATTTATAAAGTACAGATCTTACACTAATTATATTGGAACTTTTTTAACATAAAGCAATATTTTCTTTTTTTTATTAAAAAAATTTTCTTATGGTGTCGAAAAAGGTTTTACAAGTAAGTGTTAGTTCTTGTACAGAACTAATTTGTAGTTGGGTCCACTTGCAAAATACCTATTTCTGCTTATTATGGGTGTGATAAATTCATGATCCTAAATATTGAGAAGAAATTAATCTGTTGACATGACAAAACAATGAAAGAAATGATATTTACCCTGGAGGAGAGAAAATTAAGGATTGAGAGACTGTCTTCAAGTATTTAAAGGGTAGTAAAATGAAAGAGATTAGATGTATTCTGCCTGTTCCAAAGGACAAAACTGAGGTAAATGAGAAGTTACAGGAAAGCAAACATATTAAATGAATTATATTTTTAAAATTAAGCCTCATTATTTTATTAGTCTAAAATTCTTTGTTGTGATACGATGATGATTACTCCATTACTAGATGATCTTTACAATCTCTTCATTTCCACTTCATTCCATGTCATGTATCCACTACTTCTAAACAAATAAAAATCTTTTAAAACTTTTTATTTCAGTGTTTTGCTGTCTATTAGATGCAGTCCTTTAATTAATTGCTTAATCACTTGCAACTCAAACTCATAAACTCTCTTTGTCTGAAGTCATTGAGTAATCAAATTTAATTTAATGAAATACTACTCTTCCCTTACTAACTGTAGGAATTGGTGAAAAGATGTGATAAGGCCTTTGAGTAACACTGGATCATCAAGTCTCTGGTGCTATATATGATGTGTTAAAGTGAAAAAAAAATTATTATGTAAAAGAACTAAACAAACCTGTGTTCTAATCATAATTCTGCCACTAGTTGTGTGACCGTAAGCAAGTCACTCAACCTCTCAGAGCTTGTGCTTTCTTTTCTGTAAGGATCAGAGTATTTCTAACTGCATGAAGTTGCACAAAGAATTAGAGTTAATGTGTCTTAAAGTGCTAGCAGAGTAGCAAATACATAGTAAATACTAGATAAATGAGAGTTATACTTTTGATGGTAATTAATACTACCTGGAAAGGTTCTATGGATAAATTTTTCAAATAGGTTGTCTAACTTTACAATACTAGTTTGAGCCATTTTTTTCTAATGTAGATGTGTTGAGGTGATTGTAAGTTAAGATATGGATTGTCCCTGGGCCTTGCATTATAAGCGTTAATTAGCTCAGAATTGAGATTCTGCTTTCTCCTCAGCCCACTGGTACATAAACCAAATGGGGAGAATAGGAAAAGGAGCAGAACAATGTATCTAAAGAAGAACATTTGTCAAAAACAAATGATATCCTTATCAAATTATTTGTGAAATACTGAGCCAAATAATATTAGGAAAGTCTGTTTATTGCAGGAATTCTCAGAGACTTTAACACGTAAATGTTCCTTGTCACTCTCCAAGGGTGGGTGTGATAATGTTTTCCAAACTGATTTTACTATGGAAATCTATATATGTATATTTGTATCTTTGTTTTTATTTATTTGTTTTTGGTGGGGCATTTCAGGAAAGCACTGATATGAACCCTAATATGGAGGATGGAGCATATCAGTATTTGGAAAATAGCAGATGGGACATCTTGGCTGTAGCACAGCGAACATATGTTTGGGTAGTACCGTGTTTCCCCGAAAATAAGGCCTAGCCAGACCATCAGCTCTAATGCGTCTTTTGGAGCAAAAATTAATATAAGACCTGCTCTTATTTTACTGTAAGACCGAGTCTTATATAATATTATATAATATAGTATAACATAACATAACAGAATATAATACCGGGTCTTATATGAATTTTTGCTCCAAAAGATGCATTAGAGCTGATGGTCCGGCTAGGTCTTATTTTCGGGGAAAGAGGGTATTGGAAGATAACACTGAAGAGGTGTCCTATAGGCAAGATTTTGAAGGGCTTTAAATACCTCGCTAAGGAGTCTAAACTTAATCCTCAAGGAAATTGTGAAATACTGATGGCTTTTTTATTGGATGAATGATACCAACCATCCATCCATTCTCTCCCCACCATGCCAGTGGATTAAAGGACAGAGAAGATACCTAGTAGACATCACAAATTTACATGTCTACAGGGCCCTTACAGATCATTCGAATACATGAAATACGATGAAGAGTATTGGGGAATGTGATGCATTTGTAATCTGATGCCCAATTTAAAAACATTCATATGTTAAAAAAAAAAAATCAGTACTATGCTAGCCAAGCAAAATAGATCCATAGACTAGAATTGGCCTGTGTGCTGCTAATTTGTGACACTGTAAATTCTAAAGGGAGAGGTTGACACTTATGTTGGTTAGGGTAAGTACTAGGCTGCTATAACAAAGAGACCAAAAAAATACAGTGGTTAAAGTACATTGAAATCTATTTTTCTTTTTGGTAACTCTTCCAGATGATCAGGCTAAGTTGGCAGAGTGGTTCTTCTCCACACTGTCATTCAGGCTCCCAGTTTCCTCCTGTCTTATTGCTCTGATGTTCCATGGGCACTGTCTTTGTTTGCTTGGTCAAAACTGTTCTGTTACAGTGTATCCTGGAAAATAAGCCCTAGCATGATTTTTCAGGATGCTCGTAATATAAAATAAGCCCTACCGCATTTCCTCAAAAATAAGACCAGGTCTTATATTAGTTTTTGCTCCAAAAGACACATTAGGGCTTATTTTATATTACCAGCATCCTGAAAAAATCATGCTACGGCTTATTTTCTGGTTAGGGCTTATTTTCAGGGAAACACGGTAGGTTGGTGCAAAAGTAACTATGGTTTAAAAGGTTAAAAATAGTTGCAAAAACCGCAGTTACTTTTTTGCACCAAGCTAATCGCTCCTAAAAAGAGAAAGAGGGCGTGTCTAGAGCAGGAATTTCATTTCAGGCAAAAGTTGATTGTATCACTTCCATTCACTTTACAGTAGCGGTCACTCCTAACTGTAAGTGAGGCTGGGAACCATGGGTACGTCTGGATAACCAGAAGTCTCAGCATAAGAGGACATTATAGTAGTCTTTGCTAGTTGTGAATGTTTTCCTAGAAAGGTCTTATAAAAAGACCCAATTTTAGACAAACACGTTACTGGAAATCTTGATGTGAACATCTTGCTTAACTGGGAATGTTAAAGTCCCGGAGACTAAAGACCTTATGTTATTTCTTGTTATATCTCCAGGTCCTAGTACCGCACTTGCCGTATAATAGGCATTCAAACAAATATGTGTTGAGTCAAAGCAGTAAACCAAATATTGACTTTATCTTTATGGATATGGCAGAACAAACAAACAAAAAACACACACAAAAAAAACACCTATATTGAATAACAGTACCTGAGCAGGGCAGGGAAATTTGGAGCAACACAAGAAGGAACTCAGCAGTACATAAGTCCCATGAATATACTACTGAAATCTCTTTTTGATTCATCCTTCTTTTCAGCTAAGACTGCATTATTCCCATACTAATACAGCTCCTTGATGTGTTATGATAAACCAGAATGACAATCATATTACAAATGCATTTATAACAATCCTTTTCATCTGAAAATCTCAAAACACCTCATCCATACTATTAGTTGGCAAATATCATTTCTTTGTTTTACAAATTATCAAGCACAACTTTCTAGATACAGAAATATTTCAGTCTTATTGTCTTATGCCAATCTTAATGTTTATCATAAGCAGACTACCAATTGAAATTTCTTCCATCCTAAAAATTAATCACACAAACAGAACGTATGTATATTTTTATTGCTGCTATTTCTTTTGTAGATGTCTGAATTTTTAGCATTTGTTTTAAATAAGTAATTACTCTTAAAATAAATATCTCAAATGTCATCAATGAATGGTAGAATAATTTAAATAGTCAACGTATAATAAAAAATCAGACCAAAATTTTAGAATTTGGGTTTACTGTGCCAGCAGGAATATACCCCCACCCCACAAAAACCTATTTTCTAAGATATTCCAAATTAAAAGTACATAAGTAGTATATCATTGGAGATGGGATTTACATTGTGCTTTCGAGGGCCACCAAATAAGGGTGTCTCAAGTCACTCATCCGAATCACTGAATATTTATTACCCGACTAGAATAAGGGTTTGTGCTGGACCCTGTGGGCAATATAAGATAATGAGACACAACACTGCCCTTGCCTGATTTGTTGTTGGAGTGCGGAGCTCAGACAGGTAAACAAATAACTGTCAGATAAAGCAGTAAGAGGCAATGCCGTAAGACACGTAGAGCAGAAGTGCTGTTCAACTTAGCAGTCGTGACTTGAGCACACCTGAAATGCACTGGCTGCGGTCCAGGGGGCAGATGAAAGCTCCATTCCCTTTCCTTAGGTGGCTCATGAGCCAGTGGGGAGTTCACAGAAGGAGAAATTAAAATTCCAGGGAGGAGCAGTGTTGATGAAATAAACTTTCCTTTAGCAGGACAAGAATGTAAGTTCTGTGAGAGCAGTGTGATCGAGATTTAGCTCAGGGCCTGCATATCCCAGGCAATCCCAAATATGTGGGGAACATAAAGGAGGTGAGAATGAGATAGCTCTTTTCCTTTTGAGTAGCCCAGGCATGGATAGGCCTGGTTATTGGCCTGTCTTTTACCAGGAATAAATAGAACCTTATTTATTACCAAGGGAGAATAGAATAGAGATACCTTCTTTTCGGTGACCTATGTATTGCGGTTGGTCTGCATCCATTAGCCAGATACAATTTGATAATTTAGAACTGAGAGTCCTTTGGCATCCCAACAGGGCAAACAGAAATGCCATCTTGTGTGTAAACTTTCCTCTTCAGATACATTTGTTCCACTTCGTGGACATTCAAACTTTCTTTATAGGCCAGCCCTCTTGATGGTTTGTTCCCAGCTGTTTCTTCCCCTGACCTCTGAACAGTTCTGCAAGGTTACCTGTCTTCTCTGCAAATCGAACTTTTTTTCCTTTCCTGCCTGTTAAAAGGTAGATAGATGTTCAGTCTCTTCATGAGATGAAATTTAGTTCCCATATAATGGCATTTTCCATAACTGCTGATATCATCGAGGTAAAGAGAGCTGCTTTTCCTAACCACCCATAAAATAATTTAGTTTTTTATATATCTGCCTCTCCTAGAAAGCCTAATTTCTCCCCACTGTGAGTATGACTGACTCCAAGGTATTGAAATCTCTCCTTTAATTGGGAATTCATTGAACAAGACTTCAGTGAATGAACTTTTTTAGCCATTTTATATAAAACGAAAAAGGATCTGCTTCTCATTTCAATCTCCTCTACAATTGCTCCTGAACAGTAGTTCACAATTGGAGAGTCAGATCATTACGCAATCTGGCTTTTCATCTAAGACATACTTAACAAAAGTATATGTTTTGCACTCATTTCTGAGAGACCCTATTCAAAATGTAAATCTTGGGACCTTTCGGGAATGTTTAATCAGCTTTCCAACTGAGGATCTTTTAATGCTGACATCTGAATTCAGAATTACCTAAACGTACCTTTGTATCTCCTTTTCCATTTTTCTCTCATCTTGCAATAAAGTAGAACACTCAGATTAGTGTTATTTCCCTGAAAGTCATTTTTATGATTCGGTTTGTGTAAGTGAGAATGAAATATTAATCTACTCAGGTTTGCTTAGTAATTACATAAGCTGTGTCATTTTTCCATCATTTCTTAGGTTTCATTTCTTGCTGCTGTCTTCCTCTAGAGTTCACCAGTGGTTTCCAAATAATTGGTGGAGGAACAAAACCACTTTCATAGTCATTTGAAGTTACGTGGCATGTTTACACAGACCTCTCCTTGGAGAGACATTATAAATATAGTCAAGGCTATCTGATAATTTCATAATACTGTGAAGAGATGGTTACGTCAGAATTTGTGAAATAATTCTACTCTTATTTTTATTTTTCTGGTTATTGTACAATCACACATATATTCCACCTTCTAAATTACACACATTCTACCAAAATAAGCCTTAGAAGGTAGGTTGCTGGGAAGGGAAGGATCAAATTGTTATTTTGTCATTGACTTTCTCAGGTTCACACAGATCCTAGTTTGTGCTTCAGACTAAATAATTTCTTTCTGTCTTTTTTTGGCCCTTTATGTTTATTAAATAATGCTGCCTTTCAACTCTGTTTTTATTTGGTCTCCCAAAGAATGAACCATTGTCTCAACAATAGGACAGCCCCCAGACATTTTTCCTCAGAGAACCTGATGGCATCTTCTTGATCAGAAGCTATATCTACAGGGATTGTCTATTCTGTCCTTGTTCTGTTTAGTTTGGAGAGACTTTTTGGATGGCTCATTTTAATAGTTTTCAAATACACATTGGCTTAGTTTTAGTTCAAACTGTATTGCTAGAGATGAGAGAGAGAATGCGATACAAAATTTAAAAGTTCTGTCAATGTTTTTATAAAGAGGAAAATACACATATTGAGCCCAATTTGAGTTGTGTTTCTTCAGAGGCATCTCTGGAGTGCTCCCTGCATATCAGGCACTGTGTTAGGACCTGGAGGGCTGGAGACCCAGAAGATGCTCTTTCTCAAAGGCCTCATAGTCTAATATGCAAAAAAGACAAAATTGCAGTAGTGTGCTAAGTCCTAGATTAGAGCTACCTGTATACGTAGTACAGCAGGTCAATATTGAGAAAAGAGAAAAGGAGGCTTCCCCAGCAGTAGTGTAACCAGGGAAGGCTTTGCTAGAGATGACAACAAAACCGAGTCCTAAAGACAAGTAGTAGGAATGATAGGAAGTCCAAATAAAGAGTAGGAAGGACCGGAAATCCAGGAAGAAGAAGCAGTGTGAGGGGAGAGGCTGAGCCAGGACCACGGAGGAACATATATTCACTTAGGCCAAGGAGTACGGCTGGAAGCAAGAGATAAAAGATAAAAAAAGAATGAGCCCAGAGAGGAAAACACAGGCTACATGAAGGTTGCGTGCCGCGTGAAGGAGTTTGTGCTACACCCGGAACTCTCTGGGGGGTTCTTGCAAGATTTCTGACAGGGTATTCATCTCTGAACACATGGGGTTTATCTTAGATTCTCCAACACCTCATTCTTTCCCACCTCAGGGTCTTTGCACATGCTAAACTTGCTGCCTGAAGAGCTCTTCCCTCCTTCTTTTCCTTAGCATCTTTTAGATGTCAGCTCTTAAGAGAGACCGTCCCTAGCCATCCTTTCTAAAATTTTTCCTATTTGTTTCCCTCAAATAATTTGTTTTCCATTTTCAGCTGTCTAAATCATAGACTAAATTCCCTGAAAGTAGAGACTATATCTCAAACCCTTAGGCCAACACCTGGCCCATGGTAGGGACTCAGTAAATATTTATTGACTACGTGAATGAATCATCAGATTCACCTTGTTAGTAAGACAGCGCTGGCTGCAGAGTGGAACACGGACTAGAGGAGAAGCCAAAACTTATGACAGAGAACATAGTTAGGAGGCTGGTGAGAACCGGGAGAGGCCTGCGCCATAGCCATAGGAGAGAAGTGGAGATGGACATGGAGTCAAGAAATAGGAAGAAATGGAATCAGCGAGGATTAGGGGGATGTGGGTATGTATGAGGCAGGAGTCAGGGATGACAGCAAAATATAGAAAATGAGATGAACAGTGGGTGATTCATTGATGTCGGGAAGTCAAAAGAGTAAGAACAGGTTTTTGGGGAGAAGAAAATGCGTTGAGCTTTGGACATGTTACGTCTGAGGATACCCGTGGGCTATCTAGATAGAAATATGCAATAAACATTTGATTCATTTGTTTGGAACCCAGGAGGGAGATCTTGGCAAAAGATAAAGATTTGAGAGTCATTGGCCTATAGATTCATTCATCCACTCATTCAACAAATATTCACATATTAACTGCTTTGTCTCAGGCATTAAATACAGTGGAGAATGAAAGGAACATTATTCTAGCTTTCACAAATATCACAGTTAAGTCTGGTAGCTGATATCATGAAAATGGAGGCAATAACTTAGGAAATGTATATACCAGGGGTGCCAAAAAATGTATACACATTTTAAAAGATGATATCTGTGCTCAAGCAGTAGTTTGCCATAATCAGAAGTGTCTGGACACCAGTGGTAACCACTTTGATCACCTCTTGTAATTGCAGAAGTCAAACGTAACTAGTATTCATCTTTTGTTATTGGTATATATTGAGTATTATAATTTTAATACAGTTTTCCTTTCTTAAAATGTGTATACATACGAATGAATCGTCAGATATATCTATTTATATCTATCTATGTGTGTGTGTGTGTATATATATATATATATATATATATATATATATATGATGAGCATAAACCCTGGGGAACACCAACTTTTTTTATTTTATTGGGGAATATTGGGGAACAATGTGTTTCTCCAGGGCCCATCGGTTCCAAGTTATTGTCCTTCAATCTAGTTGTAGAGGGCACAGCTCAGCTCCAACTCCAGTCACCGTTTTCAATCTTAGTTGCAGGGGTTGCACCCCACCATCCCATGTGGGAATTGAACAGGCAGCCTTGTTGTTGAGAGCTCATGCTCTAACCAACTGAGCCATCCGGCCATCCCTGGAGAATACCAACTTTTAAGAGGTGGACAAAAGAAAAGGGGCCGTTGGGACAGGGTGAAAGTTTGAATGGATGAACACAAGGATTTTCCCCTCCCAAGCCTTTGTGTCAAACTTAATTTTGAATATATATTGCTTGGTTTTTTGGTGGCAGGATTAAAGTACCTGTGCTCACATTCGCTCTGTACAGAAATTCATGTTAGGTTGTCCTTACAATAAGGAATTCCAAAGATTGGAACTGAAACGAGTATCGGCCTGCAGGCAGGTGACACGCAGACAGAGATGAGCAAGAGCTAGAGATCAACCCAGATTTTCCTATTCAGCTACGAATTTCCTTTGTTACCCGTTTGAAGTCAACCTTAATGTACTCTGTGGCTGGATTTCCTTTGTTATGGTCTGTGGGATAAATGTGATGTGAACAGTGTCACAACAGAAAGAGATGTGATGGTCTGTTTTGCCAAGACCACGTTAGAGAATTTTTGTTGATTTATTTATTTTTACTTCTCAGTTCTCTTAATCCAAGAGACAACACTTCAGGCACTTCCCAAATAAGTCAACTAAGTACCTGGGTGTGGGTTATTTGGGAGGTAAAATTTCTTAAGCAATTCTTCAAATGAAATTTTGCCATTTTTAAAATCGTGGTGTATATACCTGTTTCTCTTTTTAAAAAAAATTGAGATATAATTGACATAACATCAGGTGTACAACATGGTTTGCTGTACGGATATATTTCGAAATGATCACCACAATAAGTCTTGTTAACATCCATCACCACACATAGTGCCATTTTATTTTAAAAAGTAATTTATGATTATTGAATATTCTAAAAATGAGAGCTGTTAATCTAAAATATCATAGATTATGTTTGATTTAAAAATTAACTGAAAATTTTCTTGTAAATCCCAGTAAAAAAAAATATTTCTTATGTGGAAGACCAATGTAACCAAAAGAAAAAGAATTTATAGGTCCATTTATAGTCTTCCACAACATGGTGATTTTTTGCATGTGTTTATGTGCATGACATTTAACACATTTATTGGTACATAAACTATGCCATAGATAAACTTGCTTCCCTTTCATAGTGGGCTTTTGTTTATAACATAAATTTTATTTATGAATTGTTTGTTATATATCCAGATTGGTCTGTTTTCTTATGTTGCATTTCTTAAAGGTGTGTTCTTTATTTCAAAGAACAGTTATTCTAAAATATACCGTCAGCCAACAACTTTTCCTTTGGCCCTGATTTTAAAGCAGATGATTACACTAACTCTACACACATATCTTTCAACTAGGTTCTACCTATGTGAGAGTCATAGAATGAGAAAACTTTAGAGGCAGAGAGGAAATGACATCTCATCAATTATATATTTCTTGCCATTTATAAGTTTCATGTTCTTGAATATACTATAAAATAAATACGCAGTTGAAAATAGATGTAATATCAGATATCTTAAAGGAAATTAATTATATGCAGCAAAAATGAAGTAAGTACAAAATTCAAAGATTAAGTCCTTTTGATCCATTAATTTATCTTTTCTTAAAAAAAACAACCCACCCACAAAAACCTCTTGTTCTTGAAACAAATCTAAATTTTCATTTGTGCACAAAAGAATTTGTTTTTATGTCTCAAGGGTTGGGGCTTGCTTATTGTAGTCTGGCTTTTTAAAGATTTACCCTGTGGTGCCTCTAGAAATGAAGAGAACATCTTTAAATCTTGTTTGATTTGAATGAATGGATAGCTAATCCCCATCAGATGTTTCTTTAAAGCATAATGTTTAAAAACTGTTAGGGAATTTAGCTATCCTAGCTGATTCTTAGGTAGGCTGTTTTCATCCTAGTTTTTAAGGTCTCAGAGGCCAGCCAAGGTAACCATTTATTTTAAATCGTCTTTTGTTTCAGATTTCCTGTTGAGGCTTTTTTTTTTTTTTTTTTTTTTTTACCATTTCAAAAATCACACAGTTGTTGTGTCATAGCTTTCCATAACCTCCAGATTCAAACCAAAAAAAAAAAAGCAAAATATCTATTTTGACTGTACTATCTAAATGACTGTACCCTCCCACCGAAAGTCGAACTAGAGCAGAATATGCAAGTAGACATTATATTTTTTAATCACAATGAAACTCATGTTTGGAATTCTCTTGCCAAATACCTTCTATTTATGACACTTTGTTTCTTTTGTTTTTGTTTCCCCAGGACATTTGGGCTTCCAGGACAGTTTTGTCACATCAGGTGTTTTTAGTGTGACTGAGCTAGTAAGAGTGTCACAGAGTAAGTATAATTTTGCTTTGATTTGATATACATTTGCCTTTGGGTTGTGCTTACTTTCTGCCAAGGCCTCCTAGAAACATTAAGAGCTTTCAGAATCCCCTTTTCCTCCACCCATTGGAAGACTTTTGCCATGTAGTTTGTTTAACAGCCAAGAATTTAAATCAGGAAAATTTGATATTTTAATGTGAGGCATAGGGAAAGGTCTGAAATCCTGAGTGTCTCACTTATTCCCTAGTTTGTTGTGTGAACCTGGTTTAAAAAATTTCTGAGGCTTCCCTGATTTCTAAGAAATTCTTCATTAAAAAAAAATTGTTTTTGACCTTTAAAGAATGCTAATGACCCCAGCATGAGTGACACAGTACAGCATGATCATTACCAGCTTGTCAATAATCACCAACAACAGTGAATTAAGATTACCTGTCACCACCCTGTTTCATTGATCAAAGGGTCATTGATTGTATTTCTGCTATGACATAATCCAAACAGTTCAAGGAGAAGGCATAGGATATTCTCTCTCTCTCTCTCTCTCTCTCTCTCTCTCTCTCTCTCTCACACACAGTTGCCTTTCCTCAAAAATATCACTTTGTATTTATTTAAAATGATTATGTTTGAGATCCCAATAACAAGAAGAAAAAATATATACCAAATATTAAAATTTTTTTATCACCCTCCTACTTCAAAATACCACCTGTAGATAAAATTTACATTGTTAAAGTTGGTTTCAAGCTGAATCAAATCATTTGTAGAATAAGGTGGAGTAAAGGAATCTTTCCTTTTCAAGTTCATTACCAGCATCACCACCACCCATTCACTGCATCACTGTCTTGCAAGATTGACAGAGTAAACCAGTCAATCTTATGGCAAGATGTCAGGTCAAGCAAGCCAAGTCATCCTGAGCTCACAGTTTTGGATTCTGTCTGCTGTTATTTCATAAGGCTGGAAGACGCTACAGAATCCAAAAATGGGATGCAAGGTGGGGGCAGGGGCTCTGGGCGAAAAGGAGTAGATAGGGATGTCTGTTGAGCCATCACTATCGGCCAGACACTGCTAAGTTTTCATGGATGTTACATAAATTAATCCTTGCAATAAACATGTCAGATAAGAAATTACTCTCATTTTTACAAATGAGTTAAACTGTGGGTCTATTGAAGTCGTTTGTCCAAAGTCAAATGGTGGGTAAATGGTTAAGCTAAATCTGTGTAATGCTAGAATCCATGCTATTAGACTGGCCCAAGAGACCTGGAAGAAATCTACAATGTGAGGTAAACAGAGAAAATAGCAGGGAGGTAACTGTGGATGTTAGAATTCTGGGAGCCAGGGACCCTTGGTTGATGCAGGGGTGTCCTGGTGTACGGGGGGCCGGAACCCTAAGCAATGAGTCATTAGGAGTGACAGGTTGTGAGATAGAAGGGAGAAGTTGCTATCATATTATGAAATATGCTTAAAACACCAACTCCAGCCAGTGAGGTAGAAAATAGATTGCCTTGTTAACTTGGGGGATACATGCTGCCCTAGCATAGCTGATTAGCCGCTAGTTGCCATAGACAAATAACAATGTGTGTGTGTGCGTGTGTATACGTTTTACTTTTTAGGATTTTTAAAAATGATCACTGTCTCACATTTTTCTTGTAATTTTAATAATAATAATAATATAGACTGTATATATCAGAGTGTAACTGTCATAGTGGCATTACAGGGAAATACATTTATTGAGCCCTTACTAGGATCTATACATAGCTTCAAGAGTGAAAATCCTTTGAACTCTAAGACTGGAGCACTAGACCTTTTTAATCTACCCTGACTGCTCTAATGCTTGCATTTAGTCTTCGTTACCATCAGTGTCTCGAGGCCTGGGGGTTGTATAGGAAGGTTCATGCTGCTCAGAACCATCCCCAGAATCTCATCCTTCTTCCAGTTTTTGTATGTTTTATATCCCAAGGCTTATCAGTTCCAAGTTTGATCAGACCTCCATGCAGTCTATGGTGGCATGGTTGCCAAGTGAATTCTAAACCTGCCTTCAAGACTGCCAGAGGGGATGGCTGGACCACAGATTGAATGTGCAGCGGGACCTGGTTTTGTTTCCTGTCCATTTAGGGGGCTGTGTTGCTGATGCCTGAGTGTCCTTCAGCTCTCGAATGCTTTTTGATTCTGCACACTGCTGCGTAATCGCTCTAGGACTCACTCACACATGGCCTCGTGCTGACTGAAACTGTTTGGCAAGAGTGGGGTTGGGCTGTGTCAGCTAAACCGTGGCTTTGGGCCAAACTGCCACCCAGAGCCCCTCCCTCTTGCAGGTCTTTAATCCAGGTTTGTCAGGGTACATGTCTCAAGATTGCCTTGGCTGCTGGGGAAAGGATCCCTCAGCTCATGTTTCCTGACCCACACACCTTTCTGAAAGACTTAACACTCAAACCACATGATGAAGTCAAAATTCTTAACCCGTCCTTGCAGTGCTCCACCCTCTGCCCGTATTGGAATCGCTAAGCATCCGTGTTAGAGGTGCAGCAGACACTTTTTACAGATGAATGGGGCTGGGTGCATTCTACAACCCTGAAAGAGCAGTAAGCTCACTGGCATATAAGCTGATGTGATGTTACCCCTGTTAAGAGCATGATCCAACACCAATGTGAAAAATTATAGTGGCTTGCATTTATCAAGCATGCACCGTGTACCAGGCATTGTCCTAGGCACTTTGTAAACATGATCTCATTCAGTCCTCCCAGGGTTGCCGCTCTTGTCCCTTTTTACAGATGGAGACCACAGTGCTCAGAGGTTAAGAAGCTTGCTCTTTTTACTTCCCTGTACTCAGCTAGCTGACTGCAGACATTTTTATCATGACCTTTCCTATAACTGCATTATAAACCTAAACAGAATCCAAAGATTCTATGCTTTTGTTAAATAATTGTTTCTTGTTAGATATGATAAAGCTTTAGATTGTTAATTTGTGCATTTAAAAAGGTTAAAACTATATTCATGTCAACCAAAACAAGTAAAACACTTAATTAAAAAATTTTTTCCTGGATTTGTTTTCTGGTATGATTTTTTTTTTTTAATGAATAGATTGTTTTCAGAGCAGTTTTAGTTGTATGGTTTTTGGTCAACAGAAAGTACAGAATTTCAAAATACCCCCGGTACAATTTTCCCTATTATTAACATCTTTTGTTAGTGTGGTCCATTTGTTTCAATTGATGAGCGGATATTGACACATTGTATTAGCTAAAGTCCATAGTTTATATTAGAGTTCACTCTTTATATTGGACCATCTATGTGTTTTGACGAATGCGTGAGGACATGTATCCATTATTACAGGATCATACAGAATAGTTTCACTTCTCTAAAAATCACCTGTGCTCCATCTATTTATCTCCCACTCCCCCAACCAGTAATCTTTTAAATCCTTCTATAGTTTTGTCTGTTACCCTGATGCTTTTAATGGCGTCAGTGTCTTAGAATTTCTTCCCGTGTTCCACATTTTTTCTTAACTCCTCTTACCTTTCCCAGCCCCATGAGTGCCCCCAACCACATCCAACTGTGACTACGTATATGGCCTGGAAATTTCACATGAATGGTGGCCTTAGCTTGAAATTTTTCCTTTTCCTGGCTATTTAGTATTCAATTTTTAAATTTGCTAATATAAATATTTACTTTCCCCAGGTTTCCAGTTTCTGTTTTTAGTTTTCCTACTTTTAAATTTAAGAGAGGAGGGAGGTGCTATTTCAGTATTTCCTCATGAGGATTCCCTGAAATAACTATGTGCTAAGTTTGTTGTTTATAGTCATGTCACTACAGGGTGGCAATGGCAGAGGAACTCAAGAGAAAGCTGCTAGCTTAGCCTCACACATGCAGAGGTGAGGGTCAGGCTACAAGGTTAGTGCACTGATCAGAGCACAGAGCTGTTGGAATCCGGGGCTTCTGCTGCTCTTTCCCACTAATTCCCCTCTCACCCTTGCCTTCTGCCTTTTAATTTTCTTTTTTTTTAAATTATCTGGAGTCCATGAAAAGCAAGAAAGTAGAGTCCTGTTTCTCTTAGCAGCAAAGAAAGTACTGTAGCATAAAAGTAAATGTGTATTTCTCTTCCTACCTTTCCCCCCATGGGGTAGGATCATCTGAAAGTTTTTCTAGTTATTTCTTACTTTCTCCCAGGGGAGAGAGGACCACTAGACACTGTGCCAGAGAGAAAAAGAGAAGTCGCCTCTGTTTTGGGGGAAAGGGTTTACAAGTGTTAACAATGCGGTTGAGAATCACTGAAGTTGTTTTAGCCTAATACTGTGAGGAAAGAGACAGGAACCATCTGTTGAAATGCCTCTTACACGATGCTGCATTTTCAAACAAAGCCTTCGAGCAGCATTTTCAGATGGGTCTCTTTCCCATGAAGTTGCCACAAAGACAGCCCACTCTACTAGCTGCTAAATGATGCTGCTTAGATAGCCCTCTCGGTCAGCACCCACTCTTGTTTATTTTGTACCAGTGTTTTCCTCCAAGTGTGTGCTTTGAGGCTGTCAAATAGCCCTCCTGGTACGAACCCAGAAAATCCTCCCGAAAAATCTACTACTTCTGCCCATTTCCTTCTAAAGTGCTGACTGTTTTACTTGAAGTTGGTGGAGTGACTCTCAAACCCTAAATACTTCACTGGGAAAGAGGAAAACCACAAATACACACAGGCCATTGTGACTCTGGCCTGGCGGGTTCTAGTTTTCCAGCAGTGGTTTGTACACCCGAGCCGGCTGCAAGGGTTAAGTCAACTTCGCGGCTGCGGATGACTTCATAGCCCTGGAATTTTGAAAAGCCAGGGTTCTCAGTACACTGTGGCAAGCCTTAGAGTCTTTGGGTGTGAAAACCACTCTCAGTTACCCAGACTGATTTTTTGGTTCCTGTTGCGCTGCTGCAGAATCTATTAAAATCCAGCAGCTGAATTGTCCTGGCTCTGCCACAAAGCTGGGCTGCTGGGTGGCTACAGGATTCCCGAGCTGTTTGTCAATGGAGAGTGGGAGTGAATGGAGCCAGGCATATGCCTCAGCCTGGCATGAGGTGGCACCCTAGTGGCTGTTTTCTGCCTTCGACATGTGGACTATTTCTGTATTCTCACACAGGAATCGTCGTTAAGATCCAAATTTCTTTTTTTAAGTCTGTAGGTCTGTTGTATGTCTTTGAGTACCCATAGCTATACACTTGGATTTTCTGGTCTGCTCTTTAGTATGACCTACTGACAATATTCTAACCTGGCATGATGGAGCTACTACAGCAGAATTAACTCAGTTACAAGGTACTATAAGAAAATGAAGCTCGTTGATAGGAGCGAGATGAAACTTGAACATTACAAAATGCTTTTGCAAAGGACTCATCAGGAAATTGGTATAGGATAAGAGATTCCAGATGTCCAGTTCTTTGGGGTGCTATTTAAATAGTTGCAGTGTTTTAGATCTTTATTAAAGTGAACTACATTCGAAACTTTCTTTTCTGCCCAAGTGGCCTGTTGGTTCTCCTCTGTTAAGTAACACGATAGCTATGATCATTGTATGGAAATTAATTTTAAAAAATAGGTTATATTCTTCAGCAAGCTCTCCTTTTGAAAGAAACCATTTGGGCTTGAGCATTAAAGGAAGAAACAAAAAGATGATAATGAAAAATAGACTGCAGCCCTAGCATGAACAGTTGCTGTGACCTTGCCTTTTGTTTGCCATTACACAATTCAATGGCAGTCCACTCAAACTATGCTCTCGATCAATATCCTATTAAAGCAGCACAAAAAGTCCCCATAAACTTAGTGGTTAGCTATGTTTATAAATGGAACTCGGCATAATTAGATGGTCAATAGCAAGCTCTACCAGTAATTTTAAAATGAACGTCACACATGTTCCATCTGTAGAAGTCAATGGCACCTCTTCCAGAGATTTTAAAGAAAATCTGTTAAGGTATGGAATAAAAAACACTGATCAGCCCTATGTATTTTTCTCACTTTGCCTGTCTAAGCCACCTTAGCCTTAATATATTATGACATTGCAAATGTTTCATTTTCTAGTTTTAATCAATCCTTCATAGAGAAGTAAAATAATAAATATTGCCATACTCGTAGAAAGAAAAATGCCAGTCTGGCTGGTTTAATTTAGTGGGTTTCCTCTACTATAATCCAATAAAATTTCAAAATAAATACTGAAATTGAATTAGCTCAGAATATTTTGTTATATAATTTTTTTTTCTTTTAAATTTTTTTGACATATTTGGGGTGAATATTTGGACAGTAAAGCTGGCAGCAAATGGAAAAGACTGGTAGTAATGGGAATTTTTGTCAAACTACTCTTTCTTCTGAATCCCAGTCACAGTATGGGTGGCCAAATACGATTCTTCTTTTCCTACTCTCCTCACCCAATAGAGAAAGAGACACAAAGGGAGAGATGTCCCACCCTTACCTACAAACTGAAATGTGCATATACCTTGTGTTTGATGTGCCCTGGCAGTGGTCTTATGACCACCATGTTGGCTGAAATTACAACTATGGTAAGAATAAGCTTATGACGTCAGCCAATTCATCAGTCCACACTATGCGTGAAAGTTCAGTCCTTTCTGTTACACTCATATTCCTATAACCTTCCTGGTTAGAGATGGCAGTGAGAGTTCTCATGGCAAGATTTAGGGGTACTTGTGTTCTCTGTTCTTAGCTAAAGTTTTTGCTAAATTTACCAAACTATGAGCATTGTTTTGTAAATTTGACTCAGGGAGAAGCAGAAAACATAATACCTTGACGTACATACTAATTTGTTATCATGATCTGTATTAGTATGTTCATCTATTTCTAATCCTTTCTAGGTGATTCATTGGTTATCCTTCTTATGTGTAATATATCATATAAAAGCTATATGAAAAATGGCAGCATGACATCATAAAAAAAGTCTAGGATATAGAGTTGGGGATTTGGCTCTGCCAGCTTGTTGACTATATGACTTTGGGCAGTATTTAACTCTTATCAGCTGTGTTCTTCTCATAGGTAACAATCATTCATTCAATCAACAAATATTTTTTAAGTACCAACTGTGTGCTGGGTCTAAGTCTGAGTTCTGGAAATAGTAATACCTCTCGAGTGTTTTGAGAATTAAGTGAGAGAATGTCAAGTATCTAGCATAGCGGATGCGCAGCAATATACGATTATTATTGAACACAGCCTCTGTTCCTGATGTTTCACTGTGTCCTCACAGCTGATCCTTGGGCTGGTCACGATATCAGAAAATTTATTAGAAATGTGTGTGTGTGTGTGTGTGTGTGTGTGTGTGTGTGTGTATGTATGCCTTTTGTGTGTACCCGTGTGTCTCTCTTTCTCCGTGTGTGTGTATACACATTTAAAAGGACTGATGTTAGAATTCATGTTTTAAAAATCAGTTTATTAGAAGGGCTATTCTAGTGACCACTTCACAATTAATAATTGTAATAGAATAAGAACATGTTAATACTAGATCTAATTTATCTGTTTTAGGGAGCCAGAAAATGCTTATTCCTTAAGTTTTCAGCCAAAGCCTATGCTTCTGCATTATTCTGTAATCCTCTCTTCCAGGGTATCTAATGGATAACAAAATGTTTTAAAATTCTCAATCTAACACCGACACATTAACAACTTTTTAAGTGGCTAGCCACACCTTGATCATTTTTATCAGAGTTTTTTAAAGTAGTACTTAGTTCTAAAATATTTGAAAAATTTGCTTTGTCGCAAATTATGGACGTAAACACTCCCTGTGAGTAACTGGAGCATGCTGGAGGTCCTTACTGACAATGGATTTTAGTAAACTTTTATTTATGCATTCAGAAGCCTCAGTTGTTTAAGAACAGATATCTAATCGGTACCATTGGGGAACTAACAGGCATTTTTCGGATTTCTAAATCCTACATTACCCCATAGTAAGATCACAGATATATTATCCTAGCCACCTCTTGCTGATTGCAAAAACTCTACAGGGTTAGTGACCCTGTAGGCATGCCTAGGATGATATGGGTAGAGTCCACACTCAGCAAAGCCTCACTGGAGGTCAGAGTCTAGAACTGAGTTAGTCCAGCATATGATTGATATGAGTACATATTAGGATTTTTCAGTAGATGAAGGACAAAAAAAATCAAACAGTTCTCGGTGACAATACTGAGAACTATTATTGTAGGTAGCTGCATTTGTATGTTGCTGGAATAGGACTGTGTTGATATAGTTTGGTTTCCTAATAGTTAATGGTGAGATAGTCCCAGTGCACTCTTGGTTAAGGGGCTTATGTTTAGAAGTCCTTCCCTGGTTTATAGATCATTGTGGTGAAAGACCTCTTAGGCCATCAAATTCATCCCCTGTCAGGGAAGACCTAATCCCATGGCCAAGGCTGTATCAGATACTAAAGGGGAACCACATTTGACCTCAACCAAAAGCTAAGATGAGATGATACTCTAAAATGCAGAAAATCAATTTCGGTCCCAAAGGCAGAAGCCACTAATGCAGGAGATCAGTCAGTATTGCTCCCCCCACAGTGGATTGCTCTGCTAGACCGAGTGTTAGGCCTTTTATCCAGTGAAGCACTGGCTGACACTTGTGACTCAAGACCTGTAACAGCAAAGAAGTGAGAAGGGAAACAATGAGCTTGAGCTTTGCCAGTTAAGTGGTAGGAGATAATTATTTTTCTATTTCAATCTTGTTGAATTCATCTCCCAGTAGTTGATGACAAAGGAAAAACAGGGAGACTGGGAATGTGGGTTTCACCTTTGCTTGTTTGGGCAGATATATAGAGATATTGGGTTCAAATCTCTGCTCTGCCATTTATTTAGCTGTGTGATCTTAATCATGGAACTTAACCTCACAACTAATTTTCTCATTTGTCAATGAGAATAATACAAATACATATTCCAGTGACCCCTTCAAAATTAATAGTTGTAATAGAATCAGAACATGCTAATACTAGATCTAAAATACAAATACATATTCCATGGTGATGCAGCAAGGATGAAATGAGATAATTCCGGTAAAAGACCTTGCACATTGTCTGGCACAAAATAAATGCTCAGTAAATATAAGTTCTTATCTACTTTTCATTAATAAGCTCATATAATTTTAGTTCGATTCAGTAAATATTTGTTGCACGTGTACTGTATGAAGCATCCTGCACTATGTGCTGAGGAGAATACAAAAATAAGTAGGAAGCAGGTACTTTCTTGATAGAGTGGATATCTGAGTTTCTTCAGGCCCAAGACTGAGCTTTGTTTAAGGCGATAAAGTGTCTGAGTACATTTATTTTACAAATGGAACTCACAGTAATTATCTATCAAAGGTAAACCATCTCCATGATTCAGAGTGGGGAGGAAGGTGGTATCAGTGAATTGTTCCTATTTTAGTAAAAAAAAAACAACATTTTTAGAAATAAAAATTCCCTCTGTTTACCTCCTCTGCCACCATAACACGTATTCTATAACGTGTGTCCACAATACGTGGATGTGTGAAAACGGTGCTCCATCTGTGTTAGCAGGTGCTTTTGATGGGGGTAAACATTCTGCTGGCTTTTGGCACCTAATGCTATACATTTCGTCAAAAACATTGCTTAAATCTTATAATAGCAGGGAAGTTTATTTTCACATAGGGGGAATCCTCGTTTCCGTTCAATGCCTTTCTTTTATGTTTCCATTCTGGAAAACCATACCCCCCTAGTCCACATTTGGCCAGACCTTTCAGAAAGGAAGGGTTGAAAAAGGAGATCAGCACAGGGTGTCCAGACCAGAAATCTGCTTGGCAAAGGAGTTGCTGAAGACTGTGGCGTACAAGCTGCAGAGAAAGTACCTTTATGATTGATTTCCATTCAAGTCAGACTGGCTGCAGTGTGGTCATTTTTCTAACCCGTAACTGCTCACACTGCAGCACTCTGCTATCTGCAGGGTGTCTGAATTATAGCAGCCCATGCCCCTGTTACCTCTTACACAAATGACTTACACTGGTTTCTTTTTCCATGCAAATTCATCAGTTTTACAGCCCCTTGTAGCCATAGTCAGGAAACTCGGGCCGAAAGCACAAATTGATAAAATGAGTTAATTTTACTCTACTTATTTTTTCTTTCTGAAAGCTCTCTCTCATAGGCAGTGTTCAGGAAGCATATTACGGTAAAATGAAGATAACAAAGACGTTGAATTTTCTTGCATAAATTACATTCCAAGTTAATTCCTTTTAACGATGATTCCAGATTTGCTTGAGTTTTCATAGCATTGTGCGTTTTACAACTGTGCCTTTGATAGAAAGACGAACAAGTATTTTCCCATGTTCACTCCTTTTGTGTCAGTGACATGGACTTTCTCACAAGATCTTTGCCACTAGAATGCAAAACAACATGAAACTGTGCTGGGCGCATGGAACTGTGTGCTGTTGTTGGACCTTAACCTGCCCTGCTCCCCCGCTGCTGTCATAAAGTACAAATTCCCTAAGTCTCAGTGAGTACATAGATTATGTAATCTGGAGAGAAATACACCTCTTTCTTTTTTTTCAATAGTTATTTTATAGGTTGGAAATGGAGTGCTAAATCCTGATAGTCTTTTTTTTTTTTTTTAGGGGAAGGGGTACCTATTGGCCATTATTCTGTATTGTTTAGTTACCATGCACATTTGAGGAAGGGGCAACTATGATCGTTAATCTGTAAAATGGAAACACCCCGAGGGCAGGGTTTTTATATGTCTTGTCCGCCAATGGATCGTAAGCATCTAGAACAGTGCCTGGCCCATTAAAAGTGTTCCATAAATATTTGTTGAATTTCATTGAATGCAGCCTCTCAGAGGCTGTGTGCCATCAGAAGTAGGCTGGCTACACTAGTCGTTTAGTTAATGCTCCTGCTGATTCCTGTTGGACAAACTGTAAACTCAGTGCACTGTCATCTCCCAGGCAGAGGAGCTTGAAAATTTGGATAGATTTTTTTTTTTCCATCATCCTCTCTTTCCAACAATGCAAGCCTGAGCAGATTGTCTCTGGTGGATGGCAGAAGTTCAATAACCACAACCTTATCCAACTACTAATGCGTACAGAAGAGCAGGTCATTAAGAGGGTTGGCTACTAAAGTAACCCCTTTCTTCCAATAGCCCACATTACTATAATGATTCCTTAATAGCAAACCATTTATTAAGAAATGACACAAAGACTACATTCTACTCATGACAGGGAAGCAGGGGGTGGGGGATGAATGATTTAGAAGTAACATCTGGAGAGACAATTTCCAAAAGTTATCCTTTTGAGAAAAACTCCTTGGTGGAACAAAATCCACAAAAAGTTCACGTTAGAGTAATTGCAATACTGCTTAAGAAAGTTGAGGAGCCGGTCCTTACTACTTATATATATCTATAGATTTCTAAGTTTCATTTGTATTACTTAAAATTTGGCGGGGGGTATGAATGGAGAGGGTAGTTATTTACTCTCCTTAATTCAAAGCATATTTGTTGATCATCAGCTATGTACACAAAACTATGGTGAGCTGTTTAGGAATACAAAAGGGGCCGTAGGAGCTGTAGGATTAAAGTCATCTGGAGTAACCCTCTGACTTCAGGAACTACGCAAGTTACTTAACCTCTTCGTGCCTCAGTTCCTTCCTAGTGGTGGTGTGAGGATTAAATGGGATGATGTGCTTCAAGTTCTTAGCCCAGCGTCTGGCCCATAAAGGATGCTTAATAAATGTTAGTTCCTCTTATTGTAATGGTGATGGCAATAGCAATGGGTGGTGGTGATTTTTCATCTTTATCATAATTGTTATTAGAATTATGAAGTCCAAAGAATTTAAATGACCTAAACCAAGTTACACAGGTGGATATTGGCAGGGCTGGGGCAATCTCTCCCAGGCCCAGACCAGCACTTTTTCTATGCCCTAGGATATCTATCTATCTTTACAACCCTCAAAGTGCACTCAGTCTGATTGGAGAGAAAATGTTATGTATGAGATAATTAAAGAATGATAAAGGCTACGATCAAGTACAAATGGAGCAAAATCAGGTTTCACAGTATTTAGAACACACAGGAAGGGCTGTGGTTGGTCCAATCCTTCTGTAACATCCCCACGTTTGATTGGCAGTGGCTGCCTAATCTTTGTAACACACCAGACGGTGGTTAGTCAGCAGCTTCAGAAGCTCACCATGACATCCTGGACAGACATTGGACAAGTCACTTAACCCTTGACAACTTTTAGTTCCCTAATTTGCAGGATTTACTGCCATTATTAGCTAAGAAGCACATTGTATTACATACATCTTATTGATACTTTACATGTATTAGAATAATATGATCATTTGCTTATTTATGCCTTCATAGTGCACAAGTAGGAACAGGTCTTTTACACTGTTTACTAACCTGGAAGAGATGACAGATATCCATTGTGAAACTTCTACTTTCTTTCTTGACAGCATGGTTTAGGCCTCCATCCCCTCTTGTTAGGGCTCCTGAATCAACCTACCAATTGATTTCCCCACCTCCAGAGTCTAAGTCCCCTTTTGTGCATTCTGGATGCTGTTGACATATTACTACCATTCCAGAAACTGTCACAGATCACTCACTTTATACCTACCTCCAAACTTATGTACATACTTTGTCTTTTGCCTAGAAACCCTCTCCTATCTTCTTCTCTGCCTCTTTAAATCCTAACCATCCTTGAGGGCTTAAGCACCAACTCTTCCTGAAATCAGCCCTATTTCTGATCCCACAAGCCAATGTGATCTGTTACTCCTTTGAACGTTCCTAATACATTTTTGTATTTCTCCTATGAGATACTCGGGTATTATTTTATCATTTCACTAGTTTGTAAACCTTATGGGGAGAGAGATGCTATATACCTTTTTATCATCTCAAGTTTCAGGCAAATATTGCATATGAGAGTCAAGGTGGCAGTGGCAAAAGCACAGGTTTTGGAGTCAGACCTCCCTGAATTTTAATCTGGCTTCCCCCCGCCCCTTTCTTGCCTTTCTATAATCCTGAGCAAGTGATATAACCCCATTCCGCAGTTTAGTTCTTCTCATCTAGAAAATGTACTTCCCTGAAGAGGTTGTTTTGAGGATTACGTTAGATACAATAAATAAACTGCTTATCAAAACATGGCCCCACAAGTACTCAGAAAAATCCTGCCAAAATCCCACCTTTTGAGTTCTTTGTTCAAAGTCTCTGTCTGTTCAGATTGCAGGCATGGAGAATACCCAACCCATTTGCAGGGACATTTGGTTGGTGACCCCTAACCTCAGATACGAGGCTTTCTCTTTGACCGTCACGGTATTACTGAATCAGAATCCATTCCAATAAGCTGACTTTCCATGTGATACATAAATACTGATAGTACTAGGGGATGTTTTCTTGTTTTGAAGAGGGCAGAGTTTGGGTCTGTGTATTGTTAGGATTGTTTAACTCTGGTTGTGAAACCCAGTCTCATTTCAGCAATGTAGTGAGGTTTTAAAATTCAAGACACACATAATCAGTTTACCCAAAGTGCAGCAGACACTTTGGAAAGCATCATAACACTGCCAGGCTACCTGCTGCTACTGGCTATATTACAGCTTCAGTGTCCTAAGTGGTTCACAGGAAGTAAATATAAGGGCAAGTTAAGGAACATTTCCGTGGCCTTAATCAGTTTTTAATCTCTCTCAGAGGTGAACACACCATGTTTTCCTTCCTTTCCTTGTTTTGAGCACACATGTATTTTCCTTCCTTCGCCCATTGTGGCTCCCTCGACATTTTAAAAAGATAGTCAAGATAAAAGACATCTTTTCAGGGTAAAACATGATAGATAAAGTGTTACTTATAAGCTGGATTCTCACCACTAGGTAGAGGGCCTCAGACTTCTCTTCTCAGTGCAGTCGAGTCTGTCTTATTCACGTCTTGTTCTGTCTTTCCTTTCAAGAGTGAGGGAATGGGACTCATGAAGTTTCCCCAGTGCTCAGGAGTGAAGCAGCTGCTCCATCCAGCTGAGGCGTCAATGCCATCCTGAAACTTGTGAAGAAAATCTAAATCCAGACCCTTGACACTGAGCAGCCTTATCCCTCTTCTTCAGTTAATGATAGGTGTGAATCGCAAAGCTCCACGAAGGCACAATCAGTAATAGGTACCTGCTATATGCCAGACTGCTGAAAGGGCTGATGGGTGATCCAGACCCATATTTGAGTAATCTCCCCCCATAAAATATTATAAAGGGGGAAATATGCAAATAAATTTAATATAAAAAACAAACTAGGGAATGAGTAGCAAAATTATGAATTAGAACTCAGTTTACACTTGTGTTTGAGCTAAAGGACACTCCTCCTTTAAAGCCTGTCATTGAGAGATGTGTTTGAATTTCAAAAAATAGATGTGAGTTTCGGAGTTTTACATTTCTTAGCAGTGACTGTTTTTATATAATGGCAGTTGTTATTAAGGTTTAGCCATTGCTATTAATCAACAACTCAGTGTTTATTATGAGAGATTGCTGTATCCCCTTGTATCTTTCCTTGATCTCGTTTTATTATGGCACCACAATTTCCCCAAGCAATAATCCTCTGAATCATCCCATATTCCCCCTTTTCCATTATTACCACATGTAAGAAGTCAATACATTTTCTTGATTCTAACTTCTAAATAACTCAGACCAGACTCCTCCTTTCTATCCCTTGAATTTAGACCACAAGCCCATCTTATCTTATTTAAATAACTCCACTGGCCCCTATGGTTTTACTGATTAGATTCTTCAATTGCCACCCCATCCCTGCCATACCGACTGGCATCACAGGGTACTGTTTCTAGATTATAGATGCAAATTTGATGGTAGCATTCTCATACTTTGTTAGTTCTCCTTTGACTAAGAATCAATCCTTTTGATCAATGCTTACTGACTGCCTCCTGATATCAGGGTTTATATTAGATGTTGACAATATAATCCTAACAGTCTCCAATTATAGTAGAGTACGGTAAGTGCATCTATTGTTTCTGCTTTTGCTCTTTCAAAAGAAGAGATTATTTGCATTAATATAGTTGCACCACTAATTTTACAGTTGTTTTATAACATTGATAGATGCTATTTATTCATTTAAAAATATTATGCTACTACTGAAAACAAAGTATCCAGAAACTCTAAGACACCAAAAATACAGGGAATCAAATCTTACACAAGGGTCTGCTCTGAAAATCACATACAGGCAAAATTACCCTTCACAATTCCTTAAATCAGAGGTTGGCAAATTCATCTGGATAAATATCTTGTGCTTTGTGAACCATAGTCTCTGTAGCTACTTATCTCTGCCCTCATAATGTGGAAGCAGAGACAATACTTAAATGAATGAGTGGAGCTGTGTTCCAGTAAAATTTTATCTACAACTATGGTTCGGGAAGCATAGTTTTAGGGCTCTCCCTAAATGGGATGAATATTAAAGGTGTATGCAGGGTGCTGAGGTGGTTCAGAGTAAGAAGAAATCACACATTTCTCATCACAAGAAATTGGGAGTGGGTGGCCTAGAAAGATGAATTTACAGTTCAGAACTAATTCCAAAATACAGATGGGTGGAAGCTATCAGGATCAGACAAAGTTAGAAAAGCCCAGGGGATGTTTTTCCTGGTCATTGAAGAAAAGTTTCAGACCAAAAACATAGAGATATTTTTGTTGAAAGCATCCAGAAATGTTGTAACCTTAATGACAATTTACCACTAAAAAGAGAGAAAAGATGAAATGAACGTTAGAAAAAATACACACAAAAAAAGTCTTTCTGGTGTAGACTATTTTTATTGTCAACGATCTTTTGGGGTCAGAGTTTATTGCTGATTATTTTGGATAAGTTTACTATGTAAATTCAAAAATAAAATATATTAAATGTTAATACTGAAATTGACTTTCATTGGTTTTTTTATTCACAGAACTTAACTTATGTGGATTTTTTTTTCTTTTTGCTTGTTTGTTTTATTCTAGCACCGATAGCTGCAGGAACAGGCCCCAATTTTTCTCTCTCAGATTTGGAAAGTTCTTCATACTACAGCATGAGTCCGGGAGCAATGAGGAGGTCTTTACCCAGCACATCCTCTACCAGGTAATGTGATTAATGGCCCTTAAAAGTCCATGCTTCGTAGTTACACACCTTGATTTTAATTCTCAGCCTACTAGGCACTTAGCAATGTGCCTATAGCAATAGAAAATACTAGAAAGGGTGTTCAACCCCAACAGGCTTTCAGCCTCATTGGGGAGAGAAAGCAAATGCACATGCAGCAGAAACACACACACACACACACACACACACACACACGACAGTAAAAAGCAGTGAGCTGAATTTTTTGACAAAGGATAAAAATTGTTAAAGAAGGCTTTATCCAAAAAGAGTGACTTGTGCTCAGCTGTAGGTGTTGGTGAGGATGGGTGAGATGGAAAGGAAGAGGAATGCTCTGTGTGGCGCGATGACGTGTGCAAAGGCACGGAGGAAAGATGGATGCTGAACAGAGCATGTTCTCGGGAAATTCAGGACAGGCCTTGACTAGGGAAAAGGCTGTGTGTATTTTGGCATGTTTGGCACAAACTTGACACTCGTGACACCAGTCCTCATCCCCATGCCCCCAGCAAACATTACAGCTCAGTCCCAGCTCTTTCCCTACTGAGCATCCAAAGGTCTCAAAATCCAGTCTATTGGAGTTGCCCTAAGAGATAAACCTATCTGATATCCTGGTATGAGGTTATAAAAGTGAATGCTGTCCTCTGACAGGGTGGGGCTGGATCATAAACCCATTTGCACTGGGAGACCTTTAAAAAAGTAAAGCTGGAAGAGTACAATGAGGTAACCGTTGCAGGGGGCTTGATCCCCTTGAGGTCACAAAGCCAAAATCAAAATGAAGCATTTTGCAAGATCCTGTTGTCTCTAGATAACCTGGACCAGAGGGAAAGGGATTAGGCATTAAACCCACAGTATTCTTTTACAAATTGGCTTTAGCACTGGACTGTGACAACAAAGAAAAGAATGGTGCAGAACAATCTTTAATGTTTATGTACTTTGCAGAAAAACATTAGACAAAGGCATATTTCTCCAAAAGCAAGTACCAGGGTTTTATGATTTGAAACAATGTCCAGATTATAGGAATTTTCCTTGGTAGAAACTCATTTTTACCTTGGCTTTATATATTTTAACCATCATTACTTATTTTAAAAAATCAGTTTAGTTATCATTAATACCTTGAAAACAGATGAAGAAACAATTATTCTCTAAATATAACCACCAAAGCCTTCCATAATCTTTCATGTTGTTTAATGTTCCCCTTAGTTCACTGTCATATCAGCTCTCCCCCCCAAAAAAAGTCTGAAATCCAAAGTACATTTATAAGAAAAGAAGGAGATTGTGAACACATTCAGGTGCTAATACATTCTGAGGATTTTGAATGTTTGCTGATGGAAGAGACACTGTGTGTAACTGCACTCAGTCAACATGAAAAAGCTTTGCAAACACTTGTGGGTGGTGATTAATTTAAAAGTTGATGGGCTGTTTGTTTTTCATACGTGTGCTGCGCATGTACCATGGACGTCCCACACAGTTCTCCTCACCTCCAGCCTTTTGACTTCTCCAGCTGTTTTGTTGCCTTTTGTTGTGACTCTCTGAGTGGAAACCTGGTTATTAATGCCATTTAAAAGGCTAGTGTCGTTTTTATATTCTGCCTAACCCTGATAAGGAACTAATTATAAACAGCATCAGTAGTTAATACCTCTGTAATATGTTTGTTTTACTCTCATTACACTCTCCTAGGATGATTTTTAAAAATTATTCCATATACAGGCTCAGCAGAATTATCTGTGTACATGTTAGAAAATTTGCCCAGAAGAATATCCCAGATCTACATATAGAAATCTTCATCAATCAATCAATATTTGCTCATGCTGCGCAAATATTAATTGGTCACCTACTCTGAGAGAGGCACTGTATTAGGTACTTTGCATACCTGATATGATTGAATCTTCATAACAATTTTACAATGTAGATAGTGTTGCCATTTAAGATTAGATCAAACCAGAGCTCAGAGAAGTTAAATAACTTGCCCAAGGTCACAGAGGTAGTCAATGGCAGTCTACATTCAAACTCAGGTCTGCTGAAACTTAAATACCACGCTGTTTTTATACTGAATCCTCTTAAGAACGGGACTCATGCTTTCAGGAAGGAACAATAGAACATTAGTCCCCCCAAAAGGAATATCTAACACCTCTACTTTTCCTGAACACTTAGCATTTGCTATCCTGAATTATTACCGTCTTTGAGGTCTGGACAGGTCCAGCCTCCCAGTCTGGACTGTATGTACCTTAGATGACAGTGTCTAACTCTTCCAGTTCAGCGACAGACAATGTACCAAGGGGATTATTCTCGGCACTGTGGGTATAAAGTCAAGAATTAAGAACTTTCCAATCTCATGGTTCGAGGCTGACAAGTAAATGGAAATTTTTAGTTCAGGGTAGTTGAACACTTTGGAAAGAGGCATTTTGCAGTTTTGTGGGTACAGGGAAGGCTTTTAGGCTTTGCACATAGTAGGGCTTGTGCACATATTTGGAAGGAAGGTAATACTCTTACCTTAATTTCTAGGTAGAATTTCTAGGAACACAAGAACAAATTCCACACGTGGTGCATCACTCCTTAGAAGAGTATTTATCCTCCTGCTGTGTAGAGACCTTACTGCAAGGCTCCTGCTTTCTTCAAATGTTTCTGGAATCAGTGTGCTAGAAAGTCAAGAGCGAGAGACCAAAATCAATGACTGGTTCATTTCTAAGTTTAAAAAAATACAGGAGATTGATATAGGCATTAATTGTAGCTTCTGTACCTCTTCATAGTAAACATCTCCAAAGTCATAGAAGAGTTAGTGTAAAAATAGGGATAAAATATACTTTTTTATCCCAAAGAACTTCGTCAAAATAAGCCAACTCTGAAGTTTGTGAAGTCAGTAAACTTTATCTTGGAAGCCCTCCACCTGTCCATCCTAGCACTTCTAATTTTTTCACTCCTGGATCTTTTTCTCTCCTCTGTCCTGTACCTTCACCTTCTGGACAAATATCCTATGTCAAACCCTGAAAGTCCTTGCTTTCAAACTAAGGTTTCAGCTAATAACGGCAGACTCTTTCACTTTCAGGATTGAAAAATTGCATGGGGTATTTGCATTTTATTTGTGGATACCAAGGAAATCAAAAGTTTGACAAACTCAGAAAAATATTAATAATGGGGAAATGATGGGCAGTGGAATTCGCTGGCCTTTTGGGTTGGATCTCATTGAATCATGACACTTGGGCAAATCCTTGACACAAGTACTCATATGGCTGTTTCTTAGTCAGTAGCCCAAATCAGCAGTTTTTGAGCATATACTATTAGCCCGACTCTGTAGAAGGCACCAGAGATTACAAGATATATAATATATATATAGTGCCTTCACCACAGACCTCACATTCCCATCAGAACATACAGGTCTTGCATTTTATTTGCCAGAGAACATAGGGAAATAATTATTTCTTTCCAATTTGTATTCTTCCAACTTCTAAAATGATTTCAGGTGGCTTTCAATTTTTAAAATACAACAGGTAATATTGAATACAGAAAGAGAGGTTAGAAACCATATGGAAAGATAGGAGAAATTCATATATTAGGAACCCAAACCAAAAGTTATTCCTTAAATTTACCCCTGGATTTCCTGGTTGCTAAAGCAAGAAGGGGAAGAAATAGGCTATACAATCTCCATTTTCTAATAAAAGGGAACAATAGAAATTCATTTAAAGAGACCATATTTTTTCTGGCTTTATGTATTAGTAGGAATTTTGTGTGTACATCCTTTTATGAAGGATATGCAGTTTTAAATAAAGTATAGAAAAGTTTTCAAGTGGCTATTTTTCACTGAACTTCAAGGAAAGCCAAGCAAAGAATATTAAATAAGCATTAAAATATTTCCTTTGAGTACTAAGCTAGCATGCAACAGATATGTTACTTTCCTGTGGTCTGGCTTTAATGAGAATAGAACTTAAAGGCTAAGAATAATGGTATGCCAACTTTAATAACTATAATTTCTTTCTTTAAATTGGGCCTTCCACATTTTTTAATTCAGATTGCTGAAATAGCCTGTTAACTGTCTTCCTGCCTTTCAGTTCCACCCCTTCTTTTTCCTCTGCTTTGCCTTTTTCTTTTCCTTTTTTGTAAGGTTTTTTAAAAATTAAAATACAGATAACATACAATACTATGTTAGTTTCAGGTGTACATCATAGTTATTCAACAGTACCCACCTAACACTATACAGTGTTATTACCACATTATTGATTTTATTCCCTATGCCAAAGAAGTGGTCACTATAAGTCTGGCAACCATCTTACACTGTACCACGCTATCACAATATTATTGGTCTTCCCCCCCTTTTCAAATTTTTCAATTAGAGTTGACATTCAATGTTATTTTATATTAGTTTCAAGTATATAGCATAACGGTTAGACATTTATATAATTTAGGAAGTGATCCCTCTAACTAATGCCACCTGGCACTATACATAGTTTTTACCATATTGTTGATTATATTCGCTATACTTTACATCCCCATCATTATTTTGTAACTACCAATTTGTATTTCTTAATACCTTCACTTTTTCACCCAGCCCCCAACCCCAATCCCATCTATCACCCTGATAGATCTAATACCTATTTGGCACCATACATAGTCATTATAATATTATTGACTATATTCCTTACGCTATACCCTACATCCCCATGACTACTGTGTAACAGCCAATTTGTACTTCTTAATCCCTTCTCCTTTCGCTCATCCTTAGCCCCCCTCCCATCTTAAAGAAGTTCCTCTAAGATTCCTTGTAATACTAGTTTGGTAATGATAAACTCCTTTAGCTTTTTCTTGTATGGGAAGCTCTTTATCTGTCCTCCAATTTTAAATCATAGTTTTGCTGGGTAGACTAATCGTGGTTGTAGGTCCTTACTTTTCATCACTTTGACTATTTCCTGCCAGTCCCTTCTGGCCTGCAAAGTTTCTGTTGAGAAATCAGCTGCCAATCTTATGGGGACTCCCTTGTAGGTAACTAACTGCTTTTCTCTTGCTGCTTTTAAGATTCCCTCATTGTCTTTAACGTTTGGCATTTTAATTATGATGTGTCTCGGTGTGGGCTTCTTTGGATTTGTCTTGTTTGGGACTCTGCGCTTCCTGGGCTTATATATCTATTTCCTTCGCCAGTGAACTTTCTAAAATATGACTCTGATATCACTTCCTGTTTAGACTTTGCAGGGAGTCTCCACTACTTGTAGGATAAAGTCCAGACATACAATATCTTCTATAACCTCCACCCCCCTCTTTTGCTGAGCCCCACCTTTAACTTCAGCCCTGCCAAGCACCTGGCAATTCTCTGCACATGTCACACTTTACTCATGATGTTGTTTCTGCCTGAGATTGACCACTCTCCAGAGAGTGATGTTCAAAATACCCAATAACTTGAGTGACACAAGCATACCAATTAGAGAAGATGCTGCCCTGCCATAATGCTTGGGTAAAGTCCTAGAATGCCCTGGCTGTGCCAGACATTAACCCTTTAGGTTTTGGATCATGCAGCTGTCTTGGGGCAAACATGGAGTGGAATGTTTGGAGAAACTTATGGGGCTTCAGACAATGACACTTTGCCAATTGGTAAAGAAGTGTTTCAATTTTTAAAATCCAAAAATGGCTGCCTGGGTGGTGCATCAGCCGAATAACAGCCTGTCTCTGCTTTTTCCTTCTCTTTGCTCCATCTCCTTGACACACTCTTTCTGGGAATCCTGTGCCAACCTTCCAGGCATATCACTGTTTCTTTCCTCTATTGAGGGTCCCATTATATTCTATACGTCGTTCCATGGTAATACCTAGATTTCTCTTTTGCACAATTTTGTTTACCTCTCTGTCTTCATCCACTAGACTGTAAAACCTCATGGAGCCAATGGTCATGTCTGATTCATCTCTATATCCCAGCATTTAGCATAGCACCTGGCATATAGGAGGTATACGGAAAATGTTTGATGGATGAAAACATATTACAAGTTCTGTACCTTAACACATGAGGAAGAGATTTCCCAACAAGCACTACCACTAGGTATAAAATCTACCCGTTCTGGTATGTTAGTGACATAATCAAGTAAGAATTACAACAACATTAGCAGCATGTAGTATTTCACTACCTCTTACCTTCTCTTCCTGAAGCCTCAAATTGGGAGAAAAAAAATTCAGTCCTTTAACTGGAGCAAATGGTAACATTCTGGAAATTTTTCAACCACACCTCTCCAAAAATAAAAAAAATCCCTACTCTGATGGAATAGAACTTGATTTTGGTAATCTCTTTGTAGAGGAAAGGCATAAAAGTCACTGGGCCACTCTTTTTCCATGTCCCTCGTCACAGGGAAATGCAGTACTTCCTCCTATTTTTGTCTCTTTTGTTCACTGTTTTATCTCGTGTCTAGATCAGTACCTGGACTATTGTAGCTGTGCAGTAAATATTTTTTGAATGAACAGATCCAAGTAGAAGATGAGAAAACATGGCCAAAAAAAAAAAAAAAGAAAAAGAAAAATCAATCCCAGCTTTTCTTGAAGGGTCATACACCCTGATTTTTTTTTTCTTTTTGGGGTGCCGGAAGGGATTGCCCTGATAACTAGGGAAATTGCCGATGGCTACGTCAGCCACAGCCTGAGGAAGTATACCATGTGGGCTGACTACCGATACTTTCAGGTGGAGACAGGAGCGGGAGCCAGCCACCAGTTCCTCAGAGGACAAAGGAATAGGATGTGGCAGCAACAGCAACCTGAGTGACAATAAAAATCAAACCCAGACCCCAGCAACACAGACCCAAGACTTTGTTCCACATCCAGTGACTCACTAAACTGAACAAGAGCCTTAAGAGTCATAGAACTATACTGAATTGCCCAGTTGCGTCCTCTCTTGGCTTTCTTTCAACCCAAGATGCAATGTCCAAGAGAAAGGTGGTTTGGATTGCCTTTAAACATGTACCTGTGTGTTATTTCAGCTCCACAAAGCGCCTCAAGTCTGTGGAGGATGAAATGGACAGTCCTGGTGAAGAGCCGTTTTACACAGGCCAAGGGCGCTCCCCAGGAAGTGGCAGTCAGTCAAGCGGATGGCATGAAGTGGAGCCAGGTAAGCAGGGCGGGCACGGGGGCACGTGGCTAACTCTGAAATCTAAATGCCCTGGGAACCCACACCGTGCCTAAAAGCGAAGAGAGCAAGCTCAAAGCAGTTGACTTTTTGACTTTTTCACCATGAACACTTGTTTGTATCTGACTGCTGCATTTATAAAAGGGTGGCCGTGAAAAGCAGCAATTCAACTGAAATGAGAGTCTGATAAGAATGGTACATGGTTTTCTATTCTGACATATTTTCAGCTACACTCCAGTCCAGCATTCCATTAGGTTTTGCTTTTGTTTTTATACTAACTGCCTTTTGGGTTTGGTTTTTTTGAATTGTCTTTCAATCAAAATAAAAGTCTATCAACTTTTTCAGCTGAATGGGTAACATTAAAAAGGAGACTGGGGTTTCCTGTGTTACAGTTTATACAGTACTTGGATTTTTATATAATAAGAATACTTTAAAATATTTTTTCTTATTACTGGAAAGCATCAGGATTGTTTTTCTGTTTAAAGGGAGCAATGGTCTTTATGTCCATCTTTGTTGAACTAAGGAAATGATGACTTCTAGTCTAACGTCCTGGGGTAGTCTAGTCTTAGCTGTGGAGTCTTGAGAGTAAGGTGAATAATTCTGATAGCAGAAGCTTTTGGAAGTCTTTCTCCATGTCTAACCTCCACCTGAGCAAGGGAGCATCTTCTCCAGTGCCTTTCCCAATATGCAAAGTCAGCAGGTGTAAAGAATAGAATGTGGGCTTTGGAATCAGATAGGCAGAGTGTAATTCTGGATCCAGCTCCTCCTGGTTGTGTGATTATGGGCAAATTTCCCAACTTCTCTGAGCCTATGTATTCCCACTTTTATAATCTGTCAATAACAATAACTATATCAATGCTTTTGAGAATTAAGTGAGGTAATATACATAAACCATCTAAGAATTAACACCCAGTACTGAGTAAGTTTGGAGAAAGAAAAAGAAAAATGTTTCTGACCATTCTCCCCATCAGTGCCTCAGAGTAATTTTCTGCAAAAACAGATAAGCACCAAGAAAATCTCTGAAGTAACCCCTTCATCTTTCTCTCCTATATAACATATCAAAAGACAATCCTTGGAGGGTGTGACTATAAAAGGATAGGATGAGGGAGATTTTGAGGGTGATGGAACTGTTCTATATCCTAATGGGGCTGGTAGCTACAGGAATCTGTACATATGTTAACATTCATAGAAGTGTATACCTTCTGCCTCCCTCCCCTCCCCCCAGGGAGTTTTACTGTATGATAATTAAAAACAAAACAAAACCTCAGGCCACGCTGGCTGAGCCCTTTACCTTGCTCCCTTTACTAAATTGCAAAAATTTCACTTTGCCTTGCTTCTACCTAATGCTCTCACTCAACTTCTTCCCTCACTCAGTCACTCATTCAGAAACCTTCATGGGGAACTTCCCCGGGATGAAACACTTTGCCTGGTTCTGGGAACTCAAGGAAGAATGGGAACACTACGGCTCTTGCTTTCAAGGAATTCACAGTTGTGGGTGGGAAACAGACACACAAGAAGCTCATCCTCCAGTGAAATGGGAAGTGGAAAGATGGGGGTATTAGCCTCCGGTGCCCCCTTTTTCTGTTTTTACCAACACAGCACTCACGGTGTGGTGTGTCTTCTCTAAAAGTCATTCATCAGCTTCACTCCACACTTACATCATGCCACTTCACCTAAAGTGGTAAGAAATAAAGCCAGGCCTAAATGAAAATGAAAATGCTGACTCCTCGTTCCTACTAACTGCATCATCAGCACGACCTCCGTATAGTGCCAATGAAAAGTTTATGTGCTATTAAAATATTAAAAGATGTAAAACTTTTTTGAACCCTTCTTCAAAAGGCTAATTAGAGTACTAGCCAGTTTACCTGCTTCAGGGAAAATCAGAATTAGAATATGTACGTCTGGTATATTTGAGCTTGAGTATTGCACTGATGCAGTTTTAGACATCTCAAAGCTGCTTTTATTGTGTGACGTACACGAAGCCCCTCTACCGAGGGTCATTCAGTAGATTGCTTTGGGGCGTATTTGGGGCGGTGGGGTTGGTTGAATATAGTGTACTTTGAGCTGGTAACTCTTTTATTCAAAGTAATTATTTCTGTGCACATTATGAATCAAATGATCATGAATCTTAATATCTGAATACCTATATCCTTTGTACTCATTAAATAACTAAAGTTTAATGACTGAATTCTTTTGGTAAGATAGATAGATAGATAGATAGATAGATAGATAGATAGATAGATAGATAATAGCATATATAGTATAATTGTATAATTGTGGGAGATTTCTCTTAAATATATATGTATATACATGTGTGTATATATATATATATATATATATATAATAACTATATATATAGTTATGTAGATAGAAATCCCCACAATTATATAATTATATTCCTACACTGATTCTCCATTCTCTATCCCTATGTCATTGCAGAAAAATGCAGTTTCATGCTATATGTGTGTGAGGGATGGGGGAGGACAGTGGATAAATTTTCATTTGGCCACATTCAGCATAGAAAGTCATCATTGAAACAGGGCCTGAGGGGACATTAAAACTCAACTGAAGGGTGTTGTACATGTTCATGGTGCCTTCAGTGTCATTAACTCACACCAGCCATTTTAAATGGATAATTTATGCTGCCAGATGGTCCTTTTTGGGGATTTTCCATCTAGCCCAATCCCCTTTTTGGCACAGGGAGCACCCTTATGTTGTTCCCACACTGATCCGGGCCTGCATGGCTTTTCCCCAGGGGTACAGTTCATTGAGTAGGAGGCTTTTAGTGGTTCACTCATGTAAATTACCTTCAGAGCATGTTGGGAGATATATATATCTGAATGCTCCAGCAGCCTCTTGGTTGCCTATATTAGGGATAATTCTCTCAAACAAGTACTAAAGGATACTTTTTTATGCCTCGGATGTGACACAGGGAGCAAGGCCTGTACTTACTCCCCACTCAGAGAGCTTTGCATCTGTTTACCTGCCCTCAAATGCTTTTTCAGGACTCCCCGGCCAAAAGAGGGCCGAAGGTTGCCAGAAGAGACAAATTTCCTTGAGCAACAGGAAGGCTTTGGAAAGTAAAACAAACCAGACATGCAGTAAATTACATGGGCTCTTTCAAATGTCTTTTGTAGTATCCTGTTCCCCATTAGTTTATCTCAGCACTTTTAGTGCACAGCTCTTATTATCTGGGAAGAAGGGCATAGGAGATTAAAGATGATGTTAGTTTAAAAATATCAGACAACTTCAAGCTGACTTTTGCTTCTCTCACAATGCTGCATTTGTTCCCTCCACTTAGTTTCATTTCCAAGTTATCTTAAAACTGGGTTAGATTCGAAGCTTTGAAGCTAATCACACACTGATGAAATGAGTCCTATGAAATCCTGTCAAGCAAAAATGCACATATGATCAACTGTTGTTTATCTGTACAAATGAAAAATTGCAGAGAAACTGATAATGCAAGTAAATAGGAAGAAAACCCACAGGCAGGCGCCTACATTGAGTTAAACACTGTGCATAATGCTTTCATGTATATGGTAAAAAGTATAGTTACAATTGTTTGAGTACCTACTGGGTACCACATTTTTTTTTTTAATTATCCCTCTAAAATATTTTGCCTCAGTAGAGATGAAAATTGAAAATTGTAATCTGGAATCCAGACTTCAACCTAAATCCGATTTCAAAGTATATGTTTTGTCTTCTACATCCAATAACCTCTTTTACCATAAGTGTTTATGCTTGTATTTTAAGGTCTCGTGTCCTGGGCTTGTATTGAAATTAAAAACCAAAAAGTAACTAGTCAGAAAGACCTGGAAAATCCCCCAGTTTCTTTATCCCAAATCCTTGTTGTACAGTCTAGGCCAGGGAAGGAATGTGGGTTGTTAAATAAATACACATAGGCTACAACATAGAAGCAAATGGTATTAACCATTAACAAGGTGAAATAGTTATCATTTTTGCCCCTAAAATCAAATAATCCTCAGCAATTAGATCTGTGTTCAAACAATAGCTCATCGGAGAGCCTCTCAGGGATCTAAAATAGTGGTTGTCTCTTTTCCATCATCCTATAACTCATAACCCTGCTTTCCTTACTTCCTAATAGTACCTACTGTTACAGACTGTCTTCTCCCTCTAGAAGACACACTTAATGAACAGTAGGACTTAGTCTGTCTTTTCCACTGCTGTATACCCAGCTTCCAGAACAGTGTCCAGAACACACAATACATGTGAATAATAAATACAATAAATACTGTGTGAATGAATAAGTGAATGAAGCCCATAAAGTAGAAAAATTTGGGGACTTCCAATAAATATGAAAGCAGAATTTGCTACAAATAATCCTGTCAGAATTGATGTTTACTGTAGTCTCAATCTATAGGCTGTTACTGAGTGAAATCCAATTTTTAATAGATAGAAGGCAAAACGATTGTGAAGACCCTACCAGTGACCCCATGGACAAGTAGTAGTGTACGAAATTTTATTACAAGTATCCCTTGCCTAACTTAAAGGGTTTTCCTTTAAGTGAATTAAGCTTCACGGATAACTGAGTTGCACGACTTCCTGCACTTGAGACCTCACCTGCGTTGAGCACATACACATCAGTCAGTTTCAGCAGAAGTAAAGATAATTTTATTGGGGAAAAAACGTGAAATTTGGGGTTTTTCAGTGAAAGTACTGTGTTTGAAAATGAGTAAGTGGCTACTTAAATTTTTTTCTAGAGAAAAATATTCAGAATTCTAGCATGCCTTCAATTATACTGTGATTGTAAAACCTTATTAACAGACACAGTTACATTAGCCAAGATGCTAGACGTCCTAAACAGTTCAGGAATAAGTTTTTAAGTCAAAATTTGGTAAGTAGTAAATTAGGCTGTATTTTCTTAAAAGCTTTCAGAGATAAACTTCTTTCAGAGATGGACTTCTTCCCAAAGACTCGGTAGTCCTCATTTTTGGAGGTCAAAATTAAGCTCTGTAATGACATGCTGTCTGTTCCTAACACAATTACTAAGTAAAGAACTACATATCGTGCTCGCTTCGGCAGCACATATACTAAAAAGAACTACATTTCTTTTAAAGGCATTTGTAGAAGAACATTTTGGTAAGCACCTGATCAACCCAGGATGTTTAAAACCGGAGTTCAGTGTCTTAACTACTGGAAGCACAGTTGGATTTTTGCAGACTTATGTTAGTTCATTGTAATTTTAAATACCCCATATCAGGTTCACTTGGATTCCCAACTCTGCTGGTTCTAATTTGACTGCCAACAGCCATTCATCAATTGTAGGAGTGGGGGAAGTTTACCAACTTAAACGTATAGTGGAGACACGTAGGAGAGGGCCTATTATCAATGCCATAAAAAGGCAACCGACTGCTAATAATAGCACACTGCTCATGGACAGTCTGCCGCACTAGAATGTATTAGGGAAAATTATTAAATCTCCCACAGTCTACTGCTGTAATAGGAATAGTCACTGTTACAGAACACTGCCATAGGATCAGTGTCTTGGCTTCTCTTCTTCTGCATTTATGGAGCAGTAGGGAAGCGTTGTTATGTGACAACATTGCCTCCCATTATCTCTTTAGTATTGGCACCTGCTCATTAGAGACCAGTGCACCAGGGAACAGCATACAGTCAGAGGGGGCCTGGTCTTTAGTGACCCTCATCAGAGAAATTTCTTCTACATGAAGGGTTATAACAAGAAAGCTGTATTGCAAAATGAGCACTCTAAACACCCTTAAAAAATGCCCTTACCTTCTTTATCAAGGCTACTTTTTTTAATGCCAAAAGAAGAGGCCTAAAAGAACCTATTGTAATGGGAGGCTAGAAGGTTACCTATCAGAAGAAAAGAAGTAACCTTCTCACACACGTGCACATACACTATATGTATGGCTGTGTGTTTGTCATATACATGTATATGATGAAGCATGGTCAAAAGAATTCCTGTTGTGTTTCTGAAGCCTATTAAAGTACCTGGCACATGGTATTCAATGAAATATTTGTTGCATAAATAAACAAAAAATAAGGTGCACACATGTCGTATCTTGTCCTCTGAATCAGGCGAAGTGCTCAGGGGACACAGTGCTGCCTGCATGTGTTGAGTGAGTGACTATAGCTCCACTTGCACCAGGGAGCCCAGATGCACAATTGTGTGAATGCAGAAGCTCCCAGGAAAACACATGCTGCGTTTCAGCTGGTTTTATCTGAATAAATGAATTACTCAAACCTCCAAATTTTTAAATTCATGTTGGAAAGGAGGCTTGTCAATATTCCAGAAGGAAGGCAGAAGAACAATGTAGCTCACACCTTAGAATTATTTGTGAACTCTTCCTTCCTGCCCTGTTCCTGTCACCATCTTCAGCACAGCCCCAGTGGCTTAAGGCGGCAAAGGACTGGATCATCTTGTGGCCTCGTTGAGCGTGTTCTCAGGAGAGGTTTGAAAGCATGTGTCATTCTATCCACTAGAGTCTTCATAGGCTTGCTGGGGAGGGAGAAAATAAGAGAGAAATAGAATGTTTTGCGAAGAGGAAAGAGTACAAATTAAGAGTCAAAGCTACAGTTCTTGTACTCAGCCATGAGCAAGCCTGGAACTTTCAGCAAACTGCTTCCCTGAATTTTCATTTTCTCCTATGTAAACATTGGGGACAATGAAACAGCCTGACCTTTCAAACTCAAACGAGATGATAAAAACAGGAGTTACCATTTATTAAGTACCAGCTGTGTGCAAGGTACTGTGCATGGCACTGGACATAGAGTATTTTTAATATATGTTAAGTACTGTATACTTAGTCAACAATAAAACTTTATAGAAATGCTATATCTTTTTTTGATAAATACTTTGAAAACTCTGAAATGGTATGTAAGATATTATGAAATTAAATTGAAAACATAGTATACATATCTGCATCTATTATGTGCAAGATGATAGAGGGAAAATAAATAAATGAATAAATTAATAAACCAAGACAGACTTTGCCCTCAAACTGCTTCCAGCCCAGTGAAGGGAAGAGGGGGGTTAACACGTACCCAGTGGCTGTAATACAAGGTATGGGGTAAGCTAAGAAACACTCAGGTTGAGAGTTTATTTCTTGGCTTAGACCACAATCTTCCACTGTAACTGTTTGGAAGAGCTGCTGCAACAGCCATTCCGTTACTAACAGAGCATCGGTGATTGCTGGTCCCTGTTTCCTCCTCTTTGTAATATCAGAGTCTTATCTTTCTTCATCTCTAAGAAGTATGCAGAAAGCCGATATGCTAGGAAACTGAGTAAGTGCACAAAGCAATGCCATCCGACTCCAACAAAAGATACATCTTTCTGCACCCATGGATTCAAATCTCAGTGTTCTGACTTGTGAGTAAGGAAATTGGGCAGAATCTGAGCAAATGTTTACTTAGAGGAAACAAAATTATTCTGAATTGAGATTAAATTCACCAAAGGGAAAAATAAGCAGAAAATATAGTTGGAAGAAAAGAAACAAGAGATAGATAGATAGATAGATAGATCAGACTTACCTAAGAGTTTGCTGTGTTGATTTTCCTATATCTAACAAATTGTATTTATGTAATAAATATTATTAAATGTTTGTCGAACTCAAAGAGAAGGTAGTTTTAATCTCTGATATAAAGAGAAAAAAATACTTTAGTGTTTTTACATCATCTGTTCTATGAACACAATGTAGATATTTTATAGACTCAAGTAATACCACAATTTGATTAACAGTAAAAGATAAATTTACTTATATTTTGTAATTGGAATTCTGCTCCAATTTTAAATATATTTGTTGTGTAAGTATTAGCTAGTATTTACTGAGCACTTGCTATGTCATACATTGTTGTTCTATATAGCTTTTAAATATTTTTGTATTTATATATGTACATACAACTATATATATAAATGTGTATATATGTGTGTGTACATATACATTTAATTTGTAAAATATGATACAGATCACTAATGATACTATTTGCGGACTTATTTCTCTTATATTTTTCTATTTTTTTCTACATGCTGATGAATCTATTTAAATGTTAAATAGTCAAGTATAATACATCATCGGTTTATATGAGAATGAAGTTCTGTCTGTTTGGGGGCCATCAGTGTTTATAATAAAATAGTTTTTTTTACTACTTGAGAATAAAGGGCTTTCTATGGGGCCTGAGGGAGAGAGGGAAGAAAGAAGTCCACAGACTCACATAGCTCTCAGGAGTCAATAGCTTCTCTGCCTGTGCTGTGTGGCAGTTTCTGATGCGGCTGTGCACATCCCAATTGCTTTCCTGCTCGACAGAGGATTACAGTAATGCCTATTTATCCAATTCTATCCATCCAAGGATTTCAAATACATCATAAACTTATCAATTAATCAAAGACATGGCACCTATTTCAAGATGATGGGTGAATTACATCCTAGAAGATTACGAGAAACACTCATATCGATGCAGTAAATCAGGGACCGTTTCCTGATGGATTCCTGAACAACACACCAAGTACTCAAATGGAGAGGATTCTCTCCTGCATGGAATCATAAAGTATGTCTCTCAAATAGGAGAAAACTTTGGGAATAAAAAAGTCATTTTATTTCGAAGCATCTCTTAAACTTGATGAAAAATGAAATTGCAATAGAATGAATGAACCCACTGAAATACAGTTAATAGGCTTGCCTCTTCAGAGTGAGGTATTACTGACCACCCTTTCTTAACAATGAAAAAAATGCTGTGAAACTTTTGGATTTTTAAATAGTGGGTTACTTTGGTTCCTGGTTCTCTGGTCTGTGTGGAGTGAGGAACTCTGCTTGCAGTCCAGTGCCTTCATCCCACTGTGGAGAACAGGCTTTATAGACAGCTGTGAATGTTTGGTATTTATTCAGATAATATGCCAGCTCTCCTGGCTTTTAATGTGGTCCAAACATCTTATTGTCCTTCATTTTGAAGAAACATCCCAATCTCTAGGGATTTTTCCACTTTGTAAGTAATGAGAGGTAGTTAAAATTTTCATGTGCATCATTGGAAATGCACTCAAGTCATTAGAAATTCAAGGAATGGCAACCCAATATCCATTTCTAATCTGAAGTGTCTTCTGTCGTGCCGTATTATTCTGCCATGTTAGCTATCCCAACCCAGAAATCGCTTCACCGTGATTAACTTTCAAGATTCATAAATTCTAGGATACCATTACTACTTACAACTAATGCCAGTCAGAATTTGCCATCTGCCTTTCAGCCATTTCATGAGCCTGACTGAAGAGGGAGTTTATCAAAATGGCTGTACAACATCGCTCATGTCTTAACTCTCTTTAGGGACTCGTATAAGCAGGACTTCATGTTCTAATGTCAAAATACACGTGTAAGGATTAAAAGTAGTATGGGATGCATAAGAATGCTTTTCAGGCCAGTTATTCTTTGATATTTATCACTCCATAGTAGCGACACCTGCTTCTAATTTTAAGAGTTCTTTTTTGCAGTGAGTGATTTTTTTTTTTTTCTTCAGAAAAGAAATCTTATCCTCAAAAGACTCAACTGGTAATTTTTCTCCTTTTGATGTGCTCGATATTTTTATGAGTTTGTCCATCAGCATTGAAGTCTTAACATGCCCTTAGTTTAAAAAAAATCTTGATAACACATAATCATTATATTGGGTCACATAAATTTATGTCCTAGCCACACATTTGGAGACTTTTCAGAGATATAATTTATCATAAATGTCATTATCTGCTACCTGAACTACTTGATAGTTGTCTTAAATTGACTAAATCCAGAGAAATAAACTCTGCCTTGTGGGAGTGGTTCAGTAACTTACATTCAATACCCATATTTGGTTGTTTTTCACAGTTAAGGACAGGGTTGGTGACAGTTGTCATTTGGGAGTTAGTAAGTGGAAGGGGGGAAAAAAGAGAGAGGAACGTAGTTTTGTCTCTTTAGACAACATATGGAAATAGTCTTTTGGTTTGGGGGTAGCCAAGCTTTTCTGTAGAGCCCAAAGTGATTTGCTTTTTTGGTTTTTATCTTGTATAAAGACCTTTTCCTAATAGATTCTGGGTAAAGTTAATTACATGAGTAGAAAAAGCTGCAAAAGATGGTATATTGCTAGCAACCAGTTCTGATTGGCCTGTGGGGAGTTGTCTGTATAAAATTGGATCCTTGTGTTTTGTTCCAAAAAAAGGTGTGAATGTGAAAGAGAAGTGCTAAATCATGACTCCAGAGAAAATGTCGGCCATGAGCAGTTTTTAGTTTAAGTGAAAACCAAACTTTAGGAATTGGACAAAGAAGACAGGGAGAAAAAAGGGGGAATCATTAATTCTAACATAAAAGCGTTATGGTGATCAAGTTTCACCAAACTTGAATAGACCCTCCACAAAGGTGGTGACTGAATGGAACTAACTCACTTACTTAATTGACATGAAAAACTTTAGTAAGCATTTACCCTTAATGTCAGATACGTAATTTTTAATAGCATATATCCAAGATATGGAGACGGTTAACAAACAGCACAGTTTTTAATAATTGCACTCATAAGTAAATGGATCTATCATTACGTTGTCACAAAGAATGACAGTGAGCAGAAACATCCTGCTAATCCTTCTCAGATAAGTATTCAACATAATTAGACAGACACTATCTCTTCTGTTTAGTGTAGCATTAATCAGAAGTACAACTTTACACAGGAAGTTTTTTTCTGATATGTCATTGTTTAAAAAAAAACTATTTTGTCCAATATTGTGCTTCAGAAAATGACTCATGTAGTTATATAGAGTTATGTACCATTTTATTACTTATAATATTTATTTGGTTTTAATAGTGTTCAATAATAGTGTGGTCCTTTTGCATCCACACAACTGCAATTTGAAGTTAGTGGTTCATTTCGTTTTGCAAAATATCAGAATAATGAACTGCTGGAAGTATCTGTAAGTTTTGCAATGACCTGTGGGCTCATCTATATAAAATGAAGGAATGACTCTTATTTTACTTATTTTTTTGTTTTTTTATTTATTTATTTTTCTTAAGGCACAACTCTTATAGAGAGAGGTTTTCTTATAAGGAAAAGACCAGCTGTTTTCTGCATTAAATAAGAGCTCAAGAGACAACCTCTTTCCGTGAAAAATTTCTGGTTACAATGATGAAATGTGTTGCCCCCTTCCAGCATCTACAGGCATTGCCTTTTTCAAAAATCCATTTCCTTTTACTATGTGGCTTCTAGCTTCGACTCTGAACTACTGCATAGTTATAAAGTGGTATCAGCTCAGTATATTGCACAACTCTATCTTCCCACTTTCTCAGCGACTCAAAGGCCTTTGAAGGCAAAGAATAGGGTTATTGAAGGATGTCAGGCAGATTTCACTAAGTAACAGGTGGAGGTCAAAGTACTTTATTTGTGGGGATGAACAGAGTGCAGAGATGGAAAAATCAAATGCTTTGCCGTAATAAGGTTTAGCAAGAAAATGCTGACTACACTAAGCTTAGATTCTCGCTGACAGAACCTTTTCTAGTGTTCACTACTTGATTTCACAGTTCAATCAATTTGAAGAGGCCTAAAGTTATATTTCTTTTTTCCCCTATGAAATGTTCCAATCAGTTTCAAATTTTACTTTAAATAAAGTGATGGGGTCTCTGCTTGTATCCAGGGAACATTGGGACAAATAGATCCCCAGTGCAGGTGTATCCCAAACATACGTCAAAGATTCCCCATCTCCACAAATTACATTTTACCAGTAGGACCCTTAAACTCTAAGCTTGCAATCACATTTTAACTGACAGAATTAAACATAATTTAATAAACACTTAATTTATCAGTGAAATTAATATTATAGGTGGAGAAAAGTATCTATAAGGATATTTCCCAAGCTCGAGCCTTGGGTTATACCCAACTTGTTGGAGATGGGGAGGAAAGGGCTTTTATTTTTCTCTTTATACAATTCTGTATTTGTATAGTGCATATGTTTTGCTTTTGTAACTTACAAAAGGGCCAAACATGACGAAAAAAATATAAAAGTAAGACTTATCTGCTATTCTATAGCAGAACCAAAAAAGTAAAGTTATTTGTTGGCGTGTAGACCAGAGCTGTCTAATAGAACTTACTGCAATGTGGCAGACATTCTGTAGCTACACTGTCCAATACTGGAACAACTAGCCAAATGTGGCTATGGAACACTTGAAATGTGGCTATGCTGAGCAACTGAAGTTTTAAACTCATTTAATTTTAATTAATTTAACTTTAAGTAGCCACATGTGGCTATTAGCTACCATATTGGACAGGGCAGATATAAACCACACGTATGTATGACTGAGTTTTTTACTTTGCAGCTGAGTATCTAGGCAGAATGAATAAAACATTTATGCTATATTATGCTATATTTATTTTTCATGCAAAGGAAGTAATTTGGTTTTCTCAGTAATTTCTTCTTTATTTTCGGTCCTCTGTGAATGGGTGTGATTGCTATGTTGAGCCAAAATCAATCCTTGTCTGAACACATGGGAAGATAGGATGGCTTGGGGGAAGATGGGATGGGTGGGGAATCTCCAACTTGTAAGTATATGGAGCATGAAATACAATTTTTAAAATTTCAGTCCTGACACTGGCGTGTCTGTATTTATCCTGAAAGGAGAGGAAATACCCTTAAAAAAAAAAATCAAGAGACTTTATTGTTTGCGCAGGAACCAGATTTTTCTATGACATTTTCCTTCTGTCTGTTCTTTACTCTCTGTGGTTGTAAATTTTCACTCACAAATGAACATTTGGAATACATTAGAGAATTCATCTTTTTTTCTTTCTCCTGAATGATCCATATAATTTTTACTCCATTTTCCCATTTTTAAAAATTGAAAAAAATCACTGTATCTAAGCCTTTTAAATTACCTGAACTTCTTTATGATGTGGTAATTCTTTTGGGGGTCCTTTAGTTCATTTTAAATGGTTGCCTATAGAGTAAGAAGGATAAACCTCAGAAGCTATATTAGCTTTCATTTTATTCTCTCCATCATAAAAATGATTTTAAAACATTTTATTCACTGAAAAGGTTAAAAGTCGAAATAGTCTGAATGTTTTACCTTTTTTATTGTTGAGTGTGTTCATCATAATAAATTACATTAGAATGAACCCTGATGGATTTCGTCATTAGGACACGAATCTAAGATGAGTGTCGTATCTTGAACTACGTCCTCGTATCACACAACATGTGTTTATACCCACGGGAACGGAACGGTCCTTTAACTGTGGGATTAATCGACCCAATCACAGCCTTTATTTAGCATCACAGTTAGAGATGACCTCATCACAAGGTCCTGTTCTAGAAAGGTCCTGTTCTTGCCTGTGGGACAGCTGCTGGAGAGCGCTGCATCACCCTGCATCTGGAAGGGATGAGTCTGAGCATATATTTGCTGGTAGTGGATGACTTGCAAAATATGGTACTGGTACTCAACTTTCATTCTGTGTTTAGGGAACAGCACTGAAATGTATGCTGCACCACGAGTTTGGTAGACATGCCTGGAGTACCCACACTCAGACCCTGGGGGACAGGAGAATCTGAGTGCCTGAATGTAAAGAGAACAGTCACCATAGCAGTTAGCATGTCATTTAAGCTGAAGAAAATTGTTTAAGTATCATTGATGAGCTCTAGTTTAAGCCTGCTTATGATTGGTTTCTTTCAGTAAGACCTAGATAAATACTAGGGGCTTTTTTCGGAACTAGGCATCTTGGAGAAGTAGTACACTGAAAGGAGGAAGGGCTTTGGGCCCCTGGGTGCAAATCCTGGCTCCTCTGTGCACTAACTGTGTGGCCTCTCATAGTCTTCAAGGCTTCTCTCCCTCAATTATCCGCTCTCTGAGCCATTGCTTTCTGCCTGTCTGCTGGACCATTCCCATCGGCAGGCAAGCGGGCTGTACTGTCTCGCATCTTCAGAAAGCTTCGCCTTCCTGCCCTCCATCTCCCTGTAGCTACTACCCTATTTTTCTGCTTCCCTCTACAGACTGATTTCATTAGAGTTGGCTACACCCATTTTCTCTGCCTCTTCACTTCCCACTGATTTTGTAAACCATTCTAACCTATCTTGCATGTGCCTCACTCTCCTGGAGCTCATAGATTCTCATATTTGACCTCTCAATAGCATTCAGCTCACTCCATCACGACCTTCTCCTTGAAATACTTGTCTTAGTTTCTGTAAAACTACTCTTTTCTGTGAGGGAAATGGCTCAAGTTAGTTGCCTGTTTTGACACTCACTTTAATAGCTCAGAGGCCTCCCTTGATGTCAAGACTTACTGAATTCTAAATACTTGTGTGTTAGTCTTTACCTCTAAGTGACGTATTACTGCTTCATAATGTACAGTAGGTATGGAAGATATCAGTGACTCTTAAAAGAAGAATTTTGATCCTTTCTGCTTATATTTTCAGGAAGCTTTATGGGGAAAGCAACTTGAATAGGCAAGAGGCCTATGTAAATATTAAATGTATGTATTTAGTATTTTATAATTTAACGTCTTCGCTCCATTATCTTCTTCTAAGTCTATGCAATGTTTATCAGAGGTTCTGGGTTAGAATTATTGATAATATATTCAGTATGTTTAATAAAATCCTAATTAATCCCTCCCAAGGCCAAGAAAAACCTTTGATCTGTAAGACAAGATGATTCTTAGTATACTTCAAATTGGTTTTTATTTTTTGCGTATTCTTTTATAGCTGATAGAACCTTTCTTTGAATTTTTTTCTTTGGATGGGCAAATTGGAAACTTCACCTATAAATATTGACTTTATTGACTTAAATAGGACACTTTTTATAGTATACAAGGGGAACTACATGAAGGCGTATGATACAAAACATACAAGCTATAGAACTAGAGATCTGGGTCTGAAATACCACTTTAGTAGCTGTGTGATCTTGAGCAAGTTGCTTAACATCTCTCAATACCTAGTTTCTGCAACATTGAGTTATAAGTAGGCACCATCACAATGCTTACCTATCCGAGATGAAAATGTAAGGATCTGAGATAGTTGTAAATACAGTAGACCCCCATTATCCACAGGTGATGAATTCCAAGACCCCCAGTAGATGCCTGAAATCGCAGCTAGTACTCTATCTAGACTGGTTTTTCCTATACATACATACCTATGATAAAGTTTAATTTGCTAATTAGGCACAGTAAGAGATTAACAACAATAGCTAATAATAAAATAGAACAATTATAACAGTAGAACAATTATAACAATATAACTATAATTAAAGCTATATAAATGTTCTCTCTCTCTCTCTCACATACCTTATTGTACTTCTCACTTAAAGGAAGCATTTTACGGCTTCTGTTTGGCATACCTGAATTGCCAGCCTCACTACTCTAGCACTTTGGGGCCATTATTAAGTAAAATATGGGTGACTTGAGCACAATCACAGGAATACTGCAAAAGTTGATCTGATCACCCGGATGGCTACTAAGTGACTTATGAGTGGGGAGCATGTATCGCGCGGGTACGATGGACAAAGGACGATGCACGTCCTGGGCAGGATGGAGCAGAACGACACGAGATTTCATCACGATACTCAGAACAACACACAATTTAAAACTTACGAATTGTTTACGTCTGTGATTTTCTGTCTAACATTTTCAGACTGTAGTTGACCGCAGGTAACTGAAACGATGGAGAGTAAAACTGCAGATAAGGGGGGGGGAACCATCGTACATGGCACTTAGTAGGTACTCCATAATGTGTTGCTTTTATTATTTTCAGTCTGTTTTTTGAGCAATGATCAATATGCAGAGGGGTGATGACCGTCTCTTTATCTGCCTCCTGACTCTCTTGAGGCCGCTGGATGGACAAATGCTTCCAACAGCCTTTAGGTTTGGTATAATAGTTGTTTTGATAAAGCAGTAGTCAAGCTAGGTCGTTGGGAATTAGACGATGACTACGGATAGGAGACTATCGAAAGTCAAACATGAACAACCAAACTTACAGCATTTTGTGGTCCTCTCTAACCTGTTTGTATATTGGATTTTAAAACTAGGGTGCACAGTTTGATCGTTTCCAGAGTTTCCCCCCAACAGATTGTGACAATAAATGAATCTTATTGAAGCTAAACATTTTTGTTTACTTTGATACTTTGAAGAAAGAAACATATACCAGTTAAATGTTCTCTGACCACTTGAAATACAGCACCCAAACTCCTAACAGGCAAGATAAGGTCCTGCTGTTCCGAGCAGCATTTACCAGGGATAATTTTCACAAGACAGTGAATTTTTGAGTAAGTCCCCTAACAAACCGAGCACTAACACTGACTTGTTACAGTTGTCCTTTTTAAAAATCCAGCATGTTGTTCCATTATCACTGGAATAATTATAGTTTATCATGATCTCTTCCTTCTCCCCTTCCCATTAATATTATAGCTCTTTTGACTCCTAAAAAAAAAAATCCCCTTTAAGATGCTTTCTTAAGCAAAGAACAGCATTGTACTATCTTCTCATTTTTGTAGGATTTTCTTTCTAAGTGTCACAATAAAGTTCTTGGTTCAAGTGTTTGGTAAATCTCACAGTTTGAGAGAGAGCGATAGTTGAAATTAGTTATGGTTTTGTACCCCTATATGTTCTTTTTAACTTTCTATAACATCAGGTTGCAGCAAAACGTTCCCAAAAACAAACCTTGATTTGTGATAGGAGGTCCCAAGAATTATTTTCGATTTTTTTCTAAGTGTTTCATCTGATTTGTTGATGTTTCTTAAAAGAATCAGAAGGAAATATAAAATTTCAAAAGTATTTATGCCATTGAAAGTAACCATTTATTGGTCTTTCTTCTAGGAAGCTATCTTTCCATCTTCTCTGAGTGAGTGTAGGCTAGTGGAAAACCTCACAACCTAAGGTAGATTTGCTAAAACTAATGGAAACTTCTGGAATTCTAAGGAGTAATTGGTGCACAGTAGGCATCTTTAATACACACATTTCTAGCATTGACTATAGTCTTATATTTAAATAGTATATTAGTTTACTATTACCACAAACTTAGCTTAAAACAGCATACTAATATTATCTCACAGTTTCCATGGGTCAAGAGTCTGGGCACAGCATAGCTGGTCGCTTTGCTCTGGGTCCCACAAGACTGCAATCAAAATTTCATCCAGACTACATGCCTTAATGGAGCTCAGGGTCCTCTTGCAAACTCTTGAGATTGTTGGCAGAATTCAGTTCCTTGCAGTTTTAAGAGTAAGGTCCCAGCTTTCTTAAAGCTGTCCCACTTAGCCCCTAGAGGTGCCTGCAGTTCCTTGCCATGTGGCCCTCTCACAAGTCCTTTTACATCATGACAGCTTACTTCTTCAAAGCCAACAGGAGAATCTCTCTGACTTCTAGTCTCTCTTTTAAAGGGTTCACCTGATTAAGTCAGGCCCACCCAGGATAACTTAACTAAAGTCACCTGATTAGGGACCTTAATTACATCTGCAAAAGTCCCTTCACCTTTGCAATATAACAACCTAATCACAAGAATGGCATCCATCATATTTTACAGGTACCACCCACCTGAAAGGGAGAGAGTTTATACAAAGTATGTACCCCAGGGACCTGGGAGAGAGTTTATACAAAGTATGTACCCCAGGGACGAGGAACCTTAGGGCCCTCTTAGAATTTTGACTAACACAAACACTAACGATGCACCTAACAGAATCTTGGTGAATACTGTATTTGGCCTATACTTTCAAGGTTTTCTTGTTGGGCGGCTCACTCACAACTGCCTCCAGGGATCAGTGGCTGAATGACTAGAATTTCATGTGTGTTTGCTTCTGTCCACAGAACACTATTTGAAATGACTCACGTAGTTTAGAAAAATGGCAAAGTGGAGAGAAATTCAGAATATCTGATGGTTAGAAAACCAGTGACAAGCCAAAATGCTTCTTGAAATCCGTCTCCTATTCCATTTACCACCATTGGGATTTTTATAGCAATCAGTAGGAGGCAATGTCCCATTGAAACAAAACATTATGCTAAATTTCTGCTTCTCATTCTATAAAATTCTTTCTTTACATAGTGAAAAGAACTTGGAAGTAATATTTTGTTTGTTCCAGAAAAAGGGGTAACATTAATTTATCTGTAATCTTTTTTAAAAATCTGATACTTCTAAAAACTACATTGAAATTAAGGTTTTCATTCATTAAAAGAAAGCCATTCATTAATCTATACGATAATTGTGTAACAGTTGTGCATAGCTAATTGGTAACAGCAATTTTAACAAGGAGTTTATTTTTCAAATAACATACAGAAACCGAATTTTATTTCAAAAACAGAAGTCAAGATTAATGTTCTCTCACTTATTCATATAAAGCAGTTTACTAACACTTGGAAATTTCATCTGGTCAATTAAGTATACGAAGCAAATTAGCCAAAACATACATTATGCATACAGAGAAAATATTAAAGTATATAATAAGGAAGTGAGCTCAATATAGGTCTTTAAAAATTGAAAACACAAAGTAATTTTGAGATTCATGACAGCCTTAGGGTTCGTATTACTTGACTGTGATAAATTTAGAAGATTATACGTAGTTTGGCTCATTCTTCTTGTACACAGACAGTATTTCTTCTCTCGTTAACCCTTTCAAAGAAGATTTGCTGTTTTTGATCATTCTTGATGCTTGTTATTACCTAAGTTTTACTTATGCTTCCCCCTTTATAAGGGTAAATAGTGGACTTAAATCATGTCAATATTGCTGCAGTATTTAGAATAACATGGGTTGGAACACATGAACTTTTTAAAAAAATGATTACTTTTCCTTGAGTCCAACCATTTGCTTTCTTTAATAAAGTTACTTTAGATACTGTAGTTCATCAGTGAGTCCACTGTCTGATAAAAATTCTGCCATCTTAAAAGTTTTGACATTTTTATTTTCTAGTCATTTTGTTTCATGACATGTAATTCAGGCATTTGACTGAGTTTAAATCAATGGACGGGTTGGCAGCCTAGACATTTGTTTGCACAGAAGAGGTATGAATGAATTGGGAGATTTGTTTACATATTGGTATCTCCTTATTTCTTTCCTTTAATTTTTTAATTTGACGTCTCTCTAAGGTAATTATGTGATTAGGTCTAGGTTAGGTGACTTGCAATGAATGTTGATCCAAATCTGTCCTAATGATGTTAGGACACTGTGATGGTGTGATTGGTTACTGATTCAACAAGCAAAGAAATGCAGCTAGTCACTAGTGACTTTGTTTTTAATTCACATCACGTAGATATCGATCTAGAATGGATCTGTTGACACTGTCAAGTTCGTGTGAAATCACACACAACTTCATATTGTCCTTATGTCTGACTGTGCAAATGTACTTACCAATTTGTAACTTGATTTTTTTTCTTGGCGTCAAAACCCCAAGTTTTGCTATATCCAAGCAACTATTGGTAAAGCCACAGATAAAGCTGAGACCTGTACAAGTAGTTTAAATACCTTTTCAGGCCGCTTGCTGTGTTCCAGGCCCTTTGTTACATTCTGAAAATGGAGGTGAGATGAGGGGCAAAGCAGACATAGTCTCCGTTCATATAGAATCTGTAGTCATACTCGAAACTTGTGGAATCTAGTTAAGGAAATCTGGGATCAGAAATAACAAGGACATCTTTCGATACAGGCCAAACTAAATTTCGGAACAGCTCTATACCTATAATGTGCTTGGCACAGTGTGTGGTAGTTAGTTAACTACTCAATAACAGTTACATGTTAATATCATTATTATTTTTATTACTTATTTTTCCAGTTCATCCAAATCATTCTCTGGTCATAGGCAGAACACAACACATGTCGAAATGTGTAAGTAAAGGGACACTTGGTTCTTTCGATAAGAACGCAGGCCGATGTTGTGCTGCAAACTTAAGAGAGCCCACGTTGGTCCTGTAATGTGGAGACTAAGAGTCATTTCCTTTATTTTTATATCCAAGTTGTCATTGTTTTAATTGGCACCCTACTAAATGGATAGATGCCTCCAGTTGTATCTGTCAGTGTGGTTGCCGAGAACATTACAAGTCCAGTATTTACAAGGGACTATTTTCCCATTATTTTCCTCCCAAAGCACTTCCAGCACGAAAACTTTAGAAACCGTAGCAAAAAATACTACTGTTAAAAATAAGCTTTTTTTTTTTTTTAAATAAGCTTTTATTGTATTTTCTTAACATAAAAGTAATAGATGTTCATCCTGGAAAAGACAAGTAAGCAGAAAGAGGCAATGAAAACCACCTGAATCTAACACACTGAGAGAACTACTGTTGCAGTTTATCCCTATTTCCTTCCAGTTCTTTCTCTATACACAAAAATATATTTTTACATGGCATCGTAGTGTAACATCCTATTTTGTAATTGCTTTCCATGCTTTTATTCTATGTCGTCAAACAAATATCTTTCCACGTCATTATTCTTTTACAGTATTATTTGCATTGGTTCTATCAAATGCCAATTGTGAGGCCTTTTTAAAGTTTACTTTTATCTTTTCTTTGTTTCTATTACGAATAATTTATTGGATGAGCAACTGAGTTACCGTTGTTGAAGTTTGTTTTCATGTTAAAATAGCTAAACTATTTCAAATAATTTAAAGTGCCTTTGGTGTGGGGTAGCTGGAAAGATGAAATGATTGCAATGAGGTCTTCATGTGCTTCTATAGCCTCCTTTTTGAAAGGTCCCAGAGGCCACACTTTCAGGAAATACTGGGAAAGTGGTACTCTATAATTATAGAAGATCAATAACTCCAAAATGGACTCTGATTTAGTAGAATAAGTTGAAATCAATTACAGACTTACTTACTGGGCGACCATTCTGTCACCTATTTGTTCCCATGACAAATTCAAAGCCATGCAAACCAAATTTTCCATGCACAAGCCAATTTCCTTCTTTAATTCTTTAAATGTTATCTTTTACGTTGCACAGTCTGTTGTTCCATGAATGCAAGTGCACTTACCAATCCATCCTTCTTGCCAGGAATGCCATCTCCAACCACACTGAAGAAGTCGGAGAAGTCTGGTTTCAGCAGCCCCTCCCCTTCGCAGACCTCCTCCCTGGGAACAGCATTCACACAGCACCACCGGCCTGTCATTACAGGACCTAGAGGTGAGCTGCTCTGCAGGCGCCCTGAGTTGTGCTTAGATCATGGCCTTGGGACCAGCATAGCAAAATAAGAGACAATGGGGACTCCCCCAGAATGCTCCCGAAGGCAGTGAGTGTTCCAATGTCCTTTCCTTGGGGACAGCTTTGGAATGTCAGCAACCAAAGCTAGACGGCATTAAACCCTGGATCCTTAACCTAAGGCAAAAAGGGATCAAACCTCTTGTTTTGCCAGCATGGTGTTGCAAAGTGGTGGGGGGTAATTTGAATTGAACCAAAATCAAATCCATCCCACACATTGCACAAGAGATGTGTGTGTGTGTATTTGAGGTGAGTATATTTCTATGTAGTCACTTACCTGTCTACAAGTACAGTTGCCCTTTGAACAAGGCAGGATTTTAAAAATCCACATGTAAGCAGACCCTCATAGTTCAAACAGCTGTATTTTCACTCAGCAGTTGGGAATCCGCTTATGCAGAGGGCCGACTTAAGTTATATGCAGATTTTTGACAGTGTGGCGGGTTAGAGTCCCTAACCCCCACATTGTTCAAGGGTCAACTGTAATAGCTTTTTTCATTCTGTCATCCCTGATGATTCCCTTTCCCTGAAACCTGATTTCAATATACGGCATTTTGCGTTGAGGTTGTTTGCCTCACGGTGCTGACTGTGGACGAGCAGTCTTCATTCAGTCCTTTTGAAGTGGTAGATAGTTTGTCTGGTTTTCATTGCAATGTTTTCATTATTTTTGCCTTGTGTGCTTTTAAGTTTATTATTAAAATGTGTCCACAAGAAATATGATTTGTATTTCACATTAAAGACAACCTTTAAACCTCAAGAGAATGTCAGCAAGTCACTTAACTTGATCTTATTGCAAGATGAAAATATTTATTAGTTTGTTTATGAAACTCCCACAGTAGGAGTATGAATAATTGTAACCACGTTTGCTTTCTTCTATCAGATTTTCGTTTAGGTAGGTCTGTGATCTACCAGCTGGTATCGTAAAACATCCTAGAAAGTTATGGTCTCTCGTCTACTTTGACATACGCCTGGGAAAACTGATAGTTCTTGCATTAATCTCACTGTTAGTCCCACAAATCTGAATCCCTTCATGAATACTCTCTGTGCATGTCGGGGAAATATGGCAGTTGAGAAGGCTGCCCCACGCACACATACAGAAATCCCGATGAAGAAAATAAGTATTCTGACTATTGTGTTAAGCAATTTCTATACCCACAATTATGGAAACTTACTTGTTTCATCTTTAAATATCTTATGATCATTGACAGAACTTTCTCAACTTATTATTTCACTTGTATGTGAGTATGATATAATTAGAGAAGAAATATGTATATATTCTAATTTGAAAACCTTGTATCAGAATTGGATTACACAGTCCCAGCAGAATGAGTCTCTTTAAATGGGGTAGTATTGTGATATTATCCTCAAGGTCAACATTCATTAAGCATCTATACTGGTGGAAAAGAAGAGATGTGAAACCCTTTTGATCTGAAAGATTTTTGGTCTCAAGGAGATAAGGCATGTGATGTATCTCATCATTTTTATTGTTGGGTTAACATATTCTAAATGCTAAATGAATATTAAAAACATAAACTTCCTGTCCTCATAGAGTACACAGTCCAGTGCAGGAGAAAGGTACAAGAAAATAAGTGTTTAGAAGATGATGTGGAATATGCTGTTACTTAATCACTTTGTATCAGATAAAGAGATTTCAAAGTGTAAATACCTTTGAAGTCAAATCTTAAAAGTTGCTTCCATTCCAAGCAAAGGAAAAATTCATGGTGTAGCAAGGTAATAAGGACTGGGAAGAACAATGTGCTATAACTTTCTCACCTGTTATTTCACTTGTATGTGAGTATGATATAATTAGAGAAGAAATATGTATATATTCTAATTTGAAAACCTTGCATCAGAATTGGATTACACAGTCCCAGAATGCAGAATGGGTCAACTGCCTCTTTGCCTTTCCACTCACCTCCTGGAATTTTCACCAATATTCCAATAAAATGGTGACAATACTACTGCTAAGTTCCTCCCAACCTCTTATGCAGAAACTATAATAAAACAAGACTTGTAGAGACTCTTTGAGGAGCATAAAGCAATGTGCATGTATTATCATTTATTCACTAAATGCTAAGAGTGCCATCTATGAGTCTTGCCTAAAACCATATAGTTCTAGAAATAATAATAATGATTCTAGCATTTACCCATGGATGCTATGATTGGGAGCTTCTTCATGCTAGGCAATTAAACACACATGCTAAAATGATCCACGCTGTATTGAACCTGAGTGGACCTCCTTAGCTCTAGAACAATGCGTTTTGATCTCCTATCATGGAATTGTTTTTGAGGAAAAGAGAAAGATGCCTAGTTCAAGAATTATGGAATACCAAAGATTCTTTGTTTTCACCAGAATTCAAGATGGTTCCCAGCATCCTCGGTTCTCCTTTCTGGAAAGTCTACTCAGGTACCCATTCTTATTGCACCCTGCCCCCCTTAGTGGTCTGGTGAAGGGAATTGGAGTAGTTGAGATGAAAGTCTTCCGTGCCATCTTTGTGGTAAGAGTCATAGAATTGAGACAGGCTAACATAAGACATCCTTGGGCTGAGATAATTTGTAAAGGTTTGTATTTAGCCTTTCATTATTTAAGAAATATTTGCTACCGGTACCGTATTGCCTTCTATTAGTCTCTGAGCCAGTTGGAAAACGAATGTTTGAAATGACATCACATCTGGGACAAAGAATTGATGGTTTAGGAAGATGAGGCCAGATTTCAGGAGGGAAAGTCTTACTGAGGGAACCAGTATGGTATAAATGTGACATGGCTACATAAAGGAGAATTCAACTTCACATGTGCCTTTTATTGTGTAGAGTTGCCCCAATCTGAAACTTACATCACTAGAGAATCCAGACAGACAATCAAAGTTCCAAAGGGCCTGCACAGGGAGGGGGATGTTCTTTACTGCACTTTTGCTCATAGTCACATAGTATATTCACCTCTCACACTCAGGTGGCAAGACTTCTGCTGCCTTCCTTAAAATTTCTTAAAATTTTTCATGGGAATACCTTGACTAGACAAACACCAGTTCATAAGCAATAATTGTGTAACATATTTCAGTGCCCAGACCAGAGGTGATATTTTAACAGAGCTACAGCAAAGCAAGGTCACCACTGAAAACACAGTGGCCCTATTTTTCACTGCAAACGTAAACTGTATTTGGAAATTTGGTGGCCATCTTTTACAGAGGAAACCTCTCTTTGAAGACTGCAAAGCAAAGGTGGAAATAAAGGGCTTTAAGGGGAGGCAGCTTACCATGGTGGTTAAGCACAAAAGCTCAGGGGTCCCATGGACGCGACCCACGTTTGAATCCTGTACGTCACTTTTCCCAACTGTGTGAAGCTGGCACATTGCCTCTCTCAGGTATAGGCTCCTCATCTAAAAGTTAGAGATCATAAGCTCTCCCTCAGGAGTTGTGTTATCTAAGGAGTAAATGAAATCATGTATTTGTAGTCATTCACACTGTGCCTGGAAAGAGAGTATGTACTCAGATCATGTAAACAGTTTAATCACTCATTTTCATCCAGGCTTTGAAAATCTCATGCTGTCCCTGCTGCCTTCACCCAGCAACATTTTACCCATCCCAAGACACGCTCAAGTACCACCTTCTACATGAAACCTCCTCCGCTCCACCCAGGCTGCCATCACCTCATACTCCTTAAACTCCTGTGGCCTTCCATGTCTGCACATTTCCTCCACCAACGTTGTCTTGCTTTGTTAGTTCATGTACATGTCTCATCGCTCTCCCAGAATGAAATCTCTGAAAGGAAGGCGCCTAACTTACACTTTGGGCATCTCCAGGGTTTTGTGCACAAGTATTGGTTGGATGACGAAAAAGTATTTAAATTGCACATAAATGTATACAAAAGACATTCCTTCCTTCCCTGAAACCGAGAGGTTCTCATTGATTCACATGAACTAAGGGTGATAAATGTATAGGAGTTTGTGAAGTACTTCTTTATAAGGAATGTCCAAGATGGGGACGAACCATGGCCTTTCATCCAAAGAAAACTTTTGCAAGATTATGTAAGTAAAGCTGAGATAGGCTATGAAAACCCTGGGGTTTTTCTTGTTTTTTTTTTTGCTGTTCTAATCACTTACCTGTTGTCATCATTGTGAAGCTAGAGACATGTGGTTTGTTAAAATGAATCTCCTCTCTGATATTGGATTTCTTTGTGGCTTTGATAAATCACTTAACCTTGTGGCCTCAGTTTGTCATCTGTATCATGGGGATAATACTTTACCGCCTATGTAGTTAAAATTAGGGGAAGGGGTTAAAGTATTTTGGACTACCCTGGGGAGTAGGGAAGATATTAAGTTTCAGTAAAGACATTTGTATGTCGTTTTACATTATTATAATTACTGTGCACTTTAAGTTGAAAGATTGGGCTTTCAAACTCTTCCTGTTACCAGTACTTGAAATTTCAACCATATTAAAGTATTTAATCCTGAAAATTTATCTTATTCATGATAACTGAAAAAAATATTTGTGCTTCCCTTACCTTTGTCATCCTCATGCTGTGACCTCAGGGTCACAACATAGTCACTGCGCTCCTGCCTTTTACCTGCATTCCAACCAGAAGGATGGGAAAGCGTGAGAGCAAAAAGTGCCTACTGGCTCATTCTACCACCTTTTATAGAATCTTATGCAGCATGGTCAGAGCTGTGCCACAGGATCACCTCTAGCTGCAAGGGAGGCTGGAAAATCCAGTGGTTTGTGTTTTGGGTGTTTTTTTTTGCTGAGCATACTGCCATTCTGAATAAAATGAGGGCTTTAGAGGTGTATAAATAGAAGAGCCATATAATGGTTAGCAGTCAGTAAGTATTCCGTATTACCCTTACAGATTACCTGAGCTGGCTAGAGCCAAGACTAGAAATCAAGTCTCTAGTGCAGTGCTTTTTTTTTTTTTTTTTTTACCTTATCAGTAGTTTCTACCTTTCTCTACCCTATTGGGAGAAATAAAATGCACTTATTAAAACAGCTTGTTTTTATATTTTTTATTAGTCAAAGAGAAAACATAGCCATTTAGATCTTTTGATAAGCATGACATAACCACATTATCACACTGTTTTTTAATAACAGCTATAAACAAATCACTTGACCTTTCTTTTTATTAGCCCCATGAATGCTGGCTACTAATAATGCAGGGTTTCTGTTATGTGCATGTCCCTTCAGAAAACAATGTTTGATGTCAGTTTGGGTTTTTTAACATATTAAAATTACCCTGCTGACTCCCATTACTGTCTGAGGACCCATTAATGTTTCCCACAAATATTTATCAAGCACTTACAATGTACAAGGTGCTCTACTAGTTGCTGAATAAACAGAGAAGCTTGGATTCTGGCCTCAGAGTGCTTACCTCCTGGTGGATGACAGGACAAGACCAGCAGTTATATTGCTGTGATGGGGTGCACAGGGTGCTGTCAGGGGCAGGGGCTTCCTGATAGAGAACTACTGTGTCATTTGACACTGTGCCAGTCCAAGCAAGCATAAGACTTAACCCCTATTCTCAGAGTACCTTCTCATTGCAAGCATGCAACACAAAGCCACAGCAAACAAGGCAGGCTTTTAGATAACTAAGTACTGAGGACTTGAGGTATACAAACCCCCACTTCTTTATGAGTCAAAAATATATATACACAAAGGAAGTTTAGAAATCAAATTGCCCTGATTCTGGAAATATGGGTAAGATATACTAAAACACTAGCCATATAAGTCAGAGATTTATTGTGCAGCCTTCAGAGAATCATGCCAGTTTTTGTTTGGAGAGGTAGTCAAAAGTTTATACTCTGTGTAAACCTCTCTAACTCCATGATGTGCTTGGCCCAAACGGGGATCCTGCTCTTAGTGATGAAACATCTGAGGGTCTGCAGTTAACAGGATCTCCCCGTTGGGCCAAGAAAAATATACTACAGAGAATTATGAGAATGAAGATCATCTTCCAGGAAGTTGAGATCACCAGGAACGGTTGGAGGAGTGTAGATTCATTATTGCTATAAGAGGAGCAAGGAAGGAGAGGTAAATTAGGAAGGAGACAGTTATTACTAGGTGGGAGGACCCCTTGGAGCAGGGACCAAGTCTTTATTCTTCCTCCCTGCATCTCTCAGCCTCATGCCTGGCATACAGAAAACAGTCAATAAATATTTGTTGAATAAGTGAATGAATGTATATGGATTTGACTGAAGGCAATTGGGAATAAAGAAAGACGGCAAACAGAAAGAAAGTTTCCATACGTCCTGTGTAATCTTGATATAATAGTCAAGTGCATGCATTTTTGGCAGCATTGAGAGAGGTTGATAAAGGCTCAATATGTATTTGCTTGGTATTAATTAAGAACTTCTGCCTTTATAGTACTTAAGAGAAATGCTGAGCTCCAAATGATTTAGTCCCCTTTTTATAAAATGTTTACTGTGGTAGTCCACATTTTTCTGTCCATGATAAGGACCCTCTAGAAGGAATATACCCTGGTGTTTTCTTCCTGCCATAACCGTGGCACCCCTCTTTGGCATAGTCCTCTATACCTAAGTAGCAAATTTGTTTCGCCTTCTTGTGTCATATCTTCAAACTTCTCTGCCTTTTAGGAAAGCTTTTAACCTCATTGTAGAATATGCTGGCACTCCTTTCATTGGAGCGGAATCTAATTTGTCTCCCCTGGTTTAGTGCAATTGAATCATCTCAGGAGAATGAGAAGCAATTAAGTACCTGTTGCTAACAAGGTGCTGAAATAATACGCCACTAGACACAAGGTGTTTATTTATTATGAGAGTATGTCATTTGAGAAAACATTATGTTGTCTTTCTAAAAAAAGCAATTGCCAGAATTGATTTTTAAATGCAGGTGTCATAGACCTAACAAGTGCCACCTTTAAAGAGCGTTAAGAAGAGCAGGAGCAGGGCTTGTGAACACTGGTCAAGGTTAGCTCAAGTGTGGGTGCCCAGCCTAATGGGAAACATTGTCAATGGGATTTGAAGCAACTGGATAGTAAAGAGGAAAAGCAGCATTTCAGCAAAGGCCCTTTAAGTCCCAGTTCAGGAAATTATTAAATTCATTAGCCAGATACTTACAACCAGCTATTACTGGCCAGCCAAAGGAAAAAAACAATGCCAGCAAATGCTTTAAAACTAGAACTAAACAAAAGTCAGGAAGCATGTAATTAAAACTGTACCTTTATTGTATTGTAAAGAGTTTCACTGTGACATGGAAAATATTTAAAGGAGAAGGCTGTTTAGCTAATTTGTCTGCAAGTGAACTGCTTAGTGGAGAACTACCCTAAATTAACTGTAAGGCCACCCACCGAGCGAACCTCATAAAGGGCCATGGCTGCTCAGCTTGGTTTTGTGTAACCGTTCAATAATTACTAGATAAATGCATAACTAAAAGCTCTATTACACTAATAATTTGTACTGAGATAGATGTGTGGGACACCCTGCTGGGTTAATTTGTCATCCCCGCAGCAAACTTCAGAAGAGAGCTCTTCTGCAGTGGAATCATGTTAATATGTTGTCCCAAAGAGGACAGGTTAGAGCACTGAAATCAATTGGCTTTAATCCCTTAAAGAGGCAAAATGCCCCCAGGGCGAGAGCCAGAAAGAATAGGGTGATTAACTACGTAGACCTAGATTAAAACTCATCTTGACAAAAGAAGCTGCTGTCCCTTAGAATTCTCTCTCTCTCTCTCTCTCTCTCTCTCTCTCTCTCTCTCACTCTCTCTCTCTCTCTCTCACACACACACACACAAATTGGTGTTTTAGATATGAAGCTCACATTTAAGCTTCAGTGTAGGGTTTTCAACTTCCCCTATTGACAGATCCATAAATCATGTTAAAGTTAAGTGAATTACTGTAGCATGGAACTGTAGCTTTAACAATGTTTATGTAGTATCAGCTTATCATCCATGTAGGCAAAAGGGGTTATTCAAAATGGGAATGTACAGTCCTAGTAATGTGGTTGTAAAAGCACAGTCACCCATTTCTTGCGGCATCCTTTGTGTTATCAAAACCAGCATATTTAATCACGTGTATGGAATGTTTTTTAAATGTGTGTTTCTGAAGTACATTTACATTTGTCATTTGCCATTTCTTCATGTTAAATGGCGTTTGCTTCCCCCCCCCCCCCCACAAACAATTCCTTTTCTCTTATGTGGAAAACACATTGGAGGGACATCAGAGTTGCCAGGTTGTATTACAATAATAAGGGACCTATATGAACAAAAAATTCTGAAAGGAAATAAACCGTTTGACCTCTGAAAAGAACTTCAAATAGGAGCAGCAGAGTGCAGTGAAGCAGCATGGGCTGTGGAGTCATCCAGAATAGAATTCGAGTCCTGGCCAGCCATTTGGGATCTGTGTAAGCTTGTGTTTTGCCACCTGTACAAAATTTTAAGGCTTTAATAGGAGATGGCAGTGAAATGACATATGGAAAGGGCTTGGCACCATACATGGTTATTACAATATCATTGACTATCTTCCAAAGTATGCTGTACTCTACATCCCTGTGACTGTTTTGTAACTACCAGTTTGTACTTCGTAATTCCTTCACCCTTTTCACCCTGCCCCCACAACTCCTTTCGCATCTGGCAACCATCAGTTTGTTCTGTGTATCTGTAAATCTGTTTCTGTTTTGTGTGTTGATTTTTTTCTTAATTCCACATATAAGTGAAATTATATGGTATTTGTCTTTCTCTATCTGACTTATTTCACATAGCATAATACCCTCTAGGTCCATCCATGTTGTTGCAAACAGTAAGATTTCATTCTTTGTTATGGCCAAGTAATATTCCATTGTATATGTGTACCACCTCTTCTTGATCTAGTCACCTATTAATGGACACAGGTTGCTTTCATATCTTGGCTATTGTAAGTAGTGCTGCAGTGAACATAGGAATGCATATATCTTTTCAAATTAGTGTTTTGGATTTCTTCAGATAAATAAATACCCAGGAGTGCAATTGCTGGATCCTTAGATAGTTCTAGTTTTAATTTTTTTGAGGAACCTCCATACTGTTTCTATCATGGGAAAACAGTTCAAATCTTGATTTCTAATTATCTTATGTTGTCACATTGCGTTGTATGATTCTGATTACTTTTCACATATCTTAATTTATTCTAAAAAAAACCTTTTCTAAAAATAATAAATAAACCAGAGTTCAGCATACTGTCTGGCATATAATGATTCTCAATACATACTTTTTAAAAAATTTTTTGATTACAGTTGACATACAATATTATATTAGTTTCAGGTGTATAACATAGTCAGCACATACTTTTTAAATGAGTGAGCCCACTGTATACTAGGCACCTATATATACTAATTCTAATCCTCAGAAAAAAAGTTTTAATTCATGCTATTTTACCTAATTTACACACAAGCAAAGCAGGCGTGGAAATGTTAAATAACTGCCTAGATTAACATAGGCAGTGAATGATTTCCGACTCAGAATAATTAAGCTCTAAAACCCATACAAGACATATAATTTCCATTTCACGGTAGGGGAAACTAAGGAGCATAGGAGGCTGGCACAGAGCTAGTTGATACCCAACCTGGGATAAAAACTTGAATCCTGAGTAAAGTACAGAACAGGGAATATAGTCAGTAATATTGTAATAACTATGTGGTGTTAGATGGATACTAGGCTTATCAAGGTGATCTCTTCATAAAGTGTATAAATGTCTAACCACTATGTTGTACACCTGAAACTAATATAGTATTGAATGTCAACTGTAATTGAAAAACTTTAATTAAATTAAATTAAAAATAAATAAAACTTGATCCCCTGACTTCAAACACTTCAAACACTGCGCATATTTTTCTCATACATCCTCCCCTTGTAGGAAATCTATCAACAGTAGGAATAAATTCTTAAATTCTATGGGGTGAATTCAGGAAGATATTTTGAATTCAGGAGGATACTTTGAAAGTAACCTATGCTTTAGTAATCATACAGCTCAGAAATGGGGGCTTAAACTACAATATGAACCTGACAATTTGGTGGGGGGAGTGCTACAAGTCAATGGGGGGGTTTTGTCATCCTGAGATTGTGGGGAGGGGATGGAGAGGGGGCCGGCAGGGGGTTTTTTTTGCTTGTTTTTGCCCTTTTGTTTTTTAATGTCTGCAAGGACCTGCAAACAGCACAGGTCCCAGCCCTTGGTAATCCTCTGAGAGGCTAGAGACCCTCCACAGATTTCTACTTTTGAAATTTTCTTTTGCGGGGCTGCCGTTTATGATTCCAGTGCATTTCTGACAGGTCATTAGAGGATTCCCTGCCTATTTCTGTTAACCTCTGTAATCATCCACCTATGGTGGGAGTTCTTTTCCCCCTTAGTGTTTGGATTTGTTTTTTATTTTTCATCTCTTATTTCATAATATTGTTTGCATATTATATAAAAGCTCAAGTTCCTTTCCTGGAACTGGAGTCTTGTCAACTCTGCTTATTAAACAGCCACTCTTAGTATCTCCAATAATCCCGGCTGTTGTGTGGTGTTTGAACGCATTTCACATCATCCATCATGGCAGCTTAGGCATTTGATGCAAAAATATAGTATATTCGGAGAAGAGGTTCTGGCAGCATCCAAAGGCTGGCGCTCTGTCTCACAGAGCTTGAACTAGCACACTCAGGTTTTTAAAACTCTAAATATTACAACCTTCCCAAGCGAAGTCATCTTAGAGCCTGAGTCTCATATACCCTAGAACTTAATATCCCAGAAACCTTTTTAAAAATTTCTTTTAGATGACGCGTGCTCCCTTATTTTAGATTTTTTTAGATATTAGTGTTATTACTATGCATCAATTGTACTGAATTATTTATCAGTGTAATAATCCCAGAGGCTGAATTCTATACGCCCACTAGAATTGAAAGATAACGTGCACTGTAGCAGTTGTTTAGTTCAAACTCTTCACTTTGCGTGTGAGAGAACTGGAGGAGAGAAGTTGCCCACATTTTTAAGATAAATAGTGGCAGATACAAAACTAAAACCCAAGTCCCTTTATCTAAGTGGAAAATATTCCAAAAAGGTACCTCAGCCTCAGATATTCTAAAAATAACTTTTTTTTTTTTTTTTTTTTTAGCGTTCAACATGTATCTCTGATAAATAACTTTCAATAACTAACATGGTGGGCCTTTCAAGGGAAATGATAGAGAGTTCCACTGTATGTGGGTTTGGGGACGCTGTGTGGAGGCCATTCTCAGAATGTGGTTAGGACGAAAGGGGGCCTGGGTAGCAGGCGTCTACATGGTGAAGGGGTAGGTCAGTATGGACACTCAAGGATTGCAAATCTATGGGGAAAATAGAGTGTAAATGGAGACAGCCCCATAGTTCTAATTTCCTAGGTTAAGTGTCAGAGTCTGATATTTAAGCAAAGGTAAGGATTAACGTATATTTGGTCTAAAAGAACCTATATAGGCCATTTTATCTATGACTGTTAGATCAAAATTATTGCTATTGTTGCTTTGTTTTCACATTTTGTTGTTATATGGAATTTTTTTTCAAGACCCTCATGTCATATCCATACTGATAATACATCCTCTTTCATCAATATTTATGTGTTCATTTGTCCAGGAGACAGATAGGCGATAGGTACTTCTTGCTCTTTCTTACCCTTCCTTCCCACTGTGTATTCTGCAATAGGAACAGGTCCTAGCACATAGGCGCAAATTCCAATTTATTCATTTCCCATCCCACCCTTACCTGTAATGGTATTACCAATAAAAGAAGCTATTTATTGGTCACTTAACCATGGAGTCAAGAACTATGCCATGTGCCTTATATGCATTGTCTAGGTTAATCCTCATAACAAACCTATGAGGTATTATTAGCCCCATTATATAGATGGCAGCACTGAATCAGCGAAGTTCAGAAATTTGAAGCAATGGCTGGTAATGATAGAGCTGGAATTTAACCATCTCTATCTGACTCCAAAGCCCATGGTCCTCATATTATACCACTCGGCTTTTCTGACTCATACATTTAACTTGAAGTGATACCCACACAGGTATGGGAAACCAGCTCAGACCAAAGCATGTTAAATAATGGTGAAGAGGGTCAAAGAGCTACAGACGGGGGGTGGGGTGGTGGTGGTGGGTGGGAATGGGTAAAGGTGGTCTAAAGGTATGAACTCCCAATAAAGAAAAAAGAAAGTGACCGTGGATAGTTAGCAGAGATATAGAAAGCAAGCACATTGCTTTGGAAAGCTTCAAACAGGTGAGGCGTCAGCAGAAAGACCTGCTGGGACAAGGACATGGTTTGGTAGCGAAGAGGTGGAAGGAGCAGTGATTGTCAGGTGCTCAGCTCAAAAGCAGAGGGTTGCAGGTGTTTGGAGAGTGAACAGGAATTATGTGGGTCTACACCAGGGGCCAGCAAAGCACCCACAAGTCAAATCCAGCCCTCTGCCTGTTTTTGAAAATAAATTTATTTTTGAAATACAACCACATTCGTTTGTTGGTGTAATATCTATGGCTGGTTCTGCACTACAGTTGCAAGTTGAGTAATTGCAGCAGACACCATGTGGCCTGCAAAGCCTAAACTATTTATTCTCTGGCCTTTACAGAAAATGTTGGCCAACTCCTGGTCTCGACTATATGCCAGGGTCTTTGAGCAAGAAAGGTCTTTAAGTAGCTCAAATGGATCTCAATAAAAATTTTTAAAGACCTTGGTCAGTCTCTCCCTCTCTCCCTCTCTCTCCCATGTTTTCCAAAAGACACTGGAATTTGATCTCCACCCTGAAGATCCCCTTAATTCAAATGGAGTAGAATATATCAACCATCTTGGAAGTCTCCTGTAGCATAAAGTCACTTTGTCTGGTAGCAATAATATAAAAATGTTGATGTTTTCCAAGTCATCATGCAGTGTCATATATTTCTCTCATTTGACATATCCAGGTCCTTTCACACACATCTCAGTGATGTTAGCAATATTCACTATATGTTTTGAAAACCTTGGCTTGTCTTGAGTCAAAGGTTTGTTATTTAGAAAAGGCTCTGCCTCCTAAAGTTCTGAAACCCATTGCCAATTCCTTTTTCTTTGTCTCTCTGTTAAAATAAATCCCGTAACACCAAACTTCTAAGCTTTCATAAATGGCAGGTCTGACTCATGCATGATTTATAAATGATAGCTATGGACCATTAAGATAAATTTCTCCGCTTTAGGTAGGCTATAATGGCATTATATACTGTGGTTTTGAATTTCTGAAGAAGCAAAATACATAGTAGTTGACAACCCAAACAATTGAAGTTCCATTTGCCCTTATAGAAGGCATGTTTTTTTTTTTTCTTTTTAAGTGCATTTTTTCCCCCTTCTACTTTCTTCTCCTTTTAGAGCTCTGCCTTGTTAAAATCTTTACTTCTAAATATGAGTAGTCAGGAGTTCTCAATGCCACCTTTTACTCCATGGAAATGGTTATTTTTGTCTAAAGAACATCTTTCTGCTGAAGACAGATGAGTCTCTTTTTCTTGTAATGGTGCTAACAGAAAGAAACAGTATGGACGCTCACCTGTTGCCACTAACTTAGTGTTGATTAATGGTAAGGCTGTGAAGTTTTGCAAATGCCAGGGCTTAGGAGTGATTGTTCCGTTCTATGGGGGAAGGAGGCCGTGTGCAATGCTGCCTTCAGAGCACACTGCACCTGAAGGGGGATTACATTTTAGTGTTTGTGCCCCACCCTCTTGACAGCTTTTCTTCGGCATTTCCCATAGAAGAGAGACTAGGATTTAAGGTTTGGTGCCAGGAAGCAAACGCTAACATGAAAAGAATCTGAGTCTCTGTCCAATCTGTGAGATGCTGCAGTGGTTATGGACAATGAATAAAGCAATTAAGACAATGTCAGGGTTAAATAGAAGAACATGTTTCAACCCATGAAATTTTGATTTGAGGAAATATGTGGGAGGGTTATTAGAGTTCTTGGAGGTTGAGTTTTGGCAAAACCATTGAAAATGGTAAGGAGGGATTGCTTTATTCTATCTCTTTTTCTTTCCTAAAATTTAGAAATTTAGAACGAAATGCAAGGTTTCAAACCTATGTGGCCATGCCTCCCTGGCATCGTCTTTTTTGAGCTAGAATATGTGTCTAAAAGCACGTGTAACCTCCATACAGTGGACTCTTAGACTAAGAATCACTGTTGGATCATAAAAGTCTGTCAGCACTCACAATAATATAGTAATGACCTTGACCTTCTCCTCCCCCAGTCTTAATCAGTTTTACTTTAAAGGAGGAAACATTTTTATATTAACTATATAGATATAGATAGATAGATGTATGTATGTATATCTACTGTGTCTATCTATATCTATCTATCTATATTCAATTGTATTAATTTAAAATTTTTTCTCTTGCAAACTGAAACCAAGAGAGTATTTTAAAGACTTGGGTGGGTGTATATGTGTAAACAAGTCAACTAACCTGCCTGACCTGCTTCTTTCTTTTTTTTAAGTATTCAGTAATATGATCATTTTGTAATAAATAACGGAGCCCTACACCCTTGGGAAATTCTGGTTCTCCGTTTCTTTCACTTTGGCAACTTGGTTCAGAATATGTATGCAATGCCATTCCAGCCAAGAAACCTGATCAAATTTCCTTCCTTCTCATCTTATTTGTATTCTTTGTGAAAAGCCCAAGCAGTTGTTTTAAACAAGTCTGGCCTGTGGTTAAAGTTTAAACCAGTAGTGAGATCCATCCAGAGGGGAGTGTTTCTAACACTGCTGCTCCTGGCCTAGGGTACTAAGAGTATTAGACCCCAGAAGCAGCCAATTTTGCAGGGCCTTTTAATACACAAAATTGTATTAACATCAACATGGATACAGATGGATGCACTGCAATAAACTGTAACCACTTGAGAAAAGCCTTTATTGACTCTCAAGTAAATAATGCACATTTTAAAGGATCTAAATATGCATTTACATAATGTGCTATAATTTTTTATTGTGTCAACTACTCACACACACACATCCATAAGAGATGTTTTTCTCCATCAGAAATTTGGACTCACACCATTCCTTGTGCCTTGCATTAGCACCAAGCCAGATTCATAATGTAGTTTCTCTTTTATAGGGTCTGCTCTGACAGTCTCAGAATAACATTTAATGAATCTTACTGATTGAATGATTGATTGCTTGATTCATTTAGCCCCATTGACATTTTCTAAAATGATTTCAGACTGCTAAGACAAAAACTTAGGCACCCTAAAAGCATTGAATCCAAGAGAAAAGGGGGAAAACAAGAAATAGGAAAGAAGGAAAACTTTGACATTGCTGAAATCTTAAGTCTGAGCTTTAGAACAATGGAGGAACCTGATGGCTCTCATTGTTCAGTAAAAGGCTGTTACTTGCAGGGTATCCAGAAAAATAGCATATATTTCAAAATCTTGAACAGAACTTTGCAGTGTCTTTCACACAACTATTTTCTGTTGGAAGAAATTAAAGCTCAGTATTTTGAATGATTTATATCCAGTTCTACAGTCAACTAATGGCTGAACCAGAAAGTCCAGGCATGAGAAAGTAGGGGTTGTAAAGGATAACCCTTTGAAATGCAGACTTGGCGACTGTCTAATTGGAATTACAGTCTAAATTATTTCCTGGTATTAATTAAGAATTAATTGATCCTTATAAATCAGTCATTGTAGAATTAATTCCATGTATTCTCAGGTTTGTGTTCAAATAAACTCTATGCCACAAGGAGGAGGTGAATAAATTTTTTAGTAAAATGTAACAAAGAAACTAAGTCTAAATTTAACTTGTTAATGATTTTCTTGTACATATTTAACAGCAACAACAACAACAAAAAGAGGGCAAGGATATTTATTAACAATTAAGGGAGGGATTCCAAGATCCTACTGAATTGTTTCCTCTATTAAGCTTCTTTAACTTTAATCTGCCCGATCTTTGCTCAAGTGAATTTTTTCCCTGAGGCAGCGTTCTCTGTTGGCCACCACCACTCATAATCTAACAATCATTCATCACTTTATTGAGCACCTGCAGCCTTGCCACTTGAGGTCTGCTTCCCAGGGACTCTTGACAATGGGGTTGCCACCTTTGGGGGTTGACAAGCTGCAAAAGTTGAATGTATCATTTTGTTATGCTCTGTGCATTCCCAGCCTCAGTTGGAAAATTCCACATTCCATCCCTAACTAAAAACTATTCCATCAAATGTAGGGCACTGGGTCAAAGTTTCTTGCTACCAGCAGTGAAGAACATACCACATAAGATGAGAAAAAATCTCTTTGGTTCTTTAAAGACAATAGCACAATTGGCAGAGTAAGAGATGACCAGTGCCAATTAACTTTTTAGCTTGTGAGTTTTAACTCAGAGGCAATAATAGATCCCAAGATTTATCATTTGTGTATGAAGGCCTAAGTTTGACCAGTTTTTCTACAAGCTCCCTGGCTCTTTGGCAGGTGGCAAAAAAAAAAAAAAAAAGAGGAAAAGTTTTAAGTCTACATTTATTTGTATGGTGATTTTGTTCATTCCTATACCACTCATTAGTTCAGTCATTCATTATAACTTCAACAAATATTTATTGAGTGCCAGAAACTGTTCTGGGGATACGGCATTGAATTATTAAGTGGATGGAAGAACTATTTACTAAAATGGAGAAGACTGGGAGAAGAGCAAGTATGAGGGGTGGAAGGTGACAAGAATTCTGGTTTGACTAGATTATATTCAAGATGCCCTCCATTGTATGATTGAAGACAGAACTTTGTCTGTGTTGCCTCAATGTTGTATCCGAAGCCCAAAGTAGAAGCCTATGAATATTTGCTGGATAGGTTAAAGGTTGCATGAATGAAAGGGTCCCATCAGGTCATCTGCAAAGCATGGACTGGACTGTTGCTTCTACTCCAATCCACCATTTCCACTCTTTAAAAACTACAGATGCCATTCTGAACCTCAAGTCCTATCCATTCCAATTATTAGTCAGAAAGTGCCCCAATTCTGAAGACATCCCAGTAAAGAACAGAGAACCCAGGATCAATATGTATGCATCCTTTCTTAAGTCCTCAGCCATACCAATGGGATAGTGGTATAAGGTGTGCCCTGTCTTGCTCATGTTTCTCTTCAGTTTTATGAGTCACTCTCGGTATTAGGAAAATCTTATTCTCCAAAAATTTGGGTATTCCTTTGTTTTCTCTTTGCAGGGGCTCCTTGAGTTTAACGATTTAAACCGCAAAAAGTAAGGAAAGATAAATACTCTCATCTGCTTTTATTTGGGAGCTGTGTCTCTGAGCCTCATTGAGAAGTGAGAGCTGCTATCTTGGCGTTACTCGGTTTGAGTATCTTCAGTCTTTCCCATGTGTGGCTCTTATCCTGCAGCAGGTTTTATAAATCACCCTTCCAACTCAAGGGCAGAAGTGTCTCAGGAAAATTATTCAGCATCTCACATAGGTTTTTTAATCTAATGTAAGCTTCTCGTACCAATGAAATTTGGCAGGGTTCAAATATAAGGGAGTAATAGTTGTCTGAGTCTTTTATCAGCTTTTATGAGCAGAGGGCCAACAGTTTAGCAGGGGTCACTGCCTACTCAGCCTGTGAGTTCCCCTACTGTAAAACATGTATGCGTTTCTGAGTTTGGCTTTGAAATGGCAAAAAAGGGCGACGTAAACCTTCCATGTAAAGTGATGCACCCAAATTGCACAGGTTCATTATGTGATCATTTACTACATACTTCAAAAAAATTTCATCCTGAATTAGTCCCTAGAAATTTCCTTGAAAGGGGTATAAGAGCTTTAACAATGAATTATTGTCTATGGATAGCTCAGCATGAAAGGGGATCCATATGTGCAAACTAGAATTTGTCATATGTAATGTCAGTTAAATCAGGTCTAATCTACCAAATACATTTTTTATTGCTTGCTTCATTAAAAAGGCTCTTAAGGTAATGAATAATCTTCAGCTTCACCAAGGATTATTAATGCCTTTATAACTCATGTCCACTGAAAATAGAAAGACAGCTTGCAATTCTACCCTAATCTAACCTCCATGTTTGTCTTAGAGCCTTAAAGAAGAAAATCTATCAGACCTATCCAGTGTTAAATTCAGTTACATGAGCAATACTATGAATTGGGTGAGGAGAACAAATTTTTTTTTAAAAAAAAGGAAGTTGAATCAGGTTTAAAAGCTGTGGCAAAGCACCTTTTTCTCTTCATAACTCTGATGTTTTCTTTTCCTACAGCAAGTCCACACGCAACCCCATCGACTCTTCATTTTCCGACATCACCCATTATCCAGCAGCCTGGGCCTTACTTCTCACACCCAGCCATCCGCTATCACCCTCAGGAGACGCTGAAAGAGTTTGTCCAACTTGTCTGCCCTGATGCTGGTCAGCAGGCTGGACAGGTGGGGTTCCTCAATGTAAGGAAACCTCTTTTTTTTTTTTTTTTCAATTTCTTTAGAAATATTAACTGAATGTAAAAATAACAAGGGGAAACCTTATGACCATGTGACATTGTGCTCTAATGTTGTGCTGACTGACTGCCGGCAAATGTCATATTTATTCTAGATTGTGGGAAAGTTAACTTACTCTAAGAGTGATTGGCCAGGGTTTAAAAACAGTGTTTGTGTTATGTTCGCAACTGTCAAGTTTATGGATATAAATCATCTCAAGGGTGAACTATATAACCTTCTAAGGTCTGTGGGCTGATAATTCCACCTCATGCATACTAACCCTAGGGCTCACACAGTTAACCAAATAGAAAGACCAAATAATTTTAAATAATGATTTGAGGTAGTAGGGAGAGGCAGGGGGATAAGGGGCCACAGATGTTTCAGATCAACTAAGTTGATATTTTTAAAAAATACAGTCTTCTAACACTTTAGATCAAGTTGACCAGTACTTGAACTCAAGATGCTAGAAGTACAGTTTATTATGGTTTGTTATTTCTGCAAGTAGTTATCTTTCCCACTTATCTTTGTATAAAGCTGAACAGTATTCAATAGTTTCAAATGAATGTTTTTATTTTTTCTCAAATAAACCAAACAACCTCTATTTGAAATAATATTCCAAATGTTAAAGTAATTTTTAAAAATCACAAATTTTATTTCAATATAGAACTGAATGTTTACAATGGAGAGCTGTATCCCAAGGCCGATAATAGTAATGATGAATAACAAATAGTGACTAGCAGAAAGCCAAACGGGATTTTCCTTTTCCCCTAATAACTGCACATGAAGCCACAGGTTACCTATAATTATTATCACCTAATTTAGAATCTCACATCACACGGCCCTATCACTGATTTTCTTCCCTTGCAGAAATACCTGATTCTGCATATCTGAGACAGAACAGGCAGCTTTGACTAATGTCTGGTGATGTGTTAGCAGATACATTTCTGTCTAGACAACAAATCAATATGGTGCCTTTTTTCTTTTTTGCTTGTGTATTCATTTGCTTGGCTTATTCTAAAGAGTTCACTTATGGACTTTTAGCCCACTCAGAAATAACACACAGGCAAGTTTGTTGGCAAGAAAGCACCACATTCTGATGGTCAGACGAGATAGTCTTTGAGGAACAACACTAAATATATAAGTGAATGTTGATGAGGAAGTGAGACTGCCTCTGCAGAATTATTAAACTTAAACTTAAAAGCCTGGGATAACAGCATCTCCTTCAACTGAAGTTTGATTTGGGACTATAGCCTAAATAGGAGCTGTTATTGTTGGTTGAATAGTGTCAGTGGAGTCTGGCGTCAGGCCACTTGGGAAACCATGAAAAAGCTGAAGTGGTCACCAGGCTCAAGATCAAGCATGTGACTTTTAAATTTCTAACTTTTTTTTAATAGTCTTGACACCATCCTCTATAACTGTCAAATGCCCAATTTTGCATTTTGATCACAATTTTACAGGGTTTCAGTCAGTTCTCTTCATGGGACCATTTTGAAAAACTTGAAAATAAAATGGATTTTATTGCTTTCTTCAGAGGGAAACTTTCTTTTGTTAAAGAGCTGTTATTTGGTTGTTTTAACATCGGGCAGCCAAATAAATATGATTCTTCTGGCATATGCTTATATAATTTAAATCAAAATTAGAAGTGATATTTTTTCTTAGCAGAATTTTGACAGCTGAATTCTAAAGTTTCTGTGTCCGGTGTTATACAATATGTGTAAGAAATTTTTTTATGTTCACTTAACATATTTATTAAATGTTATATAATAGCAACTTTGAGGAGTGAAAATAAAATATTTTTTATCTCAAAAGCATATTTAGAGAACTTCATTATATCTATATAAATAGACATGATGGAATAATTCTGCAATCTATAAAGCACATATATTAGGTTGGTGCAAAAGTAACTGCAGTTTAAAAGGTTAAAAATAATTGCAAAAACCTCAGTTACTTTTGCACCAACCTAATATTAAATAAATACTTAGTAATCATGAGAATGATGAAGGTAGCAGTTAATACAGAATTGAAACATTTCGAGCAAAAGCTAGCAGGTCATTTTGTACAACCAGATGCCAAGAAGGTCAATGTAATTCAAAAGAAGCTTAGGATGCATTGCGCATGTGTGCCTAAGACTGTATTTTGTGGAATGCTTTAAAAACAACCCAGCAATTCTTCATCCATATGCTCTAATGGAAGAATTCTAACAGCGAGAATACATAGTAATTTGCATAAAAGGTACCTAAGGAATCTTTTGTTTTCAGAAGAAACTAATGGTTCGTGTCTGTTTCTTCCTTTTCTTGTGCATTTTGTTTTGTTCCCCTCTTGCAGCCCAACGGGAGTAGCCAAGGCAAAGTGCACAACCCATTCCTTCCCACCCCCATGTTGCCACCGCCGCCGCCACCACCGATGGCCAGGCCTGTGCCTCTGCCGGTGCCAGACACAAAGCCTCCGACCACTTCAACAGAAGGAGGTGCAGCCTCCCCCACCTCACCAAGTAAGTATGGCTGAGACCAGGCGCCGGTCACTGATGCAGCTCTAGGCACTAGAATCCACACCCAACCTTGGTCCCTCACTGCACAGGCTTTAGTGATAGGCACGGATCCCCAGTGATGGTTGCAGCATGAGTTTGCAGAGCCAAGCCCAGATCCAACTGAGCACCACCCTCAGGTACTACTAACTACACCAGATGTGGAAATGACTGGGTGTTTGGGTATATAAAATACTGTAACTATATGCCCAGGACTGAAATCTAGTTATAAACGATTAAATTTTGCATATTATTTGAGTGGCTTTGAATGCTGCCCTTATGATCATCAAATAGCATCTATTTGTATGAATTTTTACTAGCAAAAAGTTCTTCATGCTTCCGTAGAGCCCTGCTTTCCAATAACTTATAGTCCAAGAGAAATGCACTTGATGAGTATAAAGGTTATACATCTCCTACATCAATTAGAAAAAAAAGAGTTTAAGTCAATATTACGATTCAAAGATGTGTGCATTGAACATTCACCAAGAGTCTGGCAGAAGTGATCTGATGAGCTAGTAGCCATGGCAGCTGCATGGCTAGGCTTGGCAGGGGGAGTAGATAAAAGGTAAAATTGGATGGAAAGAGAAGAGAGTGCTTGGCTCTTCTCTGATTGGTCTGGGAATATGTGATCAGACAATATCGGATTTCAGAACTTTTTTTGGATGATGGGAATCATTATTTGATGAATTAGAGGGAGCACAGGTTTCCCGATATTTACTGATATTTTAGAGATGACAAGGGGATAGAAACAGCTCAAACACACAAAATTGGTTTTTATTAGTACCTGGGACAATGACAAAAAGCATGATGGCTCGAGGCAGAGTTCCCAGGTGAAGGATGGACTAGCTAACGACACACCAAAGGGTGTGGTGATAAGCACCTTCCTAAAGCTTTACAGAGGGATCAGAGTGTAGGAAAAGATATGAGCTGTGACAGTGATCCTAAGGAGAGAAGATCTTTAAGGAGGTCTTCAAAGGAAGTGAGACTGGATGCAAGGAGTCTACTGAGGGAAAGATTAGAGTAGACCACAAAAGAAATGTAAGATCAAGAACTTGAGCAGCAATTGTAGAAGTTGAATGGAGGGAAGCTCGAGAAGTGGTGTTTTGTAGACATAAGCTTTGGGAATAGATAGCCAGGTAGATGAGTACAGTGGAGGATGATTCCAGGCTTCTCAGGTTTATTACTTTTGGTGTTGGGGACATAATGGTATTGAGTGCAGGAGGGAAAGGGCCAAAGAGGAAAAATGAGCCTCAGTTGACACTGTGTTCATTGGATTTAATTCTGGGGACACTGAATCCAAAATATCTAGAGTCCCTTGTGGACATGTGTCTGAGGGTGAGCTTTGGGTTCTCTAGTATTTATTCATTTTGATAGTACATGCAGAAGTGAATGGCATCGTGCATGGATTCTGGTTTTATAGCAGAAAAACTGAGGATCCAGGAACAATTCTGGGGAGACTTAACTTTTCTTGGTAAGAGGTGGCTCAACACTTTTCAACAAAGGAGAAAACCTGAGTGTCCAATGACATAGGAAGCAAGGCTTGGTCTACAGATCTTGGAAGCTCAGCTTAGAAAAGAAGCTTCTGTGAAGCAGAAGCTCATAGGTGTGTCCTGCTTATTGTGTATTCGTGTAACATCTTCAAACAAGTCAGAGAAATAACCATCCCCACACTCTATTAAAAATCTAGTCACTGGGGATATTGGCTGACAGACTGGCAGCCACTTGCTTATTGTGCCCTGTACATGCCTCTTTCTACTACTTTTCTGTTCATCTTCTCCCTATCTGTACAGACAATGACACAGTTCTTTGAAATCCTCGTAGTAATATTCTACCTATTCTATGTAAGCATATCCTCACCTCCATGACCAATTCAATATTTTATGCATTCATCGTGTGTTTTCCAGCAATGGGGATGGGGCTTTTCTGAGTCACTGTGCAACAGTTGGAAATACCATGTGCAGTTATTGAAGTCCAAAGGATAGGGGCTCAAATCCCCACCTTTCAAATCATTAGTTTCTCCTTGAATCACAGTTTTCTCATCTGTATGTGGGTAATAATACCTACCTGGCAGGGTTGTGTGAAATCAGCCATGATAAGCACCACCACCAAATAAATTGGAGCACTGTACTATCTGCCAAAACTTTTACCTAGTGGAAGGCTCCATGCTGGGGTAATGATGAGATATGTTTTGAAGACATGTAGAAGCTACTCAGCACCTTACTCAGGTTGATGCCTTTGAGTTCATACTTCCAGACTCCACTCCATGGATTGAATCAAATGCCTTGTATAAGAAGATACCTATCATCCTCCGTGCCCAGCCGCAAACATTCTTTCAACGTTATGGGAAGAAGTATGGAGGGGGTCTTGGCAGATCCAGCTCATATGGTTGCATATTTATTAGAACAGTGTTTACAGATTTTCGGGAAAAGCAGCATATCAAGAGAGAGAGGCCCAAAGTTTGATATAGGTAATTTGATACTTTTTAAATCTTAGGATTCTAGGACTGTAGACAAAACAGAATGTTCTGCTGATGGTATAGAAAGGTTTTTATCATCATGAGTTTTATCCCTTAGTTTCTGGGTGTTTCTAGGGTTTGCTGAATTCACAGTAATATGTTGTTTCACAGCAACATATCATCTTACCATCTTGTCCTTTATTAATAAGATAGTGATAGTCTGGGAATCTGTCATTTATGGCATAGGAGAAGCCTCTCAAATTAAAAATCTCAAAGCCCACTGGTCCACATTGCAAAGAAATTTAAAGACCCCCACAAAATATCCTCTTCCATGCCCTGATTTCTGAACCAATTGATAAAACACAAGAAAGTATCAGACAGAAGACGAGACTATAACCTCTACTAGCAGAGAATTTAGTTTATAACTATGGGCAAATGTGCTTCCTAATACTGAAACCCCGAATTACACAGACAAATCTGCTTAGTCTCTGGCAGTGCTGGGCCACCGCAGGAGTCTGCCCTCCCGTGTAGAGCTGATGGCATGGAGGTCCAGATGGCTATGTATCTCTCTAAGAGAAAGAAGTGAGGAAGGGGTGGGACGAGTTACATCCAGTTTCTACTTCCAATCTCTACAATAAGTGAGGGCGTGGAGAGGGGCCATGAGTGTGTAGAAGGGAACAAATAGCGGGGGTGACGTACCCCCCACCTCCTCCCTTAACATGCAATTTTGATGATTACCTCTCTTCATTCATTTATTCAGCCTTCATATATTGAGCACTTGTCATGCGCCAAGGGCTGTGTTAACTGCTTGGGATACAGAGCTGATTAATCCCAGGTTAAGGGAATCTGGGCTTTATAGAGAGAGACAGCTGGTAAATGGGTCGTTTACATGACCAGCGCTGGGACAAAGGCCTGCGTGGCTGCTACAGGAGGGAGTTTGGCCCAGGTATAGGGCTTGAGGTAAAGATTTCTTTCGGAAGGGGTGACTGCTAAGCCCTTTCGTAGGGGTAACATTCTGGTGTCTTAAGTCTGAGAGAGAAGGTAGGACTTCTTCAGAAACCAGCTTATAGGTTGGGGGTATGTCTAAAATTGCATTACTAAGGGATAAAAATATAGTTTTATAAATTATGTGCTTTCTTAGAAATTAAAACTACAGGATGGTTGGATCCTGCTTATCTTTCTCAGTTTATGAGAGCTCAACTTGAGCAAGAAGAAACATCATGACAGGGTATTAAGTACAGATGTTCAACATCCCAACAGTATGTCCGAAATTGATTTTCACATAAAAAGAGTTTAAAAATAAAAATAGGAAATCATGCCCAGGGTCTGCTGTATTAGCAACTTTTCTGGGCCTTAACTCCCTTGTCTGTTAATGGGAATAACACTAAGTGCTCTGCCCACTCTCCCGGGCAGATTGTCAGGATGAACTCGGGTGACAGACGTGCTGTGCTGTAGACAGTTAAAAGTCCAAGGCGTCATTTTAATATCCTCTTGTAATGAAATACAAATGGATTGCAGCCTAAAGCAGAGTGTATTTTTAAACTAATCAGTTGCTTCTGGCACCAATACTCAACTTTGCAGCCGTGGCCAGAAAGACAGGGGTAGGGCAGATTTGGGGGGGAAAATTGCCTATGAAAAAATACATTTTAATGGGGAAAAAATTCTTACCAATGCCCTAAAAAAACACACAGAGGAGTAAAGGTGGAGATAACAGTCCTGCTCTCTCTCAAGGAGAGCTTTTATGTTGCTGATTTGTTAGGAGAAAGGTCGGTATACTACGCCAGATCTCTTCAGGCTATCATGACAAATAGAAGGGGTGACCTGCAAGAGGCATTCACAACGGACGTGGTCTATTCCCACTGATAAACTACCTTTGTGGGTTTAGGTGCCCAGTGAGAGAATATCACTTCTTTCATTCATTCAATAAATAGTTATTGGCCAACAACTGTGTGCCAAGCAGTGTTCTAGGTGCTAGATTCAGCAGGAAGTGAAAGAGATAAAAATTTCTGATCTTTATGAAGCTTTTATTTTAGAGAGGAAAGAAAGACAATAAACGAATTGTAAGTATACTAGATAGGAATGATGTAAGATGGTGGTATGTAAATCCTACACAGGAAAGCGAAGCAGAGGGGTAGAGAATAGTGGGGAGAGGGTACAACTACCATTAGGATGGTCGGAAAAAAGCCTGTCTAAGAAGGGGAAATTTGAACAAAGACGTGAACAGAAGTGAGAGGGTGAGCCATGAGACGGTAGGGGGAAGCACTTTCCAAGCAGAAGGAACAGTCAGTAGAGCCAGGCATATTTGAGGAAGAGGCCATAGGTCTGTGTGGCGAGAACAGAATGAAAGTAAGAGGAGGTGAGGTCAGACAGGTAAAGTGGATGAGTTTGGAAGCTTGGAGGGCAAGTAATGTAGATTCTTATAGGCCATTGGAAGGACTTTGGCATTTGTTCTTAGTGAGATGGGGAGCAGAGGGGTGATACTACCTAGGTTTTAACAGACACGCTTTGAATGCTTTGTTGAAAATAAATTGCAGGGGCCAAGAAGTGAAGCAGGGAGACCAGTTAAGAGGCCATTGCTGTAGTTGTTTTTAATCAGTAAATAAAAATAGTGTCTTCTACATGCCAGCCACTATTCCAGGCACAAGTGAACAAAATAGACGATCCTCTTCCCTTGTGGAGCTTACAATCTTGAGGGAGGGGACAAACAATGATTGTAAGTAAATGAGTACGTTAGGGGCCAGTAAATACAGTGGAGAAAACTAAACAGGAAGGAGGTATCATACTATTGCAATAATGCAGGCAAGGGTTGCTCGTGACCTGCACGCACGTGAGGGCAGTAGGTGGGTCAGAAATATTTGAAAGGTAGAGCTGATAGGATTTACTGACACAGTAGATGTGGGCTGAGAAACAAAAACAAAACACCTAGAGAAATCAGCAAGAACTACTAGATTTTTGATCTGAGCACCTGGAAGGATGGAGGTACCATGAACTGAAATGGGAAAACTGCAGGAAGAGCAGTTCTGGGAGAGCAATGGGGATCAGAAGTTTGGTTTGTCCACGTTTGAGGTGCCTATTAGGTTTCTTACTGGGGAGACTAATTATAGTTGCAGCTCTTTGCACTTTACTGTTGCAGCTCTTTGCACTTTACTGACTTTTTCCACATGCATTATCTCATTAATTGGGAAGGGACTTCTTTTCAAACATGTAAGAGTCCTGAGGACAACATCTCAAGAGAAGGAGAATTCTCTTATTACGTCTGGGCCTATTTGGGGTAGGAGCATTCAAAATGCGCTGTTCTTTTTCTTAATTGTGTTATAAGACCCAATTTTTACATAATAGTTTGGCACCAAGATCACACTGTAAAAATGGACTTTTCCAGAAAAGAAATTAAAGATTGGCATCATAGCCTAGAATTATAATGGAAAGAAAAAACACTTTTGAATTGTGATGGAAGATAAAGCATGCATATTTTCCTGTTTTAAATCGATTAGGAACACAAAAACTCAGTTTAAAAATGCATAAAAACTCATAAACATCTTTGTCCATGCCTTCTTAGCCATGAACTTTTGAATTTTGAAACTAGAATTTTATTAAAATAGAAGCATGTAATAACAAGTTTCCTTTTTTGTTTATTTTTATATCACTGACGAATGTTGTATATATTCATTATATGAATGAATATGAACCTGTTAACCATAAATATAACAATAAGCTATGACTGGGATGGAAATTTTCTAGTATAATAATTAACATATGTTCAATACTTTTTGGTTAGCAAAGCTCTTTACATACATACATTCTCTCGTTTTGGTTTCCTAAGACTCCTGTGAGGTCAGGATTTTACAGACAAGGAAACTGAGATTAGAAAGTGGAGGTTACTTTCCCAAGATTGTACTTCCTGGTAGCGTAGTCGGGACTCTAACGTAGACCTTCCTGTGCTCTTTCTACTACCTCATTCTGTAACTAAACCAATTACAAACCAATGTGACACAACTTCTGGTTACCTGGGAGCCCCAGCTGCCTGCTCATGTCTGAAATTTGTAATAACAACAAATTATTGAGCTTTTACTATATATTAGGCACTTTATAAAAGATGTTTTTGTATGTAGTTTGTTTTAATCCTCGCAATAATCCCATGAAATACTTTTAAAAGTAAATACCCTAATTGAGAAAAGACCAGGCAGAGAGAGTTCATTTTCTCAAGGTCACTCAGGCAGGTGTAGCATCATGATTCACACTCAGCCACCTTGAATCTGTACTTCATACCTTTGGCCATAGCATCCTATGAGTATCTTTGCTTTAGCCCAAAGCCTCCATATGTTAGCAGTGAAAACTCTATGGAAAAAAATGGAGGAAGATGTTGGTGGCCATATATACTCTAGTATGAATTTGATTCTGTTGCTGAGAGTAACTCTTATTATCAGGGACAGGGAGAGAGCAGGAGATTTGTAGGGAGGTAAAACAGTAACAGCAAAAAGGCAATAAATAGGAGATGTTGATAAAGGCAGATTTCCTGTATCCTCCAGGGCTCTCCAGAGCTTGGGCTGTTGGACTATAAGTTGGTTCAGCCTCTTCAGAGGACAGTTTAGTTTTTCATATATATATATATATATGGCCATGCATGTAGTTGGACATGTAACCAAAGAGGTACCTCAAGTATTCATTGCAACATTGATTATAAGAAAAGGTTGGTAATACCTAAATATCCACCACTATGATATATATTAGGAACCTTTTAAAAATAAAGAGACAGGTCTATATGAATTTATGGAATAATCTTTGTGTTATATTAAGTCAGCAAAAGAAGAGTGCTAAGAAGTGTGTATAGAATGCTACCATAGAATGGGAGGTATATATACACACTTCATTGTGTGTTGAAAGACAAAAACTGGTTTGTTGGGGGATTCCTCTTTGGTACCTTATCCACTGAGAATGAAAGATATTACTGAGTTTTAAATCCCCTTAGTATACCAACTATAATGATGTCTTTATTTTTTTAAATATTTGTCTAATGATCTTCTTCATACCTCAATCACTATAGTGACCAAAACTCACACATGGTGGGGAAAGGTCCATAAAAATTCCATAAAATCATTGGCAATTTTTGTACATCAAACTTATAATTATACTAACCTGAACTTTGGGTGTGATAGCAAAAATGTGTGCTGTTTCTAGTGAAGTATAATAAATATACGTTTTCCCTCAAAGATAACCTGGAATTTAGTAGAGGTTAGCATGTTCATTCTCAGTAGCTATTATTTGGTCACAAGTTCTGCTTTAGAAGCTCACTGAATACAAATGTACACATACTATCTTAAATCATAATATTTTTTTCAAGACCACTGACTTAGAGGAGGAAAATCATAATTTTTTATAAATAATTTTTGCAGAGTATTTCTACTTTCTATACAATCCAAATTTTTAATGTTTAAATTTACACAAGAAAAAGAATTATTGAAAATCAGTCACTTTGATAGATATTTTCATATGCATTCCTTTAGTTGCATTTGATTGTTACTATAAATCTGCAAAATTGGAATTCTTTGCCCTCTTTTAAAAAAAGAGGAAACTGAGACTAAACCAGGATTCAAACTCAGGTCTGTTGGATTCCAAAGCCCAGTGCTTTCTATGCTACCAGGACACGTACTATGTTTCAAAATATAATATCACATACTTTCCCTCTGAAAATCCTAAGACACTCCATAAAGAATATATATATATATATATATATATATATATATATATATATATATACATACACACACACACACACATATATATGTATATGTACATACATACATATACATATACATATATATTCAAAGACTAGCAACTCCTGGTATCATTGAATTAGATGAAAAACAGAGGAACAAGAGCAGGAAAAAAAGAGTGAGAGATGAACATTGTAAAAGAGTGACAAAAGAACAGACAATGAATGATTACATTTATTAGGGTATCATAACCCATTCAAGTCTTGTTTTTGTCTCAGTTTTGTACATTTTCAGATGACGGATGAGTATTAAGATTTTCTTTATAAAAGTATTTTATGGCAGTGTAGAAAACTTAAAAAATACAGAAAAGTATAAAAAAGAAAGTTACATTTTCTTATGATCAAGTACCAACAGCTTTTTGGTCTAATTTCCCCCCATTTTTTTAGTGCATGTTTATGTGTGTATTTGTGTATGTATATATACACACACATGTATAAGATGATGGTGACCTATTTTGTATACTATTTTCTTTTTTTAATTTTTTAACATTTTTTAATTACTGTTGACAATTGTATACTATTTTCTTAATTAGTATTTTTACACCTTTTCTTATTTCAGAAAAAAGTTAGGAAATGTGATTTTAAATAATTTTCACTTCTTTGCCTACTATGGGACATTAACTATTGTCCCAACATATGGAATATGTTCCAACATATCATTGACTATATACTCCTGTCCGCAACTTCCATACGTTTATTAGGAGAGAGTTCTAGAATTGGAATTACTAGTACAAATAGTATAAATAGTCCTTTTGATACACATTACCAAATTGCTTTTTAGAAAGCAGTTTACACCATTACAAATTACTTATGAGTCTGATCATAACATTAATCTTTGATAGGTTTGAGTATTATTATTTTTTTGTTGTTGGAAGATAGATATCTCAGGGCGTAATAAGCTTAATCAGATTTTGGAATCAGTAATCCTTCATTGGATGATTTTAGCATTTGTCTTCAGTTGTTTTAATATAAAGTACAGTGGAATTCTGGGGATTTCCCATCTTATTGGCTAAGCTTCTCCTTAGGGATCACTCTCTGGATTGCTCCTATGGAGAGGGTAGCCCATTAGACATTCACAGAGAGGTGAAGCGTTAGTTAAAGGGCTAGAAGTATTGGAGTAAATAATATTTATTATGCTGGACTCTTTATATAGAGAGGCTCGAAGAGGTTAACTGGCTTACCAAGATCACATTTCTAGTAAGAGATTCAATCCAGAATTTTCTGGTTCTAAAATGTATTGTGTACCTTGCACCACTGCAAAAATAAAAGTATTATTTGGGGTTTTCAGGTTCCGTTTATGTTTATTATAATTAAGACTAAAAAGTACTAGAAAATATTTAAAAGTCACCCATAAAACTCTTCAGAGATAATCATTTTCTGTGTATATTTCCAGTCATCTTTTGTGCATATTTTAAACATAATTAATCAGTATAGATGTGTGTGCATATATGTATGTATATACGTGTATAGAGTTTTGTAATCTGATTTCATTTATTTCATTTTATAAACATGTGATGATGTCATTATTATTTTTTAATGTTTTTAAAGGCTACAAAATTTTCCAACATATGGATAAAGCATTAACTTATAACTTGGTTCTATTTTGTCGTTCTTGTAAGTAATGCTGTAATGAACATCTTAAAGCATAAATTTCATCTGTACTTCTAAGTATTTGTTGAGGACAAATTCTCAGAAGTAGGTTTCCAGAGTTACACTGCCTTTTGAGAGGCTGCAGAAGCCTTTCAGGAAGGAACGATCTAATACATTGATCTTAATTTCTTTTGTGAGGAAACCGTAGCTGAATTTCTTTTGTGAGGTTTTTGTAGCTATTTAATGTAACTTTCACCTGTGCCTACCTATATACGTTGTTGCTTCTGATCAATAAATATATTCTGTCAGTTGAACAACACACAGCATACACAGACAAATAAATGACAATTACAGGGTTTGGATTAGCCATCAGAAATAAATTTAAATGAGTTGAAATAAGGCTGTGTCCTTACCTTTTAAAAATATTATGAAAGAGAACCAGTTTACAGGTTGCCCTGATCTTTTCTCTCTGTGTGCATACATGACTTGTCTTATACTTTCCTTTCTGCACATTTTACCCCAAATCATGACGTTGCTTGAACGCTTACCTCCCTATGAGGATCCTTAATATAAGTACAAATACCAGCAGAGCAAGGCCATCTAACTAAATTGATTATTTTCATGAATTTTTATGAACTATTGGCACATTAGACATGTCATGCAAATTGTTGCCATACACGTTAAGTAATGCTAATATATTAAAGTTAGAATTCATTAGCTTTGCAGGAAGAAAGCTAGTGGGTATGTTGTTCTGTAATAATTTACTAGTGATAAGTAGGCTTTTATTTCATGCCCTGAGGGCTGTGTCTTTTTGTTGCTAACTTGTTTGTAGAGACAAAAGATTTGTGGAGATAATAGAATGAAGTAACTGACTGCACAGATGTGATCAAAATAATGGAAATGCAGTGTGGTTATCTCCTTAGATTTTAAACATCTGGGTGAACATTGTAATATCCATTCGATCATGTGGGAATTTCTAACTCTCTGAATACTGGATCATGTGTAAGCAAAGACTATCCATGTTTCCTTGGCTATATAATGATATTAATAATGCCAACTCAGGCCCTGTGAACTTGTCGATACCAATAGATTTCTTTGAAGGAAAAACACTCCAGTATCTTCAATCATTTCTTTTGTGACCTTGCAAGAAATAGTGCTGTTCAAATTCCTAAATGAGTTCACCTATAGTGGGTTTCATTTAGAAATTAACCAATCTATTTTTTAATAGTTTCTCCTTTATTTTTTAGAAATGAAAGTTTTCTCACAAAGCTTTTTAAAAAAACAAAAACGGGATAGTACAGTTAAGAAAAGATTCTAGAAACTATTTCCATTTGGTATTTAGTCATCTCACTGTTTCAGATTGCAACTGAATGCTTCCTCATGCATTTTTCCTTTACTGTCAAGTGTCGCTGGTAAACACTGAATAAAATTGCAATTTGAATACACAGGGATCTGTTCAAGTCTGCATTCCTAAACTTGTTTTGATTACTTATGTCCAATAACTAGCACATTCCTGGGCAGGTAGTGGAATCACAGTAAGTCTATTTGAATGAAATTGAATTTTTGACTACTTGTTTTCAGAGGGAAATTCCCCACATGTGAATATGTGTGAATTTCTGAAAACAAGGTAACCTGTGAAGTGCATATTGATATCTGAGATATGAAGGAAAGGTTTTAGAGTGTTCAGGATGTCTAGTTGCCTTAAGGGTGTTTAGAATGAAAATTTGGTGCCTTTGTTTATTTTATAAGTTATTTCTTCCTCTTAAAAGAAAAATAAATTCAATATACTTTTTCTCCTCCATTTTCAAACATTCAGGTCTCTGATCCTTAAATTTTTATCTTCCCTTACTGTGTGGCAAAATGTAGTCTGCAATGTCTCATCTTTTCTCCCTTCCCTCTGCAATTGATGCCTCCAATTCCTAACTCTCTGTTCCTTTGCTTGTGACCCCTAATCTATCTGAACTTGTCAACCAACACATCTTTTACAGCCTGTCTCAAAAATCATCTCCATCTCCTCTGTAAAGCTTTTTCTGTCCTCATCTCTTCATTCCTCATTAGACTAACATTTTGAGGAAAACTGTGTGTCTTACTCACCTTTGTATCTTCCACAATGCTCACTAGAGCGCCTGGCACAGACTAGGTGTGTGTGAGAGAGAGAGAGAGAGAGAGAGAGAGAGAGAGAGAGAGAAATGAATGTGAATATATTAAAATATTTCTCTCTGATTTCCTCCAGAGGTTAGACTTGGTGGAGTTTAAGGGGATGGTGAAAAAGATATTCATTCCTTTCATATAGTTGGAGTCTCTGATGAAACAGAACATAAATCTTCTCTTCAAACTTCATGTCAGTTTGTAGACCAGATAGCCAGGGTTTAGGGGACTTCATTGCTTCTGTGTCTGGAAGTAAATTCAGAACCCCGAAGTTCACCAGGCCTCCTCAGTTTTCATCTCTGCTGAGATGCCTCACTGCACCATTTCCCTGCTAGTCGCTGCGGAGGAGCTGCCATCACTCAGCTCCTCTCAGGCAGTTCAGCACCCTTCGCAGGTGAACTGGCCACTCCGCCTCCTGTAGGCGTCCTGTGGGTCCTGGAGGAGGCTTCGTCCACGGAGCAGCTCTCCTTTCACATTCACGCTCTACACAGAAACCTCTATAAATGTTTGCCCTTTTCTGCCTTTCAGTGAATACATATGTTTCAGTGGTTGTTTAATTTGAACTAGACCTTAAATCTGTCTGCCTACTATCAAAAAAGTGATGCAGACTTACATTTTCTACTTTGTCAGATTTGAGTGATTTTATTGGTATGGTTTTTATCTTAAAGAAACCTCGACTGACATTGGTACAGATATTTTAACCTCTTAATATCTTTTTCTTCAGTCATGTTTTCCCCAAAACAGGAAAATTCAAAGCATCTTTATTCAGAACAGTTTGACTACTTTCTTAACACTATAATCAGTTATGATTGTTGGGTGAAGGCTAGGTATTACGGGCTCACAACTGATTCATGTGGAAATATCACGATTCTTTTATCCAGACACATCCCTAGTTCCTTCTTAGCCAAAAAAGGAAAAACAAAACATAACCCGACACCCTGGGAACAACAAAAGCTGCAATTCTGTTTTGCTTCCAGGCAGGCAGTTACATCCACTTCTGAGGACACAGAGGCTAAGCGTTCCCCGGGAACACCTTTATGGTGGTTAAGAGCAGTGTTAATACCGTGATTCCCCGAAAATAAGCCCTACCCCCAAAATAAGCCCCAGTTAAGATCATCAGCCAGATGGACGCATTTAGTACGTGATGACTATGTTCCAGAAGAAGATGACATGACTGTATTTAAAGAAATGTAGATTGTTATACATGAAAAAATAAGACATTCCCTGAAAATACGCCCTAATGTGTCTTTTGGAGCAAAAATTAATATAAGACCCGGTCTTATATTTGGGGAAATGCGGTTTAAGACCTGGTCTTATTTTCAGGGAAACATGGTAGTTGATCTCTGCCTCTCTCCATGCCCACCCTACAATCCCACTAGAGACAGATTAGATTCTAGCACCTTTAGAGGCCCTGTAAAACTACTGCTTAGGAAAAAAGAACTTTTCTTGAACCATTCCCCCAGCTGATCATGCTGACCAGAACGTACACTGCCTATGTGAAGGATTATTGAATCGGTAATGCACATGATAAGTGGGTAACACTTAACACAGGAAAGAATGGGGTTTTCTGCACGTGGACCAAATTCTGGTTTGGGACTTTGATACTTACCATTGTGGTTAAGGCCAAACTAAGACTCTTGGATTATGTAAAGAAATACATTAGAAGGAGGGAAAATATGACCCAATTAGTGCAAATGAAAGCTGGTGGAAGCTTCTCATTGGAGTATTCTTCTATAATGTAAGGAAAATGGTCCATGGCGATATTGGTCATGTAGGTAAAATGGCTGCTGAAAAAAGCAAACACTTTGTTTCAGAAGCAGCCAAATAATCAGTAATTTGATTTTTAAAAGTCACATTTGCCACAAGGATTTCTATGATGAGATTATATAAGCAAATTGATTTCCCTGTTGACTTTATCAGGAAATCATCAAATGCCCCTGAATCTTCCCTCCAGAATCCTGAAAAATCCCTACAATAATCTTCCCAGAAAATTGTTTTCTGGAATTCATGATTTCCTGAAGCCCTTCCTGCAGCATGTGATTATTGCTGTTATAAATAAGGCAAGAATTATAATTAGGAAAGATATGAATGTGATATAATAGCATAGTAAACACAGTTGTATATAATTAATTACCACATTGCCCCCTTTACTTGATTTTATATTCATGTTGCAAGCTCTTAACTATGCATGTATAATTGATTCACTATGGTATATGTGGTTGTTTTAATAAAAAGTTTCAATTGAAGTTTTTATTCAACAGTATAACTCCCTTATTCCACTGTTTCTTTGGGAAAATCAAATTCAACTTATGTCATATCATTTCTGGAACCACATCCTGTATAGATGAACGCTCTGTCTATTGTAGTTGCAATAATGGAAGATGAGTCAGAATTTCTTTCTTCCTTCCCTTGTTTTTCCTGTGTCCTTGATTTTTTCCAGAAACTAACTTTCTATAGAATAAACTTCCCTGGGCACCATTTGTTCCATTTGATGACTTGGGTACTCCGGGGTTCACAGATTTTTGTAGTTGTAATATCCTTTTTTTTTTAAATGCAAACACACTACTGCCTGTCTCATCATTTAAAAACCAGAATAAATTTTGGAGCAGATTTAGTAGCCTCCGATCACATTAAACGCCCTCTGGGATGTTTTGAAGCCAAGACTGAAAGATTTGTCTTATGCTTAAAGAAGGGGAAATATCCAATTTTTAGCTTTATAGTAATTTTGAATAGCTAAAATTATTGTATGCTAAACCTTCTTTTAAATGCCAAAATTTAGGTCAGACAAAAATAGAGCATGGGTTGTAATACAAATCTTTCCAGATTTAGTAAACTTACTAGTGGTCAGTGGAGAACTATCTTCACACACACACACACAAAATACATGCATCCTGGGATCAATCAGCATGCTTATTTCTGATTAGTGCAAGTAAACTAGTGGAAGCTTCTCATAGGAATGTTCTTCAATGATGTTAAGAAAATGGCCTGTGGTGATATTGCTTGTGTGGGTAAAATGGGCACAGAAAAAAAGCAAACAGTGTGGTAAAATGTCATAGGAAATCCTGCTACTTGTCTGCAACGACCAGAGCAAGCGTGTGCGCACAGCTCTACTAGGACCATCAAACCAGGACTCACATTTCAGCTTCTGCCATCAACCACTTAGTCTTAATACCTTAGCATCTCTTGACGCCTTTTTGTTCCTTCTTAACTTGCCTATCTGTTCACATGTAAAAGCACACTTTTCCCCCCCTAACCACTAACAGGTAATAGGTTATTTCATCTACTAGCTTCCTGCTTATCTCTCACTTTGTCTTTGTGTCCTAGGAAAAAGTAAATTCACTACCAGGTATTTATAGACCGTCATTTTCAATATAAAACTTTCTGTTGAGACTTATTAAAGTGTCAAAGCAATAGACTGAATGAAGCAATTAGTAAAGATTATTTTACTGAGATTTTGAAAAATTGTATTTCCATTGTAACAGCTATAAATGATGTCAGAGGGATAGTAGATGGGGTGGGGGCGTATCATTTTGCAAGGGGTGTAAATGTCTATTACGTTGCTTTGTATACCTGAAACTAACAAAAATAAATAAAATTCCCCCATACCATTGAGCGAGAGGCACACACAGAATGGCTAAATGCAGAAGTATTTCTCAGATCTGTTCAAGTTAGTCTGACATAGGATGGGCCAGGGAAGAAATCAGTAGGTTCATATTGCTGGACGCTACAACACATCGTACTTTTAGATGCCTTTATATGAAGAGGTTACTGGACAAATCTTTCTAAAACCAATACTACCACAACAAACATTGTTGAAAAATAGACATCCGAGGACCCTCACGTTCATCCTCTGTTCAGCGCTGGTTTAACACAGCCATACCACGTGACAGTCACAGATCTGAGCAGGTGACGTAGCTCTTCCCTAAGGTGACCAACAGGCCTGGGGCCACACTGGTGGAAATTTTGTCTACAGATGTGTTTCATAAGGGAAATAAGAAGACTGAGCAGTTTTCAGTAAAACAGAAAATCAAAGTAAGAGAAGCTGGTGATGTCAATAGGGAAAAACAAATCTGGGAAGGGAATTTTCTATCAGTCCCTCAATTACCTGTGTTGTTAAAGTGGCAAATCCTTTTCATCTTTTAGGTCACATGTGTCTAGGTTTAGTCCGAAAAACTTAGAGGCATTTTACAAGTATTCTTAAGAAATTTGAAATTAAGCAAGAGCCTGTCTAAAAATTTTAGTACAAAGAGTGAATAAATCCTTGGAGTCTGTGGTAAAGAAGTGAATTGTACCAAAAACCAAAATGTACATTTGGATGTATGAGCCAATGAAACACCTAAGCCACCGGTATTTTTCACACTAAAGTAGAGTGAAGCTCCTAAATATAAATACAAAACTACAGCAACAAAATTTCTGTGAGCTATGAAAATGACAGAAGCCTGAAGTATGATACCTGATATTCCAGTGTAATACCTTGGTTTATAAGGGGTCTTGAAGTTTGTGCCTGAAAGCAAAGGTTCTAGGCTGGGAAAGCTACAAATGTTAATGTTTTAAGCACATTTTGTGCATCATAAAGATTCTAGACACTCTCCCGGGCCTATAAAGACAGATTGTTCTAAATGGTTTTCCACTTCCTCTCTAGAGAGCCCTTTAATTCCTTCTGTAAAGACTCCTCTTCGATATTTAGTGATAGAGGCACAGGAACGTTTCATGATTTTTTGGAGTGGAATAGCGTGAAAAGCATGGTTGTAAATGAACTGCTTTACTCCCCTTTCTACCTAATTTCTTTCCCCCTATGCTTTATAAACTAGGATATCTCTTTCTGACCCAAGAGCTCGTGTTTAACTCAGAAATTATACTTTGCAAATGTCCTGCATGTTCTAATTTGTATGATATAAGGAGAAAAGAGCTTGTCTGAGCACCAATTGACATCATTTGATTCCCACAGAGTTTGAAAGCCAACACCCCTTCCCTTTTTGACTGTCTAAAATGCCCTTGCTAGCCAGATCCCTTTGCTAGCTACAGTGTTTGCACATTTCCTTGTTAATCAGCTGCGTAGGCTCGGAGACTGTGTGTTTTGGTGTTGTTTGTGTGTGCAATCTCGTGCTGCTTCCTGAACGCATGTGTCCCTTCCCTTCACAGCCTACTCGACACCCAGCACCTCCCCCGCAAACCGATTCGTCAGTGTTGGACCACGGGATCCAAGCTTTGTAAATATCCCTCAACAGACACAGGTGGGCCGCTCTCATCTTTTCTGTATGTGGTGCAGCTTGTTTTATTTATCAGGTGCATTATAACTTGTCTTTCGGCACAACAGGCTGCATTTTCCAGTCCCCTGTTCGGTCCCCTTTCCTCCCGACCCCACCCGACCCCCGCCCTTCAGCCACATTTCCATATGTTCTCAGAAATTGTGGAAAACGTTGCCTGCAATTTTTGCTGCTTGTATTGAGGGGGTAGAAGAGGAGGGTTTCTGGGCCAGAACTGCTTTTGCTATGGCAAGAAATATTTTGCCGTGCTAGATAGTGTGTGTCTCTCCTCTTCTAGGAATCTGTGTCTCTCTACATGCAAGGAGACAGAAGTAGGCCCCTACTGAAACTGGAATATAAGCTCTGGCTGCCAGCGACATCAGAGTGCATGCTGGCAATGGGGGAACCAGCCACTTCTCTGTATTCATTATAGAGTCTCCAGGAACCTGGCAAACTTTCTAAAAGAAAGGGTTTATGAGCCCTATTAAGTTGCTGGTGTTGGTGCAGAAAAAGGAGATGTTTGTTACTGGCTATGCTGGTACTGGGGGGGCAAGGTGCAATGGGGTGGGAGGCGGGGATGGATGTGAACATAATGTTATATTGTGAGGTAGGTGATTGAGAAAAGAGTATGCCAGTCTATCTAGAGCTTGATTTTTCAATAGATAGTTGTATTTTGTGCTAGCATCGGTTAAAGAGAAGAAATCTCTTTTAAAAGTTTTGAAATGGCTGCTGTTTATTGAAAGAAACAATGAAAAACTTTTGTAGTTCAAAGGTCGTGGATGTAGAGATATTAAGAGGTTTGTGAAATAGAATTAGATTCAAGTTTTGAAAGAAACTCCTCTCTGATTTCCTAATTAGAATGTGGCCATATATTATCATAATTGACATAAAGAAAATATTTTCTCTGTGAGGTTGTCAGCCTAGTAGTTGAAAAAAATTCTCCAAGGTATTTTGTGCATATGCCTGGGTGTATAATCTCCAGATGCCAGAGTTATAACTACCCATCTTTGTTTGTAAGACTATGACCAGGAGCCTATGAACGAGCTAGATTTGCCTTCCTGGGTCCATTTGCTCTCTCTGTAAAGGGTTTTAGTTTATTGCTGTGTCAACGGCATGGGTTAAACTGCATTGCATCTGAAGCCTTCCTTACACTGCAGCAGGGTCACAGAAAGTACAGCTCAGAGGAGGCAGCTGGGAGGAGAGGGGGAGCAAAGAAGGGAGGGAGAAAGTTAACTCTTGAATTTCCCACTTCTGCTCTTTCTTCTGAAACGGACCTGTACGTGGTGTCTGGGATTAACATCTCCTATTCAGTACCTCCCATAAAATTGTTCAAGTCTATTGCTTATTTTCCCATACCTTCAAATACTTAACTGGTAAATTTAAAGCTGAATAATTACCTCCAATGCATTAAACTAGAAGAACATTTCATTTTGTACTTTGGGCTCACATGTTCAAGTTCAATGGGAGGGGAAAGCTGGGGACAGTGGCTCTAATATTGGATGATTTCTTTTCTCAAAGCCCCAGGGTGCTCAGGTTACTGCATCAAAAACCTCAAAAATGCAGTTTGGAAATGTCCTGTTTGTGTTTTACATAGTATTTTTTATATAAGCTGTGGTTCACAGCACTCAAATTGTACCCTGTGTTCCATTCAATATGTTTCTCTATAATCAAAACGTGTTATATTCCAATATGGCTTTGTTTCACAAATGCCTTATTTAACCCATAAGCTGGGTCTTCATGATGTTGACCACAAAAATTCAATTCTTAAAAATCCAGATTTTCCACACATCTGGATGAATGATGTCATATAGACCCAATATTGGCATCTGGAACTGAATTTTTTGGTTTCCATTAAATATTTGGCATCATAGGGACAAGAGCATAAATGTTTTTTATCACAGTGACACCTGCTACATTTGGCTTGAAAAAAGACATCCCCCGTTGTCTTATGAGAAGCTATGCTAATGGAGTTGTCATTTTTTCATATATATATACCATGTTTCCCCGAAAATAAGACCTAGCTGGACCATCAGCTCTAATGCATCTTTTGGAGCAAAAATTAATATAAGACCTGGTGTATATTATATTATATTATATTATATTATATTATATTATATTATATTATTTTATATTATGTTAAAGACCCTGTCTTACATTGCAGTAAAATAAGACTGGGTGTTATGTTAATTCTTGCTCCAAAAGACGCATTAGAACTGATGGTCCAGCTAGGTCTTATATTCAGGGAAACACGGTGTATATATGTATATTACATATATAATATATATTATATTTATATATTTTTAAATATATATATTTTATATATATTATATATGTGTATATGTATACATATATGTATATATAATATGTATATATGTGTATATATAATCTGTATGTATATATACACACACGCATATATATATGTATATATGGAGAGAGGGAGAGAGAAAAATTATGTGCTCAAAATATTTTAATTTTAAGGTGTATATATTAACTCTTTAAAAAGAAGGAACCACTTTCTGGAACCACTTAAAGTGTTAGACATATATAGATAATAAGAATAATAATATGCTTTTTTAAAAAACTCCTTTTTGAGAACATGTTAGTTCAGAAAAGGGATTTTTTTTAATAGGAATTTTTTAAGATATAATTTGAACATGGCCTGTAGATTAGTAATTTGTTAATAAGCAAGCTTGCATTTTTTTCTATATTGATGATTTTGTTAATAAGGCATGGAATTTTTATTAATTGAATTATAGGAAAATTTTCTGGGAAAACAAAATTTTGCTTTCTACCTTTGAAGAAGTAAAAATTGAAGAGCCACCCAAGCAGATACTTGAACTCTGTGAATGCAAAGGAGATACCTTATGCATAAATTCAGAAACAAATGTAAAATAAAGGCCCTCCCTTTCTCCCAAAGACTGGTTCTCAATGGAAATCTCTTCAACTGTGTGAAGCATCAAACTATAAAAGGTGGCTTAGATATGGTCTCTGTTTCTTCAAGCAAATAGAACTTGAACTAATGCATAGACATCTTAAGTAGGCAGTTTTCAGTTTATCATAAGACTTTTCTTTAAAAAAGAGTTCATTGATTATATATAGCCTCTGTTCATACAGCATTTTTATGTACTAAGTACCGTAGGTAAATTATCCAACTACCCTTTACAGCCACCCAACAAGGCAGATATAATTTTCTCCACCTTATAGATGTGGAAACAGACCTAAAGAGATTATTGATTTTCTCAAGGCCATACGTTGGTAAGGTGTGGAGCAAGAATCCGTCTTCGTTCAGTCTAACTCCAAAGCCTATGCTCTCTACCTACTGTACAGTAGTGCTGCATGAGCTCATGGGCATCTTGCCCTGCGGATATTCAGAGACTGATGCTCAACTCTCAGGAATACTCTTGGCATATTCCCTGCTTCTAAATCTGAGATTGTATTAGAACCTAATCATTAGTATATATATACCCAAAAGAATTGAATGCAAGGTCTCAAAGATATATTAGCACACCCATGTTCTTTGCAGCACTATTCACAATATCCGTTAGGTAGAAGCAATCCAAATGTCCATCGATAAATAAATGGATAAAATGTGGTATATAGATTTCACTGTGTATCTACCATTTCAGTGTGGTATAATACATATTATTCAGCCTTAAAAAGGAAGGAAATTCTACAACATGCGACAATATGGATGAACCTTGAGGACATTATGCTAAGTGAAATAAGCGAGTCACAAAGGGACAAATGCTGTATGATTCCACTTAGGTGAGGTACCTCGAGGTGTCAAATTCATAGAAACAGAAAGTAAAATAGTGGTTGCAAGTGGCTGGGGAAAGGACAGAATGGAGGGTTACTGTTTAATGGTGCAGGGATTCAGTATTGCAAGATGAAAGAGTTCTGGAGATGGATGGTGGTGATGGTTGCATGGCATTGCAAACGTACTGAGTACCACTAAACTGTACACTTAAAAATAGTTAAGATGGTAAATTTTAAAAATGTAATCATTAGATAAATTCTAACAGCCCTTTCACCGCTTAACAGTCTAAAATTCTGCAAAACAGCCAAGAAAAGTGGACTGTTTATCACTAAAACCCACTGTAATTGTGTGCTGACCTCTCTGAGATCATTGTCATGCCCAGCACATAGTGGGTAGTCAGCATTTATTGGGTGAATCTAGATTGGTTGAATCTTATGAAGCATAAGGAAGTTTAAAAATAAGGAATTTTCCTTATTAAAGTCATGATACATGTTAATTGTGGAAAATACAGATGGGAAAAATAATAAAAATCACTTGTAGTCCTACTGTTAACATTTCTGTATAAATCCATCCAGACTGTTTCTATGCATACAAATATACTGCAAAAATGAGATCATATTATATACACTGTTTGGTAACCTGCTGTTTCTTCCCCTTAACAATATATTATGGCCTTCTTTCCATGTAAATTGGAAAAATTGAATATTGGCTTTTATTGCACCTATTCATCATCTGTAATGATTGGTAGGCAAAGATAACACGGATAATTGAAAGCCATTTTTCGTCCTCCTTCCCTTCCAGTCTATTTTTTTCTCCAGGGAATTCCTCCCTTCACTGAGACAGAATTGCCTTCTCTTTAGCCTTGCCTTGAGCTAGTTTTCTTTCAGAATGCCTTTCAATTGCATTGTATATCTCACCCCAGCGTTTGGCTCTGTTCGAACATTCTTGCCAAGTTATCTATCCCATTCTTCTGCCTCACTTGTCTGCTACCTCGGCTACTATCATTATTTGTCTCTCATTTCCCTCCTCCTCCTCCATTTTGTAACTCATCATTAACGTGGGGGGTGGCTCCCTCCCTACAGCCTTGAGAACACCCATCTATTCTGAGAAATCATGACCACTCGTCCCACCCCGAATCTCATTTTTCAATATTGTCCCATGACAGTTGATATTAACATATAGAAAAATCTCCAGGGCATAAAGTATTTACTTCACTTTGGACACTATTAATGTCTCCTGCACGCCCACTGAGTGATATAATATAATAGAGAACATGCCATCATCTCAGATAGCAGAAAGCCAATGGCCATTTCAATTGCATCTCATAATTTAATCTGATCCCTGAAAATGAGAGCCATTAAGAGGAGGCATTTATTTAGAGAAAAAAATGTTAATATTTCATCATCAGGTAATAAATAGAAATACCAATTCCCACACAGAAGGACTGAGCAAAGAACTCATTTTGATTCAGGTTCTAGTTTAATCAGAATGTTCAAATAAAATGCTTAACCTGCAGAACTTCAATGAGGACTAATTCTTTAAAATGAAAAATGAGTGCAAACAATATTAAAAGCAGGCATTTCTTCCCTGCCACCAAAATCTATCACTGTTCTGCATCAACAGAATTGTGGTATCTGAAATGCTATTTAAAACCAAATTACCATTTGGATTATTAGAAGGATTGCTTGGCATGGCATGGGCTTGATTTCTTGACAAAAAGGCACAGGTGCTGTAACCTTTGCTTAATAAATCATTTAGCTGCCTGACTTGCCTGCACCGTGACTGCCTTTGCCTCATGAAATTTGCAAACCTATGTACAAGCCACACACTTCACCGTGTGGGAAACCAGCCGCCCCGGAGAGGTACCTACATAGCTCAGTTATGGTCATGGCACTCATTTTCTGCCTTTGGTGGCAGTGCACAAGGAACGCAGGGAGGTGGTGAATGTGGAGAGCATTCTGATGTGTTGCCATTCGGTGGGTTACATTCCTGAAGCTCTGAGAAACCAAAACTTAGGTAATCTGCAAAACCCTTCCTAAGTTCCTTCCTTCACTCACTCGTTATTTCTTACTATATTCCCAACATCTACATCAATGCAGGGAGTAACAGTGCTCCTCAAGTTGTTCAAAGTCTGATAGGAGAAACAGAACAATAGTAATGACTGTGCTGACAATAATGCAGCATACCATGTACAACAAGGATTTGCCAAAGAGGCTATGACAGTTGGGTAGAACTTTCCAAAGAGTGGTAGGAGCAGAAAAGGCTAGATACTTTCTCTGTCCATGTCTAACTTTGTTCTGATGATATGGTTCTGGTTCTTAACCATTTTACCTTTTTTTATATACTTTTAATATTTGACCATTTGTCCGTGAGCTGGTAGATAGATAAGACTCAGCCCACCGTAAGAAGAGAGCCATATTGTCTTCTGTCTTCTCTGGACCAAGCAGGTAAATTAGAATCTTTTCCTGCTGCTGGCATATCAGCCAGTAGTCCCCTCACCCCTTATTTCCAAAAATGCACCCTCCTGTGTAATATCCTCACCCAGGACCCTAAGCTCACTTGAGATTGCACTTCAATTAGCTGAAGCCATTCCCTGCCTCCTCCCCACCCTGACCCAAGCAAGCTGCCTGCCTGTAGGAGGTTAGGTACCACACAGAAGTTCAAAGAGCAGCTCAAGAGTTGCAAGGGCAAAAAACTCAGACTTCCTTATAGGGGGGAAAAAAAAGGATCCTCCCTCTTCTAGTTAGAACTGGACTTGAGTGTTTTAGTTACAAGCCCACACAACTGAAAACTCCCAAGATTAGAGGGGAATGGCAGATAAAATTCCATTTACTCCTGTCTTTGAAAAAAGTTAATGGGTTAAATCGGTCCTCTGTGGTAAGCAGCCACGTGTGCCAGGTTCTGTAACTCAGATCCCTCTAAGGTTGGTGCTCTTATCCCTAACTTCCAGTGAGGAAACTGAAGTTTCGGAGGACACTTGTCCCATGGTAAGTGAGGTAGCCAGTATTGAACCAATCTGTCTCTGAAACTTCTCTTTCCCAACATCCTTAATTATTTAGAGTAACACGTTACTGACCATTTTCTCTTTAACGTGGCCTCTGACTGACTCATCCTCTTACATCAAGGAATCAGAAGCCTAGGAGTTGGGTCTTGTGAGATAGGACGGGTGCTTCCCTTGGTGCTTCTGAAGGCCTGCCCCAGTTTCCTATTAGTTCATGCATCTGTAAAATCAGGACTGAGCTCATTCTCTCATCCTGCCTGGGAAACAGACCTTTTACTAATGTTCTTAATCTGCATCTGTGAGAACAGCTCGCCTCTGCCCAGAGACCAGATAGCAGAGCAGCTGAGATTGCGGGCTTTCTTTTCAGATCTTCATTGAAGCTTTATTCCATCAGATAGAAGTAGTACATATGTGTTTCTTTTTTTGTTATTTCTCTTTCGTTGTTGTTGTTGTTTTGGCAGTTCAATTTTTCTAGTCTGGTTTATTAATTGTAAAATGCTGATAAATATAGATACACCTCCTATGGTTAGTTTGAGTCTTAAATTCTATAAATATAAAGAAAGTAAATGCTTGACGCTTATTAAACACTTAATAAATGATGGCTTTTATTGTAGGGTTGATAATTAAACTCATATTTAAACAGTATTTTTCTGGATTACAAAGTATTTTCTCATTTGATCTTAAGAACAACCCTTTGAAGTAAACAGAACCATTATTATTGTTTTCCCCATTATACAGATTTAAAAACTGAGGTTTCAAGAAAGGACTTCCCCAGAACCACATAGCCAGGGGTCAGTAGAGCCAGGACACAAACCCACTTTGACTCCAGAGCCCACCGTACCTTCAGGGTTCCCCATCAGGAAGGACTTGTGTGAGCCTTTTTAGCACGTCCCTGTGTGCAGCTCTGTGGATATGGGCAGAACCTACCTGCCAAATGCTGGGTCTAAAGCAACCATCTAGCAAATTAGGACAACCTTCCCCATCTACCAAGATTATAACACTATGGGTTCTTCCATTAAACATCTGCCCTAAAGGTATCCCAAAAGCCTGATTCAGTTGGTCACATCTATTCTTCCCCGCATGCCATTTCTCCCCTTAAGCTAGATTGGGCCCCAAGGAAGAAGAGACTTCCCCAGAGGAGAATGGTGGTAAGAGGGTGGTAAGAACTAGCAGCAAGTGAATGTAACCCCCCCCAGAATCTGAAGGGAAGATGGTGCCTGGTCATTTTTTCTCTTAAGTTCTCAGCTGCAGTCGTAGGTGTTGAATAGTAAAAGCAACACCTCCCTGAGATGAGTGACTCATGCAATCTGCCACTCCCCCCACCCCTCACTACTGTGGGCAGCAGTGAATCCTCCCAGCTTCCCATCTCCCACACCAACCTGTAATTTCTTGACACATTCTCTTCATATATACTTGGCAGCTGACTCACTGACAGGCTATGAGACACTCTTAAAATACATTTTTCAATAAACAGACCTTTGTCTTTCAAGTTTTAATTTGGCAGCACGTTTTAGACGTCCTCAGCCACAATCTTCACTCCTGGACAAAGTTAGAGCGTCAGTTCTGGCCTTTGGTCTCCTTTTGCTCTCTCAGTGCTCATACTTCAGTAATCCTGTCACCTTTAATCCTGTCGCAGTTGGATTTTAGCCTTTTTGTTTGTGTTTTGCCTTGCTCCAAAAAGATTTGGGGAAGCTTCTTAGTTGAAGCAAATTGGTGATGGTTGAAAGAATTACCGTGCGTACATGGGAACTAGCATACAATAGGTGCTCAGTAAATGTTGGTTCCTTTCTTGCTTGCTTTTCATACAGTTGTGCGATGTGGAACGATGTTTTGGTCCACAATGGACTGCATATACAACGGGGGTGTACCATACTGCATAGGTGTGTAGGAGGCTATACCATCTAGGTTTATGTAAGTGCACTGATGTTCGCAGAATGATGAAATCGCCTCATGGCACATTTCTCAGAATGTACCCCCATCGTTAAATGGTACATGACTGTGTTCAAATGAGATCCGTGGCAATGGATAAGGGGAAGATAAGAGGGAGATTTCACAGGAAATTTTAGGTTTCCTGGAGAAAGCAGGGAAAGGACTAAAAATCTAGTATCCATTCAATAAGCCCTTGGGGTTGTGGGAAAAGGGGGATAGAAAATGAAGTTGGGGGAAAAGTTGAAAAAGAAGCTGTGGGTTGGTATAGAGCACTGAGAGGAGTTAGATCAGAGTTTGATGATAGCCTTGTAATGAAGTCAGAAAAGCACAGTATCAACTGCAGAATTGCTGTCAAGATTTCCAGTCTTTGCACAGGTCTTGATACTGATGCTCCTGATGAGTGGACGTTCCAGGATGGTCAGGGAAATGTCCTTGGGATTGATGGTCTGATTTCTTTAGGGCAACAGGGAAAAAGTCATGAGTTGGAGAGGAGGATAGACCTGTTTTCACATCCTGGCTGCGCCATTTATCTGACTGATCTTGGACATGTTACCCTGTAAAATTCAGTTTCCTCATCTATGCAATGAAGGCAATAATTGGATCTTCCTCACAGAAGAAAACCCAGTTAAGTGAGGCTTAATCCAATCAGGGTTGTTTTTCACATAACAATAAATCTGTTGGTGAGTGGTTTTTGGCATTGTTTCAGCTGTGACATTGATACCAGCCGGAACCCATGCTCTTTCTAACATTCTGCTCTACCATCCTTAGCATTCACCTGCTTGATGCCTCTGATTGCAAAATGGCTGCTGCAGCTCCAGACATCATACCCCTATCGTTCCCTATTATGTCTCTTATATTAGGGAACAAAGACCCTGTCATGCTGCTTTCCTGTTAGCAAATTTCCATTTAGGTTTCACTGACTAAAACTGGTCACATTTTAATCTTTAGCTGCAAAGGATGCTGGGAAAGCCAGCCTAGAATTATCTTGATTGGCTAAAATTATGATCTGTTACCCAGGGCTGGTCACATTGTCCTCCCTAAACAAAATTGCCCCAAGAAAGAGGGGCAATAGATAGTGGGTAGACTGTTAACAATATCTGCCATATTCTCTTTTTTTCCATTCCCTGATAAGTTTCATGCACTTTTCAACGCCTGTTGTTTGCACTAGATTCCTTTAATCTCTTGCTGCTTTTCTTTTTGACAGTGCCTTTCCTGCACACTCCCTATGTCTAGGCGACGTATAAGCTGTGTGTATATGAGTGTTGTGGTGATCATCTCATTTCAGTCCTCTCTCTGAGTCCAGGCAGTAGTACTGGGGTTTCGTGCAGACCAGCTCCCATGGGGCTGTGTCAATGTTCTCCTGGTGAATTTGACCTCTGAAAAAGCTGAGGTGGAAGGCATGTGCCTTGGTAATTGCAGGGGAACGCTGTGAAACGGGGGCCCTCCTAAGCCCTCCCAGGTGCTTATCAAACAGTCAGCAATAGGTTCTGGGTTTCTTTTTTATGACTTGGAACCAGATGCTTCCTTTGCAAAAGAAAAGAGCCTGGTATTGCTGAGCTTGAGTCAACAGAGTTCAGAGAACAGGAAAAGGAGTTGATTGGCCCTGCTATGTGAACTCGAAGGCAAGAAGGCTGTACAGGTGGTGTTCCCACTTTCCCCAAAGCCCCAGCCTGTGAAAATCCCATGCCTGAGGAATGTGCTTTCCCAAATGTTTCTGCACTCTAACCAAGGACCGGTCACATTAGGAGAGATTCCTTTTGGACACATGCTTTCCCAGGCCTTCGAATGTGTCTAAGACCTTGAAGGTTCCACTAACGCAGTTTCAGTGCCAGAGCCTATTGTTTAATGTGAGATTCTCAAAGATCTCATATGAGTTCTCAGTGATTCTTCCTGAACACTTTTCTCACACCCCCTTGTTTACCTTCCTGTTTTTTCTTTTCTTTTTCTTTTTTTTAATTGAGGATGAAGGCACATTCTTTTATCAGTGGCCTTTCTTTTGGGGATATAGCCTTTCAATGAGGCCTATTCATTGAGTTACATTCTGTGACACGCCTTCCCAGAATATTTGCATGAGAATTTTTCCTTAGGCTTCACATTGCTTCCTTTATAGCAGAGATGAAATAACTTAGCACTTCTAATTGGCTTTTCACTTTCCAAATGCTTTACACATTAACTAATGAATCACATGGGCTTATGATAATCTGGACCGCTGTGTTGGAGCTGGGACACTGGGTTCACTGGGTTAGGACAGGCTGTCCTGGCCCTCTGTTCCTCACCGTCATGCCCTCCTTGCCATCCCCCCAGAGTCTGAGTGTGTTGGGATAATGGAGCTGCAAAACGGGCACAGATGCCCTCAGTACAGGGCAACCTTGGACCCCACAGCACCACCTTAATCATGTGGGAAGTGCCCAGTGCTGCCTGCCAGAGCTGGATATGCCGCTTGTCTCTTGTTGCCTTGAGTAGTGGAGGGAAATTTACAGCCAGCCCTCATGTCACAAGGCTTCTGCCCCTGTCAAGCACAATCCCCCTTGCATGGATTCCTGGCTGTGTGTGGGGTGCGGAGGAGGTGTAGTGGGGGGCTGGAAGGACAGTACGAGGTCCAGTAAGGGAACTGACCATAGTAGGGGCCTGTGTATCTTGGTAGAGGAAAAGGAGCACTGGACCAGGAGTCAAAAATACCTGGATTCCTGGCTCATCTCCCTCGTTCTTCAGCTATGTGATTGATCTGAGGAAGGAGAAAGAAGCCAGAATTTACTGAGCACCTACTATATTCCTGGCACCATGCTAGGCTGGAAGGGGGACTCTCGATATATATAACCCAATTCCTGCCTTACATTGCTCACGGATTTCTAGGGAGAAAAGTAAATTATAGTAAGGTAAGATAACTGAAACTCAAAGTATGTATAATCCACAAGTAGTACAGAGTAGGTAAATAACTCTGGGGAGAAGCCGGAGAGCCATGGAAGATATTCTAGAGATGACACATGAGCTTATTTTGAAGGACACAAACATACTTGATGGGTAGAACATGCCATTTTAGGAAAGGGGAACAGCACATGCAAAGGAGCAACTGTATGTGTTTGGAGAACACTACTCTGTTTGGTATATCTGGTAGTGCAAGTAAATGACGGATAATGTTATGTTGAGTACTGAGGCTGGGAAATTAGACAGGATCTAGTCATAGATACATATATACCTTTATACAATGGTAGGGCATTTGGACTTTATTTTGTGGGAATGGGAAGTGGGTGAAGGGCACAGTGGGGTCTCTATATGTGAAGAACCCATAACCGAGCTTGGTTTAACACTAATTAGGCCCAGGATTTTGTCGGTAGTAGTAGCATTAAGGCCTATGGTCATGAGGTACCCCCCTCTCCTGGGCCAGATGATGTAGTAGAGAAAACATAAGCATTGCAACCAGACAGACCTGATTTTGAGTTATCTCAGTACATGACTGCTATGGACAGACTTGTGTTCCCCCCACACTTGCCCCCACCAAATTTATATGTTGAAACCCTAACCCCCAATGTGATGGTATTTGAAGATGTGACCTTTGGAAGATAATTAGGTTTAGATGAGAGTGGGCCTCATGACGGGATTGGTGCCTTTATAAGAAGAGACACCAGAGAGCTTGCTTTCTGTCTGTCCTATGAGGACTCAGGGAGAGGCAGCTGTCTGCAGGCCAGGAAGAGGACTCTCAGGTACCAAATCAACTGGAAACTTGACCTTGGACATCCCAATCTCCAGAATTGTGAGAAAATAAATTTCTGTTGTTTAAACTACCTAGTTTATGTTATTTTGTTATCGCAGCCTGAGCAGACTAGTACATTGACCTTGGGGTAACTTTGAGCTTTTCTGAAACTTAGATGTCACGGTTATAAAATTATAAATTAATTCCTGCATTCCACTTAGAGTTTTACAAAGATTCAATACGGTTAGCACCCCACCCTGGCTCATGGAAAGCTGATGTGTACTGCTGCTTTTTACCCCTTAGAATTGAACCTCTGTAAGCACTAGAGGTAAGGCAGGAAGTACCTCATTCATCTTTAGAACCAGGGACATGTGATTGCCAGTAGAAACATAGAAATGTTAATATGGTAAGAACCCCGGAGGTGATCTGGTAATTTTCCCCCTGAGCTGAGTCTCCTCTCCCCACATCCTCCCTCGTCCATTTTCCATAAGTTGTGCCATTAATTCTCTCATTAGCTAGTGGAATGATATTTATTTATTAAGAACATACTTAGCATACTCCCAAGGAGCAAGTTAAAGCTCAGCTCACAGCTGCAGTTTCTGGTTGTGAGGAAAAATATGCTGAGGAATGCAGACAGAGAATTTCTATGTATGTTATAATTTTATATTAAAAAACTATTAAACTTTATGCTGGATGAGGGAGAGAAGAAAAAAAATCCCAGTGCAAAAACAAGTTATAAACCTCAGAGCAGGGTTTCTGAATGTTTATTTTGTCAGATACACAGCTGACATGATTAGTTCTAATGGGGTGGTGATCCTCATTGAATTGCAGATTGGTGTGAGTGACTGAAATACCAGAGGGACTTAAATAAGTGGTGCATACAGTATTACTTAGGCTGCATCCTTTAGCTAAGCTGAGGGTTTCTTTTTCTCTATCCCTTCCCAGCATGCACACACACACATACACACGTACGTATGCATGTACATACATGCATGTGTCACACACACACACACACACGCAGACGCCACGTATACATCTATCTATTCCAGTTAGAGCATGAATTACCTATCAAGAGCAATGCTGACTTGCCTTTGCTGACTTCTCCCCTTTGCCCTCTGCCTTCCAAGTGCACCCCAACCCCCACCCCCACTCTCCACTGCAGATAATGGTGTATCAGATCAGTCTGCTTTGCTGCTGCATCAAGACCCAGATCAATTTATCGACTCTGTCAGAGTGGCTGGTACTGTAATTGTTACAACAGAAGAATGGAAAGTGAGAACGTGTCCACATGAAAAATAAAAATGACGTTTTGTTCTTCTCTGCCCCTCCCATTTTTTTTGTTGTTGGTTTTTTTTGTTGTTGTTTTTTTTGTGCCTCATAGATCTTTGTGTTTACACAGCAGAGAGCACTTTACTTAAGTTAATCAGCTCCTTCTACATTATTAATTGTGACAGTTAGGGTGCTACATGACAGGAAGAGTATTATGGGAAACATTGATCTCACTCAGATGGTGTGGACTGAGTGGGTTTGGTATTCCTTCCCTCATCTCACTGCTTTGGGGTCCCATCAAATCACATTTCCCTGATTGACAAGATGGAATGCCTCCCATCAATACAATTGATTTTGTGAAAAAGGACAAGGAACATTTTTCAGCTGGAGATAGATAAATTATGGTGATGGGAAAGAACATTTCAGAAATCTTTCAGTTTAGAAATCTAAATTGGGAACTAAGGTACTGTTATCATCCCAAACAAGCCTAATGCGTATACTTAGAAAAATGATACTATTGAAAGAAACTTACTTCAAGTGAAAAGTAGATTTAGTTGAGGCCAGCAATGAATCTGAGGACATAATATCTGTTTTTAAAAGGCCATCTGCTAATTTTTTGTGGGAAATTTTTGGTTAAGTGCACATCTTTGAAAGACATTTCATTAAAGTTCAACTTTCATGGCTTATACCTATAGACCCTAACATAAATCCTATGTGAACAGGCAAAAGTGAGTGGGTGTCATTTGTGACCTGGAAATAAAAGGTCAACCGTTGGATTTATAGCTTTTTTAGTGAAAAGAACATAAAGATTCCTGCCAACTGGAGTCAATCCATATTTTAATGTTTCCTAGTTAAGATTATAAAATCAAGGGATTAGGATCATGCTATTCAGTGAAGGTCAAAAATTAAATGTGATGGGCTAAGTGTCATTCCCATGGGGCAGAAGTTAATATTTCAAAACCCATTTCTACCACTGGCAGTCAAGAAATGAATTGTCCATGGTCATTAACCAAAGTAAGGGGAATCCCACTATCATTACTAAATTTAATGATGATTATTACACTAATCAACTATATTGTTAAATTACTCTGCTGTTCTCCTGTAATGTCCCCAAACAGCGATAGTAGATTGACTGCTGTCAAATAATTCTCATGTACAGTTGGGAACAAGTTAAGATGGAGGCTTGTGGATGAAGGCGTCTTGTGGGAAAAGAAGTTGTAGCTATTTTACGGGTAAGAGCGATAACATACAACCTTCTGCTGCACATAACATTCTTCTAAGACCAAGAATCGGTGACACTGCAGGCCTGTTATTAAGTGTGATTCACCAGTACAAGTTTTTTAAATACAAAAAAGTAAACATGCATTTCTTTCTATTATGACTGTTCTATGTTTTACACCTCCCCTTTCCCCCTCCCCCTCTTATCTTTTTAGGGGGAAAAAAAAAATCCATTCGCCAGGTCCTTTTCTTCCTCAAATTTTTGGAACTTTGCGTTCCATCTACTTTGGATTTTTAAGAGAGAGAAAAAAGGTTATTTCAATGACTTTCCAGGTGACTCAGACACATATACCCCATACCATTTCCAACTCTGTTTTAAGATGCCAGTATTTTTCAAAGTTATCGGAATACCAAAACAGTGAAGCTGTTAATTTTCTTACAGATTATCTACTCCAGAGCACGTCATTTTTCAGATAGGACTTTAAGTGCAATTTGAGATAAAGAGTGTGTCATTTTTATAAAGCAGTGCCTCCAAATAAGAGAGCCAAAGCCCAGGGAGGTGAAAAAACCCTGTGAGGCCACGCAGCTAATCAGAGGCAAAGTGGTACTGAGACGCAGGGTATCAAACACCAGGAAGGGCAGGGACTGATAGTTTAATATGTGGCTTAGGAAATGGGTGCGTGGTTCCCATTTTACAGAGGTGTTTTCTAAAAGCCCAGTATCCATTAGGCTGACCCGAGGGCACTGGAATCCTGAGGAACCAAAGCATGTTATTCCAAAGTTCACGTGGCAGAATTCATCTTCATGGACGGCCTTGCGGTGTTATGTGTGAGTGTGGGTGGGTAGCTGGGCAGTAAACCTGGGCTTCTTGTCTGTGTTCCTAGGTAGCTTTTGGTTGCACATGTTTCTAACTTCTGTCCTTCACAGTACAGACAAAAGTTAAAATTCCCATCTACTTTCACAGGCAAACACGTTAAAGTCCTTCTACAGGAGACAGGGAGTAGGGAGGACCTTTGATTTAAAGTTCGACATTTACATTTGTAATTTTGACGAATTTCTGTGCCTGCATTAATTAAATTGAAATTGTTTAATTAAAATAAAACTAAAATTGATCATTAAGATTAATTTCACCTGATAGGCTTTGTGTGTCTTCCTAGACAAATATTATGAAATATAGTGATAATGAAGCAATGAGAGGTATAATTTCACATCTTACAATGATTTTAATATCTGCCAGTTGTTCTCTCTGGTGTCTGGCTAGCTCTGAATGCTGCTGTTTGTTCCATCATTGCCATTCTGCTAGGGCCATCCTGTCTCTCTCAGCTGGCCTCTTCCCAAATACTTTTTCCTGTCACAGTCTAAAGATGGACCAAATTCTCTTCACCCCACCCCCTAATAACATCATTCTTCCCCTTTCCCTCACCCGCACCATCTTCCAGGAAGACTATTTGCTTGGCTCTTCCCCTGGGCCTTGCATCACAATGACCTTTGTAAACCAAGAACTGCTGAATGACACTCCTTGTGGAATTCACTAATGCTCCTCAGTCTTGGGGTCAGTGCTGTCAAATCTGGACTTTCCCTTTGCACCCCTTCCTAGCTGCTTGCTTTGAGTAAGAACCAGGCACAGAATTCAGCTCCATAGTAAGATAAGGGATTACAGCCACTGAGTGTGTAACTCTAACGGAGTGGGAGGAAGAAAGCAGCTTCTCCAAGTGCCTAATTTATTTCCAGGAAATAGCTTGCCCTCTTCATCATAAGCCTTCCATGTAGCACCATCAGCGAGCATGTTTCCAAATTTGACACCCTCAGTTTCTTACAGAAAATTGTAGAAGGACGAGGCCACTGTTTTACCATGAGATTCAGCATAAGTTAAGTTAACATTAGATTTACATTTACTTACCCACACATTAATAGATATAAATTTTTTTAAACTATCAAGTCAACGATCAAATTGTTCTGTCTTCAAAATAATTAAGATCCTCAAGGACAAATTAAATCCTCAGGAAAATCTGCAAACCATTTGAGTCTCAAATTCTCTCACCCTCTATTCTGCCAGAGTTGCTTAAAAAAAAGTAGCATTGGCTATTATCTTTGTTTCCTATAGCAACCCTTAACAGCAGAATGGTCCAAAGGACAGAGGAGAATGAGTCAAAATTAGATAGATATTTGTGAAAAAGAAAGAAGAGAAACAAAAACTAAACAAAAGAAAGAACACATGATTCTCCGTAATTTGAGGTTGAGTGACCAATGGTATAGTAGAGATTATCTCATATGCAAATTATCATCTTTTTGCAAATTGGCCAGTCATTCCTGTCCAAAGCCTGAGAAACTCTTAGGCTTGTGAGCCCTGATTCCACTCAATCACCATAAGTAAAGTGCTGCCCAAAAAGAAACTAATTTTACCATTCATTTCTATAGAATATCATCTAAACGGATTCTACTTTTATTCATGTCTTTATCCAGTAGAAGAAACTTCCTGTTTTCATAGCAAAGGGTTTTATTTGGAAGCATATTCACATTTAACTTGGTTTTAGAAAATCCTTAATGTTTTTCAGCATTTAAGCTAGGCTAAATTCAGGGGATTAAAAGAAAAGAATAGACAGCCAGCATATCCATGCTGTCTATGATTGTATTTATCCAAGAAAAATGACTGCCCATTTATTGCAGTAGGCCAAGAAGGGACCATAATGAACATATAAATATGACGGTTCTGTCTTCCCCATGTCAGAAAAAAATACAAAAATAAATAAATAAATAAATAAATAAAAGCATCATCTCTTTATGGTCAAGAGACAAAAACACTTTCATATATTATTTCATTTCATCCTCAAAACCACCATGCTAGGAAGATGGTCTTCATCCCTTCTTAGCAGAGGTGCAAACTGAGACCCAGATTCACCATGGACTCAGTCCATTCACCTTGAGCTGGATAGTGTCTTCTCTGAACCCCCACAGCAGGGCTTACCTTCGAACTATTTAATCTGACTCATCATATCACTTTGCAGGGAAGCAGCTGCTGAACCTGAGGTACTGGGAATGCCACACCCTGCAGTTTTGCTAGGGACGCTCACCTATCAGGACAGAACTGCTCCAATGCAAAGAGATGCTGTAAAGTAACCCTCAAGCATTGCACTATTGCTTTATTACTGCTGTACCTACTTCCTTACTCAGTAAACTCAGAGGGAAGTTCAGAGGCAGAATCTCTCGTACTGTGTCTCCAGCTTTCTTTCCATTTCTACCCACAAAGACCATCGCTGCTTTCTCCAAACTCCTGGACCCTTGCTTAACAAGAAGCTTGAGTCTTAACCTCAGTCAGTCAGGAAATCACCTCTCTCCAAACTGAGTTCCTTATGAATATCTCAGAATCCCTACTTCTACTCTTCCTGGTTCTAAACCAAAAATAGCCATTTCCTCTTCTGTAGTGTACCTTTATAGGCTGGAAAATCCCTGAGATCTTTCTGACCTCAAAAATCCCTTAGGTTTTTTCAAAAACATAATATGGAATCCCTTTTGAGTTGGGGACATTCATCTTCATAGTACATTTTGACTGCAGAAAAAGTTTAATCAAACCCGAGTTTTTATATTTGAAAAGAACAAATATGCAGTGACCATTTCCACAAAGAGCTGAAAATGGTTGCAGAGAAATTTGAAGGCTTGGCTATGGAATTCTAGAATATACATTCAGAGTCTGTTACTCTTCTTTTTAACTGGAATGTTAACTCTAAAGCCTTATAGGGAAAATTAAGAAGATACCATTCTCTGACCCCTGCCTTGTCTTTCTTTCTCTTTATTTGTCTTTATTTCTCTTTCTTTGACTTTATAGTAGATCTGAGGAAACTTTTAATACTAACGAAAAGCTTGGTGCTGCCCAGCCTCTGAGTCTGAAATGCCTGAGAAAGCAATACAGATTCCAACTGTAAAACATTCCTTCACCAAGCCTTGGAAACTAGCATACTGAGGCCGGCAGAGTTCAGAGGGAGCACATGTAAATGAGGTTCAGTTATAAACTCCTGAGGAGTGTTTTATTTAGTTTAAACCTGAACTTGAACTCGTAAACGTGTTCCTGGAGAACAACATGGAAAGGCCAATGCAGGAGAACAGGAAGCCATATTTTAGCTCAGACAATTCACGTCTTTAAAAGAAAGAAAAAAACACACAAAAACAAACCTTCAAGTATTTTTTTTAAGTGCACCACCTTTAGGATAGCACAAGGTGGCAAATGTGCAAGACTTCTGTGATTGCAGAATCAGAATGAAAGTTAATATGTATCATTGGAACTTACCACCACTCTTGCAAAATAAGCAGTAGGACCTCCTATCCATAGGGTGACGGACAAGAGAAAAGGATTTTTAAAGAGCCAGTGAGTATATAAGTCATCCAATCTGTAACTGGCTTCATTAAAATATAATAAAGTGATCCTAGAGGTATATAACTGTTCCAAATTAGCAGTGTGTGTCTGAGTTCTAAGTCGTTTCCTAAATCACAGTTACGGGGAGAGCACTACCAGTTAGAATTTATCTGAGAACAAATAAGTGATCTTGTTTGCATGCTTGACTTTATAGAACACATTCTTAAATCTGTCTTCAGTAATCTTTTCTTATAAGATCCCCACCATCTCTAAACTCATTACTAAAAAGGTAAAAATGAATGAAATCTTCTATGTTAGAATGGTATTACCTCCCTGTAAGGAGCATAGGTTCCTGACAGGGAAGCCAAGTAGCTCTGCTGATTACGTCTATCACGTATATGTCCAAATCATTCATCAGACCCTTCACATAGGCGGTTAACGCAATGGGATCTTCATGTTTGTACGAATCCCACCCCCCAACCCCACCAAGAAGCTACCCACTCACCTCCCCTGGAAATATTCAGGAAGAATCTAATTGTTTGTAGCAATGAATATTGCTTGGTTGTAAATTTAATCTACAAATTTAGAAGGAAATAAATCTGAACATAAAAAGCTTTTGCTGTTTCAGCATTAAAAAAGAAAAAAATACTGTCATTTGAAACTGTCAACTCCCCCATGTGGGTTTGTTTTGCAAGTCACGTCTTAACAAAGACAAGTTTTGTTGCCATAAAACCCTAACTCCTACCACATTTTCAGAAGGAGGTGGAAAGCGTTGTTCACTGCTCCCTGGTTTGTGCTTTCGGGGATATCACAGGGAAATCATTCAGTTTTTACCCAGGGTGGTTGGCTCAGATGAAAGCCTGATCCTGTCCTTTGCCATCTCGATCATATCAGTGCTGTCCAGATGCTGCTGCCTATTTTAGGCCAGTACTTCAGAGTTTTGTCTTTTTCTATTTGTTCTTTTCTCCCCCATGTGCTGTGATAACTGTTCTACTGAGGTCCATTTTGAAGATAAGTTAGGTTGGACCCCTGAAGTCACACAGGCTAGAATTTAGGTCTCTGAGTGTTTCTATGGTCAAGTCACGCTAACCTCAGTGAGGGATATGAATAGTTTTACCCCTGCCAATATCACATCTACACCATGAAGGAAAAAAAGATGACGCATGGAATCAGTAAAATCGAAAAGCAGGTGTCCTCAGAAAGTATAGATAGGAATGCAGTCTTTGTAGTTGTATCAGAGCAGCCTCGTAGGGCAGCCAGTGACTGAGCTGGGGCTTGAACCAGGGCCCCGACTCACACAGTCCAGTGCTGAGTTGCATCTCACTGTACTATCCCTCTTCTTTTCTCACGAATCTGCTCACTAAGATGCTTGAACTTCCTTCACATTTTGTCCACATTCTGCCTCTGTTCCTCGTTTCTTTAGCTCACAGAAGCCTTCGATTCCAGCTGCTCAGCGGGCTGGTCAAGGTTGCAGTTGAGTGCGTTCTTCCCTTCTGTTCTTAATCCAGTGAATGGAGGAGGAAGGACTGTGGGTTTGTGTGGCCTTTGAGAGAGTAGGGGTCCGCCCTGATTCCTGTGGGGGGCTCAAACACTGGGGGAGAGGGAGACTAGCTGAGGGGTGGGAGGAGGCAGGAAATGGGACCGGAAAGGACAGGAGGAAGAACCCAAGACAGTAAACAGAGGAGGATGAAAAGGGTAAGGAAGCAGAGACCTGTGCTCAGAGCCATGCATGGAAGGGCCAGCCTGGGGTGCAAATGTCCAAAGGTGGCAGATGCCATCCAGTGTCCAAAGGGCTCCTTGGCTGAGAAGTTTAGTTTGGGAATTAGTGTCTGGCAAAGTAGCAGGTCTTCTGTCATTTTGTTACAGGGTTGTCTCTGGGAGAAATTTTTAAATAAGTGGACTTTTTACTTCAATATTATTTTTCCGCTATCTACCACACAATCTGCACATTAAATCTACAACACAGATTTGCTCTGAACCTGAGTTATGTTTGGGAAGAGCTTTTCAGCTTTGGGGGAAGAGCAAGAGTGAGGAAGCAATCGGTGGAATAATTATTATAATGTGGCCACGCTTTGCTGAGCTCCAACCTTCACTCCCATGCCTCTCTTTTTTAAACAAGAAAGGTTACCTCCCTGGGCCACCATTGGGCCAGCCCCAAGTGTGACTGTCTGCACTTGTTAGACAACAGGCATTTAATTAAAATTGGAATCTGACGTGTAGAAAACATACTTTTTTTTCATGTCATAGCTCCCCAGGAAATCGTATTCTTTTCCTTTCCTAGTCACCTCAACTTTTCCTGCTGCCAGAAAAACAAACAAAGAAAAAAAGAAAGACAAAAGAGAGACTAGAGGATAGATTATTTTAATGTTGAAAATCAAAAATTGCAAAGGGCTAGGTTGCCTTCTTAATTTTTGCCTTTGGGGCAGATATTAGCCAATAATAAAGACTGTATTGTATCTTTAGACCACAGCCAGCTTTATGGTCAGCTTCCCATATGGAAAAGGGTTTGTCCCATTGAAGGGCATTAAAATACAGCATTTAATGAATCTGTAACTAAAATCATTCATCTTACTTTTGGACAATAAAAGGGGTTACCTGATACTTCGTGATACATGGTTGGCCTTTGTGGAATCAAAAAAAAAAAAAAAGAGAGAGAGAGAGAGAGAGAACAAATAATAAACACAAGGCCCCAGCTAAAACACAAGGCGAGAAACCACACCATCGCTGCATTTTTCGCAGCAGAGCCATTCAGTGCACTGCTTGGGCCCCACCCAGAAAATCCCTCAGTGCCATCGAGGCCAAATAGATAGGAACTCTAGACGATTTCATTGGGTTGCTGTCCCCTTAATCTCCACGCTGCACCTCAGATCTCAAGCAGCTTCCGTGGCGCGGGCTCACTTTAATGGATCGAATCTATTTTTCATGAAAAAGCAGGAAATAAGCTGTCTCTTTCATAAAAAGATTTACAAAATGTAATCATTGTTGAAATATTCCCTTTGAACTGCCGTGTCCACGGGGGTCTCCGGCTCCCAGAGTCGTGCTTCATTAGAACCCCCTCACAAGCGGCTCCAGAAGGGCAGGTACACTGGTGGTGCCCGCTTTGATGTCTTGAATGAATGAAAGAAAAGCACAATAAAAAAGAGCTGTTGATCAAGCATAAAATACTCTTTAAGCTGACAGAATAGCAGCGTTAACACACCCTAAGCTGCTTTTAGTTTTTCCCTTTTTTCCTCACATTTTCCTGTGCTTTGTGTACAGTGGGGGTTTGTATTTTATAAGAAGTCTCTGATCTATGTAGTATGCCATTCACTAACAAAAACCAAAATAGGATTGTTTCTGTCCCACTTGGTTGCCTGACTACTCCCTCCCCTCTCCCCCCCCCTCACCCCCACGTCCAAGGCGAGCAGTTTAGCCTTGCAAGGCAAGGGCCCAAATGCCTTTCATAAACTTGAGCCAATTCCTTTTGTGTGGTTGGTTTCGCCGCTCTGATTTTAATACCGCAATTAAAGACAGATTTTTATTTTCTCAAGAACTTTCTCTTGCAACTGGGGAAATGGAACTGACGCAGCTGCTACTTTTAACTAAGGAGCTATATCATTAAATAAGCGAAAGGCGCCTTGTTGAGTGAGTACTTTCCAAGGGAGCTGGTCCTCCTTAGGTCTCTTGTGAACCTTAAGGCCCCGTGCACATTTCCTAGTTGGAGAACCCATCTACCCCGGCTTTCCGGTTTTCTGGACTTGCCGCTATCCATCTATTAGCTCATATAATCCCCATAAGAACGGATAAAGTTGTTGTCTCCATTTCATGGAGTCTAGAACTGAGGCTCGGGGAGTGCTAACTTGCCTAATAAGATCATGGTGTACTAGTGAAATGATGGGATTCTGTTAACTCAAACTGTAGAGCCCTGGCTCTTCCCACTATGCATGCAGCCCGCCCTGCCAGTAAGTCCGCAGAGCAAGTGTGAGTGGGCCAGGGAGTAATTTTTAATTCCCAAGGCTTTGGTTTACATTTGATGAACATATAAAGGGAGACCCAAAAAAAAAAAAATGTATTTGACGGTGAGGCAGACACAAGGGCAAGTTGGAATACAGTGAAAGAGCCAGACTTTGGAACAGCAGTCGGAATAATTGGATTGTGTATGTACTCTCAAGGTTTGGAGGTGCTGGGTGGCTTATTGGGCAAAAAGATTAGTGTTTTCCCGTCTTGAGGTTTGAACCAAACGGAGGTCTTGGCCGGGAGCAGCACGGTCACTCTCCAGGGAGTGGTGGTTTGGACACCTCCTCTGCTTGTAGTAAGTAGGCAGCAGTCCATGTTACAAAACTATTGCACATGCTACTGACGCACTTGGCCGCAGTTGGCCCTGTTGCAACAGCTCTTCAGTCAGAACTGCCTGGGGCGGTTTGAGGAGACCTGTGTCTCTCTAGGGAGAGTGTCTGTCATTTGGGAAGACATGGACATGTGGCACAAGCATGGACGTGGCACAGACATGCTAGAAATCATCCTTCTAAAGGTCTTGTGCAGGTTACTGACACCAGGCTTCGGGAACCACGGAGGTAGCTTGTTTCTTCCTTCCTTAAGTACCTACTCTTTGCCAGCCACTGGACAAGAAAGATACTGGAGATGCCACATGCAGGAAGATAGTCAGTTTTTCTTGGAAAGAAAGCAGGTAACTATAGTTCAGTGACTGTGACAGAGGTAAACCTCGGGACTAAAGGCCTGGAGAAAGACCCCTTGGAAGAAGGGGCTGCTAATCTGAGAACACAAGGACTAGTAAATGTCAGCAAAGCCAAACAGAGGGGTGCAGGCTGTGCCAGGGCCCAGCGGGTAGAAGGCATTTGGTTTGGGGGAGCTGGAAGAAGTTTAACACAGCACAAGTGTTGAGTATGAGCAGTGCAAAAATAAGGCCACAAAGGTAAGCAGGGCCAATCACAGCCCATTAACGTTTTAATAGTTTCCTGTACAATAAACAAGTCTTGGTTTAGCGTTATTGAAAACAGGCTTTCTTTAATTAACAAAATCAGACAAGAAAAATGACGGCAGAGATCAAAGCTTGTGGCTGGCAATACCAATAACTGACACCTGTGTACAGCATGTCACCTTTTTTCAGAAGAAACCAGCGGAAAAAGCTGCTTTCCTCTCATGTAATGCCGAATGGTCCTCAGAGCAGCCCTCTGGGGCTCGAGGACATACAACTAGTCAGTGGAAAAAGTGGGACTCAATCCTGCGTCCCTTGGACATTGGATACTCAGCCTCAGCAGTCAACCTAAGTTCGTAAGATCCTACTGTGAGAAAAGCAGGGTACCTGGTATCTTGAAGGACATAGAAGTCTAAAATCCAGCGCCTTCTTTCTGCACAACTCCTTAACAGCAGGTACCATATGTATTCTACTTATTATATCCCTAGAGTCTAGCAGGCATAGCACCGCGCACACAAGAAGCCCCAAGTACTTAGCGAATGAGTGAACAAACGCTCCAAAATGGTCTGTACACATGTGAGACACTGAGAAGTGCGCACAGAGGCCCCTGGCCCTTTTCATTGTGTTGGAAGCAGGCAGGGGAGGCCATCAGGCTTTTGACTGATTTGCCAAGGACAACTCATTTGGGCTAAACAGTGGACTTTAGCTCATCCAAACAAGAGCAGGAAGCCAAAAATGACTAACTGGATTAGTGACCCAGCAGAGATAGCATCTCCTCGAGAGAGAAGTGAAAATGGTGACCGCAACTCACACAGTATTGGTTGGATTGAAGGAGAGTCCGGCCTTCTGGGGCAATAGGGGCAGAAGCCTCTCTGTCTTTGCGTTGTTTCTGGTTTATGTGTGTGAATGTCCTTAAATAACCCACCTTGCCTGGAGAAGAAAGTGAAGTGTCACACCCAGTTCTGGATTCCACATTAACAACCTCCTTCCGCAGTGTTCAACTTTGCCCTTGAGGTCTTTTGTTTAACTTTTGATTTGAAAAACAGATTCTGCTGTGTCACAGTCTGTTCCATCCTCCCTGTTCCCACCCCCACACCCCCTCTTCTTTTTTGGTTAAAGTGAAATATAGCTATCTCAAACAAACCTCTATTTCCTTTTGTTGCTAAAATATACATCCGGACCTCTTAGTGAATACAGTTTATAAAAGTCCTTTTTAAAAGTTGCTATTTGCATTAGAGTATTTGTTGTTACTAAGGAGTTGAGCCTTCATCAACTCTGTCTTGGTCGACATCATGACCAAAGTTTGGAAAATAGCCTCAGTTTCCTCATTGCTCTCCATGCGGCATAAGAAAGGAAAATGACTGCCACTGTCAGAGGTACCTACTACAATTTAAGGCTTCCTGTTTTTTAGGATGCAGCAAGATAGATATTGTTTATAGTTCATAAAACCTGACTACTGTGAGTATTCCAGAATCCTGGCAGAATGGGATTCGAACTTTCATGGAGCTGTAAATTAAGGGGTGGGAAGTGTGATAGAACTCCTTAGAGAACGGTAAAAAAAAAAAAAAAAAAAAAAAAAAGTCGCGTTGCAATGGTTAAATGAAATTTTATAAGCACATTCAGTGTGGAGCTGTTTTGCATTACATGAGTTGAATACCTTAGAGACGCCACATCTGCAGGCACTTTATTAAATCCTTAGTCAGCACTTTCCAACCTGATGAGATTACTTCTTCATTTGACTGGAGAAAAGGAAAGCTGAGCTCTGGTCCTGGACTGCAGATTTCTTTTGATGTTTCACCTTGAACACTAAGAGAGGACAATTACCCCCATCCCTCCCCGCAGCACATCCCAAACTGTAGAAATTGTGAATGTAACAGAATAATTTTGCTTAACTAGAACCTTTGTGGGAGTATGGATTTATGGACCTCCAAAACAACGATAACTGAATGTTCCTGAGGAAAAAATAGATCAAAGCTCTGTGTTTACTTCCTTAATGTAAATGTATCGAGATAGCATCGTCCTATATTGTATGGTAATACTGGAACTCACTGCAGATAAGGGATAGAGAGATTCCTTTGTAGTCCATCTGGATACAGTAGGTTAGATTAAGGGGCTATAAAGTATGAGGCAGAAACAAAATGAAAACATAAGCTTATGTCAATAAATGGCTGAAGACAATTTTTTGATGCTCCATAAATGAATTTTGTTTAATGTGGCAACATTCTCCCAGTGATTTGCTACTCAACCCCAACAATTTCACCATCTCAGATTTCTTTTATATTTTTCTTGTATGACCCAAGTAGAAAATGCTCAGAATTGTTCTTCAAGCAAGTTTTGAAACTTGCACTGCTTGCATAATGGACTTTGTAAGAAAATATTACAAGAGAAAACTGGGGTTTTCCAAACATTTTCTTGTCTATCTGATGTTATTAATAGTTCGTGGAAGCTTATAGAACTTGAGGGGCTTGTAAATGTGCGACCAGCCCACTCAGCATTAACAGAATCAAGAGCATCTTTAGCTACAAACTGATCATGAGAAAATTTGGTAAAGTGCATGTATTTTTATTATTATTATAACTGTTTATCTGCCATCTCTGCAAATAAATGATTTAATCAAAGAGACCCCATTTAAAAAAAAAAAAAATTTCCTGTGTGGTTCCCCTAACCGACTGACTTCCCATTCTGGAAAGCCTGGTCAAGTAGCTGGGTTAATTGTCATGAAGATTAGTGTGATGTTGAAATAGTACTAATGGTCAAATTACAGAAGTGAAAAAGTTTAAGAATAGGTTTTGGTTGGGGCCTGAAAGGGTTAATTAAGTTTTTTTCACGGGTTATTAAAGACCCCCAACCCAACCCTTCAGGAGTCATATTGACACCCCACCACAGGGCAACTCGCTCCTCTATTGACATGTTGCTGGTCAGAGCACAATAGCCTTCTGTGTCTGCAAATCATTGCTAAAATCATCTCAAGGAAAAAAAAAAAGAGTTTGAAAGCTTTAACGTTAGACAAAAGCCCAAGAGCTGCAGTGCGCAGCTCAAAAACCCAGAGTCAGCAACTTCTATTGATTAAAAACTAACCTTTAAAGTAACTCTGAGAGTGTGTGGTTAGCATTTAAATTTAAACATGTCATGAGTTGATTTGTGTTACTGAATACCAACTCAGAAGGAGTAACATTCACATCGCATTTTTTTTTCTAATTCCCTTAAGCAGCTAAAGTATTTCATGAAATGTCAATAGGGCAAAAAGAAAAAGGGGAGGGGGGGGCTGATGCTGGGCCTTGTAGTTTTCTTTCCCATGCAAATATTCACCCCCCCAAAAGAAAAGTGTGGAGAGTGCAACACAATAATTAGTCCTTTGTCTAACTTTCCCAAGTGCCAGAGAAAGACAGATTAATTAAATATACAACAGTGTTGGTTTTTGGAGTGGGGGTCTTGCTTGCTGTGTAGGCCATAAATTAGGCAGAATAAATACTTCAATGTGTTTGCAGTGGGCCTGCTACGTCAGAGCCACTGGAAGGTTGGTGGGAGGAGAGCGGAGGGTTTCTTGCTAATGATAGTCACGTCTGGGTCTGTCTGGTTGCTCATAGCAACCAGACATGATGTAACACCAGGATGAACTTGAACTTGGGGGACTTGAAAAGAGAACAATAGACCAGAGCAATCAATAAAGCCTATTTCAGTGAAGGATTACAGAGCTGCTCTGGGGTAACCTTGTCGGCAAGGCACACACTGAATAGTAAGATGTGTGAAGAAACTTTTTTTTTTTTTTGCTTTGCTTTTTAAGAGAAGTGCAGAGGCACTGCAGATTTTTGTAGTGCGCTGAGGTTGTGTCCAGAAGCTGTGGTATGGAAAACTGCTCCCCCTGCTGACTCACTGGGTCCCAGGAGCTTGCTTCAAGAACTACTATACACTGTCAGATTTAAGAAGTCGGGAATTTCACAACTGACTTCGAAAGTGTGAGAACAGACATTGTAAGCATTATTCGCCACACCCAAAGTTTGAGACTGTTTTGTCAAAGAGAGAGCGCGGCTCTAACGTGGATCGGAGTCAGCTCTCAGTGGAGCCGACTAAAAGTTTGGAGTTCGCCTCCCTTCTTTCTTTCCCCCCGTCTTTCTTTTGTCCAGTTAGATTTAGGCCTTGTGTGTTTGCCAGGATGATTTCCTTTCAGGACACAAGAGGCTTTATTGTGTTCCTCAAAGCCTGTGGTCAAAGAATAACCTCGAAAAGTATACAGGATGAGTAGTTTTTCGGTTTAGGTTTAAGTTTTTTCAAGTCCTCTGGAAATCAAAGGTAGCTTGTGTGACCAGGAAATCTTATACCAACCTCCATGTAGCTATCATTTCGCCATTTATCCCCAGGATCAAATGAGTCCTTACTTTACCTAATTGAATCTCTTGGATACGAATGAACCTTCATCTGACTGAATCAACCCAAATGTAACCCTTTCTGATACTGTCAACTTAGATTTTGGAAGCATTCACTTTTGCTAGAAGTTGATTTTTCTGTGAATAATGATAAATGTGGTAAATTTGGTAGGATATCTCTAGAGAAAAGTTGGCAAAAGCTATATACTTTTTTATTTCACTTGCGAAATTGACTCTGATATTAGACCGTACTTGGTCACTTTGTTTAGCTAACAGAAAAGAAATGCCAACATGTAAAGTGATATATAAACAGACTGTTGCCCAAAACTAATCACCTAAGATTTATGGAAGGAAAAGGTAACTGGGCCCAGCAGGCATATGGAAGGAAAAAAAATATGAATGAGGGTTATGCAGTGGCCTCATTTGTTTCCCTGAGGACATCATGGTAGCTAACAGGGTGAAACCTTGATACCACTTAATTATTATGTCTTTTTTGAAAATATGGAGCTGAAAGGAGTATTTTATATCATAAAATCTACTTCATGCACATATGAGGGAACTGAGTATAAGACAGAAGCTATGACTTGTCCAAAATCACTCAGCACTCTTGGTGCAGCACTTTTTCCACTTTACCTCCACTTACTCTTCTATCACTATTGATCATCTGTGCCCATTAAGAGAATGTCACAGTAACATCTACAGTGGCTACATCTCATTGAAAAGGAGATGTTGCAAAAATCATCGGAGTACACATGGATCACCACATAAAACCTCTTCCCTGACCCATTCTCCATTCATTCAACGCCGCTTTGTTGAGAACATTCTATCCCGGGCACTGGGATAGGCACTGAGGATTCAATGAAAAAAAAGATGGTCCCATTTCCTGCCCTCCTCTAGCTGTCCCCACCAGACTACAGAATCTATATGTGTATTTCAAGTGGACATAACTACTTTATTTTGTAAGACACACTCAGAACATTAGCAAACCCCAATGAAAACACTGAATTTCAATTTTAGAGGAGTGAGATCAGTTTCAGTGTCTCAAGATTTACTACTATTTGTCATTCCTTCTCTTCTCCCAATGAACGACCCGCCCCCCACGCCACCCTATCTCTAACATTGATCCTGATTTCACAGTTGGAAGGACAACTTCTAAAGATGTCATTTTCTAAATTGCACGTCTAATTGCATTTTTCCTTATGTCTTCCAGTCTTGGTACCTGGGATAAAAGTTGCAGCGTCCCACCATCCACCAGACAGACCACCTGACCCCTTCTCAACTCTGTAACATGGACGCATCCTCAAACCAGCGCGGTTACAACTTCACTGTCAGTGGAAGGGGAGAATCAAATCAACTTGTACATGGAAACAGCAAGCATTATGGTCAAAGAGCAAAGGCCATAACCTTTTGGGATTTTTTTTTTTAACTACTTTAGGGACTGTTGTAATTTTCTCATATGGTGCTGGAAATGGTTGGGCTTTGTAATATTTGAAGTGTTTTCATGGTAGCGTGAGCATTAGGTGATGTGGCTAGAGGAGGTCTGCCCTTGCTCACTGACTTCCGTTGTAACACACTTTCCTTACAGAGCCTGGCTGTTTCACAGTATTTCATGAATTTACCCATACAGGTGTGAGCCTCCTTGAGCAACCAGGAGGCACATGGAGAACTAAATCTTTTGTAGTAGCTGAGATCTGCAATATATAACTTACGGGACAGTCAAAGGGCAATGTTTTTCTGTAACATACTGGAAAAAGAAAATGCAGTTATGTTCCTTTTTTATTTTTTCTTTTAGTTTGGTTTGGTTCAGCAGTCAGCAGTTAAATATATAACATGGCCCGCAAGGACAATGAATCCACTCACATTGCAGAACAATTCCGAAAATGGCAAACTACTACTACTACTATTCAGTTTTTTAAAAGTTTTGAAATGCTGCACTTAACATTTGAAAAAAAAAAACATTTTTTTTCAACAATTTCAATAATGACACACAAATTCACATGGAAATGGGGAAGATGGTCTGTTTTGACAGAAACTGACAGGAATCAATCAAAACAATCGAATTTTGAATTGAGTAAAGTGCAATTTCATTGGATAGCTAAATATCTTTGTAAGATAGAGATTGTTGAAAATTCTATTTTTGTTTTTCAAGTCCTTTCACCCCAGGACTCTAAATTATTGGGGTAAAAAACAGCCTTGCAAGAAAAAGGGGAGCTATTTTTGCTTTTTATGTTTTTTATTGTTAAACTTGTATCCCTTTAAAAACTGAAGGAAAATTTAAAAAAAAACACAAAAAACAAATCTAATGGTGCTTTTACCACAATATGTTAACTACATTAAATGCTAATTAATTATTTTCTGTTATCAAAGCACATAACTAAAATGAAGTCATGGTATCTGTTAATTTTATAAGCTAGAAGTCACTATAATGGATTATGCCAATTCTGAAAATTTTTACATGTATCCGGCAACATAGGATTTATCAGTTATCAGACACTTCATTGTACCAGAGATTGTCCAGAAATTTTAAAGACCTTTGCGCCCCTGAACTGGGCTATGGGAAAAACAAATAAATAAATAATGAAACCAATACTGACACAAATGCTGGTGCCCATTCAGATCAAGGGTACTTGTTAGGGAAAAAAAGTTTGCACCCCCAAATGTCCTGTATCTTATGTAAAAAAAACAACAAAAAAACGACAAAAAAATAACAAAAAAAAAGTGCAAGTGATTTTTCTACCAGACAGCGAAGCACCCCTTTGCTTCCCATGCAACTTCAAGAAGGTTTCCTATACTATACATATATATACGTTCTGGTTGGCAAACCCTGCTGATCAGAGAAAGTCTCTGCATGTTCTAGTGTTAGTAACTAATTTTTATATAGTTAATGTAGGATAAAGTAGAGTGCATTAAGACACAATATTGTAATCCCTACTCTAGGCACTTGCCTTTAAACTATGTTTTTCAGCCCTTCAGAAGGGTTCTACTACTGTCCTATACAATCAAGTAACTGAAATTCTTGGGAAGACACTTTGCTCCTCATCTTTCCCCTGAAACAATGTTGTTTTGTTTTGTTTTTTTTCCTTAATTTGCACGAAAACAAAAATTCCATATCAATGTGCCTTGCCCTGGATAGCGATTATTTGTGGAATTGTTGCACACGCTCCTCTATTGAAAGGGGTTTTTCCCTAGTCAAGCATTTGGAGACACTTTTTGTAAATGTGACTTTTATGTCAGCCATTGTCAGTTTCAACATCTAGAACTAAATAGAAAGTTAGTTGTTCCGCAGATAGGAGTAGTCTTTATTGTCCTCTGTGGTCAGTGGCAGTGCTATTCTGAGATCTGTAGATGCTTAGAATATCAGTATTTTGGATGTTGCTGCATTTTACAATTTATTTGGAGTCTTCCTTTATTCCCTCCCCCAGATATATGAAAATATGCAATACCTGCTTATATCGTGTAGAAAAGCTTAGCGATTATTAATTTTTCTTTTATTTTTTTTATTTGACCAAAGTCGGTGCTGCACTTGACGCAGTGTGTTTTAGGTGTTTGTCTTTGTACTTTTTTTTGTGATTTTTGAATGCACGTGCGCAGGAAGGGCTCCTCTTAGAGAAGCAGTCAAACTGTGAAGCACTAAGCTGACCCTGCTTCAAGCAATTTTGTTTTTACAACTGTTCCTTTCACAAGCAAGCCTTAAAAAAAAAGACAACTTCCTTTTTCTTCAGCTCCCACACCCCATTTTTCTTAGCAGACTGCAGTCAATCCACATTCAATAAAAAGTATATAATGCCCATTTTTATATGCACGTTTTTAAACTTCCAAGTTCTGAAAATTGTTTACTGGTTATCTCTATTTAAGGAAAAAAAAATAAAATAAAACATTTTGGATTTTCATATGTGTCTGATAAGTGGTTGAATAGTCGTTTGGCGCTGTTGTATGGTGTGATTGTCAGTATATGGTGTCACTTCCTATAGCCAGCCAGCATACTTTGCCTTCCCCTATAGCACTTAGCTGGGCATTACTTTATTATGACATATGTGCACTAAAAGAAAGAAAAAAGGAAAAAAAAAAGAAAAAAAATAGCAGCTTTCAGTGCTTCACAGTGAAGGGAAAAAAGCCTAGACAAACATTTTGTCAGAACCTTGCGATAAGCCAAGGTATTACCAGTAAATTGGTTGTATATACAATAAAATTGCACCCTTTTTTTAAAACAAAACAAACTAAGCAATAGTTTGGGCAGTTTTAGTTGTTTTTAGTGAGCATGTTGTAGTCATGACTGCAAAGAGAGAGAATAAACTGCCCACTCAGAAGATATGTAATTTGTATTGTTGTATAGTTTTATTGATTACACTGATTTATTCTACCCTATTTTATAATGCAGGACTTTTGTAATGTTGTTTAAATGAGGAAAAATTTCTGTCAAATTAGCCTAGTGAAACTTCCAATTGTTCATTATAAAGGCAGCGTTCATAGAATTGCTTTTCTTTCTTTCCCGCCCCCCTTTGGGAACTGGATTTAAGTTTAAAACTCTCCTGTTTCCTTTTTTTTTTTTTTTTGTAAGTATTTAAATACAGTTATTTTTTTTCTCTCAATGGTATAGCATATTCCTATGCTTGAGAAGTATAGGTCTACTGAAAAACCATTGTAAATGGATGTTACAGGTATGCTGTATTTTTGAAGGTATTTTGTTGTATTAAGTTTGATGAAGCTAAAATTAGGGAACTCTGAACAGATTTGCAGGAAAAAAATGTTTTAAAGGCTTTAAAACATTAGGGAGGCAGTCTAGGGTGATAATGAACAGGGGTTAAGTATTAAATACACTAAGTTACATTTTTGTTCATGTTTCATTGTCCAGAAAGCAGCAGGAAACTGTAGTTCAGTTGTGATCAAGCAGGAAAAAAGAAACACCAACAATCTGAGTGTTTACCTTTTTAGATTAAAAGCCAAGCGAAGAAGTTTGAGGAAGACTTTGGTACCTGGGGTGTGTAGACTGACAGACCGAGGGCTATCAGCATGTGAAGGCCCAGCCCTTGATTCTGAGACACATTTGAATTTTTTTCTCTTCCATCAAATGGCATTAAAAATATTGGCAAAGATAAGTCCCTCAAGTCACTTTTCATGTTTTTTCTTTGGGAACTGAAGTCAGAGGCACAAACACTAAATCTTATCATTTTTCTATATACTTTTTTTTTTTTTCTGGCCTGTCCCCTGGCCACTAAAATGCTCTTTTTCAGATCCTCTCCCTAATGCCACTCTATCCATCCCAGAGCCCTTTTCTTTCCTTTGAGGTTTGAACTAACTTTTCTGTTTCTTCACACCCAGGTATGACAGTTCGTTAGTGTCAGCTCCTCCCCACCCCAACCCCTCAGCCAGGTGTTGGCTATAGGCAAGCCAACAGGTACATTTCCCAATGCTTGTATTCTTCACTCCCTGACAGTTGAAATGTAAAGGAACCCAAACTTTCCAGAGTCATGGTATTCAGTCAGCCCACAGGAATATGCAAAACCCATCTCAAAAAGTTTGTCTTTCACTTTGCAAACCCTTATCCCCATAGGCTTTGAATTCTATAGTAACAGTGTCATAAAGTATTGACAAAATCTGGATTAAGATAAACATTTCTTCCTTGTGATTTTTTTGGGGGGAGGGAGGAGGGGTTTCTAAGAATGTCATTTAATGTACTTTGCATCATGTCTCTGGAAATATCTTTTGTCCATAGTGGTGGTGGTGGTGGTTTCTTTCTTTCTCTCTCTCTTTCTCTCTCTCTCTCTCTCTTTCTTTTTTTCTTTCTTTCTTTCTCTTTCTTTTCTTTTTTTTTTCTGGTAGCAGGCCTCCATAGAACAAATTTAAAACACAACTGGCATGGTAATGTAAGGAGAGCTTCAGTGGCACCTCACCACCCACCCTCCGAGATATGTCTTTGGACAGTCTCAGAAAGCTGCACTGCCCACCAGCAGAGCTTTCATTCAAATTGGCTTCCAAGGCCAATTTTGTCCTGAAGTCAATGCATGTATTTACTGTTTGACAGTAAACTCGCTCTGCCTTCTCCACGTCCAAGGCTGTGCATTCGTCTAATTAGTGTCGTGTATGTTTTCCTTTTATTTTTTCCAATAAAAAAGCAGTGGGATGAAAATTGCTTTGATATATAGCAGGTAACATTGAAGCTATTCCATAGCACTTAACTGTAGTGAATACTGTGTCACCAATTCTGAAATCAATTTAATGTTTAATGCAAATCCATTACATGGTGCTATTACAGGCTGACAAAATGATTTACACAAATGTGACAACTTGGGCTCAATTCACTCTGCTTTCCAACAGTGTAAATGCATAGCAGTGTTTATCTGCATGAGAACTATGCACTAATCTATCTGAAGAAAAAAAAAACTATATCAACTTTGGTATCTACTTTCCGTTTACTTCAATCCTTGCCTTTTTGGTCATTGTTATAATGCCAGCTTTAGGACAGAAAGAATTATAAGAAAACCAGCATAATACCTGATATATTAAAATGTAGTGCCTGTGAAATCTGTATTATATTGCTCTTCTGAAGTAAGATTTTTCTACACCGGTAGCCTTCGCTGTCTGTCAGTCAGGACCTTCTGGTATAGGTGATGTAAGATAACCGTACAATATTAATGCATGCTACTCCATAATGCTTAGTGAACTGTATGAATATTACTCAAAGTTATGTTAGTCTTTTTTTTTCTGACTTGGTTCTTGTCAGCTAGGTTTAAAGGTATTTCACTGAGAACGCAAATTCTGTCTTTTCTTGATTTCGGCTGTTTTCAGTATTTTGGAGGTATACATTTACTTAAATTCAGTATTACTTGTGTTTTTGTTTTCGTTTTTGTTTTTTGTTTTCTTTTTCCTAGGGGACAAGCATGGGTGTTTGATTTCAGAAATCAGTCCCTGGCAGGACGTTTGTCTAAAAACGACTGTTTCAATTTCAAGAACTCTGCTACAAAGACACTTTGAGAACATTTCCAAGTGAGGGACATTTTCCTTGACCCTCGACTGAAGCTATGCTGATTCTGAAGCATTTTCTTAATGGACAATGTTTAGCCAGGTACCCATGCTTGATCCGTCTTCACACCAGACTTCCTCATATTAAAAGAAAGAAAAAAAAAACGGAAAAAAAAATCTTTAAGAAATCACTTGGCTATTTAGTTTCATGCACAGTTGCAATATTTTCTTCAAAAAAAAAAAAAACTGTACAAATTTTGGGCCCGATTCATAAGAAAAAGAAGTTTGCTATTAACACGGGATTCTTTTAAATATACTTTTTTTTTTGGTCTAAATTTGAAACTATTTCCCAAATTAAATAAATTTCATCTCATTTTTTTCCTTTAACCAGCAACCATCTGAGTTTTATGCCTGAAAGGGTTACATAACCAGATTAGGGGGACGGGGAAATGGGGAACAGATACCGGAAATGCTCAGAAAGCTAAGGGTGACCACCTGCAGCTGAGCATGAGACCAGGGAGGCAGCAGCATTTGGGGGACAGGACCTCGCTTGTGTGCCAGGTATCATGAGTTTCACATGTGGACTCCTTATACTATTTAATTCAAAAAACATAATTTCTAAAATGCGTCTGGACCACAAGAGTATGTGGTGGAAGTGCCACCTCTAATCCAACCAGAACACGGGGTCATGTGATAATGAATTTTTGTATCTCTGTAGTGGTTTTAAGGACAAATAGTGTCCAACCAATTGGGCTGGTTTTTTCCTGCTGTTTTTCTGCTTAACTTCTCAAAATGACAGAAATTTCCCCCTCCCCTTTTAATTCTATTTTTTAATTTTTAATTTTTATTATTTTTTTTAGTCATAGTCTATGAATTAGCACTTATTTTTTTTAAACATCTCAACCCATGGTCACAAGACCACTGCCTGGCTACTTCAGGATGGAGATTGGAGAGGGCTGCCAGCTCCATTCTTTCTCCCTGGTCTCAGACCAGCGTCTTTGCACAGCGAAGGCATTTGGTAATGTCACCACTGAGATACTAATTGAACCCAGAGCTAGAGCTTTATCAAGTTCTAGGAGGTCCTTAGGGAAGACTTTCAAAGGCAAATACACATGCCCCTACCCCATAGCCCTGACCTCTTACCCATAACAAAGTTCACTGCGGACTTTTCCCGCCACCCTTGGAAATCTGTCCACTCAGGATACCTCGGTTTTACATTTCAAATTGTGGGCGGGGAAGAGATTGAACACTTCCAATGATAAGATATCCATTGTGAAACTAAACACCCCCGTGTTAATAACTTGGTTTGACATTTGTTTTTATGAGCCGGGCCCCCTGTGCCTCTAGAATACTTGTATTGACTCTCATAGTTACCCTTTTAGTTTTACTGTGTTCTGTGAAAATTTGTAATTGGTTGAGAATCACTGTGGGCGCCCATTCTTATTCAACTAAATCTCCACAGGTTTTTTGAGCTGGTGTGGATTAGTTTAACTCTTGTATTCAACCATTAGTGCTACCACCTTCTCACATTACAATACAATTACTGGAAGCAAGTACTGCATTTCCTATGCAACAAAAAAGGAAAAATAAAAAATTGCTAATGCTACGGAAGCTGTGTCATCATTTACTTTAAACCATGCCTGGGTGGTTGTATTTGATTGACAGGTACGGGTGTGGATTGGAGGTTCCCCCAGAAGACCGGCTTCCTGCACCATGGAGTGCATGTTATCCTTGGTGGATATCAGGCACATCACGCCCTTCACAGAGTTCTAATGGGCAGTAATGGTGGTTTTTTCACCTACTTAGACAAATACAAGACTTAACACTCACATAGTGCTTATAGTACTGTGTTTCCCTGAAAATAAGACCTAACCCGAAAAGAAGCCCTAGCATGATTTTTCAGGATAACATCCCCCGAACATAAGCCCTAATGTGTCCTTTGGAGCAAAAATTAATATAAGACCCGGTCTTATTTTCGGGGAAACACAGTACGTGCCTGATACTGTTCTAAGCTCTTTAGATAGTGTATCAGTTAAGGCCCAATCAGGAATCAGGAATAGGGTTCACTAGGTTTCCAACAGAGCACTCTGAAGTAGCATAGATATGAATAAGTGTAGGCTATAGCCACTACCCCTGGAGCTGGGGGAAAGAGGAAAAATTGGGTCACTAGAACCTAGGAAGCCCACACAGCTGATATTAGGGTGTTTACTGAGACCGGTCACCATGAGGGTGGGGGGTACCGCATGACTGGTACTCAGACTTCTGAGAGGATGTGGGGAGGTGGGTGATATGACCGGGGAGAAGGACATAGGCAACATAATTAGTACTTCTGAGGAGGCAAGGCATGGCGGGTGCTGAGCTAAAAGGCACTGGAGACTCTTGGTGCATCCATCCTCTGCTGCTGTCACATTGTGGACAGGAACTGAAACTGGAAAGAAGTCCCTTCTCTTCCTTCCTTCCTCCTGCTAAGCTCCTGCCAATGTCTCTCATTGGCTGGATCTAACCTCAGCCATCTAGCAAGGGAGTCTGGAAAATGTACTGAGAAAATTACTAGCCCCACAGAAAAGTATAGGAGAGTGGGTTTGGAACCAGAGACACTAAGTAAGTAAATGGCACATATATCTTAATCCATTTAACCCTCACAACCACCCTATGAGGTAGTTACGACTTTTATCCCCATTTTACAGATGAGGAAACTGAGGCAGCGAGAAATTCAATAATTTACCCAAGGTCATAAAACAAATGACAGGTGGGATTCTAATCTAACAGGTCTGGCTCTAAATTTCATCCTATAATCACTACAACATATTGATTCAATTATTTATTCAATAAGTATTTTTTGAGTACCTATTATGTGCCAGAGACTGTTCCAGGGACTAAGGATATTAAGTAGATCAAAACTGGGCAACTATTCTTGTGAAGTATACAGTCTAGTGGGCAAAATTGCATTATTCAAATAAACACAGCAAAGGTAAGCATGGAGTTGTGATAAGTACTATAAAGGATTTACATTGCCGTGAAAGCCTATTGAGACTAGTAGGACAGATAGAAATTAACCAGGCAAATGGTGAGGGTAAGGGGTGGGGGAGGGTGGAGGAGAATGTTCTAGGCAGAAGGAACAGCCTGTACAAAGAGCATGTAATAAAATGGAACTTTCCACCTATGAGGGATGGGAAAAAAGGCCTGTTTGGATGAAGAAGAGAAAAGGAAAGGAAATAGGATACAAGATGAAGCCAGACATTTAGGTCAAGATATTGCATGGCCTTACAGGCATATTAAGGACTTTTGTCCTACCCGCTAAGAGCATCATAAAACATGTATCAGTCAGATTAGGCTAGATCTGTGTATGCTGTGACACAAGTCCAAAATCTAAGCAGCTTACAACAAAAAGGTTTACAACTCATTTTGCATGCTGTAAAGTGTTGCATGAGGCCTTTATACAGAATCTCCTCATTCTAGGACCCAAAGTAAAAAGCAGCTACCATACGAACCACTGCTGGATGTGTTAGCATGGGGAACAAAGGAGCATGGCAAGGCAAGCACTGGTATTTAACAATTCCGCCTGGAATTGACACACACTACTTCCACTCACATTTCACTGGCCAGACTGTGTCATGTGGCCATGCCTTGGTTCAACAGGACCAGGAAGGAAAATCCTCCCTCAGGGAAGGCTACAGACATTCTTATGGTTAGTCTGAGGAGAGGAGATGCCACGTGGAGATGGCCAGCGAGAAGGCTACTGCAGCGAGAGGTGATACAGCTGGGCTGTGGTGCCATGATACAGTGGAAGAGAAGTGCGTAGATCAGAGAGATTAATAAGGATATTAATAGCTACTGCGTATTGAGCTCTTATGTGCCAGGTGCTATAGGTGATTTTGTGACTCAAGGACATCTCTGACTCGTGAATAGAGCAATTCCGCACATCCATGCCTTAAGTTAGAATCAGTTACTACCAGGTCTGCTACCTGGCCAAGAGCAGACACTTTGGTTTTCATTATTTGGAGTTCAAAAATTGGAATTAAAGTCAGCCAACACCAGTCCTTTACTGACATACTCTGAGACAGATCATGTGTAGGTACAGGGGTCAGGGGTCAGGGATGAAGGCCATACCAAGAGCAAAAGCACCAACTCCGGCAAAGGCTGCTTTGGTGGAATCTTGGCTCTGTATTTTATTAGCTCTGTGGTATTGGCAAGTGCCTCAGTTTTCCCCTTGGTAAGATGGGAATAATAATAAGAGCACCTAACTACCTCACAGGCTCTAGTGAACAGTTGATGAATTAACATTTGTAAACTTACTAGCAGTGGCCTGGCACACTGTAAATGCTATGTACATGAATGCTGTAAAAATAAATAAGCTGTTCCACAATGTAGCGATAAGGCATTCTTTCCATGCACTGGTGGCATAAGCTTTCATATTTGTCGTTTCCAGGCCTCCCTTTTGGTGAATTATGAAAAAAAACTTTCATCCAATACCTGCCTCAATTAAGTGGGAAGAAATAGCATAAAAAATATAGTCAAAGGTTTGAGGACAGACATACTTGGGTTTAAATCTCGGTTTCTCATTTAATTAGTTCTGTGACATTAGGGGCCTCAGTTTGCCTGTATATAAAATGGGAAGAAGGATAGATCTACCGTATGAGATCATTAAGAGGGCTAAATGAATTATGCATGCAGAACACCTAGCACAATATCAACCACATAACTATTACTATTTGCAACCTTGGACTGGTACATTTGGTGCTTCCCTAAGGAAAGAAACCCTGACACCCAGGAGGGCAATATTGTATAGTGGAAAGAAGCCTGGATTTGAAACAAGAAGACTTGGCTATGAGTCCCACTTCCACTGTTTATTGGCCATATGATATTAAACAAGTTATTACACCTCTCTCCGAGTCTCAGTTGAGAGAGGCCCAAATGGCTTAATGAACACAAATGAGAATGTGCTGGAAGCACAATTCCAGCACCAGACACTAAAGTAGATTGAACAGAACCCAGCTAGAAGGCCCTACCTGGCTGTGGTTCCTGTTTCCTTCAACAGTATTAACTGCCAGGGAAAACTGTTCTCCTCAGGCAGGGAAAGTAGACCAAGAGAAGTGGTACCAGTCATCATTTTAACCCTTCAAGCTCTGGCTCCTTGATAAAAAGACATGCTTAAATTGTAGAGGTCTTACTGGTCTTTGAGAAACAGGGCCTCCCTTGACCTATAAGGAATGAACTAGCTTCTATTCATCTCTGAAATACATATGCCCATTCTACATTCACTTCCCATCTGGCACATTCAGCTTGAATTTCAAGGTCATTACAGTGAGTCCTGGTAAAACAAACAAAATGTAAATGTATTTCTGCTATCAGGTTTAAATTTTTCTATTATGAAAAAATACAACATAGAACTGATTGTTACTTTCAATGGACTCCTACCCCGCCCCCCATACCCCATTCACTTCTTTACCACTCCCACATTATTTCGAAGCAAATCTCAGGTATCATATATTTCATCCATAAATATTTCAGAATACATCTCTAAACAACAAAGACTTCTATAAAAATATATTAAAATACCATTTTCACACCCCAAATATCATCAAATAACTAATCGTTATGCAACTACTCTCAACCGTCTCATGATTTTTTTAAGTAGTTTTTCGAAATAAGGTCCATATACAAAGTTATATTGAGTTGAACGTGCCATCTGTTTCCTGCTGGAATCCTGACTGATGGAGTGATCAAGCCAGCATGGGCTTCCAGAATCTCTCTCTTCAAATTCCAGCAGAGCCTCAGATTTATTCCCATGGTAGATGTCAAAACAGTAAATCTTTCCATCTTAGTTTATCCTAGATTCAGAAGGCTGGACTCAACCTTCAAAGGTCGCTGAAGTCTATTTCCCTGCTTCCAGCTAGGAACCCCACCCCACCCCACCCCCGACTGCTCCTGTCAGAGGGAAGTAAGTATATCTTACTTTGAAGATCTCCAGGTAAGGAGATACTATAACTCATTCCAATGTCTTCATACTCCCTGCCTGATAAATCTTCCTCCTGTCTAACACAAACCCCTCCTGTTACAGGTGAAGCCTGTTTCCTTTGTCTGCTCCCTGGCACAAGCTGAACAGAAAGATCCTTCATTGTTTGAAAATAGGCATTAAATCATCTTTACCCTTCTCTAACTCTGAAGTGCAGATCAATGAAAGCAGATCATCTGCTCATGCTAGTCTGAAACCTGGATGTTCCCGGAGAATCCTACCCTGTAACAAACTCCTGGAAGAATGAGTTCTAAAAGGTTTGTCAGAAGGAGGAGGGAGGGAAAGATGGAGCCCAAACCTCCGCTGAAAGATGGCTGACTGGGTTTTGGACAGAAGTGATGGGAATTCTTCTCCTTTGATTTACCTGTCTACTTGGCCATTTACCCTCACCTGGTATTCTGACCCTGAACTCTGGAGGGTGCTAGTTTGCTGGTAGTTCCTGGCGCTGGTCCACCTCTGCTCCACCTCTGCCCTCTGCTTCTTCATCCATCTCCACCCAACTGTGCTTTCACTGGATTGAAACTGAGCCATCCAGGAACGAGGAACAGCAAAATACTTAGGATCTGATAAAATAAACCTCAAAGCCCACAGACCATTGTTTTAAAATAAATTTTATTAAATTTCAAAATTCAGTAAATAAATTTTGAATTTCTCCCCACCATGCAAAAAAAAAAAAAATCCCAATTATATATTTTAAACTATTTATGTAGATTTCTAAAGTGTTCTCCAACCTGACACGCTTTGTTTCCATTCCTACGTTGGTAAACATATTCATGCATGGCCTGTTTCATTCCTATCAAGGCATAAATGACCTATATATCTGCCTCTACTTCTGTCAGTTAGATGCCCAGCTGTGAAACCTGAGAGTCAGCACAAGAGTAGGTGCTTGGCTGTGTCATTGGGTCAGCCCATTTAATCATTTAATCCTCCCAGTAACCCAGCAAAGTGGATGCTATTAGTCCCGTTTAATACGTGAAGAAATTTTAAGACATAGAAAAATTAAAATCACCCAGCTAGTAAGTATGAACCACAAGGTTCACCTCTGAGCCCTGAAAGCTGAGTGAAAGCTATTTAGACAAAGAGAAGTGCTACCAACTAATGCTGTAGGATATTTATACCCCAAACGTGCATATAATTAGGATTTGTAATTACCTCACAACCCTTAACTTTTTTCAAAATAGTCAGAGATCTGAATAATTTTTAGCACCACTTGAGTGTGCTTTATAAATATTTTGAACAATTCTTGTCCTTTCAGAGTGGGTGGTCAGTATATGAACCATCAACAGAACCATTGATTACCCTGAGCAATATTTACAGGGAGTGTGTGGTCTGCAGTGGGCTAAGTGGGGCGTATGACGCTGGAGGACACACAGCCACATCTATCACACAGGGCAACTGGAGTTCTCATCCTCTGAGAGCTCCTGAGAAGTTAAGTCAGGACAAATCCTCAGTCATGGCAGAAAAAGCCAGGTATTTGTCAATGGCATAACAGGGGAAGTCAGAGATTCACACTCTCACTGTGGCACTGTCCCTTTGAGTGACCTGAGCCTGTGGTCTCCTGGGATTGACAATACACAGGATCTGGACATAGGGTCCAGTTTGGAGCTTAGAGGTAATGCTTTGAGACCTGGCTCAGCAGGTCTGGGTTAAAATTGTTCCTCTGACACTATTACATGCTGATTCATCTTAACCATTTCATCTCTTAACCTCAGCACTCCTCATTTGTTAAATGGGAGGGCGGGGTTCTCACTGGGTGAGAAAAGTCCTTGGTAAACAAAGGAAGGCCATATACAAGTTGACCATTGGATTTTAAGGGCTGAAGAGATGGTGTGCCTGGAGTCAGCCTACGAGAGTTGTGCTGGCTCTCGTCATTACGATCCTCACTCCCTCTCCCTACCATCTCGTGACCCAGCTGCTCAGTCCAGAAAACACAAGAAAGGGCCCTCTGCACTTTGGTCCCTGTGGCTCGCTTCTACTGAGATTCTCATTGGTTAAGCCTCGGTTGTCCTTTTGGAAAGTGGGCAGTTCTGTTGCTTCCAGGCCAAGCTGAGCTGGGGGGGCTCTTTAGCCAAAGCGTTGGACCTGCGATGCATAGAGTCCAGCCCCTCTGCTCCACAGGCAGCATCTTAATGATTCTGTGAAAGGGGTCCAACTGTAGTAGAACATCCCTGACTTCCGCTTTCTCAGGTTCTCACAAAAGGTCACGGTGGCCTCTTTCACCTCTTCAATTTCCTTAACCCATCTTTTTGAGGCTGTATTCCCAATAAATTAGTAGGGTGGAGTGTTTTTTCTGGGCACCTAGCAGCTATGTTTCTTGGCCTTGAAACACAAAAACGTGGTAATGACTCTCTGAGGCTAGGGAACTCAGGTCAGGAAAGCTCTGCTAGCTTCTTGGGATGAGAGAACCAAAAATATCTTCCTTATTTCTGGATCGATTATAATAATGAGAGCAAACTTCAAATTAGCATCTCTATAATCGGCCTGTATTCGTGAAGACAAAGTGCCAACCACTGTGCTAAGTGCTTCCATTACAACTATTATCTCATTAGAATTAAAGGTAATAAAATAATCTGTGCATCCTGAGATGCCACAAAAACATTAATGACATATGCTCCCACCTGCTCCCTTGGGGCCACTCATTGCTTGTCACCCCTACCTCCCCCCAAGGAAACATACATAAATTAAGCTGGAAGGGAACTGATTGCTTTGAACAGAGCCCATTCCAAAGCCAAGACCTGGGCTTCCATACAAAAAGCTCAAGGAGCACTTGTCCGACTTTAATTTGTAGCGACTTCTGAAGAGATCAAAATGTTTTCCTCCCTTATCCAGGAAAGGAATGATAAACGGGCTCTAAGCAGAGAGAGGTGGCAAGAGTTTTAGAAGAGAGATGTGATGTTGAGAATTTCATCTTGTGCTCCCCCTGTCCTGATAGTGGCGGGGAGGGGAGGCTGGGGAAGGCAGGAAGGCACATCAATACAGGAGAGTCCTGAGGGGAGAGAGGGGCACAATAGGAGAGTAGCATGCCCACGCTGTCTTGATGGAAACATGGACATTGGGAGAGTGGGCCTGTGCACCATTGTGATGCAGGGACTCTAGTCCTGCTCCCCCGCACAAGAACGCAGGACATGGTGAGTCCAAAAATGAACACCCATGGAGCCATAGATAGGGGAGTCATACCACTATATTCTAGCTGGCGGCTGGGTTGGAGACACAGGAAGAAGGAGCCACACGATCCACAGTCTGCCGTCCGCATTTCTGCCGACCAACCAACCCCACTTGCTAGCTGCAGTCCTCCGTCTGCTTCTCTGCCAACCAACCCAGCCACATAGCCATGGCAGTTATATTAGTGGCTAATGGCTAACTGGTTACAGCTGATGGCCATCTACTACCCAAGCCAGCACCTTTCCACGTGAGATCAAGAGCCTGGAAAATGCACTCCTGGTTCTCTCCCCACACTCCACCCCTAAAGGGTCTCGCCTCACAATCTATGCAACAAGTGTCTCCTGCAAAGTGCCCTGTGTCAGAAACCTGGAGGTGGATGCAATATCTTGGGTGCAGCCAGACTTCCTGAGCACAGCCAGGGTTTCTCAGGGTATCACCAGTCTTTCTAAGCACAGCCAAATTTCCTGGGCACAGCCAGGGTTTCTCAGGTACCGCCAGTTTTTCTGGGCACAGCCAGGGTTCTCAGGGTATCACCAGTCCTTCTAAGCACAGCCAAATTTCCTGGGCACAGCCAGGGTTCTCAGGGTACCGTGCTGGAACAATAGTGGCTCATAGCCAAGATGCTTACATATTCTCGATGGCGGCCGGTCGAGACACAGGAAGTAAACATCTGTCTGTACCCCAACAAGGGGTCTTCCTGTACCAGTCTCACTGGCATCCAGGTGAGTCAAAGAAAGCAAACATCTGCCAGTTCCACCACACGGTGGCACGTTCCCAAGCAAACAGTCAAGCGGTCCATCAAATCAGGGATGGAAGGCAATTCCCCATAAACCACAGTCATTCGCCAGAGCCTGCGTTGGCCTCACAATGTATGCCCTCTCTGCAGGGCAAGGGCTCCAAGTCCTCCCCAACCTGGGGGTGAGGGACGACCTTGACCTCACCGGCATCCTCCACTGAGGACTCAGCAAGTGTTTCCTCCTGGGACTACAAGTCCCGCACCTCAACTGCCTCAGCAAGCGCTTCCCAGCCCACAGGGCCCCAACGACCCTCACTTTCTCTGGCCTATGCTGGTTGGAGAACCGTCCATGTCTTCCCACCCCTCCACGGGTGTCCACCTCCCAAGAACAGTGGCCATGGGGCACTACACACTGTGTAGGGGCCACATGTCCTCCTGCCCAGAGTCAGATGTCGTTCCTACCTGGTCGGAATCCTGATGGCTGCGCCAGGTATCCGAGTGGGTGGTGGCCCCGGTGTAAGATGTCCACAACTCTAGGAGCCCACGGCAGAAGCAGACCACCAAAAGGAAGATGCCGCTTGCTTTGGCCAATAGGGTGGCGTGCCATCCGGAGGCTTGAGAGGACCACCAATTCACCGAAGGGTCACATTTCTCCCCAGCAGATCGCGTTTCCTCTTCCTGGCGCTGCTCCTCAAGGGCTTCCTGAGACTGATTATTCATACGCACAAACTGCTCTACTGCCCTTTGGAGAGTTTTGGTTGGCACCATACCCTGCTCGCTGCGCCATGTGTCATGTGGGGTGGCATACGGGGTCTCTAGTCCTGCACCCCACACAAGAACACAGGATATGGTGAGGCCAAAAAATGAACCCCAATGGAGCCATAGATAGTGGAGTCATACCACTATATTCTCGCTGGCGGCTGGGCTGGAGACACAGGAAGCAGGAGCCACACGATCCACAATCTGCCATCCACTTCTCTGCCAACCAACCCAGCAACGAAGCCACGGCAGTTATATTGACGGCTAATGGCTAACTTGTTACAGCTGATGTCCGACTAGTCACAGCTGATGGCCATCTACTACCCGAGCCAGCACCTTTCCACATGAGGCCGAGAGCCTGGAAACTGCCCTCTGGGATTCTGTCCCCACAGTCATCTACAAGAGGGCAGCTGGCGGGGCAAAATGGTGCACAACAGAGATGCTCATGAATGGACCCCTGGGAGCAAGGGAGGAAGAGGTGTCCTCCGGGTGAGTCACTCATACCAGTGATTGCCCAAGAGCTGAAGGTTCCCTAGATGGAGCAACCCCCAGGTATCATCTGTGACAAGAGATGAGGGACAGTAGCATCTCTGGCAACATAACAATAAGACACAGGGGAGACTGAAATGTACCCCCCACCTTTACCCATTGCTGCCCAGCTGTAGTCACCTGTGTGCCCCTAGCATTGGAACCGACTGCAGAGAGGGGAGAGAAGGAACTGGAAATGGTTTTGAATGGGATGTGGACCTAGTAATTCTAAATTTGACAGAAGTCACTGATTGGCCTGAATTCAACCAAAATGTCTAGATTGAGTTGCCTACAGAAAGACAGCTTGGAAGCTGAGAATCAGAAATGAAAGCGAGTTACATGTTTTACATGCCCAAATGATCACTGAGAAATTGCAGACCCTCCACATGTATGAGGAAGTACAAGTAAAAGGAGCCCTGCCCCAGATCGTGGAGGCTGACTCCCTTCTTGGGATGGGAGAAGGAAAAAAACCCTCTCATTGCTTTGACTTTCCTGTAGCAGCAAGGGCAAACCACAAATAATATCTGAGTGAATTGATCTGAAAAAAATAGTGAAGATAATGGCAATTGCTACCAAAATTGAGAACCGTGTGCCAGGCATTTACCAATGTTATTTTACTTAAACCAATGAAAATACTGCCTGCATCACACCAGAGATATTATTCTGCCTAATTTAGGTGGGAAAGAGGACTGTGCCTTCCAATTATTCTTCCCTAGTAGGCCCTGCATCTCAGAGTCCCTATCAGCTACGATGAGAAAGGTCAGGACGGGAGACCAGGTGCTTGGAGGTGTAAGACTCCTAATATGAGTGATGCCCTACCTCCTTATCCTGCTCTTCTGACAAACAAAACCCCTGAACGCTGCATCCCCATTGAGGTAGACCGGATCAAAGAGCTTAGGGACAGTCAGTTAGGCACTTGCTGGGACGTAAAATTTAAGAGAATGCCAAAAAACTCAGTAATTAAGGTAATGGTATAGTGCGAATGTTTTTTCAATAAAAATTAATGCAAAAGTACTCATAATGAACAAAATGTCAAAATTTCAAATAAAGACAAGCTCTTTTACTGATTTTTCCTTTTGTCTTGGGCTCCAGTATGGCTCGACATGTCACTATGCCTCATCCTAGAAAGGAAAAAGAAAACTATCTTTAGTCACAGGTCACATGACTGTACATGAGGAAAATGCAAAGAATCTACAAAAAAGCTAAGTAATAAATGAGATTTGCAAGTGTATTTGTCTGCTCAGGCCGCTATCACAAAGTACCAGAGACTGGGTAGCTTAAAAAAACAGAGATGTATTTCTCACGGTTCTGGAGGCTGGGAGTCTGAGACCAGGCTGCCAGCAAGATGGGTTTCATTCTGAGGCCCCTTCTTCTGGCTTGCAGGTGGCCACCTTCTCTCTGTGTGCTCACGTTACCTGTGTGGGCTCAGCAGAGAGACAGACAGCAAGCTCTCTGGTTTCTCTTCTTATAAGTGCATAATCCCATCATGAAGGCCCCACCCTTATGATCTCATCGAACCCTAACTATCTTCCAATGACCCCATCTCCAAAAACCACCACATTGGAGGTTTAGGGCTTCGATATATAAATTTTGGGGGGACACAAACATTGAGTGTATAACAGCAAGGTCATAGGATGCATGATCAATATACAGAAATCAATTATATTTTTATGTAATAGTAATTAACAACTGGAATTCAGTGTTTAAAGCACCATTTATAATAGCACCCCTCATAAAATACTTAAATATAAATCTAATAAAATACGTTCAGGGTCTGTATGGTAAAAAACTATAAAACACTGATGAAATACATTAGATAAGATACACCATGCTTTTGGATTGAAAGACTCAATACTGTTAAAATGTCAATTCTCTCCAAAATGATTTGTACAGTCAATACAATCTCAATAAATATGTCAGCACAATTTTTTATAGATATCAACATTCTGATTTCAAAACTTTTATGGAAAGGCAAAGTGACTAGAATAGGCAAAATGATTTTGAAAAAGAAGACCAAATAAGAGGTTTCACACTATCTAATTTCAAAACTTACTATAATGCTACAGTAATCTAGATAGCACAGTGTTATTGGCAAAAGAATAGTTCCATAGATCAATGGAACAGAATAAAATCCAACAATAGATTCATACAAATACAGTGAACTGATTTCTGACAAAGATGCTAAGGTAACTCAGTGGAGAATGTATAGTCTTTTCAATGGATAGTGCTAGAAAATTGGACATCCATATGCAAAAAAAGGAGGCAGAGGAGGACCTCGATGTATACTTCACACTTTGTATAAACTGTAATTCAAAATGAAATATAAAACTAAATGTACAACCTACATTTATAAAATTTCTAGGATAAAATATACTAGAATATCTATGTGACCTTGAGTTTTGCAGAGTTCTTAGCTACAACAGCAAAAGCATAATCCATTTTTTAAAAATGATACATTGGCCTTTATTAAAATTAAAAATTGTTCACTTGTCAAAAGACATTGTCAAGCAAAGGAAAAGAAAAGCCACAGACCAGGAAAAATATTTTCAAAGCATATATCTGACAAAGAACTTGTGTCCAGAATATATGAAGAACTCTCATAAATCAATAATAATAAAACAAACAACCTAATTAAAAATAGTCAAAAGATTTGAACATACACGTCATCAAAAGAGAATGGTAAATTTTATTGCATGTAAATTAAAAATAATTTTTTTTTAAACTTAAGGGATTTAGCTAAACCATATGTACATAACATTTTATAACTTTGAATACATATGTTAGCAAATAAAAAAGGATAAAATCAATGCACTAAGGATTCAACTCAAGAACTTTTAGAAACCACTAAATTATGCCCAAAGAAAGTAGAAAGAAGGCAAAAATAAACAGAAAAATATAATAAGAGATTAAGCAAACATACAACAGAGGTCAACAAAGCCATAAGTTGGTACTTTGAAACAAACAATAAAATTGAATGCTCTGAGGAGAATAACCCAATAAAAGAGGAGCTTAAATGCATAAATAATCAATGTCAAGAATGAAAAGGGGACATAACTATAGATAAGGTGGTCATTAAAAATAATATAAGATGTTTATAAAATACTAGTTTTATCCCAACCAATGGGAAAATATAGCCAAATAAATATTGGACAAATTCCTTAGAAATCCTGACACTAGGCTAAATAGAAAATATGACCTGTCCTATTAAAATGAAAGTAATAAAAACCTTCCCACCAAGAAAACTCTAGGTCCTAATATAGGTCCTAATATCTCCAACAGAGGCTTCTACTAAATACTTAAGGAAGAAATGTTAATAGTTTGTAACTCTTTTAAAGAATAGAAAAAGAGAGGCCCCTCTAACGATTTTACCTGGACACCAAAACTTAACAAAGATATTATGGGAAAGAAACATTATAGACCAATCTCCTTCATGAACATAGATGCAAAAATCCTAAACAAAATATTAACACTGAATCCAGCTTTACAGTAAAAGGAACAGACAGCGCAGCTGGTTTTGTTGTATATCAATAATGCAAGATTAACTTCGTGTTCAAAACTCAAAGTAATTCACCATATCAACAGAATAAAGGAGAATGCTTGCTTGTGATAAATCACTGAGCTATAGATTTTTATGTTATGTACTTGCCTGTATTTGTATTCTATTTCACAACTTAAAAATAATTATATAATGAAGGCACTTAAGCCGACTAAGCCCCCTTATCATTCATACATCTTTGACAACGAGAGATACGCAGTTTTACAAAGTGCATTGTATGGCTGAGCTTGCGCGCAAGAAAGAGAAATCCTCAGGTTCTAGGACAGCTGCATCTGGGGATGCAGCCGGAGCACCTAATGAACCTGGGGCAGCCCAGCAGGTGGGGGTTGGAGGCCTGGGTGCCAGTACTGGTGACAGGGGCTTGGGTGTTACTGCCAGTGCTAGTGTGGGGTATGAGGAAGATTAAGAGCTCAGTTTCACACCTTTTCAGCCACGGATGCATGTGAGACATTGAAGTCAAGAAGGCAGTTGGTGGTTAAACGTCCGTAGTGCAGGGACAAAAGGTAAGCTAGACATTGAAACTTGGGAATCTGGCACATGGGTTGGGTTTAAGGACTGTCTTCAGGGCCTTGAACCCCATAGCACTCTGTGCTTTCCTTTACTGTAGCACTTGCCCCACTAATACTGACATTTTCCACCTATGTATCCATCTCGCCCTCTAGACTCAGGGCAGGAAACATTTCTGTATCCTCCGTGCTAAGTACAGAAAAGATATTCCACAAACATACTGTTGGTGACTGTGTCAAACCACAGCAAGCCAAGGAAAATTTGACCAGGTTATAGACATGCTGGAAAAGCAGGTGAGCCAGGATGTGTTGGAAAAGGGAGAGATGGGCCACCTGGGAAGCCTCAGAGGAAGAAGTGATGTTGGAAACATACAGGAGCCATTAGAGAAGGGTAGGTTGGTGCCACCTGGGGTCCTCTTCCTTCAGAGTTTGATTCTCAGACATGGTTTGGTTGATGGATGGGTTTGGAAAGTCCCTCCACCTTGAATCACCCTGCCCTCTTGCACTCTGGCCCTGTGTGCCCACGGGAATATGATAGGAACAACCCACACCCTAACGTGGGATCCAAATTCCTACTTCTTTTGTCATCAGAGCTTTATCTACTCTACTGTAGCAAGTCAGGGTGTCTCTGTCCCTTCAGTCCATAAACCTGCTTTCAAATACCTTGAGCCACCTCTACCTGGGTCTGTGGAAGATCACTAGAGTCCCTCCTTTCTGAGGAAAACTACCAGCCAGCTGATGAAAGACACATCTCCACTGCAACAAAGCGCTTGCCCATGCCAGGTGCGTGCAACAAGAGTGGTTGCCTGACTCACCCTTCTTTCTGAATAACATTTGGTATCATTGTCAATTCCCTTGGAACCCTCAGCCTCACACCCGGACACCTGGGGCGGGGGTGGGATGGGGGGGGCAATGTGCGTGTGCGCCAGGATCACAGGCCAGGGGTGGGTTCTTGACCTACTTGCTTTTAATCCCCATGGAGGCCAAGACATTACCAGAAACAGCCCCAAGCCTGACTCCTTTTGAAACCGAAAGGAGACTCAGGAAGATCAGGGAGCTATAAGCGCCTTTTAAATAACCTGAACACAGAACAAGGAGCCATAAATATAATGGTACCTAAAAAGGAAGAAAGATTGTTACAAAATAATCATACAGAGAATATGTTGCAGACTGTAGCATGCAAATAACCTTGGCATAGAAAAAAGAAAACAAAAATCCCTGAAGAAATTGACCAAGATATCACACTGTGTCTTCCCAATGGTCTATTTGTGTATGCCTATACTATTTTCCAAATAAGTCTATAACTTATTAATGCCTCTTCTATGTATATCTTGGAAAATACCAATACACATTTTCTTAAGACATACCATGGATGTATTTATTATCTCGTGTTCTAATTTGGCAGACTGACCTGGCACTTCTTAAATAATTATAACAGCAAGAGAAGCTCCTGCTACATGAGTTCAGTGCTTTCCCTGCCAGGCATGGTGTTCATTGGGTTAGTAATGCGCAGGTTGTAACCTTGGTGATAGCTGTGTCCTGAAGTGGGGGCAGAAGCCAGATTGCAGGGGGCTGTCCAATGAGACAGGGCAGGAGAATGAAATGTAAGAGCAAACTTGTTCAGGACGTCTGGTTGTATACGGGCAGCCACAGGAAAGGGTTTCTGTGAGGAGGTTGTATTTGTTGGCTTGGACTGCCTTAACAAAATACCACAGACTGGGTGGCTGAAACAACAATTTATGTTCTCATCGTTCTGAAGGCTCAAAGTCAAAGGTCAAGGTGTCAATGTGTTTGGTTTCCTTGGAGGCCTCTCTCCTGGACTTGCAGATGACCGCTCTCACTGTGTCTTCACATGGTCCTCCCTCTTCCTCTTCTTAGAAGGACACCAATCAGATAGGATTATGGTCCACCAGGAAGCCCTCCTGTTGACTAAATCACCTCTTTAAAGGCCCTTTTCCCAAATACAGTCATGTTCTGAAGCATTGGGGGTTAGGATTTCAACATATGAATTTCTAGTGGAACACAATTCAGCCCAAAACAGAAACCAGGAACATTTTTGTTTGTTTCTTTAGTAGGTAAGAGACAGGATTTTTAAATGTTGTGGAAAGACCTTAAAGAGAAAGAGAGAACAATTGATAGAGGAAAAGCCCTAAGGCTGGGGAGGGCTAGATGCAGGATTCAGGGGAAGGGGCCCTGGGCAGGAGGAAGGAGATCTCTTCCACTGCCAACGGAGGGCGGGAACAGGCAGTGCAGGTACAATCTGTTTCTCTGTAATTGGCTGTGAGAAGCTGGTGAGTTTTGTGGAAGAGTGTCTGGGAGCATTAACTGGAGACCTGAAGGCAGTTTGGCCACATGTGTCAAAAACTTTTAAATTGTGCATGCAAATTGACTTAGACATTCCACTTCAATAAATGTATCCCAAGGAAATACTTAGGGGTGCACACCAGGATCTAGTCATAAGAATGAGTAGACAAACAGAACCACAGTATTGTTTAAAATTTTAAAAAGAGCAGAAACCAACCTCAATATCCACCATGGAGGGCTAATTAAGCAAAGTAGGGTACCTTCTTAAAATATTACACACATATTTATAGTCAATGTTATTGACTATATTCCCTATGCTGTACTTTACATCCCCGTGACTGTTTTGTAGCTACCAATTTGTATTTCTTAATCCTTTCACCTTTTCCACCCTGCCCTCAACACCCCTCCCATCTGGCAACCATCAATTTGTTCTCTGTTTCTATGAGTCTGTTTCTGGTTTGTTTTGTTTGTTTGCTTTGCTTTTTAGATTCCACATATAAGTGAAATCATGTGGTATTTGTCTTTCTCTGTCTGACTTACTTCACTTAGCATAATACCCTCTAGGTCCATCCATGTTGTCACAAATGGTAAGATTTCCTTCTTTTTTATGTCTGAGTAATATTCCATTGTATGTATATACCACCTCTTCTTGATCCAATCTTCTGTTAATGGACACTTAGGTTGCTTCCATATATTGGCTATTGTAAATAGCGCTGCAGTAAACATAGGGGTGTATATATCTTCGAAGTCGTGTCTTGGATTTATTTGGATAAGTACGCAGAAGTGAAATTGGTCATAAGGTAGTCCTATTTTTTATTTTTTGAGGAACTTCCATTCTGTTTTCCATAGTGGCTGCACCAATTTACAATCCCACCAACAGTGCACAAGGGTTCCCTTTTCTCCAAATCCTTGCCAACACTTATCGGGGGATTACTTCATAGTTAGCGTGAATATCTAACCACTATGGTGTACACCTGAAACTAATATAATATTGAATGTCAACTGTGATTGAAAAATATTGTTGAATAAATGAATGAAAAAAATGTAGCGCACATATTTGTAGTACCCTGAGCGTGCCTGCCCCCATCAGTTATAGAAATATGCTTACTAAGATGGAAGGAAGAGACAGTGTAGCTTTCTATGAGGAGATGAGGGGCAGACAATTATACGAAGAGTAATCATGCTTTTTCTTTAAAAAGGTGGTGGAAATATATATATAAAAGAGGAAAGGGAGCCCATGTGTGGGAGGCAAAGGTCAACTGTGGTGATCTCTGGGTTGTGGGATTTAGGGCGCTAATTATTTTCTTTTTGCTTACCTCTAGTTTCCAATTTTTGCCACAGTGAACATATTATTTAAGCAAGACAGGCAAAAAGCAATTAAAACATTTTTTAAAGCACCTCCTGGATTTCTTTTCAGGGCTATTTTCCACAAAGAAACCAATTTTTATATTACCTCCTAAGAGTTGTTGTGCAAATGATTCTGGCACATGGAAGATGACAAAGAAAATATGAACGTGCTCCCTGCAGATGGAGATGGACACACAGCATCCCATGAACGTAGGACAGCATTTAGCACACAGTAGGCCCACAAATAAATGGTTGAGGAAATAAATGGTTGGATGAGATACTGTGGCCAGGGAGGGTTACTAGGCTTCCGTCCAAGTGAGAAAATCTCTCTCACAGTAGCCTTCATCTGAGGTGGAAAGTCATGCTTCAGTAAAATAACAAACGATGTGGCTCCAGAGTTGTCAAAATCTAGACTATTCTTTCTATAAAAGTTTGAGCCTGTGAGCATGCGGACTCTAACTCCCACCCACTGCTCAGGCAGCTGATTAACCTGGACTCCAGCCCCACCGCCCCAATACACACACACACACACACACACACACACACACAGACACCCCCACCCCCTCAGATGCAAGGCATGTGCTTTCCAGAAGGCCTTTGAGGCCAAAAGGCTTTGACATTGATGATATATCATCCTCAAAATTTCTCCATCTTCTTTTCAGGCATATTGTCATTACCACTACATCCTGAAGGCATTACTTAGATGTCATGAAACAACAGCCTTTTAAATTCATGTTATGGGCTGGTCCAGCTATTTAATCTCATTCTTAAATGTAAATGTTTCTGATGCTGTGGAGAGGAAGAGAATGGGCAAAGATTATTAAACCAGGGGATGAGTCTAATGTCTTTTATCTGCCAGAGACAAGCCAAGACTGGAGCTATTTATTGGTTCAGTACTTCAGCAACATGGTATTAATTGTCTTTGAGTGTTTTGATAGGTAGTTAGCGCCAGGGTATTAATGAAAACAGCCCCACTTCATTTTAAAATTAACTGCTTGGCCATTGAGCAACAGGAGCTGATAAATGATGGCAATAAATTTGTGATGGAGATTTATGTCCTCGTAACTCAGGCCATGGGCATGCTCAAATGGAGGGGTGGGGGGAGATAAGGAATACAAAACAGTAACTTTATCCAAAAAAGAAATTCTCCGAAGTTGTTGCATTGATTAGGAGCCACCTCTTTCTGGGAGGCCGCAAGGTGGTGGAAACCTGCCCCTGCAGGCACCAGGGGAGGCCCCAGGCCAGCCTGCTGGGAAATGCGTGCTGATCTGTGAGAAGGGGTTCCCTGGGTGCCTCTCGGGACTATGCCCATTTAGGCCTGCCATTGGCGACAAGTCCTCATTCACCTGAGCTTCTGAAAAGCGGCTCCTCCCAGGTAATCTCGGTTGACATAACTAATGTTTTCTCAGAGCTGCCCCCTTGCTAAGACAATGGAAAAGTCTACCCAGATGGACCCAGCATGAAGGGAAGAAAATATTTCTTGCACAATTCTGTCAGGCTCTGGGCTAGGTGTCTAATTTACATAATTCCGTTTAATCTCTCCAACAATCTTGAGAAGCAGCGCTATTAACCTGTTATTTACTCTGTGTGTAGAGAGGAGGGAGCTGAAACTCATAAAACTGAAGACGGAAGTGGCTTGTCCTGATGCATGCCCTGTGCTTGCATGGAGACTGTGTGACAGGGAGAATGTGGGTTTTGGAATCACAGGAGCCAAAGTTTGAATCCCAGGTACTACACTCACTAGTTGGGTAATTTTGAGAAAATTATTTAACCTTTCCATGATCACAGGGTTGTTTTTTGTTTGTTTGTTTTTTGTTTTTGTCTCTCGGCAAAAGATTAGAACACAGACAACATAGGATTCTTGGGCAGGTTAAATTAAATAATAAAATGAAAGTCGACGGGACTGAAATTCCAAGCCAGGGTTTTCGGACTCCAAAGTAACTAAACCACAGAAACTCATGACCCTGGAGAGACACAGAGGCCAAATCCAGAGCTGCTGAGCAGGCCAGCAGAGAACTGAGAGTCGGATCCAGTCAGGTGCAACATGGGGAGCAGATCTATAGAGGAGCAAAGCTGGAGCCCCATAAGCCATGCTGGGGAAAGGTCACAGCAAGGTCAGCAGCCAGGCATACTGAAAGATGGATTAATATGTACCTGCCATATAGGAATGATAGAAAAGTACACCCCAAGAAATTGAGAACAAGAGAAGTAAAATTGGCCCCTGGGAGTTAAACAATATACAGCGGCAGCCCCAACTTGAATCTAAGCAAGTTCGAAGGCCTAACAAATGTGTGTCTGGAATCTTATGGTCTGAGAAACGAGGAGCCTCTAAAAGGAAGATAAGGAGATAATAGAGTCACAGTTTGTGGCCATGGAACCCTCCAAATGCAGTTTCCTTGGACTGAGGAGAAGGACATTGTGTGCTGCACGAGACTATAATGCAGGAAGTCGTTAATAGAAACAATTCTCCCTGGACATTTTCTAAAGCAGAAGTCATCTGCTGCTGCAGGGAGACAGGTGGGCGACCATGACAAGGATACGAGAAAGGAAGTTCATTTCCAGACTATGAGATAAACTGAGGGCTCTCAGTACTAGGGAAGCCACTGACCATAAGGTGAAGGCATTGGAGACTATTTTTTTTTAAGTAAAATTCAAATTTAACTAGGCATCCTGTATTTTTATTTGCTACATCAAACACAAATATTTTATTTCTCCTATTAAATTTCTCTTACTAAATTTCTCCTATTAAAACACACAAAAGTTGTGGGCAAGAGCCTTCTTACACTGCTGATGGAAAAATGTTCAATCTGGTGGGGAAGTTAGCAAAGTATTTTCAAATAAAACGAGAAAATTGATAATGGGAATTAATTCCAGTACTTGCAATGCCCTACAGTTAGAAACAACTTACATGCACATCAATAAGGGCACTGGTAAACTAAAATAGAATTTTTTGTGCAATGTAACACTGAGAGTAGAGCACAGGATCTGGAGTCAAATGCCCGAGTTCAAATCCCGGCTGTGCAAGATACCAGCTATGAGATGCTGAGAAAGGTTAGTTAATTTGTCTATGCTTCAGTTTCTACATTTGTAAAATAGGAATAACAGAAATGTCTACCCTGTAAAGCTTTGGTAAGATGAAATGAGCAGCCTTTACAACAGGGCCTGGCAGATAGTAACGCTTTAAAAAGAGAGCTATTATCATTATCATCATCATCCGTGTTGTAGAATGCTACGGAGCCATTAAAAATAACTTTACAGATTTATATTTATTGATGTGAAAAGATGTCCCCATTATACAAGTGAGGAAAAGCAACCAACATATATAAGCATCCATTTAGTAAATAAGTTTTGAGTACGTCTCTCAGTTATGCCCACTGTTAGAAGTCAGCAACAGCAGACAGAGCAAGGAACACAGCAGAAATGACCTTTTACCTCATGAAACCTAGACGATCATGAAACGACAAACATCACAGAAAATATATACAAACTAAAATTTAATTAACCGTCTGATAAAAGCTATGGAGGAAAATAAACAGGAGAGTAAAATAGAAAAGATCTAATGAGAAAGGGCTATTTTCCTTGAAATCTGAAGCATAAGTGGAGTTAGCCAGGTCAAAACTGGAAGAAGAATATTGTAAGCAGAGGAAGCAGTGTGTGTGAAAGCTGTGACGAGGGGGAAATCTGGACAAGTTTCAAGAACTTGAACAGAGCCAATGGGTTAGAGCCTAAGGAATGAGTGGGAGAATGGAGCAAGGTGAAATTGGAAGCAAAAGTAAGACTTTGATCATATTGCGCTTTGCAAAATATCAAAAGTCATATCAAGTAATGTTGAGTGGTTGAGTCTATATGTAAGGTCCTCCAATACAATCTCACCCTCTCTCATTTTTCTTTTACATGCTCAAGATTCTGACTATTGAAGAAGAACAAAGTTGGAGGACTGATACTACCTGACTTCAAGACTTACTATAAAGCAACAATAATCAAGACAGTGTGCTATTGGCAAAAGAACAGATAAATAGATCAATGGAACAAAATAGAGCCCAGAAATAGACTCATCTAAGTATAGTCAACTGATCTTTGACAAAGGAGCAAAGGCAATACAATGGAGCAAAGATAATCTTCTCAACGAGTGATGTTGGAACAACTGGACAATCATATATAAAAAAATGAATCTCTACACAGACTGTACACCCTTCACAAAAATTCACTCAAAGTGGATAACAAACTTAAACATGAAATGCAAAACTATAAAACTCCCAGAGGATAACATGAGAAAAAAACCTAGATAACCTTGGCATGGGTGATGACATTTTAGATGCAACACCAAAGGCATGATCCATGAAAGAAATAATTGATCAGCTGGATGTCATCAAAATTGAAAACTTCTGCTCCAAAAAAAACCCAAAAAAACAAACAAACAAAAAAACAGTGTCAAGAGAATGGGAAGGCAATCCGCAGACTGGGAGAAAATATTTGCAAAAGAAACGTTCGATAGAATATTCAGAGCTCTGAGATGGAAAATTCAGAGCTCTGAGATGGAGTCTCTGCTAAGTGCATCTGTATCAGTGACTTCAACTAGATCTAAAATTAAATTCATGTGTCCCTATGGAAGGGGCAGAAGCGATTCCCCCTTCAGCTCCCACCTCTGCCACTGAAAAGCTATGTGTGGCCCCTGCTGCCCTGGGTTCCTTCTATGCCCATCGAATCCAAGAACCCCAAGTCAATTGCAGCTCCCTTCAGTATCCCCCATCTCCAGATTGCAGTGGCTGTGGTGAAGCCATTGGTGTTCTCCCCATCAAGGAATTTCTCAAGACTTTGGCAAAGGGGAAGTCCTCCGTGCTCTCCTGGGAGACGTACTTAGGGAGTGAGAGGGTAAGCTGCACATGATAAATCCACTCCAGCATTCCTATCTCTCGGAGTCTGTGGATTCTTTCCTTTACTTAATATCAAGGAATTTATGACATCTCAACTCTGTTTAGTGTTGGCCACCACTGAGTCCAGATTTCTGTCAACCAACTGAACAAACAACAATGTCTACTCCCAGCTGCTTGAATTTGTAACTGAATCTGGAGTCTCTGCTAAGTGCATCTGTATCAGTGACTTCAACTAGATCTAAAATTATGTTCTGTCCTGAGTCAACAGCCTGCAAAATTCATTCCCACACATATTCCCCAGATCTTTGAAGGTGTAAATTAGCAAAATTTTGCAAATTACTTGTTATGTATGCCTTCTGTTCCCAGGTTTGATTTTTTTTTTTTTTTTTTTTTTTAGCTACCCATGTCTCCCATGGGAATTTTCGATCTTATCCTGAAGACAAAGGAGAGTTGCTGCAACGCAGATCGTAAAAATAGACTGCTTCTTTCAGTGTGACTCTTTTGGGTAAAAGAGTTATAGTATTGAGCAAAAAAAAAGAAAAAAACAGAGTCAACATTCAAAGATGAAGGGCTGCTTTAGCTAGTGTGAGAGTCCTCTGGCGTCCCATATACCCCCATTCTAAGTCTTATCGGATCAGTGCCTTAATTTTCTCCTAAGAGGCATGACAAGGCTGAGAACTCAACTGATGTAATTCTACAACCCTCAGAGTCCAACTTTGAATTTGTTTTTCATTTTCTCAGCTGTGTTAGAGGTTGGAAATTCATTTAGCACTGCTCTAGTGAGTTCCTGGGCATTAATATATGCCTTAAATTGAGAATTCGGGAGTTTACATTGGTTGTTCTCTTTTACAAGCTAACTAGGGCCAGTTGGAGCAGCCACTCTATCCTATAGTCTTTAAACTCCTCCTGTCTTTTATACTGTCCCAGCACAGTGGTTATAGGGTCTTGAAACCTTGCTTTTTATAAGGACTTCATACAAATGATCACAGGTGATAATTAAGATATTCTGTTGCTGTGAACCATGGGCTTCCAGATTCCCGTCTCTGAGTCTTGAAAAGATGACCATTGTCATCAACTCCCCACTGAGACAATATAATCAATCCCAGGTTTCCCCCCGTTAAGCTCTTCCGAGTTGAAGAGCCCGTGGCACACTCCTGGTACAAATTTCTATATCAGAAAACTGCAAGGAACAGAAACAGATTCTGACCAACTTTCACAAAAGGGTAATTCATTGGAAAATATTGGGTAGCTCACAGATTTGGAAAATTGTCAGGAACCAAGCAGGGCTAGACAGCAGGAAAAATGTCCAGAATGTAGCCACAACCAGTGATAGACAGAGCGATCACCATAACTTCCAGGTTGGTCTCTTCATCCCTCTGTCTTTGCTTCACTCACTCATGAGTCAAACTTCTGGATACAAGCATTCAATTAGTGACCAGCAGGGAAAGGGACACTTCACCATAAGACTTCCACTAAAATCCCAGAAAGGGGTTTGGTTTGGGGAAGTCAAAAAATGACAAATGACCCGTATTGGGGAATGGTGTTGCCTTTCAGGGATGTTACCTAGTATCATGATGTTGGCAGCGGAACAGAGGGAGCCAGACCCTTGGTCGTTACTCATCTCTGTTGGCTCAATGAGATGTTATCACTTTTGTGTGGCCTGATGTCATGAGTCCATGCAAGTCACCATGAAATCCCCCTCTTTGTACCTGTAAGAGCCCTGTGCCACGTCCTTCTTCCTGTGCTTGGGAAACATCCCTCCATCCCCTACGATGCTATACTATGGGAAAATCGGTGGGGCCATAGCAGATCTGTTTCCGTAGAAAATCTAAGTGGCTATTTCTACTCTGGCATATTTCTCTCTTTCACAGACTCTCCTGAGAAAAGGGGTGAGGTTCTAGACTTCCTCAAATCTGTCTAGAATTTCTGCTGTCCCCTCTCACCTAGGGCTTGACCTAAGGCTGAGGGAGTGGGAGGATTCTCCAGACCGGAGAATCTTTTTGTTGCTATTATTGTTGTTTTGTTCTGAAGACAGGATAATCTGGCTTTGCATCTATATTTCTAACTCTATTACTTATGCCCTGACCTTCCTTGGTTCTCTGCATTCTGCTTGGTCATCCATCTTCCAAGGCAGGAAACATAGAACACACAAGCTGTTTGCTAAATCAGAGCAAGGTTTATAGACTAACAGGAAATAATGAGAAAAAAGTTAAAATATAATAAATAATAAGCTAAAATAACAATATAAAGTAATATACTGCAACATTACTGTTTTTGCTTATCTATATTTTTCTTTTGTTAATTAAATCAAATTACAGGGTAATTTAAAAACAAAATTGGGCCAAAGCAATCTTGAGATAGAAGAACAAAGTTGGAGGTATGATGCTCCCTGATTTCAAACTAAACAACAAAGCTATAGTAATCAAAATAGTGTGGTACTATCACAAAAACAGATACATAGATCAATGGAATAGAGTAGACAAACCAGAAATAAACCCACACATATATGGTCAATTTAAAAAAAAAATCAAACCTGGGAACAGAAGGCATACATAACAAGTAATTTGCAAAATTTTGCTAATTTACACCTTCAAAGACAAAGGAGGCAAGAATATACAATGAGGAAAAGACAGTCTCTTCAATAAATGGTATTGGGAAAACTGGATACATGCAAAAAAAAAAAAAAAAAAATGAAGCTGAGCAACTTTTTTTCACCATATACAAAAATAAACTCAAAATGTATTAAGACTTAAACATTAGACCTATAACCATAAAGCTCCTAGAAGAAAACATAGGCAGTAAACTCTTTGATATCAGTCTTAACAATATTTTGGGGGGTATGTCTCCTCAGGCAAGGGCAAAAACAAAACAAAACAAAATAAACCAATAGGACTACAGCAAACTGAAAGCTTTTGCACAGCAAAGGAAACCATCAACAGAACAAAAAGGCAACCTACTGAATGGAACAAAATGTTTGCAAATGATAAACCTGATAAGAACTCATAAAACTCATATTAAGAACTCATACAACTCTATAAAAAAAACACAATCCAATTGAAAAATGGGCAGATGATCTGTATAGACATTTATCCAAAGAAGACATGCAGATGGCCAACACACACACATGAAAAGATGTTCAACATCACTAGTCATCAGGAAAATCAAATCAAAACCTCAATGAGATATCACCCCACACCTCAGAGTGGCTACTATGAAAAAGACAACAAATAACAAGTGTTGGCAAGGATGTGGACAAAAAGGAATCCCTGTGCACTGTTGGTGGGATTATAAATTGGTGTGGCCACTATGGAAAACAGTATGGAGGTTTCTCAAGAAATTAAAAATAGAACTACTATAACCCAGTGATTCTACTTCTGGGCATTTATCTAAAGCAAATGAAAACACTAATTTAAAAAGATATGTACACCCCATGTACATTGCAGCATTGTTTACAATAGCCAAGATATGAAAGCAACCTAGGTGTCCATCGATAGATAAATGACTAAGAAAATGTGGTATAACATATATATATAATGGAATATTACTCAGCCATAAAAAATGAAATCTTGCCATTTGCAACATGAATGGACCTTAAGGGCATTGTACTAAATAACATAAGTCAGACAGTGAAAGACAGATACCATGCGATCTCACTTAAATGTGGAATCTAAAAAACAAAACAAATGAACAAATGAAAAACAGAAACAGAGTCATACATACAGAGAACACACTGATAGTTGCCAGGGGGAGGAGAAAGGGGGGATGGTCAAAAAAGTTGAATAGGATTAAGATGTATAAACTTCCAGTTATAAAATAAATAAGTCAAAAATAAATAAATAAATAAGTCATGGGGATGTAATGTACAGCATAGGGAATATAGTCAGTTATATTATAATAACTTTGTACAGAGACAGATGATTACTAGACTTATTGTGTCAATCATGTTGTAAGGTATAAAAATGTCGAATCACTATGTTGTGTACCTGAAACCAATATAATACTATATGTCAACTGTACTTTAATTTAAAACATTAAAAAAATTAAAAATTATAAAACTTATGAATTGTAAAAAAAAAGATTGGTTACCATGTATGAAAATGAGATCTCCATCAACGGAGGTATTCAAACAAAGGCAAGATGATCTTCTGTTAGGTATGTAGTAAAAGGAACTTCTCCATTAGTGGAAGGTGGGATGAAATGATGTCTAAGATCTATTCTAAAGTTAATATTTTATGCTTTAATTTTTTATTACATTTCTTATTTGCTCCACAGTTTTTGGCATTTTAATGGGACTATTTTGAGGTCCCTACTAATTATAAAAATTTTAAATGCCTTCCCTGGTTTCTAATAAATCAGTCAATATTTTTAATAGAACTTGTTTTGAATGCCCAAGATTGGCTATTTCCAATTCTGTTGGTTCTATTGGATTTGGTACAACTCATTCTGTTACAATGTCCTTATTGTTCTCTTCAATTTCTTCTGGCCTTTTCTCCATAAATCTTCTATGGAGTGGGTGTTTGCTTACTTTTCCTGGGTAAAGAGGAAAAAGTATTGCTCTGACCCAAGTTTGGGGAAAGCATCTTTTAAAACACTTGAAGAAGCCCTAGACTTGAAGTGAAGGAACATGTATTTCAGTTGTAGACATGGCTTTTTTCTAGCTATGGAAACCTGAGAAGTTATTCAACTTCTCTGAGCCTCAGTTTCTCATACGCAAAGTGAAGAGAGATTGTCCCTACTGCATCAACTCAATCTAAATTAAGCCAGAATGACAGTTCCAGTTGTGAAATGATCTAGAGGTCACACGATCATGGCTCTGTGTCCATTTCTCTGCCATTCTCTCCACTCTGCCCTCTTCTATGTGTCAGCTCCTCTTTCCCCTCCCCACTCCCCTGGCTACCTCCCCTTGTGATAGCAAAAACGATAGCCGTGTTTTCAGGCATCTCCCCCACACACTACATGCTCCAAAAGAAATCTGATCTCTTCCAGTAGTTACCATGGATGAAAGAGGAAACTTCATTCTCGGCAGTACTGGCAGCTGTCTCCTCACATGTCACCGAACAAACTGGGTCACATGCTCATCCTGACAAATCCCTGTGGCCCAGAGTGGACCAAGCTGAACAATTTAAGCCAACCAGGGCCTCCTCCGGAGATGAGGTGGATGTCATACTCTCATAAGAGGGAAGTTAAGCCTAGGAAGCAACTCCTCACAAATGAAGATCTGGGTGCTATTTCTGGGAAAAGGAGATGGAAAAATGGAGGGAGGGGAAGCACCCACCAAACGGCCCCTATTCCTTTACAACTCTCTAGATTAATATAAAAGTTACATGATATTGTGAAAATGGCAGTCTGTATATCTGTAAAAATGCCAGACTCCAATAAGCTAAGTGGCATCGGGAAACTGATTTGATTTTGGGCTCTACGTACCACTTTGGACAATTTACACTTCTCTGAGACTTGGATTCCCCATCTGTAGAATGGGGATGTGACCTAATAAAGGGACATGCTCACAAATATTCATTTATTATAAATTGCTTTTAATTGAATATATGCTAGAATTGAGCCAGCTTTTATAAAACCAATTTGGGCCAGTAAATTTGGAGGTCTTGTTTGCAACGTGAGACAACCAACCCTAGGCACATCAACAAGTTTCAAGTAACCATGACACTGACATTGCAGATGGAAGGAATGCTTTGTGAACCAAAATTTTAGTAACATGTAGAAAATCATATTCATGTGTGCATAAGTCATCATGCCCTGAACCCTTAATCTCCATATCTCTGATGCAGAGAGATTAATCTTCGAAGGAATGACTGACAACCCCTTGCTTCAGGCTGCTGAGAAAATGAAAATATCCTCTACAAATAGGATTCACATTACAATACTTATGCATGTTCTGTGCTATCCAGTCTTGTTCAAATGAAAAGAACTTAGTCACCTATTCTGTTGGAAGACATACTTGTTTTTTCTTTTTCCTTTTTGTATCATTCTAAGAATTGTTAGTAGCTAAAGAGGCTTGTTCTTTGCTAACAATCTTATCTAGGAGTCAGTTATTCCTTGGGAGACAGTATGGCTTGGTGAGGTTTTACCAAATTCTGACTCAACTATTTTCTTAACCTCTGCAAGCTTCAGTGTTCTCATTAGGAAAGTTGGGGTGATAACAGCACCCACTTCATTGTAAAAGAAAATAAGTGAGATAAAGTATGTTAAATGCACGAAAGAGAGTCCAACTGATTTAATATGTTAGCAATCACTTTTGGGATTTCTGAGAAAGAAGTAATGCACTGATATTGGAAAAGTACCAGGGTAAGTGGATACTTATTCTGATTTTAAACCTTGTTCCATCGTGGCTGGTATGTTCCAATATATGAGGGTCCTGGAACAAGAGTACAGACAGATAGGGGCTCCGGGATCAAGGCTAACCACCTTCTTTTCCTCCCAACTCAGTCCTGCACTGTGAGGAGTCTTGTGCACATGCCTGGGCAGCCCAGCCTGCACGTCCAAGCTCTTTCTGCACTTCCACCCCAAGGCAAAAAGTAGCTCCTAGTCTACCTTCTCAAAATTAGGAGACTATATACCCGTGATAAACTCTGCCATTGCCACTGGTAGACCAGCAGGTGAAGAGACTCTACAAGCCATGAAAGCAGATTGGAGCCATTTGGGCAGGAATTCCAGGGTGCCTAGTACAAATAGCATGGCCTATAAGGGGCAATGAGGAAAAATAGTGAGACGACCCCTCAGCCCCTTGGACAATTCGCATGTGGGGAGGGTGTAACTATGGGAGGGCCAAGGAAAGGGACCTCTAAAGTGTGGGGCCTAGGACAGTAGCCTGGGTCTAACAGTGGTACTAATTTCATCTCTTAGAAACTTATTCTTTAGAAATGAATGCCTATGCATTTGTTTAAATAACAGCTTTATTGAGAGATAATTTATATACCACGCAATTCACCCATTTCAAGTAAACAATTCAACGGTTTTTAATAGATTCACAGTTAAGCAACCATCACCACACTCAGTTGACTTCCATTTTAGTAATAGGGGGATCCACTCTCATTCCACTCAACACATCTAGCCCAGGGGACACATGGGAAGAGAGGGACTGAAATTGGCTCTTTTCTCAGGGGATCTCTCTTCTCCATAGCCTCTCATAAAGTGTGTCACTGCACTGAGTTAGTTTCCAATATTTAAAGATATGAATTTCTGGTACCTCATGGCCTCAAAATGCAACCCTATTATTAGCGTTCAATTAAGAAATAGTGACTTTCCCCCAAAACTGAAGAAAAAGGAGACCATCATACTAAGAGATGGTAGGTACATCAACCTCCAAAATAGTTTTTTCCTAAGAGATTGTCAAAGGAAATTTTGACTATATGAAATTTCCACCTTATACACTGATATCAGAACCTATTCCTCAAGAAATATACAACTTCACTCTACACAGGAACACAAAAGGAGCATTTTCCTTGGTTCGAGGCTATTAGACATGGCCTCAGGGTTTTTCAAACCCTGTCTGCCTGTGACTCAAAGTCAGACTTATCAATGTGGTTAGGTGCAGGGTGGTTTCCTAAATTCTTTCCATAGTGCATCTTAGTTAAAAAATTTTTTTAAATCCTGGCACCTCTACAATTATACACAACTATCCTTCACTCTCCAAATATATCGGTTCCTGACTTGGGGTAGTGTATTTCAATAGTAAGCAACCACAGGTTATCTATCTAGTCCCCCAGTTTCTGATAGCAAGTAGTCAGGTTTTGGAGAGCAACCAAATTCACCCTAAAATTCATCTGAATTGATTCAGCTCTTGCATTCAGATAGCAAGAGTTTGGTAGTGAAGATAGCTATATATTTATTTAAAATTCTATTTGTATACTTTTTTTTTTTTAATTAAATTTATTGGGGTGACAATTGTTAGTAAAATTACATAGATTTCAGGTGTACAATTCTGTATTACATCATCTATAAATCCCATTGTGTATTTGTATACTTTTATAGTAATGTATTATGGACATTATTTTAAAATCACACGAAAATAATTTTAATAGATGAAATGAAAATAAATGCAAATAGAAGTTCTAATCATTGTGCTACTTCCCTGGGGTGTATGACCCTGCTTTGGAGATCACGCCAACCCGTCGAGAACCAGGAATGACCTCGGTTTACCATGCAGAGTGTCCATAAAACAGCCAGATCTATATCACTGATTTTCAGAAAAATTCTCTGCTCTCATATATATTCACAGCTATTAGCATACCTCATGCTTGGGATGACTGCCTTTTCTTCATGTAGCCTCATCTTATCACTTTGCAAGTTTCGATGGTATTAGCAAATTTATAATAGTTTCTCCTTTCTCTGTTTCACAGGAGATCAAACAGCGTTAAATGGGCAGTTTCTGATTTTTCCTTAAAATTGAATCTTAATTGTGTTTAAAACTACCTTCTCCCTGGGTAGTTTCTCAATAAAAATTGCCAAAATGCTGAAAGGTTTCTGTCCTTCAGGAAATAACAATGTAAATCTGGCCTCTTCCTGCCTGGTACAGAATTCCAGATAAGTGTCTGGCCTTTGCTGACCCTGAGAGAGGCAAGCAGGGCCTTCCTCCGTGAACTACAGTTGCCAATATATTTGAGACTTTCAATTAAATTTAATCAATATTTCTGAAAGCTTCCCATGCACAAGATTCAGTAGTTGGTTTCAGCCTGATGTTCTAGTTTATGTTAATAGTGGGTTAGTGAAAGACATTATTAATGTGAGAAAAATGGCTAACATGTAAGAACCAGGTCTTCAAATAGCATTCAGATTTTTCATTTCATCTTTATATCCAGTCATCAATAAAAGGAAAAGTAGCTTGCCTATTACAGTGGTCTTCAAATGTCTTTTAGTAACACAAGGTGTTTTCTCTAAGATTGTACTTGGAACCATCATATGTGAAAAAAGAGAAAAGTCTCATTAATTTAGAGACAGGAGCCCCAGGTTTCACTTACCAGGTCTTACTCTCTTCTCCCCAGCTCCTGATGTTCTTTGTAGAACACAGGGGGGAAAGCTGGGGGTGGGGGGAGATTAAAATGTATCGACTAAAATCTCTGCACTGCAATAAACAACATGAATGTGTGACTCTGAGAAAGGTAGTCAGTCCCTCTTTGCTTCTGTTTGCTTGTTGTAGAGATAGACCCAATAATATTTACTTCCTGGAAGGATTATGAGCCTCGAATGAAAAGTTTGGGTCTGTGATTTCTTTCAGTCATTCTGTTCTTAGCAGGCCCAAGTTTCCTTAGCAAGAATAAGGGCTTTCATTACAACTGCTCTCAGCCCATGCCAAGGTGAGAGCCCACACAGGTGAGAGGGAATTTCTGCCTGAGGCTCCTTCTAGGCGGCAACACCTATGGGGGGGGAGGGGGGGAAGAAGACCCAAGGGGCCACCGGATATCTCAGTTGGTTAGAGCACAACAAGGTTGCCGGTTCGATCTCCACATGGGCCACTGTGAGCTGTGCCCTTCACAACTGGATTGGAACAACTACTTGTCTTGGAACTGATGGGTCTTGGAAAAAGACACTTAAAATAAATTAAGAAAAAAAAAAAAAAAGACCCAAAACTTGGATATGCAGCCGTAAGGTTTATGACTACACTGGCTTCTTCCTCTCAGGGAGAGAAGCCACAGGGATTCAGTGCCCCAGCTTTGCTCCATGAGGTCATGCTGACAAGTCCACTTTCTCCTAAATGAATTAATAACGTACTTTGTTTCTAATAACTAAATTTTATGTCTTTCCGTCCTCCCGTAATAGACTTCTTCTCCAGATTCCTCTTCTGATTAGTACTGCCCCACTCAATGAAAATGATTGTGAATATGCATTGAAATTATTACAAATTGTTCACTTGTTAGTTACTATTATTGTAGCATTCATACAAGCTTCCAGAAATTCTACATATCATACCTTTTGACATTCATGAATCATCGGCTTACACCAGCTTTGTTGTTTCTCTGTCTTCTTTCAAACATAACTGACCTACACCTCATCCATTCTGTTATAGCCCTTAAAAACGAAATCTAAGACAGACCTACAGCGGGTGCCTCTGCACAGAGAACTTGGATTTCATTGCTCTGTCCTTATTTTTTCCTCTACCAGCTAGTTTTGTTTTCCCAGAGTAGAGCCCAAATTCCACTCCAGATAATGCTGCTGCCTGGGATTCATGCCATGTGCCATTTGGAATCATTAGTTACTGATGGGGATGCCACAGCCCTTCCCAAACGTGAGGGTGGCGGGCTTACCAGGCCTGGATTCATTTCATGGCCCCTGTCATGCAGGGACTCTGGTCCCGCTCCCCGCACAACGCAGGACATGGTGAGGCCAAAAAGGAACATCAACAGAGCCATGGATAGGGGTTCATAACACTATATTCTCGCTGGCGGCTGGGTTGGAGACACAGGAAGCAGGAGCCACATGATCCAGAACCTGCCATCTGCTTCTCTGCCAACCAACCAACCAACTTGCTAGCTGCAATCCGCTGTCTGCTTCTCTGCCTGCCAATCAACCAACCAACCAACCAAACCCCCAGCGTAGCCACGGCAGTTATATTAGTGGCTCATGGCTAACCGGTAACAGCTGATGGCCACCCAGCCACAGCGGATTGCCATCTGATTACAGCTGATGGCCATCTAATAACTGAGCCAACACCTTTCCACGTGAGGCCGAGAGCCTGGAAACTGCTCTCTGGGACTCTGTCCCCACAGCCCCTCTCTGCCCTCCAGCCCCACTGGTGGGTTTCAGAATCCTCATTGTTTTGAGAAGGGGAGAATGGTCAAGGTCCTGGCTAGGATTGTTTCTAGGGGCAACCAAGGGGTGGTAGAACCTGTGAACAGGGAGTGTAGGCAGCTAGTGGCCAGAACGGTGGGTCTCTCTTCAACCTGGGGAAACTGTGGCTGTGCAGCTGAGAGGAGACACAGCTGTGCGCCGTGGGCAAAGGGAGGCAAAAGCGGCAGGCAGCTCATTGCCCAGGCCTGATACTTCAAGCCCTCCAGCCTCAGAGGCGTTTGCCAGTAGCCCCACACTTTTCCAGAAAGGGTGAGTTACTGACTGTGAAGGAAACACAAATAAAGGAGGTTATTTTTGTGCAGAGACAACATGAGACAGAATTCTCTTTTAGATAGTAAGTCTTATCAACAATGGCTTCCTTAAGTGCCTCCAAAGTGTCTATCCATTAGGGCCAAAGGAGGCGCTTTGATTCTCCCTCAGAGGGGAGAGCTGTTTAATAAATCAGCAAGTGCATGGAGCATCTAAATTCAATAATTGTGAAGTGCAGATAAATCATTTCTGTCCATGCTGACTTAGACGTTATTTATTCAAAACAGTTAAATTCAAACAGCAACGCTCCTATCGACTGTCCAGACACACACGGCTCACAGCCATGACCACTGGGCTGGAATGTCTTCCCAGAGTCAGGCATCATTCCTAGCTGTCTGTTAGGAAGTGGGGAAGGAGGAAGGGGGTTGAATTACATCCTGAGAGATGACCCATTCTAGTGACAGAGAGATCGCGGAAACTCCAAGTGAATAATTCAGTGTCCTGTCAGCTGTGTGTTAGGTTTCATCCCTGGAGCTGAGGATGGAAAGGAGATCAGGCTCTAGCATCTTACTCCAGCTGCCCAACTGGGACTTCCAACAGATTATTTGTTGTTGATGTGCTCACCAACAACATGAGGGCATGAACAATGGTACATGAGCATCGCTCGAAGTTTCGTAGATTCAAGTTGAGCCAAGACTGGGAGGATATTTCCATCTCCTCCCCCAGATTCTTTCCCATAAAATGTGGGGCATTTCTACCCCCACCATTCAACCCTAAGGAAGTTTTTCATGTAAAATGTAAGGAAGTGTAGCCCTTATATTTATAAACATGCCAAGTTGCATATGGTTGGATAGGTATTTGAATTATTGATTGTTAAATATTTAAGCTGAATTCCTCATCCATCAGTTCTCGTGAGAAGCTGGTGAACAGATTTACGATGCTGGAGTTTTTCTGGTTAGTTGGCAGTTGGCATCTCCATTAATTATGGCTCACACGGTAGGCTCCATAGTGCTCATGGAAGCACTTGGAAGCAGTGTCTCTATTATTCCTTTTAAAGAGGGTTTGTGCAACAAGAGCTGCTGAAATGAAAAGGAAAAGTGACATGCCCTCTCTGAATTATTGCTGCCATTTTCTAAGGTTTTGTTCGGTCTGATTGTGTCTCTGACTATAGCATGGTTGACAGAGCAAGTTTTTTAGAGGCAGACAGACCTGTATTTCACTTCTAGCTCTCTCATTTTCTGATTCTGTGAATCTGAACAATTTATTTCATTCCTCTAAGTCTCAATTTCTTTAGCTCTACAAAAAGGAATATTAATAATTAACTGGATATAAATATATCCATACATATACACATATGCGCGTATAGCTAGATGAGTATATTATAGCACCTATCGAATAATATTAAACAGCCACAATTCTTAGACAATAAAAGATGAACTCCATGAGGAGGGAAATTTTAGTCTGTTTTATTCAGTGTTAATCCCCATTGCCTAGAACAGAGCCAGATACAGAGAAGAAACTCAATATATATTGTTGAATTAATAAATGAGTACATGTTACATTCCAGACACTATGGCCTATGTCATTTAATCTGAGAACAACCCAATAAGCCAGCTATTCCTATATTTTTAGATAAGGCCACTAAGGCTCCAAGAGGTCAAGTAATTTTCCCAGTGTCACCCAGCTCAATGAGTGTTAGTTTCTATTCGCCCTTCTCCTGCTCCCACAAAACACTGCAGTAGGGTGCTGAGGACTGTCCCTTCTAAGGCTTAAGGGCCCCGTGGCTGTGGGGACACATGAAGAAAGGCAAGCCCTATCTCAAGGAGGCCCTCAGTTGTCCCCACAACAGGGAGAAGTGTGAAGCTCCTTTCTACTTTGAGTTTCACAGATAAAGTCTCAAAATTGAGCAAGCTTTCCCAAAGCAGCTGGGGCTGCAGGAGAGAAGATGGGTGCCAACTTGCCATACTCGTGGGAACTCTAAGGGTGAGACAGAAGTGAGAGCACAGGAAGGAAAGCCCTCCTTCCTTGTTTAGGTTGTCTGTGGCCGAAATGCCAACATCGCCCTCTTTTTCTTGAAGAAAAATACTTGGCTGGCAGAGAAGAGGAGCTGCTTCTGGACAATCCTGTTTGACAATTGGATCTATGAGAAGGATCTGAGAAGAGGCTATTGTTTATTTTGAATGATGTTAGGATGGTGTGTGTGTGTGTGTGTGTGTGTGTGTGTGTGTGTGAGATAGAAACCATGAAGGCAAGGACTGCACTTTACTTGTCTTTGTATCCTATGCTTGGCACAATGTCCAACACATAGCAGGCACTCAACAATTCTTTTGAATAAATGGATCCAGTCCTGCCCCTAAGTAGTATAATTACTATGAATGAAGTGGTCACTGTCAGCCAAGCATGTGTTACTGTACCTGTGCTATATTGCCAGCCCCATTTTATAAACAAGGAAACTGAGGCTCTAGATCTTTAAATTACACTCCAACTCACATGGCTAGTGAGTAGTACTGGCCAGAGTTCAAACCTTGACTCTTACACTCCAGCTCCTGCTCTTGGAAACAACTATGCTGCCTCCATCCGGGTTACCTCCTGGTGCTCCAGCTTCTCCTAATCCAGGGTTTCTTGACCTCAGTACCATTGACATCTTGGGCCAAATAATTCTTCATTGTGGAGAACTGTCCTGTGCATTGTAGGGTATTTAGCAGCATTCCTGGCCTCTACTCACTGGAGCCATTGCACCTTACCCACAACAAAAATATCTCCAGACACTGTCAAGTGTTCCATCGTGGCCCTCCTGGTTGAGAAACACTGTAACCCTTCTGACTCTTCCCCGCCCTTCGATGACAAAGTCTAGAGAAGCCAATCCCTTGGGACATCAAGCCTCATATATCCAGTTGCTTTCCGGACACACCCATTTGAATACCCTACTAAACCTCAGTCCTAAAATTGAGCTCATCATCCTCTCCTAACTCATATACTCAATCCTTCTGTGTTCCTTGCCTCAGTAAATGTCACCACCATCTACCAGTTGTCTAAGATGGAAATCTGAGTCATACTTATTCTTCCATTTCTTCATTGTCAACATCTAATCAGCCCTGAGTCCTGTCTATTTCACCTTTTTTCCAGCTCTTGAATCTGTCCATTTCTCTCTGATTCCACTGCCACCCACCATCATTTCTCATCAAGCCTCATGACGGGTCGCCCAACATCTTGATTTTGCAGATTTCCCTGTATCTCTATATCTATTCTCCACAGCATAGCCCAAGGGTGTTTCCTCTAAAACGCAGATCTAACCACATCCTTATGCCGCTAACACCCTTCAGTGATACCCTGTCTCCTCAGCATGAGTCTAAGTCTTGTAGCATGGTTTGGAAGGTTCATGACGATCTTCTCCTTCCAAGTTCATCCCTTCCCCTCTCATCCTTGGTACTCCATGCTCTGGCCACACAGAACTCTTCCAATTTGCCAGGCTTCCTATAGCCTAAAGGAGCAGGATATGTGGTGAGATGTTCTGGTTTCTTCTCCACCCCTGCCTCCTTTCTTGGGGCCAAGCAAATGCTTACCCTCTTCTCCATGCCTGGCTCGTATCTCATTTAGGATAAGAGAAGGTAGACATTCAAGTAAAGACTGAGAAAGGACAGCTCTTTTAGCATTAAAAAGCATAGGAGGTATGCTAAGAGGAGCTCAGTTCCATAAAGTGAATAGTTTTATATAGATAAAGGGTTCCAAGTGAAAATCAATTTAAGAACAATAAGTTAAGCAAATTAGAATAATAAGCATCATTTATTGAGGGCTTGCTATGTGCCAGACACTATTCTAGATGCTTGCATTGTCGACGAAAAACATCCAGCCTAAGAGAAAGCTTGTAAGAGTTGATCTGAGCCAAACGGACAACAATTGCCAGAAAGCAAAATCTCAATGGATTGAGAAAATGGTCTGCAAAATGGTGGTGTGCATCTTATTTTATACATAGAATCAAAGGAGAGAGGTGACATGAAATCCACTGGTGATAATTAAGGGGGTGGGAGAAAGCAAAGCAGGGAAATCTCTGGAATTGGATAAAAGTAAATTGGAGAGACAGGTGCTTCTTTCGCATAGGTGGTACAGGATAGTTAATAGTTCACATAGAGACGTTAATCAAGGGACAAGAATAATAATGAGGGGTTCTGTACTTTCCTGCTCTGGTCCAGAAAGAGGGATTACTGACATTCCAAGGATGTCATTTTAGGTGCAAAAAGACAATAGACAGGCCCTCTTAAAGGCACAGATTAACTTTATGAAGGAAGCTAAAGATGTGACTTCTTGCCATGGCCCACCTTTAGTTATGAAATTTTTTATGCTCACGCCATCTTATGTGGTTATTTTCAGTCTCCTGAGCTTCTCAGGTTTAATACGCCCCTTTTCTGTCTACAACATATATTAACTTGTTTCTCACAACAACCCTGTGAAGTATGAACCACTTATCAGGTCCATTTTATAGATGAGAAAACTAAGGCACCAAGAGTTTAAGGAACTTTTGCAAGTTCACACAACTGGTTAATGATAGAGCTGGGTTTTAAAGCCCTGCATCTGGGTCCAATAGAACTTTCTGCAGTGCAGGAAATATGCTATATTTGCACTATGGTAGTCACTAGTCACATACTGTGTTTCCCCCAAAATAAGCCCCAGTTAAGATCATCAGCCAGGCGGACACATTTAGTACCTCATGACAATGTTCCAGAAGAAGATGACATTACTGTCTTTGAATAAATGTAGATTGCCGTACATGAAAAACTAAGACATCCCCTGAAAATACTCCCTAAAGCATCTTTTGGAGCAAAACTTATATAAGACCCGGTCTTATTTTTGGGGAAATATGGTATAAGACCCAGTCTTATTTTTGGGGAAATACTGTATGGCCATTGAATACTTGAAATGTGGCTAGTGGAACTATAGAACTCAATTTTTAATTTTATGTAAATTCAATTATTTAAATTTAAATATCCACATGTGGTTAGTGGCAACTATATTGGACTGCACAGATCTAGACCCTGTGCTTCTAACCACTACACCACCATAGGAAAGCGGAATAGGTTTCTTTCTTGTAGTACTTCTCATAGCCTGTATGCATTAGTGAGTATTGTGAAGCTCAAATAGGAAATAGAACCTACTTAAGGGAATATAATCACAGAAAAGTGATTTCCACAGGACATCTTGAGGGACAAGAGTTTCACAGAATTCAGTCACCAAGGGGAGGTGTCAGTCAGTGTCTGTTCTCTGGATAAGACAGATGACCTTTGCCCTCTCAGGGGAATGTCTAGGGGACTGCTATCTGTAGCCAGAGCAGATGCCTGCCCATGCAGTGTCATACAGGCTGTCGAGTCCCCAGATGCTTTCCTGAAACTTCTACCATGGGAATCAATCTTCTGGGCATAGAAACAAAAGCATTTCCTCCCGAAAGCACAGAAGTGGTAAGAGATAAACCTTATCCCATGAACACATCATTATTTTAACACAGAATGGATGAATTAATTTAAATTAATTAAGATGTATACTTTACAAATTACAAAGCACTTTAACTTATATTCATGCCACTCACAGTGTGGTCCCCACCAATACCAGCAGTCTGACCTGAAAACTAGTCAGATGTGTGAATTCATCAGCCTGTTCCAGACCTACTGAATCAAACGCTGGGGGTGGGGCCCGGCATTTGTGTTTTAATAAGTCCTCCAGGTGACTCTGATGCATGTTTAAGTTTGAGATCATTTCCATGTATTTGTCTAATTTAATCTTTAGAACTGAAGAAAGAGAGGCCCAGGAAATTTAAATAACATGCTCAAAATTACACAGCTGGAAAATTACCGAACTGGAACAAGAACCCAGCTCTCAACCAGCAGATTGGAATGTGCCCGGGTTCTTCCAGAGATCCTGGGGAGAGTTCCAGCTGCTGGCTGGCCCTCCTTCACTGCACTTGCCCAGGATTCAGAATCGAGTGTGGCCACGGTGTGGAGGAAACAGTGAAGCTCCCCTGCACACTTTCCCTTCCTACCCCCACCTCCCTACCTCACCTCCTGTCCCGATCTGGTTCAACAAGTACACAGTAGCAGCATTTTCCATCTTCCCTTCTCTCCCCACCCTCTCATTCTCCCTCCTTAAGGCGTTGATACATCCCTGGTCTCTCAGGTGGGAAAGTAGAAATTCAATGGGTGTAATGGGTGGGAAATTGATGTTCCATGATTAGGAAATGCTAAATTAAACAAAGTAGATTTCTTTACTGTAGGTCATTTCAGAGCCTTTATTATGTAAATATGTAAAGCTCCAAAAGGAGAGCAGAGCAGACAGCATTCACCAACTCACAGGACCACAAAACCTTTTTATTCAGAGGAAATTTCAGGATAGTAGGGTTCTGCAGGGGATGGATCCTTTCCCCATGGAAAGGAGAGCCTGAGCCGTAAGCGGATAGGACATGAGAGAGGCAGATTTTGAGCGTCATGATAAATGATAGAGAAAGTTCCAAAACACAGAATTCCCATTCTACCAATCTTTGCCACCTCCAGCCTGTCCTCCAGCCTAACCCTATCAGAGATCTTTCTAAAGTGCTAAGTTTGTGAGCGGAGAAGAGTAATGCTGGGGAAATATTAGTGCTTGGGGTTAAGGCCCAACAGCGAGTGCCCCACAGCAGTGCTGGAGCTAGGTACTGGGCCAGGGGGTGACCCTTTAGTTGCTGGATCATGGGGTAAGGGGTCCCAGGTGAGGGTACAGGATGTCTGAATCAGAGAGGGGGCTGTGTGGATATTCTGAAGGCTCAGGGCAAGAGCATTCTCCCGACTATGGAATTATTTCAGTGTTTGACAGCCAATACAGCTATTCTGCTACGTGCCAGCTAAACATTAGTCCTGAATTCAGAAGCAGGTTTCAGGAAATCTATGTTCCTTCGAAATTTCATCATATAAATAAAAGAGTATACATAACTTGTGGGGACATGATGAAATATAAAACATTGTTTTCCACATGAAATCAACCACATACATGATGAAACACAAATTTTGTTTCTATTGTTCTGTGACAATGTCAATATCTCAAATTTTGATTGAAGATGAGCTGTCTTTCATTTCAGGTATTTGTTGCTTCTGCTTGGTGGACCCAGAACCACATCTTTCTGGAAGAGTGGCCACACTGCCCAGGCAGAGGCCCCTGGCTTGTTTGGTTGCGCATAACAGGACAAAGAATACTTAAATTAGACTTCAAAAACGTTGGTGCTGGTTCTGACTCTGCCACCTACTAGCTGCATGGCCTTGGGAAGGTTATATGCCTTCTTTGAGCCTCCTTTCCTCATTTGGAAAAAATGGGGATAATCATAAGATAATAATGCATGCAAGTAGATGATACAATGTGTGGTGTGGAACATGCTTTCAATAAATGTTGCAAGAACTAAAAGATCATTACTAAGACTTGCAAAACTGAAAAAGCCAACTAATAATTAACTAACTAAAAAAAAAACCAAAAAACACATGCACACATACAGACCAGCTCATTCTGGGCTACAGGCTGCTTTTGAGAAGTAAACTGCTCGTTTGGATTTGGATGTGGCAAGGAATCTGAGATGAACTGCCTCCCCAACTCTGCACCCTTGACTTCAGTTCAGGAAAGGCAGATGTATAGGAAAGGAGGTACCAACTGAATGACAAAGCCTAAGCTGGAAGGAAGCATACATAATCCAGTAACTGCCTAGAGTGCCAGAATGGAGTGGTGTGGGTTACCAAAGCCATGGGTACAAGAGGAATAGTTGTGAGCCCTTGCCTTCTTTGGGCTGTGTTGTGTGGTCTTTACCCTGTGTCTCAATGATCATCAAAAATAGCTGCATCAGTCCCACTGTCACTATCCCAACCCTTCCAGATAATATCTCACACCTTATCAGAGACCCTGAAGAGATCTCAGGTCAGTGGCCCTTTTACACTAGGTAGGTGGCAGCCTAAGTCTGTGACACCTTCAAGCTCTACTCTCTGGTAGTCTAGCCCCGCTCCTGGCCCTTCTTAGATTCATGAACTATGTGCTCAGGAAGGATCCTCATGTGTTCAATTCCTTCTTTCCTCAGGTAGGAAACCCCAGACAGAGTATATTTCTTATTTAGTGTCACACACTATATTAGTAGCACATATCAGTTAGCATTTGTTAAATAACCAACCACCCTAAAACTTAGTGGCAACAACCACATATGTAGTTCATTGTTCTGTGGATAAGGATTTTAGTTTGGGCTCACTCATGCATGTGTGGTGAGATGCAGAGTCAGCTAGGGGTTGGCTGGCCTATGATGGCCTTAGTTAAGATGGCTCATCCCTGCTTTATCCTCCAGCAGACTAGTCCAAACCTACACACATGGCAGCTGGACAGAATTCTGTGGGAGAGTAGAAGTACTCAAGACCCCTTAGGTCTAGCTTCAGAACTGGCACATCACTTCCACTGCATCCTATTGGTCAAAGTAAGTGACAAAGTCCGCACAGACCCAAGGGGTGGGGAAGTAGTCTCCATCTCTTGATGGAAGGAACTTTAAAGTCACATTTCAAAAGGGCAGAATACAAGGATGGAAATAATGGGGCTTTTTTTTTTTTTTTTTTTTTTTTGCAAACTATCAACCCTAAGTCTATCCAGGAATTCTCTCCTGATCTCCTGATTTTGAGATGTATATAATAGATAGCTGTTGTTTTGCCCATCTAGCATCTATTCCCTCTGCTTCTGTTAATCACACTACTATTTTACTCTGAAGCCAGTCTTAGTAGAACTTTTGATCAAAGGTTCCACCCATCCTGGCCAAGAGGTGGGCATGCAACTCGGTAGACCTACCCAGATACTCCCCACCTGGAATTTGAACATTAAGTGATAGGTCCCAGCAAGGTAACGTTAGGACTCCAGAAACAATCTCCATTTATTCCTGCTACCTTGTTTGCCCAGTACAGCTGAGCCAGCTCACTTCTTAAGCCTGGCTGTTTGGCTCTACTTCAACCCTGTGCATTGGATCCTTAGTGGATACTTTGGTGCAGTGCCCAGACACCTACTCAGGACGGAGGCACTCATTCCGTCAGCTGCTGGACGTGTTGCCTGATAATGGCCACAGATAAGTCCCTTCCCAAGAATTGCCCTTCGCTCACGAGTGCTCCCTCACCCAAGCTTATGTAACCTCCCTAGTGTGGCCTCCGTTGGGACAACTCTGAAAGGCCATCCCTGTGGGATCAAGTTCAACTTCTCCCTCTGCCCAATCCTGCTCCCCTCATTCCCTCATGGATTTTGTTGCTAAGAGCATTTCCCAGGGAATGTCCTGCAGAAAAATCTCGATCTGAGAGATGGTCTTCTGGGAGTTCAGCTTAAGACAGCCTATATCTCTTCACTAAGTTACATTTTTGTCTACCCAGTCAATGTCTGTTGCCTACAATCAAAAACTGTTATATTTTAATTCACGATTCTTTTCACTGCACTATTTTCTCATTCTTTTCTACTATTATTGAGTGTGTACTGTTTGACCCCTCAAAATCACCCTGCCTGCCATGTGTGAGTATCATTTTCCCCATTTTACAGTGCAGATGACTTTAACCCAAGGACCTTAAACAAATTGTCCAAGGTGAATAGCTGGTAAGCAGAGTAGTTAAGAAAACTGGCTTTGGAGCCAGGATGCCTGGGTGTGATTCTCGCCACCACCACTTGCTATGTATGTCACCTTCAGCACGTTCCTTAATCTCTCTGTGCCTCAGTTTCCTCCTCTGTAAAACGAAGATGCTTATCATACCTATCTCATAGGGTTGCTGTGAGAATTAAATTAATTAATTTAATTAATTAATCTAGATAAAATGTTTAGAACAATGCCTGACAAACAGTAAACCCTACATAAGCGTTTGCTATTATTATTATTATTATTATTATTGTCATTACTGTTATTGTTCGTATTGGTTTTATTTTACTTTTTAAATAAAGGAGGCCATTATTTTACCAGGAACATGGGTTTATTTGGGAATAGCAGAATGATTGCAATTTGGAACAAGCCAACTATGGCAAATCATAGGCAAGTCCAAAGGACAGAGAGAGGCTTGCTTTTACAAGGGAAAAAGAGGAAGTTGGGAGGAGAATTTGAAGAGTTCAGGGTGGTAACAGCTTCTCATTGGCTGAGTGTGGTCATTTCTCATGAGCTGGCTGTAAGCAGGAGCCCAACCCAGAAGGCAACCAGTTAAAGATATTCAGGTAAAGATTAAAGTGTTTTGCTGGGCCAAAAAAAACAAAACCATCCCCCCTTCTGTTTGGGGTCTGGGTGGCAGTGCGTGAGAGCACCCCCTCCCAGCTTCCTGATTCTGTTTTAAAGGAGATTTCCTTTATTTTTAACAGTATTATTAATAGGAATGGTACTCATACTTATATTTCTGCTTCCGAAGCCTGTGCATGCTCTCTCTACTACCTTCCCCACATGAGAATCCACTTTCTGCCATTCCCCCAGTCCATCTTGCTCTCAGAATGCCAGATCTCGAGCAGAGAGCCGTTTATCTCTAATGAAAGGGAACAGCGCGCCAGCTCTGCTGACAGGGCCCCTCTTTGCTGGCCTTCACATTTTTCTTTGTTGCAGATTTGATATACTGTCTCCTCCCCACTCACTGGTTTTGCTGTAAGTAATTGTCTTCTTGGAGCAACCTGAAAGGCGCTCCCATTTGGGGCGTCCTGGCCTGACGGGGATGTAATTTATTAAAGTATATTTATACACAATAGACTCCCAGAGTAAATGGGCCCACTGTGTTACCCAAGGAGCTGATTTAATTATTAGGATCCTTCTCCAGGCCATTCTTAATCTCAGGCCTGCCTCTGTTATCTGTGCATCGTGTGATGGGACACAACGTAAATATCAGAATCAGTAAATTACAAGTTTTCAAGGATGGAGGCCAAACAACAGTAACCTGGTTACTCGGCGCCAAAGCCAGCTTCCCCTTGGAAACCGTAATCCTTAGACAAGAAGTCTGGGCAGTGGGATGTATTCTTGTTATGGGGCACACGCTGTTCTGAAATTAAAAGAATGTAGAGTGGGCTGAAAACCAGGGACCTTGTAATTACAAGGGATGAATGGCTCTTAGTGAAAACAGAAGCAATCCCGGGGCTTAACCAACTTCCGTTTGGAAATCACAACGCCAGGGTGAATGTAAGCAACAACAGTGACTGAGGCTCCCTGAGGGTGCTGAGGGTACAAAAAGAAGGGGACCAGAGTCCTTGCTGTTCTTCCAGGAAGGGCGATGGGAAGAGACACAAGCAAAGCATCTTTGCAGGAGAGTTGGGGAGCTAGGAAAGGTGCATAGAGAAGGGCATCTAAAGCTAGCTTGAGGGCAAAAAAGGAATTCTCTGAGCTGAAGATTCAGGATGAGGATGAGGAGATAGCAGGTGCAAAAGGAGAAGAGCAACTAGATAGAGCACCAGTGCCTGAAGAGTTTTGGGAATTGTGAGCATCTCTTCAATCCATCTCCCCCCAACTCTACCCCTACTCTTCTACCAGTGAGCGAGGTCAGGTTCTCATCATTTCGCACCTAGAACCTTACAGTAGCCTTCTTGCTGGACAGCTGTCACCTGCCCCTTCCATAAACTTGCCCACTACTGCCACCACCCTCCCAAATCCGTCCTCTCCTGAGTGATCTCATTCTCACTTCCCTTCTCAAAACCCTTCAAAGGGGCCTCTTCATTGGATAAAATCTAATCTATTTAGCACGATAGCCAGCACCCCGTGTGAGCTAATCCTGCTGTCCCTGGGGAGCTTCACCTCCCACCCCTCCCCTATCATGTGCTCTAATGACACAGAACTAAAATTTGAGTGCCATCTGAGTACGAGGCCCTGAGCTGAACTCTTTTGCTTTATCTATTATGTCATTCAATCCTCACAGCATCCAGGTGGGGTGGAGCTACACATCCTCACTTTACAGATGGGTCTAAAAGTTCAGCCAGTTTGACCCCAACACCATGCTGTTCCTGGGGCTATCGTTTGAATTAAATTTGGTTATGTTCAGACTTTCAAACTGATGATTAAAAAACCCTGAAGAAATAAATTACATGTTAGTTATATACATAGAAAGATAAACATTTAGTCACAATCACTGAATTAACAGTCCATTTATTCAAATCACCTGAAAGACATGGAATTGACACCTGGCACTATGCTCAGGATGCTGACCACCTATCTGACTCAATTTCCCAACAGTCCCCTCCAGCTCAATGAGCTCCAGCCCACTGGCCTCTGTTCTTCTCTGCATAAGCCAGGCTTACTCAAATTGTGAGATTTTTGTGTTAGCTCTTCCCCTGTCTGGGAATGCATGTCGTCGAGTTTTTTCATGACCCGTTTTCACATGAGATCTTTGAGATCTTTGCTCAGCTCTCACGTCATCAAAAAGATGCTCAGATCTCATGTCCTCAAAGAAAACTTTGCTGACCATACTCTAAGCTATCATCATCTTATCCAGGCCTTTCCTGTTACCCTTATTCATGACCTGACATAAGATTAGAGACTGATTTGCTTGTTTATTTGTTATTTGTTGTATGTCCTTACAGCACAGGGTTCAGCAATGGTAAGACCTGCATCTCCAGAACCTAGAACAGTACCTGACAGTTAATAGACACACACTCAATATTAGTTGAATGCTGGAAGAGTGGCTCCCAATACTCCAAACTTTGACTGTGACCGAAGAGTGTTAGAGGAACTAAAATATATGGAGATGTGCAGAAGATGACTTGGGTTATTGGTGGACAATGGAAGAATAGGAGAAGCATGGAGGCAAAGTTGGTGGTGTTCACCCAACAGTGCTTAGGGAAGAGGAAGGTCTGTTAGGGTCATACCAGGTGCTTTTATGGGAGTGTCCTCAGTTACTGGTGAATACCATTTTATTTCAAATGCCTGGCACAGAGTAGACACTCAACAAATGCTTATAATATGAGTGAATCCTAGAATGTTATGGTTGCCTCAGCCTGCCTCTAGCTGGTTCTAGTCAAGTTCTGAGAGCTAAGGTGGGTCAATGACTTTACAGATTGTTTCCCAGATATGCATTATTTTAATCCAGTGCTTGGAGTGGCAGCATGAGCAGTCTGATTTATAGAAATTTCCTTATAATTCTTCAAGGGTGGCTCAGACCCAGCCCGTGAAGTCTGGGAAGCTGACGACCGAATGCCTATTCCAAACACCTTCTTTGTAGGAGCAGTTAGTGCTTTGGTAAGCTCGTTGGAAGTTCTTCACTATGGAAAGATTCTTCACTTTACTTCGCAGGGTACCTTGGAATAGCTGGATGATCAGGGGGCACAGTGTTTTTCAATCTACAGGTTTGCAATGGTTTCTGATAGACTTCAAGCCACTTCACTGGAGTGGTTTGTGAAATCAATGTGATGAGTCACATACAGCTTTTTAAAATAAAATATAGTAGAATAGAAACTATCACTGGCAACCTAGAATCAAACTATATTTCAAAAACAAAGGCAAAATAAAGCCATTTTTAGACAACAGATGCACATGAAAGAAAATGCTAATAACGTTCTTCAAACAGAAGGAAAATGCTCCCACACAGCATCATGGAGATGCAGGAAGGAAAGAAGAGCAGCCGAAAAGATAAATTTTAGAGAAACTTTAATTAATGTTGATTGTATAAATAATACCAATACTGTCTGTGGGGCATAAAACACATGAAGAATTAAAATACAGGACGACAAAGCATAAAATTTGTGAGTCAAGATGTTCTAATGAAGTCAACATGTTCTAAGGTTTTTGCATTTTTTGTATTAGATTACGTTATAGTTTATGTAATGATATAATGCATCATGTGATTATAGTTATTGTATCAGGTTTTTAAAGCCAAGTATGCATATTTTAATCTCTAGGCTAAACATTATAGGAATAATTAAAAAAAAGTATAACAAACAAGAGAATATAGGGAAAAATGAACAAGAAAATCTTAACCCAAAAGAAGAAATCAGAGAAAAAAGCAACATAGAAAAGGTAGAACAAATAAAAAACAAATAGCACAACAGTAGAATTCAACCCAAATAAAGTACTAATGACATTAAATTTAAATGGACTAAATATTATAATTAAAATACAAAGACGGAATAAATCAAACAAAATTCCAATTAAAAGACAAAGACAAAGAAAACACTGTATGCTCCTTACAAGAGATACAAAGTAAATATAGGCATATAGAAGGGTTTGAAAATAAAAGTGTGGGAAAAAAATGCAGGGCAAACCTAATAAAAATGAACAGGGTGTATGTAGATCATAGAAAATAGATTTTAAGGCAAGAAGTATTACTGGAGATGAAGGGTGATATTTCATGATAATAAAAGGGTCATCCTGCCAGGAAAACATAAACATTCAAATTTTTGTTCCTAATAACACACTTGCAAAATATACAAAGCAAAACTTGACCGAAAAAGGATAACTATAAAACGCAAAATCATAGGGGGAGATTTTTTAAATAAAAGACTTATTGACATATAATTCACATATGATAAAATTCAACTTTTTAAAGTGTAGATTTCTGTGCTTTTCAATATATTCACAGAATTGTGCAACCATTATCATTTAGAACATTTTTATATCCTCAAAAAGAAATACACGTTAGCATTCACTGCCCTTCCACCTCTCTGCCAAGCTCTTGACAACCATTAAACTTTACCTTTTGTCTCTATGGATTTGCCAATTCTGGATATTTCTTTATATGAAAAGAATGATAGAACATGTGGCTTTTGTGTCTTCTTTTTTTCCAGAACATAATGTTTTCAGTGTTCATCCAGTATGTAGCACGTATCAGTACTTCATGCCTTTTTGTGTCAAATAATATTCCGTTGTAAGGATATACCACAGTTTATTTATTCATTGATCTGCTGATGAACATTTGAGTTGTTTCCAATTTGGGGCTTTATAAATAATGCTCCTAGGACTACTTCTATGCAAATTTCAGTGTGGACATATTCTTTCAATTATCTTGGATATATACCTAGTAGTAGAATTGCTGGGTCAAATGGTAAGAGTTTAACTTTTGGAGAATTGCTCCAAAGTGATGAACTTACTTTATGTTCCCACCAGCAGTGTGTGAGGTTTCTAATTTCTCCACACTCTTGTCAATACTTGCTATTGTCTGGGATTATGTATTTGTTTGTTTGTTTTTATTTTTGTAATTATAGCTATCCTAGTGGGTGTGAAGTGATATCGCATTGCAGTTTTTTTTTTTTTTGTTTTTTTTTGTTTTGTTTGTTTTTATTAATTAGTTTCAGGTGCACAAGACAAAGCAAAACTTAGACATTTATCATTTATATCCCTCACACTGTGTGAACCCCCCTCCCCCCATCCACTATCCCTCTGTACGTTCCCAAAACCTCTCACCTTCCCCTTATCCCCACCCCCCTGCCCATCTAGCAACCCTCAGTTTTTCCTCCATTTTTCCAAAACTGTTTCTGATTAGTTCATTCACTTATTCTTTTCTTTAGATTCCACATATAAGTGAGATCATATGGTATTTGTCTTTCTCTTTCTGACTTATTTCACTTAACATAATGTTCTCTAGGTCCATCCATGTTGTTGCAAATGGTAAGATTTCTTTCTTCTTTATGGCTGCGTAATACTCCATTGTATAAATGTACCACAGTTTCTTAATCCAGTCATCTACTGATGGGCATTTTGGTTGTTTCCAGGTCTTGGCTATTGTATATAGTGCTGCAATAAACATAGGAGTGCATAAAGATTTTTGAATTGGAGTTTTGGATTTCTCCGGATAGATACCTAGGAGTGGGATTGCTGGATCATAAGGTAGTTCCATTTTCAGATTTTTGAGATATCTCCAAACTGTTTTCCATAGTGGCTGCACCAATCTGCATTCCCACCAACAGTGCACCAGCGTTCCCTTTTCTCCGCATCCACGCCAGCACTTGTTGTTTGTTGATTTATTGATGATAGCCATCCTGACTGGGGTGAGGTGGTATCTCATTGTGGTTTTTATCGCATTGCAGTTTTGATTTGCGCTTCCCTAGTGACTAATGATGGTGAGCATTGTTTCATGTGTTTATTGGCCATTTGTATATCCTCTTTGGAAAAATGCCTATTCAAATTTGTTGCCCATTTTTTAACAGCTTTATTAAGATATGATTCACATACCATACAATTCATCCACTTAAAGTACACAATTCAATGGTTATTGCTGCACTTGATGATTCATTTTTTAAAACTGTGGTAAAATATTTAAAACAAATTTTACCATTTTAACCAATTTTTAAGTGTGGAATTCAGGGGCATTAATTACGTTTATAATGCTGTGCAACCATCACCACTATCTATTTCAAAAACTCTTATCACTCTATTCAGTGACCATTTAGCAATAATTCCACATTCTGTCCCCATCCCTGTACCCACCAGTTCCCTGGTGACCTCTAATCTACTTTTAGTCCCTATGAATTTGCCTAGTCTAGACATTTCATGTAAGTGGAGCCATGCAACATTTGTCCTTCTGTGTCTAGCTTATTTCACTTAGCATAATGTTTTTCAAGTTCATCCATGTTGTAACATGTACCAGAACTTCATTCCTTTTAATGGCTGAGTTATATTCCATTGTATGTACATAACAGATTTTGCTTATCCATTCATTGGTTGATGGACACTTGGGTTATTTCTACCTTTTGGCTGTTGGAAATAATGCTGCAGTAAATACTGGCATACAAGTATCTGTTACAGTCTCTGCTTTCAATGCTTTTGGGTATATACCTAAGAGTGGAATTGCTGGGTCATATGGTAATTCTATGTTTTGCTTTTTGAGGAATCACAAAAGTACACCCCATGGTGGTTGCACCATTTTACAATTCCTTCCAGCAATGTATGGAAGGAATTTCCAATTTCTCTACATCCTTGACAATACTTGCTATTTCCTCTCTCTCTTTGCAGTTAACTTTAACAAAATTCATACAAAATGGTAATTAACAACGATCTTGATGGCAAGCATTTTATTCCAATTTTCAGGAAAAAGATTTTAAATATTTCACCTGTAAGTATATCACCTTGAGGTTGTCTTGGGGTTTTGTTGTTGTTGTTGTTGTTGTTGTTTTTTAGAAAACTTGTATGACTAAGGATGTTCTTATTTCTAATTTGTTAAGGTTTTTTGGTTCATTGTTAGCATAAATGGGTGTAGGATTTTATCAACATTTTTACTAGAATAAACCCAACCTGGTTTTGCAACCTGGTATTTCATTTGGGAATTTTACATCTATGTTACTGAACAAGAGAGAAACTAAACAAGACTGTAAATTCAGAGTGTTGTGTGCTGACTGTGAGAGGACTTGGTATTACAGGAGAACGTATCCTAGGATATTCACTCTAGCGTCTGAGATTCAGAGAAGGCTTCCCATAGGATGAAAACTCTAAGTTAAAGCATTAGTAGGAGTAAGCCATTTGATGGTAAGGCGTGTAGGGGATATAGTGTTTTCCAAGCAGAGTAAAGAACATGTTCAAAGGTCTAAAGAGAGCAGAGAACAATTTATGTATGCTCCAGGAATTGAAAGACGTTCAATATATCTGAAATACAAGGCAGGACAGGTGGCCTGGAGAGCAGAGGGAAGAAGGAGGAAGGTCATATTAAGATTTGTTTGGTTGGCTTTTTCATTTCCTGCCACCTACATTACCAGATATTGACACTGTGACTGATACTGAAGTAGGGTTGGTTCAGTGCTTTTCTTCACCTCTGCTCCATGTAGCCCCAGGAGTTCTGTACAGATGCTCATGGACCACATCGGATTGGAAGGTGAAAGGCAGAATAAGACCCTCTTAATCATCTAGTTTAAAACCACTATTTCAACCAGAAAAGCAGTTTTACACTTACTTGATTTATAAAATGAATGTCTATAGAAGGTTTTACCTAACAAAAGCGTTCTGTTGCTTAAAATTATATATTTGAGTTAGGTAGTTCTCAAGAAATGAACTATTAGCTCCATAAAGCAAAAAATCTGCCCCTTGGAAAGGACACAAACTCTGTCCTCCAAAGATAAGGAAGGGTGGGGGTCTTCTTGGTAGAATGGCCAGATGTTGCTAACACGCTGCAATGAAAGCTTGACTTGAATGTTCCCAGAGCTGAATTGCAAAAAAAATGAAGAAAAGGGGGAGGAATGAGAGAAAGAAGTCAAACATGTGAGTATGAGTATTTGCAGGGACTTGGAAAATATGTATTCTGCAAGAAGGGAAGCTGTAGACACTCACATGGGCTCCTTCTTAAGAGGACTTTGTGACCTAAAACGAGCTTCTCCTGGTTACTGGTGCCTTTATCTCAGAGAGCCAAAATGGTGTGTGAAACTGAGCATTTCTCTTCCCACCCTTCTTGTCATCACTCCCCCCACACCCCCGCTAACCCGGACTATTTGGGAGAGGATAATTTGAGTTTGGCAGAAAATGCAAAAACAGTTCATTTTTCCCAGACTTTGAAAAACAGCAATTAAAACCATCCCAAACACCCTGAAAATTAATTAATTCTTTTCCAGTTAGTCTGATAGCTTTGTGAAGGCAATGAACTCATCTTGTTAATATACATCGGAACATTTGCTCATTATTTCTCCATATCTACCTGTCTTATCTATCTTTATTTAGACTTTTACAAAGTAGTTACTAAATTGTGTGCACCAGTAAATATGTTAACTTGGTGCAATTTCATAGAGATTTATGCACCTGCAATGTCGAATATATTAAGTTCCCATAAAAGCTTGGCATTTGGGGTATGTTCTTTGCAAAGACTCTATGGGGTCCATTTTCAATGTGGAGAGCGATATGCAAGAACCAAAATCAATAGGCTTAAATTATTAAAATTCTAAATAGTCGTTACAGATTGGGTCAGGTATTATAAAACTTAGAGTCCATCAATTTACTTTCAATATTAATTTTAGCCTGTGCCTTGCCATGAAAACCATGAGAATGGAAAGCATGTAACATCTCACTTACAGCTGACACAGAAGGGAAGTGACTCTGAAATATAGACCCTCTCGGCCTTTGGGGAAGATTTATGTGGCAAGGATCACTCTCCTCAGAGTAGGACTGCAGGTGAGTGACAGGTCTGCATTATAAATGCCTGGGGTAACTATAAAAACATAAATGGCATCAGGTTATTGATTTTCTTTTCTTTCTGGAGCCCACAAATTAGAAAAGTCACTGCTAAAAATCACTGGTCTATCCACAAATTTTAATTAAAACATAAATAAATCATTTTGGTTGCTGCACTTGCATATAAACAAAGGGGGAGATGGCATCCTTACAAATGCTTGTCAACATTTGGTGACTAATGGCTCACAGTGAAAATACAATCTGAAGCAACTGAATTGAAAGCAGATTCTGGAGCTAACGAATATCACATGCAAACGATCTAAAGCTATTATGGCAAGAGGCATTGAAATCACAGATCAGGTTTTGGGGGTAGGTAGGGGATGAGGATAATTTTGTTAAATAGAACAACACTATATTTTTTTATTAAATAAAGTGAAGCCCTGTAATGAGATATTACAGCTGCTGCACTTTTGCCACATGATGGAGAAAAGGATACCCTACCCCTTAGAGAAAACACTAACCATATGCTGTGATGATTCCAAATGTTGATGTTATTCCTAAAAAAAATACATAGCAAGGACTAATATAAATAGGTCTTTAGAAAACAGGGATTGCAGAGGATGTTCTGAGCATTCCCAGATCCCATTATATCAAAAAGAAGACATTGAGATATTCAATATTAAAGGAATTCCCAGAGGATTTCCAACTATTAGCCTGGTGTTAGGAAGTCCCAACCTGGCATCCATGTTGTGCAATGCTCTCCTGCCAGCACGGTGGGAGAACGCCCCTCTGGATTTCTCTCTGAAAACTGGTGTGATGCAGAGGCATTGGGACATTAAGCCCTGCTGTTGCTATAAGGACGGGGTTATAACTGAGTGACCTGTGGCCAACACATCTTAACACAAGGTTCTGTACACAGTGGGAAGAGGGACCTTATGTGATCGTCCTTGCAGCTGCACTGGAAGCCCGGAGAGAGCAGGAAGTGTGTTGTCCACAGTAATATAACACCTTGTTTTTCAAATGTCAGTAAAATAAAAAATACATTTTTTATCCATTCATTTATTCACTTAGCAAACATTTCTTATGTACTTAACTATATAAAATGCATGATGTTAGCTAGTTGAGGAAGTAGAAAGATATACAAAGTCTCCATCCTCAGGAAGGACTCAAGTTGAAAAAAAAGAAAGATACAACCTCAAGTAATACACATTTTAATAAGAGTGTCCTAAGGATACTAGGGTAGCCCAGAAGAAGGCAAGCTTAACTTGGGAAGAAAAGACATGGGGCAAGTTTAGGCTAAGTATTGTTATATGAATGTGTTTTGCCAAGTAAACAAATAATATTAAATGTCCAAACCAAAAAAAGAAAGTCCAAACAACTAGAACTTACTTAACCTTTTGTGTACTGAAACATTTTTCTTCACCAATTGCTAAAAGAAAACGCTTATTAAAAATAACAACAACAAACTGTACCAAAAGCATAGAGAACAAGCCCTGAAGCCAGACTACCCAGCTTTAAATCCTGGCTTGACCAGTTTCAATCTCTGGAAATTTAGGGAAGTGAGTTAACCTCTGTTGTGCGGGGTATCAGGTGGGGTCTCAGCTCCCGCTCCCCACACAAGAACACAGCATATGGTGAGGCCAAAAAGGAACACCCACGAAGCCATAGGTAGGGGAATCATACCACTATAGTCTCACTGGAGGCTGGATTCACATGACGTGTGACCTATTGAGTGTGGGGACAGAGCCTGAGAGAGCAGTTTCCAGGCTCTCGGCCTCACGTAGAAAAGTGCTGGTTCGGGTAGTAGATGGCCATCAGCTGTAGCCGGTTAGCCAATTGGCCACTAATATAACTGCCGCAGCTGTGGTGGAGAAAGAGTCGTCGGTCGGTTGGCAGAAAAGCGGACAGCAGGTTGCACGTCGTGTGAATCCAGCCTCCAGTGAGACCATAGTGGTATGACTCCCCTACCTATGGCTCCGTGGGTGTTCCTTTTTGGCCTAGCCACATCCTGCGTTCTTATGTGGGGAGCGGGAGCTGAGACCCCGCCAGATACCTCGCACGACAGCCTCCCTGTGCCTCAATTTCCTAATCTTTAAAATGGGAGAGAAAGAGTGCATACCTTGTATATTACTGTTAAAAGTAAATGAGAGTTAATACCTGTAAAGATCTTAGAACAGTGCCCAGCATATAAAAAAACATTGTCACCATTCATCTACATTAATAAACAGACACATGTCACACATACATTATAATAGACACATAGATTATTATAATTATTACACTTTCCTGCTGGCAAACATTTATAGAGCATTGGTTATATGCCAGTTTCCGTTCTAGGCACTAAAAGCAGGTGGAAAACAGAGTCCCTGACCTCAAGGAGTTCACCGTTTTAACTAACTCCCAATGTTATTCACTGCTAATTCTGTCTTCCAATCTGAACACTCCACTTAGTCACAAATGCCACTTCCTTATCTGACAGAACCCTCATACTCAACACGTACACAATCATACACATCATCCATCTCCCTAAAACCATGTTTTTTCCTTTATTTTTTGCCCTAATCAATAGCATCACCACCCAGCCAGTTGTCCAATCCCAGAACCTAGAAATCATCTCTGACTCTTGTCTCTCTCCCTCTTCCCCAGATCCAATCACCAAGCCTTTCCAATTTGATCTCTAAGTATTTTTCAAACCTACCTCGTCTTCTGCATGCTGACCCTGACTTTGAGTTCAAGCCCTCGACCTTGCCTTTCTGTATGACTGCCACTGCCCCTAAGCCAGCTTCCGGTTTAAGACCTCAGGCACCCACCTCCCAACGGGAACTTTCCAAAATGCAGTCTGGCCATGGCCTACTCAAAGTCCCTTAAGTGGATCCTTATTGCTTGCAGTGTATATAGAGCGACATTCACAGACCAGCTGAATCAGGTATCATTACAGCAAATGGTGCTCAACTTCTCAAGCCTCATCTTGAACCACGCCCTGCCTCATATTTTGTCCTTCATCAAGATGGAGCCACGTAGGTACCCACCATACTCCTCTCCTCCCCGTAACCACCTATATCCTACCCCTCTGGGAAAGCTTCCCTGCCTCGCTCCTTCTGGCCAGTGCCCCCTCTTGCATTGCCACTCCCTCCTGTGCGTGACTTTCACTGCCCACTTCACATGGCATTGCGAGTAAGCACTGTGTACTGTATGGCTGTGCCCCACATTGCACAGTCAGCCTAGTACAGCTGCCTGGCATAGAGTAGGAGCAATACCAGTAGGTGTTTAAAGAATACAGTCCTTCATCGACTCTAACAAGACGTTTGTGAGATGCACTATTATTTTAAGTACCACTGAGGAAGAAAAATGCTGCCAATTAAACTGATACTACCTACTCTTCTATCTCTTATGGACACATTTCAATGGTAGAGTTGTGTAAACGGGAAAGATGGTTTTTTTACAACAAAAGTTGCCTTTATAACTTGATCAGAATAATGCAAGGATGAAGGCGTTGGGCTCTGGAGTCAGACCCAAATCCCATCTCCACTGTTTATTAGGTGTGTGGACCTGAGCGAGTTACATCTCTCTCTGTGCCTTGGCTTTCTCATTTACAAAATGGGGTTAATAATTCTCCCATTCTGCTTTGTCCTGCATCGGGCCCGCATTTTGGATTTAAATGCTGAAGCCACTGCCTTTCTAGGATGGTCTATTATGTAACTTAGTAGATATATGCTTGTCTGCCCAGAGTCACTTCCTTGGGCGAGCAAAACCTCACCCCATTCCAATTATCCTCCTCAAGCCACGTGACTCTGATAGGACCCATGACATTTGCCTCAGTCCAAAGTAGGTGAGCAGGCTGAGGTAGCAGGAGAGGGAGGGCAGGCAGTCACAGACAGCAGGCCTGATCAATCAGAGCACACTAACCAACTTGGCCACAGTAAGTTGTTCAAGGAAAAAAATAACACTAGGGTTTCAGTGAGGGTTAAAGAAGCTAATGAAGAGAAAGCAGATGAACAGTGCCTGGCAGATGGTACACACAGTATACCTATTCATTATTATCATTATTATTACTGTGCTGAATGACCTGTGATATATGAAGTCCGAAGTAAATACCAAAATCTATGAGGGATATGCCAATATTCTCAGTGCACCCATGGATGCTCTGTGACAACTGGAAACTTGCTAGAATGGAAGCTTTCTGAGGACAGAGATCTTAATCCGATTTGTTCACTGATCTATCCCAGGTACCTAGAATAGAGGCTGGCACACGGTAGATGCTCAAAAATATTTGTCAAATGAATGAACTTTTCAGTTTTTCTGTTTCTTCCTCACTGTGTAGATGTAAAAAGTCGTTTGTGGTGATTTCAGTGCATTTAACTCTAACAGTCCTCATTCATTTTCTCTCTCTCTCTCTCTCTCCTTCCCTTCTTGTTTCTTTTACTTTTGTTCTGCTATTAGCTGAAAAATAAAAATAGCCCCACATACTAGAATTGTTTTTCAGCTTAAGTACTGCACCCCCATCCCTGTTCCTTTCTACCTGTCAATCCTCAGCTCTGTTCATCCCTCCTAGGGTACCACTGCTCCCCACAGGAAACACAGGTGTTTCTCCCTGAGCTTATCACCACGTTTGAATTGGAAGAATCTTGCAAGTTTAGAGACCACTATTATACCCACTTCATTTTGCTTCTGGTGTCTTAGCACCGACAGCTTGCTACCCTCAGAGACATTCTAAAGAAGTTTCCTGCATTTTGGTGGTTCTATTTTGCTTTGGCCTCTCTCCTGACTTGTTTCCATTCCCAACCCCCTTTCCTGGTTGAATTGCAAAGTTAAAACTGAGGTTGTTGATGCCACTAAAGCCCAAGAGACCTCAAAGCTCCCTCTCTCTTGTCACAAGGAAGCACTATTTGGAGGGGAGAAAGTTTCCCCATGCAGGTCCCATTCCAGACTTGACACATTGCTAGGACACAATATGGGGGTTTATCCTCATTGTCTGAGACCATGGGGAGAATGGGAAGGACCTACACTAACAGAATGTGAGCCCAGGGAGAACCCAAGGACAGTATCCAAGGGCAAAATCCCAGTAACACCGCAATCCAAAGGGGTTGGCCAGAGAGGTGACAACAGGGTACAAAGTACTGAAATAGAAAAAACAAGACACTAGGTAGCTGTTTACCCTCTAACAATGGCTGTGTATATGGCTTGGGGAGTTTAAATGTTTTGCCCCACATTTGGAAGTCATTGTCATGTAGAGTTTTCCTCTCTAATAACTGCTGAGAGGGAGCAGCCTCGGGCATTCACGTGGGCTTCCATATGGCCAAGGGAGAGTGCGATTTTATTTTTTCACCTGGCTGCCTAGGAGTCGCCCCGTGTGGGTGTCCCTCATTGCTCAGTCAGTGTTGGGTCAGAGGTTGTGTTTAGCCCACTGTGGTATTGCAGCTTCTACCCTCTGTGTGCACTTGCAAGTTGGCCCCTCACACTCTGATGTTCCTGAGAAGGTGAAGTCTAGCATATGTGTACATCCTGCCTGACCCTGGAAGTCACTGTGATACTGGGGGGGGCTCTTCTTAGCTGTCTCTTTCTCCCGTTTCTTTCTACTAAACTTCTCTCTGCCATGTTTCTTTTCTAATGGAGTCACCAACCTCCTTTTAATTGCTGTCCCCCAAGATCTCCATTGTTTTCAGCAATGGCTTTAGGTATGGACTTCTCCACCCTGTTCCAAATAATGTCAATTCCTCAGGGAGAGCTACAGAGTTGAAGTACATTTATATGTGTAATGTATTTGATTCCTTTCTTAAAGAGTTGTCTGACAACAAATAAAACTTCCTTGGTAGTAAAAAAAAAAACAACTGTATTAAGTCTAATACATGAAACTTAAAATATGGGAAACTGTAAATTAAACTTCACAATATGGGAAACTGTAGTTCTCTTAAGTAAACTTAGGGAGACCGCAAATTAAAATCACAAATTTAATTAGGTATTCAATTACATAGCTTAAGTTGGAGTTACAAGACCATCACTCTACAGGCCAAATCATGTAAACATCAGATATATGTAACACTTGCATAATTCCTTAGCCTGAAATATTATTGTTAAACAATTCTACATTTGCCTATACACACAGCACTGCAAGTCACTGAGGTAATTTCAACCGAGAGACCTGGAGTTACCTGGTCTTCAGCTACCTGGAGTGACTCCTCTCGCACTTACCTTAGAAAACTATTGTATCTTCCCCATGCAGTACGTGCACATGGGTTGACTTTCTGAGTTTCCTTTCTATGTTGACTAAAAACTAAAGATTTCAGCCAGGATGCTGACGGGATTCTTGTGTTGACTCTGCTTGGATGTGTTGAACTTTATCTGTAGTTGCAGGTGAGTTTCAAGAAGCAGCTGTTTGTGTTGCCCTGGTCCCCGGAGTTAATTTATACACATTTCTATACTCTAGGCTGCCTGTAACTCCTGCCTAAGTCAGTCTCTTGGTGAGGTTTTGCATTTTGTTGGCAAAATCTTAAGATCTATAGGTGCTTCTCTGCTTTTTCCATGTTCCTACAGTCAACTAACACCTGCCATTGGTATTGAATATATGCATTGCGCATTAGATATTGAAATAACAACTGAATTTCAAATATCTCTCATGGCTTCATTTGTGGTCACAATATGTGAAGTCAATCTATTAGCAGTCTGTAAATTTGGGATTATAATACCTACTTTGCAGGGTTGTTGTGAATAAGCATTAATTAATGTAAAGCACCTACTCCAGTGATGGTATATTGTAGGTACACTGATCCTAACACATTTTCTTAATAACTTCCCCCGCACATTTCCTCACTTCCTTCAATGGCCAGCTTACATCCCATGGCTAATTACGATATCATCACATGCTTGTATCAACCCTCAATTGTCTTGCCCCTTTCTTTTCTCATCATACTGCTGTGGCAAAACACTGACCGATGAAAATTCACCTCTCCACCTGTTCCACCTGTTCCATACGCACACAGGTGAGTATGGCCTGAGAAAACCACTCTACCATGCTCATTGTTAGCCTTTAAATTCTTGCTTACTCGTTCTAGCAGTGCCTGGCAATCACAGTGTATTTTCCTAAACCACTCGCTTTCCAACTCTTCTCAACAATTATTTTATACCTTTTTGTCTCTCCTCGAATTGCCACCCTTACTCTGAGCCCATGAACTTGCTTCCTATATCCCTAAGAAAATATAAGCACTTAGATGATAATTTCCCCTTATTCCCATCTCTGTATGCAACCATCTCCCTGCATCTACACCCATTTTTTCCTAGATGAACCCCTAGCAAAGACCAATTCCTCCATTTGTGTGCTAGATCTCATCTCCTCTTCTCTATTTGAGGACACTGCTCTAGCAATCTCCCTCCTCTCTCAGTTATTGTCAAGTTTTTCCTCTCTAATAGATCTTTCCTCTTTTCTACAAAATTTCCATTAATTATCCCTGTTTTAAAATTTCTATTAATTCTCCCACCTGTTTTCCAATCTTCTTTTGACTCCGTTTCTTGCCTAGTAAAGCTCCATTTCTTTACTTCCTTTTACAACAAAACTCTTTACATGAGTTGTTTCCATTTCTTTTCTCCCATTACCTTTTGAGCTTAGTCCCATCAGGCTGTTAGCACACCACCCCAGGGAAATTATTCTTATCAAGGTTACAAATGATCTCTATTTTCTAAATCCCATGGTCAGTTCTCAGGCCTCATCTTACTTGACCTACCTGCAGAATTGAATGGTCTTTCTTTAACATATTACCCTGTTGTTTTTTTCCTGTTACCCCACTGGCAGCTCCTTCTCAGCCTACTTTGCTATTTCTTCTCTTCTTCTGATCTCTTAGCATTCACTTAAGAAGCTCAATGCTTAGACTTCTATACTTTTCTCTCTATATTTTTCCCTTTGGCGCTATCATCGAGTCTCATGATTTCAAATACTATCTATATACCAATGGCTCCCAAATTTATGTCTCTGTCATGGACCTGTCTACCCTAAATTTCCACTTGAAATCTAATGGGTAGCCCAAACTTAAACACTGTCCAAAATTGAGATCCTGTGCTTTCCCCTACAAATTTATCACAGTCTTCTCCATTTCAGGAAATAGCAGCTCTATCCTTCTATTTACTTAGGGAAAAATCTTGGAGTCATTCTTGACTTTGTTCCTTTTCTTCCAACCCATATCTGATCCATCAGCAAATCCTATCAGCTTTTTATATCCTATTTGGAAAAATAAATAAATAAATAAATAAATAAATAAATAAATAAATGTGTGTGTGTGTGTGTGTGTGTGTGTGTGTGTATCTTTGACCAGCCAAAATCCAACCATTTCTCACTACTTCCACTGCTTTCTGTTATTCAAGCAACTCTCCTCTCTGACCTGAATTTAGAGCAAAAGCCTCCTTACTATTCTCCCTGCTCCTATCTTATCTCCACTTCAGTTTATTTTAAAAACCAAATACAACCTTTTTGAAAATTTAAGTTATATCATGTTACTCCTCTTCTAATGATTCTCACTTAAAGAAAAAGTCAAAGTGCTTACAATGGTACACAGCACCCTACATTATCCAGAAGTCTATCCTGTGTTGGATTGCATCATCTACTATGTTTTTTTCTCATTCATTTGACTCTAAAATTCCAAGCATCCTTCCAGTTTGCGGTCTTTGTATTACTTTTGCTGGGAGCATTCCTCTTTAGATATCTGCACATCTCACTCCCCCACTTGCTTCAGCTCTTCAACCAACTGTCACTATATCAGAGAGAATGGGCTAGGTTATGCTGCAGTAACAAGCAACAGGAAAACTTCAGTAGCTTAAAACAAGTCATAACACTTGTCCATTTTGGGGTGGATGAGTTCTGCTCCATGTTGTCTTCACTCCAGATTCCAAGATGGCAGAACAACCACTATTGGAATATTGTTGTGGCAGAGGAAGAGAAAGAGCAAGAAAGATCACATCAGCTGTTAAAGCTTCCATGCAAAACAGCGTCCATCATTTCTCACATTTCAACAACCAAAGTAAATCACTGAGCTTCTCTACTTCCAAAGTAGCAAGGAAATATAATCCTATCAAGTGCCCAGAAGGAGAACAAGAAATATGAAGGAATAGTACTATAATATTAATGTTTGTCACAGTCATCATCTGAGACCTTCCCTGGCCATACTAAAAAAAATTACAAGTGTTCCTGACCATTTCCCAATTCCCCTTACCTACTTTATTTGTACCTGTAGTATCTTTTACTATCCATCATACTATATGTATATTACTTGTTTACTTTGTTGATTTTATATCATTCCCCATTAGAATGTAAACTCCAAGGAAAAAGATATTTTTGCTGTGTTCCCAGTGCCTAGATAGTAACAGCTATTTAGAGGCTTTAGATAAAAATATGTTCAATAAATGAACAAATAACAAGAGGGATATAATTAGTAACCCATGTAAAATACACAGTAATTTTCAGTTGCCCAGGCTTCAGATTTGGCTGAAACCAGGGTTGGTGCTATTCAATTATTCAACACATTTGAGTATGTACCTAACTTAGGTAAGGTGCTGTGCATCAAGTAGAACACCCTCATCTTCAAACTTACCAGATACATGCTAACTTATTACCTTTCTTGTTTTGTGCTGTTTTTGCCAGTGGATGAGAAGGACTAGCTTGACTTTCATGGGAACAAAAGTAATAATCTTCCTTTGTTCACCTAGGTTCTGTCTGAAATCAGTTTCTTGTCCAGAAATACTAGAAAGTCTCATATGTGATAAGCAAACCTCCTAATTTCTCCTTCCTGATCCATCTGCATTTCATTGCATGTGAAGTCCCCCTCAATAAGCAAAACTTATGCCAGTGAAGCTTCTGGCATCTTATTTTGAAAAGTGTTCACCAGCTTGAAGTCAGCCTCTTTGTATCATGGTCTTTTTAGATGAATCAAATAATACATTTTTTATTTGTAATTAAATAATACCGAGTTTCCCCCAAAAATAAGACTAGCTGGACAATCAGCTCTAATGCGTGTTTTGGAGCAAAAATTAATATAAGTCCCGGTCTTACTTTACTATAATATAAGACCAGGTCTTATATAATATAATCTAATACAAGACCAGGCCTTATATTAATTTTAGCTCCAAAAGAAGCATTAGACCTGATGGTCCAGCTAGGTCTTACTTTCGGGGAAACAGGGTACCTTAAAAGGCTCTGCCTTCCTCAGAAGATTCATGTGGAATTCATTTTCACACAGGAATGATTGCACTTAGCACTCAGGGTGGGCACTGTGGTGAGGAATGTGGATATTCACCAGATCCTTGAAGGGAAATCATAAAGGAATTTTGTACAGAAGCTAAAAAAGGTCTTAGTCAATAGGAAATGAAGTTAAGATGTAAATATTGAATCCAAGGTTAGTTTGCTTCCCCACTTAGAGATATTATTGCTGAGTCAATTATTTTCACCAAGATGTTTTCTTGCAAAGACCATATACAGTTATGTAAAATATTTGAGGGATAATAAGTATATTTGCATATGATGTGCATATAATTTGCATAGGATTACATACCATCTTCAGGGAAATTCTAAGTTAAAATGAAATTAGTGATATTTCCCCTTATTATGCTTTCCTTAGCTCCTGTGCCTCAGTCTTTATAGCTCCCCACTGCCTACAGAAAAAAAATTCAATATCCTCTGCCTGGTACCCAATTCACCTGTCCTGCTATTGCCTGCCAGCTCTTTTCCTGCTCCCTACATTATTTTATGCACCAGTCACACAGAACTACTCACTATTTTCTAACATGCCATGAGAAGTCACTATTAATTGATTTTCCATTAGCAACGTTGTCACTTTCTTTCTTCTTAATGGAACCATGATTTCTTCCTTCTGGCATTTGTATACTATATGCTTCAGGGTGTAGATTTTGATTCGTCTACAGCTAACCTGGTAGATCCATCCTCTTGGTAAGTGATTGGTTTAGGCACAGGTATGTGATGCAATCCTGGCCATGGAGAAGTAAAGGGAAGAGTGCCAGGGGATTTCTTTGAAAATTTCCTGAGTCTTAAAAGAGAGGACAGAGACTCACCTCTTTTCTGCTTCTAGAGAGGGCTATGGAAGGAGGTGATGCCTAGAACAGCTTCAACCTCATATAACCATCAGAGCGGGTGGCACCCTGGGGATGGCAGAATAGAAAGATGGAAGGAACCTGGGATTTTGAAGAGACCATTGTGCCTCTGGCTTAAGCTCTCATAATAACAATGATCATTATGTGTCAGGTACTGTTATGAGCATTTTATATATGTTAAGTCATTTAATCCTCACAACTATCTTATGAAGTGGGAGTTTTTATTATTTTCATTCTATAATTGAGAAAACTGAAGCAGAGAGGGGGTTCAGGGGCCAAGGCCACTCTCCTTACTTATTTTTTTTTTTAGCTTTTTATCATAGAAATTTTAAAGCATATATTAATATATAGTGTAATGAATCCCTAGGTACCCATCAATCATCCAGTTTAAATAATTAGCAACTCCTGACCAGTCTCAACTCATTTATGCCCCTGTCCACTTTTCTCTGCCCCACATTATTTTGAAGCATATCCCAGACCTCATATTATATCATTCTGGATTACTTCATGTGTGACAAAAACTAATAGCTAGTTTTATTTGGGTCTTCTGTTACAACTAAAACTAGTCTCTAAATATTAATGACTTTCTCCCATAAAAATTTGAAAATGTAGATAAGCTAAAGGTAAAATATAAAATTCACCTATAATATGACCACCTAGCAGTAACAACTAATAATCATTTGGTATACTTCCTTACAGTATTTTGAATAAGTTTGTTTTGAATATGAGGTTGTATTCTTTCCACTTATTATGATCTGAGCTTTTTTCCATCCTCATTTCAGGCTCCATGATCTTTGGGTGCTGGGGTCCCTCTATGTTTTCTTCTTTTAGGAATTTGAGACATGCTCCCTTTGCATTTGGTACAACACTTCCACAACCATACTTTAATAACATGGCAATTGTCTATTTATCCATGGTCCAGACTAGACTGAGGGCAGAGACTGCTTTGTTTGTTTTTTTTAAATTTTCTTTAATCTCTAGTGACTATATTGTTATAAGAATCAATCTGACAAAACTCATTATTGTAGGGATGATGCTGAACATGGGGTGGCCTGTAACATGTCGTGTCCCCTTTATAAAGATCCAGTGGGAAAACTTTCCTCTCATCCCAGCTGCAGTTAAAACCTGTGGCACACCTGAAAAACAGGTGTGCTTTCTTTAGTGGATGCCATTTTAAGCAGTTTTAAAATTAGTTTGTATGTCCATTTTGCTTTGGTTACTAGATAACTCAGGTTCTAGCTTTGGAAAGTGTTCACGGTTTTCAAAGCATTAACTCTCTCACTAGTTTTATTTAATTTTTTCTTCACCATGAATTATTTATACTTGATATAATGAAATGACATCATGATGGCACCATTTTTGACATGTTAATTCATGAATTTTCTTCTCTTCCTTCTTCCATGAAAGTAGCTTGCAGGTTTTGTGGCTTTTTGCTTCAGGGTTGGCAAAATTATGGTTGATTTCCATTTCTGCATTTGTTTAGAAAAGTTTGAAATCTTTAAGGAGGATGAGATAAGTGTCTCAATGGAAAGAAAGGGCTTCTGAGGGAAACTTGAAAAGAGGGTGATTTCCCCAGGAACGACAGAGATAGCCAGAGTATCTTTGGATCTGGGGGTTTAGAGAGCAGAGGGAAGAAGAGCTCACAAAAGTAGCAAGATTCTGAGTGTGAAGAGTAGCCAGTCTATCTACCCAGTATTTCTTTTATACCTAAGTTTGAAGACTGAGATTCATATTCACTATAATACTTAATGAATCTGTGAAAGCCATCCCAAATCCCTTTTGGAATGAGGCAGTGTACACACAAACAGAAGAAAACCATTATTATCCATGGAAGCAATGTGAGCTTTGAAGGCAGACATATTATTCTACTTTAGGCCCTTAATTTTTTCATTTGGATTTCCCCAATTGCCTCCCAACTCTTTCAGGAGCATGGATTCTTCCCTCCTCCAATGCATCCCTCACCCACCTATCAGAACTGTCTTTTGCAAATGCAGATTGTTTTAGGTCATTCCCCTGCTTAAAGTTCTCTGTTAAATCCCGTTTTGCTCTAAAGGTAAAGTTCAAGTCATCATTTGCTTCTTGCCTGCTTCTGTAAGTCTCATCTTCTAAAAACATCCCTCATTCCTACCCAAACATGACTCTCAAGCAATGGTGCCCTACTTGCTGTTCTGCAAACGCACCGTGTCCCTCTTCTCGTCTAGTTCGGGCACATGCTCTTCTTGTTGCTCATAATTCCTTTCCATGGACTAAGTCATACTCTTTCAGAGCTCTTCCCAGGTGACACTGACATCCAGGCAGCCTTCTCCAACTCTGCCCTCTCCTTGTGGATTAGGTGTGCTGTCTCTGCTGTGTGTTCCCAGAGCACCCTAAAGTTATACTTAGGTCACTTATCACAGTGATTTGAATCTCATGTGTCACAGTAAAAAAAAAAAAAAATGTTTAAATTGGTGTTCCAGTATCTACAGATGCATGTGATGGATGGTAAAATAGGAGCAGGAGGACGTTGCAGGAAGGGTCATTGGAAATCCAGAGGAAATGAGGAACTGTGCTCCACACTTGGCAACCGGGCTCGAGGGCAAAGTGATTTGGAGCTCAGTATGAGAATGTACTCCGTACTCAAAAATGCCTAAGGCAAACTGCTAAATTCTGCCCCAATATGTGTTCTCTGTTTTCCTTTTGGTAATACAAACCTCTCCAGGGTTTTAGGTAGTCGTATGGCCAGCCAGACAAAGACTGCATTTTCTGAGACTCCCTTTCAGCTAGGTACGGTCATGTGACTAAGTTCAGGCCAATAGGATGGAAGTGGAAATGATATCTATATCTATATCTATATCTATATCTATATCTATATCTATATCTATATCTATATCTATATCTATATCTATATCTATATCTATCTATGGAAACTTCCAAAGCATCATTTTAAAGAAAAAAAAACTGCTTACTCTGACTTCCTCTTTCCCCTTCCTGCCGGCTGAAATACAGAGATAAATGAGAAAACCTGATTCCCAAGTGATCCTGTGGAACAAAGCTTCCCACCCAGACTAGAGAACTCACCTAGCTCAATTCTGTTACATGAGAAAGAAACAAACTTCTGCTATGTTTGGTTAAGGCGACCATATAAGTCTCAGGCTATTTTCCAGATATTCCATCCAGAAAAATGTGGGGATTTACCAATGGGAATGGGAACTCATGATGGGGTGGGAGACTATAAGAAATCATGCAGAGTGCATCTCCCAGAGCAGGCACTGTGCAGTGTGAGGCCCTTGTGGGATCCCATTAAGGACTCACTTTGAGCCCACAGGAGACTGAGCTTTTAGACTTCTGCCATACATGGGCCTTGACCACCAAGGAAGAAAAGAGCACCACTTAAAGAGAAAAGTTTTACTTCCCCTTTCCCCACCCTTCTTTACGGTCCCAAAACCTTGGAGGGGGACAGGGGGAAGAAGAAAGAAAAATGAAAGAGAAAAGTATACTCCCTTCCACAGTAGACGCTGAGTTTTCCAAGTTAGTGGGAAGATGATTAAATTGGATATGAGTTTGAAGCTGAATAAATTGTAGTATATTGAAGTTTTTAATATCTGAAAATGAGTATAATGTTTTAGCTAAAATATCATTTAGGGAAAGGTGATATTCAACAGAGTTTTTTTAGGGACAGTCACTGGAAGAAATAATATTTTTCATGTTTAAACCCTACTGAGTTTAAACCATTTAGTAAACCCATCCTAATTTGGTTGTGGCCATCTTTCTTGTGAAAGGAAAAATACATAAACCGGGGAAGGAAGAGGGGTGAGCCGGTCAGAGAGAGGTAAATACAGAGCTCTGGACTCAGGAACCCCAGTGGTGTCAGAGGTCAAGGGCAGATCGGCAGAACCATATTGGGGGTGCTCAGCAAAACATTGCAGGGTATTAGAGGATACATGCTTCTCCACCACTGCTGATATTTCCAGATTTGTGGCATGAGCTCAATTATTTATTTGAATGTTACTTGACCTCTTCCTGCCCCTTTATTCACTCTTTCTCGGCACAGTTGGAAAACTTAACTGGTTGGTAATTTTTGGGAGAATAAATGGCATTGCCAGCTGAACTCCTCTCTACTGCTGTTGAGAGTAAGCTGCCCCAAGGGCCAAACATTCTATTCTATTTCTTCATGCCACAAGTGGCATAGGAAACTGATCCCACATGAGGAAACCTGTTCAGTGGTCCTTGGGATCAGGTGGCAAAAGAAAGGATTGGTGTTATTATTGGCCCCTCCCAGTCCCACCCAGAGGGCGTCAGTAAGGTTGAGCAGAAAAACAGCACACTCTAGACAGCAGAAATAAAAACCAGAGGACAGGGAAGGGAGAGATGATTAGAAAGAATCTCTAACTATATGTGAGACATTCCAACCCCACCTTGGAAATCCCAGAGAGATGAAAAAAAAAAAAAGGTCTGAATAATCCATAAGGCAGGTGAGGACTGGTAACAGAGCAAATTTATGGGCGAACTCTTAAAGTGACTTCACCCTGGTTCCATCAGCTGTGACAATAAGGGAAGATTTGGGCTGCAATAATCAACTAATACTTGAAGACCTCCTGATAGGTAAATAATACTATTTCAGGTGTTTTATAGAACTTAGGGGAAAAGCAGTCTAATACCTAATATGTTTATAGTCTAATACAATTTACTGAAATGGTAACTTTTCTTCTTGCGTGGAAGGAAGGAAAAAAACACACATTCATACCACATATCAGTGAAATCATATGGTTCTCAATTTTTTCTTTCTGACTGATTTCGCTTAGCATAATAATCTCAAGATCCATCCATGTTATCACAAATGGTACTATTTCATCTTTTCTTATGGCAGAACAGTATTCCATTGTGTATACATGCCACATCTTCTTTATCCATTCATCTATCGAAAGACACTTTGGTTGTTTCCATGTCTTGGTTGCACCATAAATAAAGCTGCAACATGATATGTAGATGATGTATTACAGAATTGTACACTTGAAACCTATGCAACTTTACTAATAATTGTCACCCCAATAAACTTTAATTTAAAAAAAACAACACATTTTCCTTAGAGGTTTCCACTCAAATTCTTTCTAGTTTCACCCCTTCTTTTTTTATTGATTCTGCAGCTTGGTGGAAACGGTTGAGCTTAGATTAGTTTAAAGGAACCAACCAATGAGATCCAACTGAACACAAATCCCACTAGATGACTGAATAGTCTCAAGGATGCAGATTTTTGAAGAAGTTCATTTCAAATCAGATTTTTAAAAAGTAGAGTCTAGCTGAGGGGCATTATCACTTTGTGAGGGGTATAAATGTCTAACTATTACATTGTTTTGTGCACCTGAAAGTAATAAAAAAAAAGTGGACTTATAGATATGCTCCACCATTCCCAACTGGCGTGTGTGTGTTTGTGTGTGTGTGTGTGTGTGTGTAAGTGAAAATTCTGAATTCAGCACAACTCTTGTTCTAAATAAGGGTTTCATAATGATATTCATATAAATTCTCATTACAACACAGCTAACAAGGGCCAGATTGGTTGTGGTTGAGTTATATTTGCCATTTTGTGGGCTACATCTTTGTAAATCAGCCAGATCATTGCCTTAATTGGGGTCACTTGGGGGTTTGAGGGTGATGCAACAGGGTCACCCCTTTTCACTCCTGTGGTTCTTCATTAGTCATTTTGTGTGCCAAAGTCAATAAGCAGGAAGAAGCCAGGTCACATATTTCCTTTGGGAAAACACAGCAGGCTTCCGAACCATGCGATGTTATAGATGACTCAAGGTGTTGAAAACAATTTTTCTTAAACTTGCTATAGTTCTCTTCTCTCAGAAGTGGAGTCACGGTAGGTTAGCATCTAGGAAAGAGAACCAGCTTTGGAGTCAGGCAGTACAGCTCTGCCACTGACGTGCTATAACTTTAGGTGAACTTGTTAACCTTTCCGAGTTTCAGGTTTCTCATCTGTTCATGGGATAAGCATACTTGGATCACAGGCCTAACGCTAACATTAATGAGATTGCATATACACAGGCCTAAGGCATATGAGGCACTCAAAAATCACAGCAAAATAACTTTGATATTTGATAGAGACAAATAAACCATTGAAAATCCAGAGTGATTTGCTAAGTAAAGAGGAAATGCACTACAGAAAAATACATAGTTTTGAAAATATGAAGGTAGTCAAGTAGGGACATCAGGAAGAAATGAATTGAACAATATCCCACTTTGTACCAAATCCTGCAGAGATTTACAAAGACCAAGTAGCTATGGCCTCATCCATTGGGGCTCACTCTATCCCATTGGAGAGATGAGTGCTAGATACACATAAGCGTGAAGCAGTAAATTAATGACACAAGTCAATCAGCAACAAAATCATTGTCTGCTACATAATTGATACTCTATAAATATTTGTCAACTAGATGAATAGAGCCAAACTCTAATCAAATAATAGACTGTGTAGATTCAAAATTTTCAGAATGGAGGAATAAGAAGCTGAAAAACAAATTAACTGGTGAAAGTTATAAAGACAATCATTTAAAGTCTCTGAAAATTATTCTAAGAGCATAGAGAAAATGGAGAAAAATTTATTCAAGAAAATCTACTAAATCTTGCTTAGAACAGTAAGAACCCACATTTGAGCTAGAACCTGTTTTTTTGCCTCCTCACAGCTTCATGTTACAGAAGCTCTACTCCAGGCATATGAGGCCAAGAAGACAGGACCCTCCCCCTCTAGTCCCCAGCTTGGATCTGTAATTTCACCTGGAGAGGAGCAGGTGGCTATTTCTTATTTTCCCCAGCCCCATGTCACAGAAACTCTAGTCTAGACAGGGATGACCAAAAGGATAGTTTGTCCTTCCTTACCCAATTCTAACTCAGAATGCTTGAGACCATTGTCTCCATCCCAACTTGCTTGTAGGATGGAAATTCCATGCCAGGAGAGGCAAGATAAGATCAGGGGCTGACGTCTCCCTCTGCCCCCACAGTACTCACTTGCATAAAGTGGGGGTGTCACTCTGGTAAAAGCAGTTCTCTGCCCCCTAGCTATGGTGAGCAGCACTGCTTTGAAGGGCTGTGTGCGTCCATATGTTCATTGTAGCATTATTTACAATAGTCAAGATATGGAGGAAACCTTGTCCATCAGTGGATGAATGGATAAAGAAGAGGTGGTACACACAAATAATGAAATATTACTCAGTCATAAAAAGAATGAAATCTTGCCATCTGGAACAACATGGATGGACCTAGTGGGAATTGTGCTGAGTGGAGCAAATCAGAGAAAGATGAATACCATGTGATTTCACTTATATGGGGAATCTAAAGAATAGAATAAACAAACAAAACAGAAATAGACTCATAGATACACAGAATAAACTGATGGTTGCCAGATAGGAGGGGGGTTGGAGGGATGGGTTAAAAAGGTGAAGGGATTAAGAAGTACAAATTGGTAGTTACAAAATAGTCATGGAGATGTAAAGTATAACATAGGGAATATAGTCAATACTATGATAATAATGATGTATGGTTTCAAATGGGTACTAGATTTATTGGGGTGATAATTTCATAATTATGTGTGTCTAATCAGCATGTTGTACACCTGAAACTAATATAATATTGTACGTCAACTGTAATTGAAAATAAAAAAATATATATTTAAAAAAATAAACAAAGGTGAATTTTAGGGAAATATATAAATAAAAAATAAAATATTTAAAGATGTTCAATTTACCCAGTTTGTAAATGAAACCAAACATTTGAGACACCCTCAAAAGTGATTGCTAAAATTTTATAGACTCATAAATATATTAAAAAGACTTGAAGCTTCACTTAAAAGCTTAAGGAAGAACTCGTTTTCAATTTGTAACTTTAATAAAAGAACATAATTTAAAAAACCAAACTAAGCCTTTGATTAATCTTTCTGTGCACTAAAACTTCCCTGAGTATATCCTAAAACGCTTACCACCATAGATGAGGAAACTGAGGCAGTTATTCAGTGGCAGAGCTAGAATTTGATCCCAAGTTGGCCAGCTGCAAAAACCTAGGCTTTTCTCACCATTCTTCATTGCCTTCCCCTGACAAATAATTAGACAACAGTAACATACAATTAACATAAAAATTTGAAGAGTTCATTCTTCCTTCCATGTCCCACAATGCCTCAGGCTTATAATTATATCATTACCGTATAGTGCAGACTGAGGCAGAGTAGGTGTTTAGGATTGGGCTGAAATTAGTATGACTTTAATTATAACATACCTGAAAATGGCTTTTCTTACTAAATCCCTAACGTTGGCATGTGTGTATACATCCTTTGCCAGTTTCTCATAAAAGTAAAGTATAAATAGAGAGAAGAAATCCAATAACCTGTGGCAGATTATTTAAACTATAAGTATGTTTGTTTTATAGATAAACTGGAGTTTCCTGTCCTTAAGCTTTTTCCTTAGATTGGTTGCGTGTCTCTAGGAAGAGGGGTTGAACAGAGGGGTGGGTGTTCCCCTTTAATCATTCTAATAAAAACAAAATCCAAATATCCAAACAGATATGATTATTCTCATTAGCAGCCAGCACTATTGAAGCTCCACTCAGAGCACTCAGCCTTATTATCAGGGACTGTACTCTAAGGACCACCTAATTCTTGCAGAACTGTTTTAGATTTCTCAATCCATAGCTTCTTCAGCAGCGCTCGTGTCTCATCATCGCTGCATTTTCTGTTACTAAGGAGGGAAGCCAGTAGTAGTTGTTGAGGGACACAATTGGTGGCTTTCCCAATAACCATCAAAGTCCTTCCTCCTTGTTACCAGATTCCCAGTGTTGCTCAGTTATCAGACAAGCAGCCCAGAGAAAGGCTTTGAACTCTTTGCCAGTGATAGGTGTAGAGGTGGACATGAGACCTAGTTTTAGCCAATGAGACCGAAGGTAAGACTGCGTGTAGTGGATAGGAGACTTCTAGGAAAGATTTCTTCCCTGATGTAAGTGGGAATGCTGTGAGCAAAAGCTCCTCTGGCTGTGCTCTCCCTCCTGATGGGATGCTGTTCTTTAAATAAGTGATACTTGGAATTTCAATGGCCATCTTGGAACTGTCAAAGGTAAAATTTCCATTTACATCAACACTTGCTTAGGAGATATCAAAACCTGTTCTTTTATTTTATCACCACTGGTTCTAAGCAGCAGAACTTATCAAAGGACTGTGAACTTTGAGATACCTAGGGAATCAAATCCCTACTGGACTAAAGTCAAGACTCTGTTGACCAATGAACACTGAGACTGGTTTTAACAAATCATGGACAGGCTAATGGATTTACTCTGCTCTATACAGAGTACTAGTTTTCAATCCTTAACCACCATGAACCACTCCTTCTCATAACCTGGTGTCTTTGTTTCATTTGCTCACTTGACCACAGGGGGATCATAGAGCTGATTCTCCAGCTCCCTCAGCTCATAAGGTTGCTGAACCAACTCTGAAACCGCCAGCTAGACTTCTTGCTAAGCGAAACTCAAATATCCTATTTTATGACAGGGATTGACAAACTACAGCCCATGGGCCAATAAATAAAGCTTTACTGGAACACAGCCATGCTCACTTGTTCATGTATTGTCTTTGGCTACTTCATGCTACACCAACAGAGTTGAGTAGTTACAGAGGAGACAGCATGGCCTGCAAAGCCTATAATATTTACTATCAAGCTCTTTACAGAAAAAGTTTGCTAACCTCAGTTTTAAGTACTGTTAGCTGGATTTTCTTTTGTTACATCATATTGAAAGCATACCAAAATGATACAGCTACATTTTGGCTACCTCTCCCAATTTCTGAATTCTCCGAGTAATCTCCCAGTAAGATCATGGATAGTTCCACATACACTGCCTGGTGGGCCATGGACTAAATCCAATTCCTACCTAATTTCTAAAATTTTGTATGACTGACCTCAATACTGTCCAGTCATTCCAGCGCTTTTTCAGGTCTGTCTCAATAGAAACAGCACACATTTAGTCTGGAACATTCTTATAATTTTTCCCTTCCTTTTGGCAAGCTTCTATTCATCTTTTCTAGCTTAGCTCAAATGCCATTCCTTCACGAAAAGATTCTCTGACCCACCAAATAGATCACGTCCTCATTTTATGGTTTCATGGGACCGTACATTTCTCCATCATTGCACTTAACAAAAAATTATAATAAGGCTTGAACTGTGTAATTAGTTTTTATTCATTCCCTTCCTTTATAGAATAAAAGCTCCCTAAGTACAAGGGCTGTCTGTCTTGTTTATGTTCTTTATCCCTAGGGCCTAGAATATTACTTCTTTTTGTAAAACACACAAAATAGATACGTAATACATGAATGAAGAACAAGTGAGTGGAACAAACAGTACCAATTGTACTCTGAACCATGTGAAATCCTATATCCTTTACTGGACCATGTTCTGTTTCAGAAATATAGAAGTGACTCAGTGGTGTTAGGCTAAAGTGTCTTAATGAGTCTGAGATATCCTGGAAAATGCATCAAGAGCTGGGACCTTGGCCACCCAAACCAGCCAGCCAGCATGCTCCTCGTTTTTCTAAGATGACATGTCAGTTACCTAATCCATTCACCTGGTGATCTTGCATTTATGTATATCAACCTCTGCTCACCACAGAGGTGGTCCTGTCCCTCACTAGCTGTGCGCCTTTACAGGCAACTTAACTTCTACTTTCTCACCTGCAAAACGAGGACACAGTACAGTGGATTAGGGACTTCTCCTCCCACTGTGAAGAGGATACGTAAGCTTCTGCCTAAACCCAGACACCATCACAGAAATAAGAAGGAAAAGGGAAAATAACTCGGGAAAGAAGATGTAGTCCTAATCATCCTATTAATAGAATCCACTGAATATTTACCTAGGACAGTTTTAAATCTAGAGACTGCATTAGCTCTTATATATATGAAACTGTTTATTTTCCATCCCCTTATTTCTGTTTTCTGTTTAAGAGTCTATGAAAGAAAAGCTTAAGGCCGCTCAGTGTTGCTCCTACTCGTCCAATGGCCTGAGCAGTGGGAGCTGCAGCCCCGTCTTCAGCAGCAGGCTGAGGACTCCAGTCTTCAGTAGGGAACTGCGGGGCAGGCAGAGAGGGCGCCCGCACCCCTTCAGACTAGCCTGTGACTTCTGGCTGAACAGCAGGAAACTGGAGCAGCCCATTCACCCTGAATTCGTCCTTGGTCATGGCCTTTTCCAGCAGCAACCTTCTCTTTCTTTTCAATCTCTTCAGGATCCTGAAGACATAGAGATCAGGCATGGCCTCCCACGGGTGTTCACAAGGGATGGCACCACGCATGCGCAGAACTTCCCGGACCCGCGTCCATCGTATCAGACCCACTGAGCGAGTTCCCTTGTTGCATAGGATGGCAATGTCCACATAGTGCAGAGGAGAGTCTGTGTCACGCACTGGTAGGCAGGTTAACATAAGACGCCTCTGTGAGAGGCTGGCGGTCAGCCCTGGGATGGGTGACCGCCAGATGATGTGGCTCCCAGAAGGCCGCCCGGATCCGGTTAATGCAGGTTACGGAGGTGAAGTCCAGCAATAGTGCCTCCAGTGACAGCAGCAAACTTCAGCACCGCTCGCTGGCCAGTATTCCTGGAGGATATGACACTAACACCAGCCGGGTTTTCAATGGTAACATTGACACAGCCACCAGCAGGAGCTTCTCCTAGGTACCCTTCAGATTTGTGCTCCAGATGCCATCACCTGTCCTTTGTAGATGTACTGTTCCATTTGGAAGTCAAGGTTGGTGCCACCTAAGTGGGTTCCTGCTGCAAGGAATTTGAAGACATTCTTCTCCTTCATTTGCAGGATATCAAGAGCTCCAGACATTGTGAAAACTTCCCTTTAAGTTACAACAAGCACCCAGAACAATGCCATGTGGACTGGTCTCTGGGTAAGCACAGAAAGGCTGCATCTCTTTCATTGACAAGTCTAAAGATTTCCCCCTCCATCATTAGGAATGGGATCTTGAGAACAAAATGGATCCATAAGGAACATGTCATTCTAAGCTATAATGGCAAGTTCTATTGAGTCTAAATCAAAGTTTCGATCTCACTCCCAATTTAAAACTTCTGTTCTCCCCAATATCCCCAATTTGCAACCCTCAACCTAGGCCCGAATCATGGTCAGGAACTTTTAGAGGGAAGTGGGAGCTACATGTCTTGGTCTGCTCACCTCCATCTACTGGCTGTCCAGAATTGGGGTGGAAGGAAAGAAAAAAGGAAGAACGAGAAATATCCTTTCTTAGCCGCTGCCGCTGATATTTTAGGTCTCTCTTGACTAGCACTGCCTGTGTCCGATTGGAGGCTTCCACACCTGGGGTCTCTGGGAGTTGGGTCTGTGGATTTCTTGAAGACACCCGAGGACCTACACACTGCGCAGCTCCCTGACATCAGTGTGAGGACACACACCCCGTCTGATGTTTTGCTGCCCTCCACTCCCAACTTTTGCAGTTATCCTACGATCATGTTCTGCTGGGATGACCTTCAAGGATCTTTAGATCAAGTTACCTTCCAAAATATCCTCTTGGCTCATGGAAAACTCAGACATCCCTTGCATACCGAATGTGGAGTCAGACTCCTCCTCTACTGCTTTTTCTCCTTGCCCAGCTGTTGCACATGGCTCCTCCAGCCTCCCGCCTTCAGGCTGCTCAGACAGGAAGTAGGCACAACTCTCTGGACTCTCTAGGGAAGGGAGAACTTGTCAAGCTCCCAAGAACTTTCTCACTCTGCTTTGTTTGGGAGCAGCACCTCCATGAGCCCGGGAGTATCTATAACTCAGCCAGCATCTAGCAAAGAGTGGAAAAGCAGGACCCCTTCTGTGTAGGTAGCCCTGATTTCTTGAAATTGTTTACTTAGAGCTACTTTCATGTGGCCTGAGAGGTGTGTAACTGATGGGGAACGGAGGAGGGATGACACAAGAGTCCCTATTCAACCAACGTTTCATTAGTACAAAGTTTCTATTTAAGCAAATTTAGTTCGGATTTCTTGTCTTTTCTTATGTAGGCTGATCGGAGTGGTGGGGTGTTACAAGACTATCTGGTCTACCATTTAATACCATCTGCAATTATGTACCTAGCATCTCCTCCTTAGAATGTGAGGGTTCTTTCACCTTTGCAGTTGAAGGCTGGAGTCCAGGACAAGAGTCCCATGTATCATCTTGTCAAATAAATTTAAATATGTATACATGAAATATTTTACCAAACTTGGATTGTGTTCATTTATAACTTGCTTTCTCTTACTTAAAAATATGTAGCAAAATTTCCCATGCTACTAAATGTGCTTTGAAATATTATTTTTAATATCTGTGAGAGAGAGACAGAGAATCTCTCACAGCATCAGTAATATTTGGGCTGCCTCAAAAAGGATGAGTTACTGTTTTCTAGGGATAGAAAGAGGGAAACCTAGTATTAATATTAAAATATATAGATGCAAGAAAGAACATTAAATGTTCTGGGAACCGGAAGGAGGGGGAGGAGATTTGATGTATACAATCCTGTGAAATTCGTAGATGAGTACTTATTATTATTACTACTACTATTGTTATTAATTTGGTTTTCAAAAAAGGAAACTGAGACTTAAACAGATTAATAGATTTTGGCTAAAATCAACTAGCCAGTCAATGGCAAAGCCAAATTTCAAAGTTGAGATTTCTGGAAACTAAGAAGAAACTGAATGTAAGAAGGAAAGGAAGAAATCAAGGAAAACAAAGGCATGATGAAGAAGAGGTGCCCTAGAATGAGAGAGTGGAAAGGGAAGGAAAACCCTCTGCGCCATTTCCAATTTAATTCCTTTTGTTCTCAGTGAGGCCTGGGAAGTTAACCGCCAACTTCCCTCATCTGATGAGTGAAGTGTAATAAATGTGTGCTTTTCTTTTTTATACAAATATGAAGTAGTTTCCAAAATTAGCCCTGTCCAACTGTTAAAATCCCCAAGTTCCCAAACTCTCTCAACAGGAAACAGCCATGGACATCCAGATGTTTCTCCTCACGGTGTTTGTCTGTATAGTGTTTACATTTATCTTTTTCTTGTTGAATCATGACTTTATGAAATGCTTTATTATGGTGATTGATCATTTGCACAAAAGTACTGAGAAGTACTGAGGGATGCATGGGTACAGGATAACACATGGTTCCTTAGCCAATGATCCATCTCAGAAAACCATTTGTTAGAGCCACACTTCAAGCAAATGCTCGGAGCCAAGAAACTCACCGAACAGATGACTCAGTTGAAACAGTCCTTTTTCTGTATGAGGAGAACTAGCACAAGGAACAAACCTTGATGAACTCACCTTTTGGAGGTTAAGAAGGAAAATGATCTGTCTGCAAATCATGGAATCTACTAAGTCTGTGAATAAAAAAAGGAACATCTTCCTGCAGAAAGAGAGCTGAATGGAAGCCCAGGATAGTGAATAATAAATAGGCTATCACCTTGGGTACCATTAGTTATCTCTTACCTTGTGCCAGGGCTATAAGAGGTAAGCATTTTGCATACATATTTTAGTTGATAGCTGAGCTGAGAATCCAAACTAGATGTACTTCAGTCCAAAGATACTATGCATATAACTAACCATTATATTCTGGATGTAATGCTACATAATTCTATTATGAAAAAGAGAGAGAGAGAGAGAGAGAGAGAGAGAGAGAGAGAGAGAGAGAGAGAGAGAAAGGAAGGGAGGGAGGAAGGGAGGGAGACAGTGGACACACTTCTCCAAGGGGAAGATGGGATTTTGTTTCAATTTCTAAAAACACCAGGACTGTCTGTTTTTCACTCCCTTAGTAACTATTTAATGAGAGTCATTCTCCACCTTCCTCTATGGCAGCTATTTTGCTTAGGTGATGGGGTCACTTTTGATCACTTTTCTTGTTTCCTTTTGGGCTGCCATTGATTCACTTTCTTTGAACCTCAAAGAAAGATATTAAAGGCAAACAACACATACACCTGGCAGGTCACAGTGATTAACAATGGAATTAAAGAAACAAAAACAGTTACAGGATTGAATCCTGGAAGCCTTTCTCCTGCCAGGTAACTGGTGACCAAAGAGGTAACTTATCAGACTTTCTATTGATACCACATTTGATGAATTAGTTCTTCTTCCTCCTCTTTAAGTATGATCTTAGCCCAAACTCCATGCTATTCATCCCACTATTAAAGGGAGGGAAAGAAGAAAAAAATGAAGATAAATATAACCAACTTTATGTGGATCTGCTGTGTCTCATTAGCAATTTTATGGTTTTGGTGAAGAGCAATACTTAGTACAGAAAAGGCATTTTCTCTTTCTTTTTTTTTTTTAAACTGATGTTTAATTGGTTTTTCCCCTTTGGCTTAGCTAGAGAAACGCCTATATCCGACATGCACATACTGTATGTAAGAATGGGCGTAAACAAAAGTCCAACATCTGCTCACCAGACCTGCCCCTTAGTCTTCTTCTTAAGCACCAGGGGAAGCATCTCAAGTTAGTCTCCAGTTTGACTTTGTAGGAATGCTAGGTTCTCTGTAGCGTTTTTGCCTCTCACCTTTCCTGGGAGTTTATAGGGGGCTTTGAAGTTCCTCTGAACAAACGGGGTCTCTGTGTTTTACTTATTGCTGAGCCAACCCTGGGGCCTTGGTTCCATCAGCTCCTTATTAAGTGTTTAGTAATTTCAGTTTCCACCTTTTGGTTTTGCTCGCTTTGCAAACATCTGGAGAGAATTAGCTCCCAGGCCTCTGTAACATACCCATTTTGTGGTTCTAGAGAGAGTTGTGTGCTAGGGGATGTTGTTGCCCTTAACGAGCTTTCTTTATGGTTCTTAACTGTAAAAGCCACCCTCGTTAATATTAACAGACAAAGAGAAAGCAAGGCCACTCCACCCCTATTTAGCTCTTGCCTTCTTGACTATGAGTGAGGCCTTCATGCTGAAAAGGAAAGAATAAATATTATGAAAATTGGAATGAAGTACAAGATAAAAGAATGAATAATATCAATAATTATAATAACAATAATGTCCAGCACTTGAAATCAATATAAGTCTATACCTCCATAATTCAATATAATTGCTAGCTACATGTGGCTTTGAACACTTGAAATGTGGCTAGTACATATTAAGATTTACTGTTTGTGTAAAACACACACTAGATTTGGAAGAGTTAGTATACAAAGTTTAAATATCTCATTAATTTTATATAGATTATATGTTGAAATGATAATAATTTAAAGATACAAGGTTCAAATTAATTTTACCTGTTTCTTTTTACTCTTTAATGTGCTTATTAGAAATTTTTAAATTATACAAGTGGCTCACCTTTGTGGTTTGTATCAGGTTTCTATTGGACAGCAGTGCACTAAAGGACCAGACAAATTATTTAACAGGAAAAGACTAGGACTTGCAAGAATTCCATGACTGGGAATCCATGTGACATCAAAGGAAACAGGAGCAGTATCAAAAGAAGTATTAAGAAAATGTCAGTTTCCCGTCAAGATGGTGAAGTAGGCAAATGCTGTTTGCACCCTCTCATAACCACTTCAAAATTATAACTAAACTACAGAACAACCATCATTGAGAATTGCCTGAAGTCTAGCTGAATAGAAATCCTGATAACTAAGGATATACAGACGAAGCCACATTGAGACAGGTAGGAGAGGCGGAGATGCTGAATGAGCTTGTCCCACACCCAGTGGCAGGTAAAAATCAAGAGGGATATATCAGCTGCAGAGGTCTCTGCTGAGGAGCGACAGATTTCAATCCCACACCAGGTTTCCCAACCCAGGATTCCAGAGCTAGGAAGAGAAGTCCCCACAACTTCTGGCTGTGAAAACCAGCAGAGATTGGGGCTGAGAGTGCCGGTTTGGCTGCTGGAGTCCTAGGTGCTCTTCTTAACATGCACACACCCAGACTTACTTGCTGATAGACTCACTCACTCTAGGCTTCAGTGCTGGGGCAGCAGCTCAAAAGGCACCAGTGACATTCAGGGAGGAACTGAGTTGTCTGGTTGCAGGGTGAGGGCTGGAGGGGTAGCCTTCTCCCAGATAGAAGCGCTGGCAGAAGCCATTGTTCCTCTGTTGAGCACCCACTTTCCCAGTATGCAGACTTAGGTTGGCACCATAACTGAGTCTCCATCAACCAGGCTGACCCCTGGTGATTCCATGACACCCCACCCCACCCAACTTGCAGGCCCACCCAAGTCACTTTCCATACAAATGGACTGTTTTGGCTCATGCTGTGGACTTTCCTAAAATCTCTCAAATGTTCACAAACAAGCAGTATCTGACCTTGGCACGTCCCACACCTCTTCCTAAGTAGCCCCAAGTCCAGCATTAGCATCAGCAGGCCTTGGGTCATAGCTTAGCCTCTCCCAGGCACCTCCAAGCCCAGTGCAGGTGGTAGTCATTTGCAGATTGATTTGTGGATCATTTTAGGCAGCCCTGGGCAGGACATAGGCTGTGACTAAACTTGGCCTATGGTGTGGCCCCCCCAGGAGGCCCTGGTGGCAGCATGCCAGTGGCCAGCTTTGGGAGCACCATTTGTCTGCCTCCACAAATGACACACCCAAAGAGCATACTGGACAGGCACCAGAGCCCTGCTAAAGTAAATCCTGCTCTGAGGGGTCAGTCCCTGCATAATAGCTCCTCTACTGTAGTCACTGCCACTCCTCACAACCAATCAGCCCAAGGTTCAATAACTTCCATTGATGCACGAAGCGAAACCACGGCTCAATTACAACAGGAGGGCACACACAACCCACACTTGGAGCACCCAGCTCAGATAACCAAGAAGTCTGCAGCACTGGGCCCTACAGCACACTTACTATATAAGGGCACTCCACTAATACAGGGAGACATGGCAGTTCTACCTAATAAATAGAAACAAACATAAGAAGGCAGTTGAAATGGGGGTGGGGGACAAAGAAATATGTCCCAAATAAAAGAAGAGAACAAAGCTCCAGAAAAACACACACACTAAACTAAACAAAATGGAGATAAGCAATTTACCAGATGCAGAGTTCAAAACACTGGCTATAAAGATGTTCAATGATCTCAGTGAGAACTTCAACAAAGAGATAGAAAACATAAAAATGGAGATAGAAAATATAAAAAAGAACCTGTCAAAAATGAAAAATACAATAACTGAAATAAAGAATATGTTATCAGAAGGAATCAAAAGTAGACAAGATGAAGCAGAGGATCGAATCAGTGGTTTAGAAGATAAGATAGCAGAAAACACCCAATCAAAACAGCAAAAAGAAAAAACAATTTAAAAAAAATGAGGATAGTTTAAGGGGCCTCTGGGACAACATCAAGCATACCAACATTCACATCATGGAGGTACCAAAAAAAGAAGACAGAGAGCAGGAATTAAAAACCTATTTAAAAAAATAGTGATGGAAAACTTTTCTAACCTTGTGAAGAAAATAGACATACAAGTCCAGGAAGCACAAACATGATGAACCCAAAGAGGCCCACACCAAGACACATCATAATTAAAATGCTAAAGTTTAAAAACAAAGAGAAAAATCTGAAAAGCAGCAAGAGCAAAGTAGTTAGTTACCTACAAAGGGGCTCCTAATAAGACTGTCAGCTAATTTGTCAACAGAAACTTTGCAGGCCAGAAAGAATTGGCCTGAAATATTCAAAGTGATGAAAAGTGAGGCCCTACAACCAAGATTGCTCTGCCCAGCAAAGCTATCATTTAGAATCGAAGGAGAGATGAATAGCTTCCCATATAAGAAAATACTGAAGGAGTTCATCACCACCAAACCAGCATTACAAGAAAGGTTAGAGGGACTTCTTTAAGAAGAAGAAAAACAAAAAGATTGAAAAATATGAATAATAAAATGGCAATAACTACATATCTATCAATTACTTTCAATGTAAATGGATTAAATGCTCTAATCAAAAGGGTGGCTGAATGGATTAAAAAACAAGACTCATACACATGCTGCCTACAAGAGACTCACTTCAGATTGGAAGACACACACAGACTGAAAGTAAAGGGATGGAAAAAGATATTTCATGAAAATGGAAATGAAAAAAGAAAAAGCTGGAGTAGCAATACTTATACCAGACAATATAGACTTAAAACAAGGTCTATAAGAGACACAAAAGGATCCATTAATCCCACTTCTGTGTATTCATCCAAAGCAAAACAAAACACTACTTTGAAGGAACACATGCATCCATATGTTCATTGCAACATTATAATATCTAAGATACGGAGGCATCCTGGGAGTCCATCAGTGGATGAACTGATAAAAGAGATGGTATGTATATACAATGGAATATTACTCAGCCATAAAAAAGAATGAAATCTTGCCATCTGCTACAACATGGATGGAGCTAGAGGGTATTGTGCTGAGTGTAGTAAGTCGGACAGAGAAAGACAAATGCCATATGATTTCACTTATATGTGGAAACTAAAGAACAAAATAAATGAACAAACAAAACAGAAACAAACTCATAGATACAGAGAATATTTTGAGGGTTGCCAGATGGTAGGGGTTTGGGGAGATGAATGAAAAAGGGAAAGATATTAAGAAATACAAATTGGTAGTGACAAAATAGTCACGGGAATGTAAAGTATAGCATAAAGCATACAGTCAATAATATTGCAATAACTGTGTATGGTGCCAGATGGGTACTAGGTTTATCGGGGTAATCACCTTGTAAGTTATATAAATGTTAAGTCACTATGTTGTACACCTGAAACTAATACAATAAAAAATATTAGAAAGGTTAATAAAGCTTGCTTTATAAAAAGTTGAAGAAAAAAAGAAAATGTCATACTGAACTTCAACAAACTGGAAAATGAGGCTATGAGAAACTACTGATTGGTAAGTTTTTTCTGAGGACAAAGTTCTAGAATCAATTATTAAATTCAACATTTAGAATCAAATTAGGAAACAAGTGGATGATTACAAGAAACTGAGTCCACTAAAAACAAGGCATACCACATTAAATTCAGTACCATTTTTGATTAAGTGACTGGACTGACAAATCTAGGGAATTATATAACCATGCCTGATTTCCGCAAATTATTGGACAAGACTTCTTATGACATCCTTGGAGTCAGATTTCAGAAAGTTTTATTGGGTAATTGTAATTAGGTAAAACCACAATGGCTGAATTTTTTGTTTAGTCTTGAAAACCTATCTATAGGAAGGTCAATAAGATAGGTCACAAAACTAAAAAATTAATTAAATGACTATGATGGATACTAAAATCAGTAGTCAGTAAATAATGTATCAATAATGAGAATTTGACATATAACCACCATAAATGTAAAATGCTGCGTTCATAAAGTGAACTGTGTTGGTACAGCACTAAGGTGGCCCAGCTTGAAAATGATGCCCATGAAAAGAATTAATATTTTTTAAGTACAACACAAACTAAATGTGTAATATGCTTGTAGGAAAATATCATAGAAAGTAGTAGTCTCACTTTATTGTACTGAACTGGCCAAATCTAGAATATTTTGTTCTGTTCTGGACAACCACAATGGTGAGGCGGTCTTAATGGGAAAGGAAAGCCAAACTGCCTGACAAAGAGGCGCGCTGACAGTGAGTGACATGGTAGCTGCTGTCTCAATGTTATCACTTGGAGAGTGTGTACACATTTTGCTTTGCTACAAAAAACAGGCAGATCCAAGAACAATTGGTGAAGTTACAGAAAAGGTAGGAACAGATCATTATAAAGAAGAATTTTTGAACAATCTTGGAGCTCTCATGGAAAAGGCTACCTGGAAGATAACAAATGAGCTTCCTAGCCTTAAAGCTGTTCTGTAGATGCCAGATGGTCAGGAATGGTAAAGAAGATACTTCTACATTAGAAGAGAGGTTAAATTAAGTAACATCCTTTTTTTAAATTTTTATAGGGGAATATTGGAGAACAGTGTGTTTCTCCATGGCCCATCAGCTCCAAGTCATCCCCCATCTAGTTGTGGAGGGTGCAGCTCAGCTCCAAATCCAGTTGCCATTTTCAATCTTTAGTTGCGGGGGGCGCAGCCTACCATCCCATGCAGGAATTGAACTGGCAACCTTGTTGTTAAGAGCTCACGCTCTAACCAACTGGGCCATCTGGCGGATCACCCCTCTGGAAGCTCAGAGGCAGCTCATTTGTCTTCAATCTAGTTGTCTTCAATCTAGTTGTGGAGGGCAGAGCTCACTGGCCCATGTGGGAATTGAACTGGCAACCCTGTTGTTCAGAGCTCGCACTCTAAACAACTGAGCCATCCGGCTGCCCTAAGTAAGATCTTTAAATTTCCAATTCTAAGGCTGGAAATCCTGTTATTCTAGGGAGTCTTAAGATATTCTACAGGCTTCTGCTCTGGTGAAATCAAGCTATCATCTGGAAGCTTGTTGTAAATGATGATGCACCAGATATTAGACTATCAAGAAACCTGGCACACAACTGGCTCTCTGTGTGTGTTTGGGGTGAGAAGGGAACAAAGCCCTGATTTGTAGTGTTTGCCAATTTCTATGGTGTAAATACTCCTACCATAGCAAAATTTAAGCTACCCACCATTTAACAACCAGCTCGAAAATTTCCTGAAAATTTAACCTGGCTCTCACAAGCCATTCTGAGCTGGCTCCAGTACACCACTGCTAGCACATCATTTAGCAAACAGAATGTGATATAAACAAAACAATCAATCAATCAAAAAAAATTTTTGGATGTTTGTTATGGGTCACACACTCTGAAAGGTATTAATATGTGACATAGTCTTTTCCCTCAAAGAACTTAAAGGCCAACTTGTAGAGGAGGGAATGGGTTGGGGGGACAAAGATTAAAACACACAGAAAAAATGGAGAGCATTTTAGGACATGGAACAGTGCTGACCATATATAGGTCTGTGCTAGTGGAGCCTGGAAAGCAATGAAGGGACAAGAGCTAGTGCTTAAAGAGCATTGAAATATTCCCCGTGCTGTGTGAGCCACCACTTCTTACATCTCAAAAAATGAGCATAACCCTGTAAGGTAGCCATTGTGTCATTGTATGGGTTAGGTAGGAACCAGAGCTCAAAAATATCAAGACAGGTACCTGAGGCCACACGACTGGTAATAGCACAGGTTCATTGAATCTACACATCAAATTCAGTCCACTACTCCCTTCTTTGCATTGTCAGGGAAAGAGATAGTAGGACTGATGCTTAGCTGGAAGGACAGAATTTAAATGCCTCCTTCAAAACTAGAGGTCTGCAAAGCAGAGGAATAGTCCCACCTGACAGCCCTGCTGCAGCTGACGCAGCTTCTCCGCGGAGGTGTGTCTCTAGACTCATGGCCGACTCAGAACGCAAGGCAAAGCCGACCAGGAGGCCATACCCAAGCCCTGCCCACTGCGCTGAAATGCTTCTCCCTGTGCTCCCTGTGACTTGGATGTGGGAGTTGAGTTTTTGTTCAAGATTCCAGCAGTGTGAGATAGGACATTAAATAGTTCCCTGAGCCTCAGTTTCTTGTATCATAAAATGACAAGAAATACTATTTAATTCACACTTTGCTAAGATTAAATGTGTTAATTTAAAAAAAACCCCAAAAAAACAAACAAACCACCAAGCACAATGTCAAGCACAGAGTAAGCATTCAATAAGTATTACATTCCTTTCCTTCCACGAAGGTGCATGGTTGTCTCCCTAGCTGGACTGTCATATGTATCTTTGTATCCTCAGCAACCAACTCAGTGCCTGGCAAAAACAAACAAACAAAAAGCAGATACAACTTATTCAATTACAGTGCTGATTCATTATTCTGGGCCCAGAAATATTTTTTACATTAAATAAAACAAATATATATATGCACATGTAAAAATCCATTGCAGTGTCCAGAATGAATGTATGCTCTTCTCAGAGTTGATCATTCCACGAAGAAGAGGGAGTGCCAAGGCACCTGTCAAGGCATCCTGATTGTCTACTCTCCTCAAGCTTAAAGCTGACTCTATCTGTTCATTTACTTCAACAAGGTGTCATCTTTCTGCCATGATCTTTCTATTCTGGTGAGTTGTTAGTCCCATTACACTAGCAAGAGAGAGTGTAGGGTTGCTGCTAAGAGTCCAAGGAAGTGTGTTTTGCTGGGTGCTAGAGTTCAAGTACTACGGCAGCTCAAGGCTAGTTCAGTCAAGGAAACGAGTGGTGGGGCTGTTAGGGAGGCCCTCGATGTTTTAGGAAGGGCCTCATGACCATCACTGCAGCATGAAAGGATCAACCAGTAATTGCATGAATAGGAGCTGGAAGGAACTGCAGCCGGAGGCTTGTTGTGACTTCAGGCAATTTGAGGAGAACAGAAAAGTGGTTCGCAGTTTACAAAGCTCCACAGGAACAAGCAAAGGCACCCAACCATGCTAATTCACCCTTTCCGTTAATTCATCTCCCCCACCCAGGGCAGCTTACCAGGGTGTGCCTACAGGCGCTCCCTACATGTGCGCTGCAGCAACCAACTATGAAATCCACCTATGTATTTTTTGTGGGAGCTGGCTCTGATTTTAGCAGACAGCATGAGCTGTCGTCTGGTTTTTATTAAATTCCATAAGTAATTCATAAGAGTAATTCATACCCCAAAATGTTACAGACTCACTATTTACATAGTGAGACTCTGATTGAAAACTGTTTTTTCCTCTTCTACTTTTCTCTATTTTGCAATTTTTCTTTAATGAGCATGGAGTACTTTTATATTTTAAAAAAGTAAACACTTGTTTAAAAGAATAAGAATTTTATGTCAGAAACAGGATAGGCACAGAACTTTGTATTGCTAAAGGCTTTGAGAACCATATTCCTACAGCTCTGTTGTTCAGAAAGTCGTCTTATTGGAAAATTTTCTTCCACTTTCTGTGAATTTGAGTGAGCTTTGTTCTGTGACTGCCAGTTAAAGAACAGGATCTACATACATATTATGATTAGAGGGATGATAAATTGATTGAATTCCCTAGCACCTACTGCAGTATGAATTCTAGGTGAAGAGCTTGGTAAATGATGGCTTTTCAAAAGCTGGGCTTCCTCGGAATGGAATGACAAGATCTATGACAGCTCTTTGTCCTATCATTTATTGAACATCAATCGTGCACCAGACACTGCTCTAGGCACTGAAGATACAAAGATCATTCGTGTCTTCACTCTAATTAGGAAGGTAGATATGAAAACAGTATTGCAGTCGCAGGGGGTGAGTTAGGTACAAGAGGGTGGGAGTGAGTGGTCAGGGCAGGTTTAACAGAGACCAACACGTTTCAACAGTCTTCACTTTAGAGTGGGCATTTGCTAAGCAGACCAGACATGGTTGCGCGCTAAAGGGGTGGGTCGTGATAAGAACTGGCCAAGGAAAAAGATGTACGAAGGCATGGAAGCCTGATCAGGACCGACGCCAGGACCTAACTCACATAAGTTTCTCAAAGACAACAGTTTTTTAAGAAGCTAAGCTAGTGGGCCACTATGAGCCCCAACCCCATCAAACACCTATTAGCCTTGCCATGTACCCAGCATGAGTATGATGGATAATACAAGAAAACAACATGATATCACCATCCAAGAGTGCTCGATGATCAGGGAGTTGTCTTACTGTGATGCTCTTGTCCTTACGATGAAATTGTAAAGTAAATTTGAACTCCAAGGCTGCCCATTGAAGAATGAGAAACTGGCTATCAGGATTAGCATAATAAATCCTTATTTTTTGTGTCACCTACTGGAGATCCTGAGGTGGCCTCTCCTGGAAGACATTAAAATCTGGGTATTGTCCTACTACCAAGACAGGCAAGAAAGAGAAAGAGGTGGTGCACCAACGGTGCATGCTTCTGTCTTGGGTGGCCTCCCAATCCCAGAAATAAAAATAATTGTAAGGCAATTTTAATCTTTACTGAGCTTTCTTGAAACATGTCGACGAGAATCCCAAATGTACAGCAAAACATCTTAAAATTGCCTTTCCCCCTCTCTCTCTAGTCATACATATCACACATTTATGGGTCTCTCTTCCTGGTTTCTTTTCTTCTTCTCCCTGTGTTCCTCCAAACTCTCTTAAACCCAAATACAAGAGCCCTTGTCTTTTCACTCCCAGCTCCCTTCCACTTTCTGGATCACCTCCTCCTGCGGTTGGTAGCTCCCTCTCCCCTTTCTAAAGTAAATCAGTTCCTCCTTGCTGGCCCACTACTCCAATCAACACCACAGTATTTTTATATTTGTGGCAGAAGTTTAATAGGCAGAATAGGGGTGTGCTTTGCAGAGGCTGGAATACCCCAGAGAATGATTAGTTTTCCTTGTCATCTGAACAGCAAGCATTTTTAGCCCCTGCTGGCAAAGGTCCTTTCTGGCAGCTCCCATAGGTTAGGCCTTGCTCGCCCTAAAAACATAAGGCTTCCCATATCAGAGAAGCTTGATGTAAAATGATCTTCATAAATTTATTTTTCCTTAACTTACTTCTTTCCCTGTTACCCATAGCAAGTTTGAGTCTCCATTCCTTTACTCACCCAAGGTGGTTAACTATCAGATACTATTCATTTAATGTGTCTTCCTTACACTCCCCAAGGGCAGGGGCTTGTCTATTAGCACTGTCCTTGGAAAATGGAATGGGCTCATTTCTTATTATATTTAGCATTTGTTAAAGTGAACTGAATGTGAGCATAAACTCCTCAAAGGATCGTTTAGTCCCTTGAACCAAGTGTGAACCAAGCGTCACTGAAGTCATGAAACCGGGAGCATACACAATTGCACCCTGCCTAAAGCCACCATATGAACGGGTGACCAGGAAGCAATCTTTTCCTCATAGGATTTCCTCTAATACTTACACGACAAGCCAAGGATCTTTGAGTATAGAAAAAGCCATTTATTTTTCCTTTCCTTTGAGGGAAGTGACCAAATGCAAAGTTTTCACATATGACTCCTGACCGCTGAGCCCATTCTGGCATTTGAAGAGTTAATCTGCTGCCACCTAGTGGCCCTCTGTCAACCGGCAGGATCCCCAGCTTACATGAAAGGGGTAAGTGAGGGTGACTGGGTGGGGTTGACTTGGCTAAGTGGCAAAGTTCCTGAGTGACTTTGTCTTTGTCTTTCCACCCCTGAGTGTAAGTTAGAAGTATTGGCTTTTGAAAACATGTCTGTCTGTCTGTCTGTCTGTCTCAAACACACACACACACACACACACACACACACACACACACACACACACACACACACTGGGGCCTGTTTCCGGTAGACCTGAGGCAAAGCAGTAGTACAGGCTAGGATTTCTTGCAAGTTTTCCGCTGTGGGGTGCCGCAACAGCTGTGACCCTGGCTTGATTTTGATGTAGACTTCAAGGGCGCCGTCCCCAGCGGGGGGAACATTTTTACCTCAGGAGCCTATTCACATTGGTAGCCTTGGCAGGGAAAGTTCCAGAAGCTTTGATTACACAAATACCTCTGCTAGGTACAGGCCCCGTCTTGGCAACCTGGGGAGAGAGAATGTGCACGTGGGCTGATTAAACCAAACGACCCGTTTCCTTTGCTGGGGCAGGGGGCTGGGGGCTGGGGGTTTTCAGCTTAGAAATGATTTTTTCTTTGGCTGTGTTGCCTGGAAACTTGGAGGGTTTAATTAGAACTGGGGAGGTTTTTGGCTTCTGCAGCTGCCTCTGCTCTCCCCCAGGGTTACTCTGTGTGTGTGTGTGTGTGTGTGTGTGTGTGTGTGTGTGTCCCCTGCAGTGCAGGCCAAAGCTGTCTGGAGAAGTGAATTGTGGACCGTGGCAGATGTGACTCTTTTTATTTCCATTGATTTCAGTTAATAACTTTTAACCTTCTGAACCACAGAGAGGCTGCGTGTGGTTTATGTATCGTGTACTGGAGGCTAGACAACAGGGTGGAAGTGGTAGCTATTACCTTATTGCCTACATCCATCCAGAGCCAATCTTTGGAAAATTTTCTAAATGTTACCGAGCAAGTCCAAGAAGGACTGCCCTGGGTCAGTGTCTCCCTGACTCTGAGTTCCAACGGAGAAATAAGACAGAGCCCGTCCTGCCCCAATGCACGCATCTTACTTTGTTACGGAAAAACACAGAGCAAACAAATTAAAGTACAATATTTAAAAAATTTTTTTATCAATCTTAATATCCTTTACTAAGCTCAGCATTGCCAATTAGTTACCCTGCCATTTGGAGAGTTTGAAGGATGGAGGAAGAATTTTCTTTCCGTTTTTCTTTGGTATGTGTGTATGTTTGTATTTATTTTTCAACTACAAACATAATCTCTAAATATGTTCCAGTTATAAAAGAATTAAAGACAGAAGTACAACCCCTCTTGTTCAAAGACAGATTTTCCAGCTGGGGTCAAGTTAGTTCTAGGCACATTTTGACCCTTAGCTTCTTCTCCCGCACCCACTCTTTTCTTCCCTCTCTTCCTTTCCTTCTTCCTTCAGAGGAAGATTCAGAGATTCGGTCCTTCCCTTTATGGAGTGCACAGAAGTGAGCCATCGCGTACCATGTGTACTAGTTTCCTAGAGCTGCCATAACAAGTAGCACAGATTGGATGGTTTGGACAACAAGAATATATGGTCTCACAGTTCTGGAGGTCAGGAGTCCAAGATCAAGTTGTCACCAGGGTTGGTGCCTTCTGCAGGCTGTGAGGGAAACTCTGTTCCCTGCCTCTCCACTAGCTTCTGATCCTTCGCTGGCAATCTTTGATGTTCCTTGCCTTGTAGATGCATCACCCTGTTCTCCACCTGGAGTTGCCCACTGCAGGCCTAACATGCGGCTTTATTGACCTAGTTAGCCAGGTCAGTCACGTCTTTCACAGCATGTCAGCTTCCAAGGTTCTGCTGTTTTTCTCCTTCACCATTCTATTTGTTTTTGTATTCATGGGTTTTAGGAAGAAAGAGAGATAAATATAGATGTCCAGTGTGCCAGCTTTAACTCTAAAGTCACTCTTGTCTTTTAACCAGCACGTTCCGGAGACGCTTTCAAACCCCAAAGGAGTGATCCAGTTCCTGGGCTGTCTGGAAGTTGTAGGTGACTTTAGGGAGAAGAGAAGACCTTCGATGTGCTCTACGTAGTCCACGGACATGCACACGTGCACATACACACAAATGCACACTGAGCCCAACCGTCCTCTGCATAATCTGCAGCCAATCTGGGCTGAATATTTAGATTTGCCAGCTCCAGATTCTTGTTTTGTTTTCCATGTAATTTTCTGCATTCCCCAATTCTTTTTTTTCCTCTCCAATTTATTCTTGACAGTACAGCCAAAGTGTTCCTTCTAAAAATGCAAATCCAATTATTGTATGTCATTCCCCTACTTCAAAACATTCAATGTCTTCTCTTTGCCCTTTAGAATGAAGTCCAAAGCTCTGCATTTATCCTATGAGCCCCCACCCACCATTCTTGGCTCTGTTTGTCCAGTCTCATATGAGTCTCCCCTCCTTGGCTAAGCTTTGGTTTCCTTGGCCGTTTCTCAGTCCTGTTAGGCCTTTGGACATGCTCTTTCAGCTCTGCCTGGAAAATTCTCTACCTCAGCTTCCCAAAGCCTCTGTTAAAAACATCCTTTTCCCAGGAGGACCTTCTCTGACGACCCGTCAGCCCCTCCCCATAAACACTAGGTTAAATCCTGCATTACACGCTCCCATAACACCGTGTACTTTTGCTTTGGTAACACTTAGCTATATGTCTGGGCTAGACTGGAAGCATCATGAGGACAGGATCTTTTTCCATCTTGTTCACATCAGAACCCTAGTACGTAGCGCCAGGCCAGGCACATAGCAGATATTCAATGAATTGTACTTTTCACCTTAGATTATTTCAACCTTTGCTCCTACCCTCACCCTAGTATACTCTCCATTCTAAATCTACTGTTCTAATAGGGGAGAATATTAGCTAAATATTGGAAGTGTTTGGCCTAGAAAGATACTTGTACCTCCCTTTCTGGGAAATTGGACCTGGTCCCTGTCTTTTTTCTCTCCCTTGTGGAAAACCGCCCTAGATGTCCTCAGGATTCTGGAGCCCGTGACCAGGGGTCTCTCAGCTTATTCTGCTGGCTCTCTACAAGCAGAAGATCCCCAAGATTATAAGAAGAAATGGAAAGACTTCATTTTTGTTTTTCATAGGCAATCGGGGAAGTTGGTTATAGTGATAAAGTTAGCAGGTCATATGAGGGTTCTCATAAAATAAACTGAACAGAGGTCCCTGTTACAGAATTATAGTTACAGTAAGACATGTAAAGGTTGCCCCATATTTTTTTTCTCATTGCTTTTATTACATGAGAAAAAATGTAGCCCACTGTATGCAGTAATTGAATGTTTGAAACTGAAACTATTTGTTTCCTCATCTGTAAAATGAGGAGGTTGAACTAAGTGCCCTCCAAGGCAGCTCTAAAATGCTATGACCTTATTCTTCGCTTCTTTATAAGAGCTGTTCACAAGAACTTCTGGGTTTCTGAAAATACATTGCTCTTGAGAAAATCAAAGTTTTATTGCAGGGTTTTTAAAAAATATAAACACCTTTATGAACTTGGCAACAAATCAGGTGAAGGATAGTGTGGAGTTGTGATCTGCCAACAATGGTACCATTCTCAAGGGTTCAATCGCCAGCACGTTAGGACTCAGCATAGAACTAATGGGGGCAAGAAGGACTGAAATCTCCAGGGTGGCCTTGGAATTTTGTCTCTGCACAGGGGCAAAAATGAAATAATACCTGCCTAAATGCAAAGGATTACGTCTGCTAGATTTTTAAATAAACCAACTCTGGAATACTTTGTATTATTATTATTCAGTAAATATTTATTTCCCTCCAAGTCCCGTCATGGGCCTTCACCTCTGTCCCCCACTGATGTAAGGCCTAGTCATGCAGTTTGCTTTGGCCAATGAAATGTTGGTGGGCATGACACATAGCTAAAGTGCACTTTCTCAGTTCCGTTTTCATCTTGTGCACTGGTGACCTGCCATGAGATGCCCTGGGTAGTGTTGTCCATTTAGCCTGGACTCCAAAATCAACAAGAGTGGAGCAGATGAAAACTGAACCTACAGACCCTCCCAGCTAGAACTCAGCCTAACTCCGCCAGATCACTGTCAGACCTGCAGACCTCTGAGCATGAAAATAAATGCTTGTTTCAAGCCACTGCATTTTGAGTAGTTGTTACACAGCATTATTGTGAAAAAGCTAACACAGGATGCAATGCGAGTTCTCATGATATTATAAGATGACGGTTAAGAGTATGGTTTCTAAAATTTGGTATATCTTGTTTTGACTCTCACTTCTGTTATTTACTAGACATGTAATGTTATGTAATTTACTTAACCTCTCTGAGACTCAAATTTCCACTTCTGCAAAATGGAGACAGTCATGGTACCAACCTCATAACAGTGTTATGTGAACCAAATGAGATAATGAATATCGAACAGCTAAGACAGTCCCTGGTACATAGTAAGGATCTAATAACTAACTGTTTGTTGTGTCAACAAAAATAATAATTGTAATATCTTTAAAATGAATCTTACTGTCTTGTTAACTTACATTATAAAACTGGATATATTTTTTCCTATGAAACTGGACAGAAAGACTAATTTAGAAATACTTGGTGAAGAAGATAAATATCCTACTACATGACTGATAAGTTCCATCTGATATTAAAAGTTCCATGTGTATGGGAGGTATATTTTCTACCAAGGAAGCTTATCTGTGTATAGGTATGTATAAAAACAGTTTTGAGTTTCTTAGCAACTAGTTCTCAAATCTGAGCTTCTTTAACAATCAGAGTTTACATTTTCATATCCCAGAGTCTAGTATATGAAGTGTGGTGTCAACTATTAACAGTCTACGTCTGATTCTATACTCAAAGTGTCCAGATTGTTTTTTAGAGTTCACACATAAAAGTGCTATCATACTTTGCCTTTACGTATTTAACAAACATTTATTAAGTACTAGGTATTGCATTAGGTACTGGAGGTAGAGAAATAAGTTAAGACATGGCCCTGCCCTCACGGCAATCATAGTTTAGCTACAGATTGGCATGTTTCACTCTGGTATCAACTCTGATGGATTTAGAGGGACTTCCCAGAGCAATGGTTAAAACAATTCTAGATAGCATTTGATCTTAGCGGGCAACAGAAACATAGGCATGGAAAGAAAAAAACGGTTTTGAATATTTGCTCATCCAGGTTTAACTGGGGACAGACACACATACAACAAAATATAATTTAATGTGTTAAATGCTATTCGTGAGCTAAGAATAAAGTAGCATCCAACACAGAGCAAGGAGTAATTAATTTTGCCAAGAGGGGAGTGAAATAAGGAAAGGCTTAATTGAAGAGGTGAAATTGTAGCTGGGCCTTGATGGATGACTAGGAATTTAGTAGGTGATGAAGTGGGGAAAGAAGATTTCAGGCCAAGAACCCATCATGAGCAAATGCACAGAGGTGTATAAGTACGTGGGGGTGCTGAGGGAACGGTGAGTAGTCCTGTTTGGTTAGAACACAGGGTGTGAGGACGATGCTGGTAGAAATGAGTTGTAATGATTGGTTGGGACCAGATTATACTGCTTTATCTTTAAGCCATAGGACTCACGGAAAGCTTTTAAGCTAGAGCACAATGTGGCCAAATATGTGCTTTTAAAAAATTACTCAAGATTAACTAGATTGGAGATAGAACAAAAGAGAAAGGCAGGACAGCAGAAAGGAAGCTATTGCAACTAATTTATACATATAAATGAAACCTCTAAGAGTAATCTCAGATTTTTCCATTTATTTTAGTGACCATCCTATAAACTCTATTCCCACTTTACAGAAGAGAAAACTGAGGCTCTGTGATTTAAAATGCCCAACATCAATGATCTTAGACTACACATCTTCTAATTGTCAAAGATGGCATTTGAACCCAGGGCAACTGGACTCCAGAGTCCATGCTCTTAATCACTACTCTATACCACATAAATAATTAATTATCCAACTTTGTGGTCCATCTCTACCAAATGTTAAATCTCTTACATACCTCTTTTGTTTTCAGATATATATGTGTATACACACACACACACACACACACACACACACACACACGAAATAAGCCAATGAGTATCAGAGAACTGTTGAGAGCAGGAGAGAGGGACCAAGAAATTTAAAGTAACATAACAGTGACTAAACCCAACCTCGGAAATAATCCAAACAACTTGAAGTCTAAGAAAAGCTATTGATTTTTTTCCTGAGTACTCAAGAAATTTGTCAAGTGGTTCTGAATCTCTTACTCTACTGGAATCAATGTATTAATCAACCCACTGGCAGTGTACCCAACACTGAGCTGGGGGAACAAATCATTAGTGGCTCAGCCCTCAGTACAGACACAGCAGACAGAGCCCAGGATCATGAGATTGGAGACAGAGTTGGGACACTTGGCGCTGCCATTAACCTGCCCTGTGGCCTTGGACAACTGATTTTACTTTGGGCAGGGTAGAGGGGGCTTTTGTTCCATCATTGGAAATAATCCCAATTATCTTCAAGGTCCTTACCATTCCTGCAACCTCCCTAATGCTTGCCTTACAGTATTCATTTGAAGGAAAAATAAAATAGCAGTTAGTACTCACCAAGGTATGGTAACGAAAACACATTCAATTGCCATGACTGGTTTAGCAATCACCTGGCCTCTTCTGAAACAACCTCCTAAATATGCCAGGGGAGTGTTCATCATTCCTGCTCTTACCGAGCCTGACACTTCACTGAGAGAATAGGCTTTACAATTTTTACTTTCGCAAAATTGCTGCGTTTGAAATCTTGCAGGATATTGAAAACTTGTTTTAGAGGACCTGAGGCACTTTTAAACTGACTTTACTCAATGCTTTCTCCCTCCCTCCTTTTCATCTTGCCTAGAGAATCCCCAGTGGTGATTTTTAAACATGTCAAGGTACTTAATCGAGGCGTTTGGAGTTTGGGCAGTGCATAGTCGACTCTGAAGCAAAATATTTTGAACGATGACTGGATATGCTCACTGTGTTCCTGGAGCTAAATAGTGTAAATAGATTTTTGCACCCTCTTTCTTCTAGGGGGAGAGTGTAGGGTGAATGGAAACACAAACTTGCTTTTGCCACTGAACACGTACCATTAGTTTTCTTGCAACTATCATTTTAGCTTCCAGAGGAGCAAGGGTTGAACCTTGCAACAGTGCAATCCCAGCCGCTTTCCAGTTCTAACCATCAAGACACAAGTCTCCAGAGAGCACGGGCTCCAAGCAGTGATTGGAAAGGATGGCATTCCTGGAGTGCTGTGGCCGCACACCCTGCCCTCCAAAATAAGCGTTTCTCTTATGGCTTCGCACTATGCGTGTTTCCCTATATTAACACAGGAGCTGACAGATTGGTCGAGAAGCTGCAACTAATATTTTTGAGGTCATAAGGGATGATTGTGCTAGTTCTAATTCCAGAGCCAATCTTTTTTGAAGAGTATGATGAATGACTCACCACGGTGGTCAGCGCCTCCTGTATATTTTAGGTGGAATGCTTTCTTTTGACACATACTTTACAGAGACATATGTGTATCCTATTTTAATTAATGGAAGAAGTGATTCATTCACTAGTGAAAGATTTAATTAAAGAAAGGGTCAGTATGGGTCAGCTATGAATTGTAAAATACCTCTGATGTTTATTATACTCTCTGCCATCTCTGCATGCTGTCTGGAGTGGTACATGGCACTAAGGCAGGCCTTGGAAAGAAATAAAATGAAGTTTAATTAATTCATTCATTCAGCAAATATTAATTGAGCTCCTACTGTGTTCTAGGAGTTGTGCTAGGCTCTGGAAACACAATGGTGAACTGACAGACATGTTTTTTGCCCTTATGACAGCTATGACGCTGTCGGGGAGAGAGGAATAAATGAGGAACGAACAAATAGAACACCATTATTACAGATTATATAACATTTTTGTGTAGGAATAAATTGTTTGTGGACTGTTCTCCTTACAGTGTTTTGGAATTGTTTTTCAAGATCTTACTACCCATCTTAACAGGACCGTACTTCTTTAACTTTGGACTATATATCTGAAAACAGTCTGATCCAAGTCTGGTAGACAAAGTATCTTATTTCTAGAAGCAGCAGTTACACATACTAACTTAACCAAGTTGTTTGCTATGGTCGCTCCTGCCTCTGAGTAGGTCAACGTGGCATTTTGGAATCAGACAAACAAATCTAGATTCAAATCCTAGCTTCTCACCTTAATAGCTTTCTGGCCTATGCTATTAGCACTTGGCTTTTCTGAACTTAGTTTCCTCATTTACAGGGAACGGTAATAATAGTCAATAAGACATTGATTCATTGTGAAAAAAATACATGAATAGTGCATAGAATTCATATTAATCAGCATTCACATTTGTAATTTGTGTTCTTACTACATTACTCATCGTTAGTAGTATCACTCCCTCTCTTCAAGAACTTTCCTCATTCTACCTTTGTTCTGGTTGTTCATGTTATTTTCTTAACCTTTCATTTGATGACAAAGGTCACAACTTTGCAAGCATGGGACCCAGCCTGATATATGGTTAGTGTTCAATAAATAACTGTCAAATAAATGGATGAAATTCTTTCTAACTCTTTTTGGAACTGGGTAGAGAATAAGCTGATAGTAAACAAAGTTGCTCGAAGACTTCCATACCACTTGGAATACAATCTATATTCCTTAGTATGGCAAACAGGAGCCCTCATGCCCTGGCCTCTGCCTACCTTTCCAATCTCAGTCACCACCTCCTCCCCTCCTGTACTCAGCTTAAGCCACCAGCCTTGCCTGGAATGCCCTTCCTCTAGAACAATGAATGGCTCACTCCTTCCAGTCCTCAGGTCTCTGCTCACATATCTTCTCTTCCAAGGGGTCTTCTCTGGCCACGTTGCCTATTCATTTTCTATGTCCTTATCCTGCTTTATTTTTCCTCAAAGCATGATTATTCTCAGAATTCACAGATATATTTCTGAGTTTACAGATTTATTGTCTCTCTCCCCCACTTATTACATGTGAGCTCCAGAGATCAGGAGTCTGGTCTGTTTCTGTCCAGTCCTGAGTCGCTAGCCACTGAATGACTCAAACAAATGATGTATCCATTTGTCACTTTCCTAGGAAAATATATGTATAAAAACTATCCAAATAAGTGTGTATAGTACAATAGCCTCCAAAATATAAGAAATCTTTCCCCCAAACTTCTTGTTTGCAGTGAACTTAATTTTCACCAAAGAATGGCAGGAAAGGGACAATAAATTATCCCAGTCGTACGAGTAATGAAGACACAGGCAACAGAAGTTCTCCCAAAGCTCAAATTTTAATGAGATTCCTACACTCTTCACTTTCTCGCCATGATCCTGGCCTTTTTTGTAACTCACTTCCTTTGTGCTTAAGAAGTAGTTGTTACTCCTGTTCTCAAAGCCAGAGAACACAGATTTTCTTTCGTTTTCACATGATCTGGCTCAGAACATCAGGAAACTTGGATGTTTCATTTGGCATCTTTGACTGAGAACTGAAGAACTGCAAACAAGAGGTGTCTCCACTGGCCCAGGATGTCTTCGTGGTAGAGAGGAAAGGCAAGAACTGTGTAGACCATGATATTGTCCAGGAAACAATGTCTGTGATTAACCCTCACTGGACTGGAAGAAAGGAGGAGACCTGGAGATTTGCTTCCACTTCTGAAAATGAGAGTGATAGGCGGCGGGGTGTGCCATGTGCCCGTTGCTGCCTGGTGTGGGGCTTTGCTGTGGTTGTTTGGAGCATTTTGTCCCGGAAGTCTCTCCGAAGAGCCAAACAATGCCGGCTGTTCCTGGCAAGACTGAGCCTGGCTTACTCAGATTCGTGTTTTAAGAGAGGTGCTTTGGGGTAACAGAACTGGCTCCAGTACCTCCATGACCACATCAGCCCTGGTTTCCGCTGTGCAAAAACAAAATTCTAAAAAATGTTACCATACCAAATTGTATGTGGCTTTTGTTTTATAAACAACTTTTTTTTCCAGTCTGTGGAAACTGTAATAAAGACAAATACCATATCCAGTTGTTTTCCAGAGCGCCAACTCAACTTGGGAGACTTTCTCTCAGCATGAGGTCCTGTTCTTCTTTTCTAGCAGATATTGCTTCAATTCAACTCCACATGGTCAGGGGGTTCTCAGCATCTCATCTTGGGACCATGGGCTTCTTTCCACTTATGAATAGAGCAGCGGTGGGAGATAGCCAATCAAGGAAGTGTTCATAAGGAGGATCTCAGTTTTGCTGGGCAAGGGACAGACTCCCTTGGGAAAGGAGCCATGCACTTAGGGCTCACATATCCCACAGGCAATGAGAATACTCCGTGAAGGCTTTGATATTCCCAGATGCCTGGACAATTCTCCTGAAGCTCATCACTTCCAAATGCCTTACTTCTTTCAGTATGATTTCATTTAAGACAAGTAAGACAAAAAGCTTACAACAGAATGTCACTGATTTTCAAACACAAACCAGGCAAGGATGATAATATTAATGGAATAAAGATGTTCCAGGAGAAAATCTACTAGATTCTTAATATTTACACACCGTGACAAATCACAAAATACAGTTGAGGGCCAGGAGCCTTTCCCTGGTGACCAACAAAAGCTTGGGCTATCTGCAATAACCCCCTGAGGATGGGTTCCATTTACAACTGACTCTGATGGAGAACTGATGACTGAGGATTTGTGTAGTGCACATTCATCCTAGATTGCATGAAGCAGAGGTTAAGACCAAGACACCATTTTCAAATCTGGCTCTGTCACCTACTAGCTGTGCCTCAAATTCCACATTTATAAAATGGGAATAATAATATACTTATTTTGAAGTGTTGCTACGAAAATTAAATAATATGATCATGAAAGTGCTTGGTGTAGGGTCTAACATATAGTAAGTACTTAACAAATGTTTCTTATAAAAATTATTATAACAATTATAATGTATGGCATTATTACTGAATCTAATATTTGTTCCTAATGATTCCTACCCATTTCTTTCTATTTTTTTGGTTCCATTTTTCATTGCCTTTTGAATTCAGAATGTCTGGAAGCCTGTCTATTAAGTAGTAAAATACAAAATCACTGTCCCTCCTCAGGGCAAATTTCTCTGAGAAACACTATAGATTATGCTACAGATTTCTTTAAGTATCTTGTTTGGCAAATTCAAACAGCAAAGCAACACTGAAATCAGCATTCTTTTCTACCTCCTACTGGATTATAAGCTCCTTTTTAGTGTCTTCTTTATTATTCTCTCTTCAGCTCCTAGCACATGGGGCTGCCCAAAAAATAATTGTTGAGTAAATAAATGTTCTTTATTTATACAAGGAAAAAAACAACAACAAGAACAATCACTGCCAGAGTAACCTTTACTGGTCTTCCATCTAACACTTTCTGGATAAAGAAACATCCCTGGAGAGCATGAAAGTTCTGTGAGCAGTGACCATGAACAAGGGAACCTCTTCATTCTTTCATCTCATTTTTCCTGGTGGTCTATGTGAAGAGGTCACTCTGAGAACTAAAGCTGTATGACTGGCTAGTACATCTCCCTAGATGTGTCGTTTGAAATACTGACTCATGATTTCAATAGCACCTTTCTCAAATTAAGGTCAGGATTCTTTTCCCAGCAGCGTCCTTTTCATCTATTTTAGGAAAGAGCTGTCACTGTCTCATGTCCCCACTAATTGGATAAGTGATTCTTCCTAACTTTGAACAACTAAGTAGGAAGTATACCCCGTACCTTTAAAATTGACAGCCCTCTCCTTTTCTAGTTGGCATGTAGAATCTAGAACTTTTTGAACAGGGCTTTGAATTGCTACACCTTCCTATAAAGAGGTGAGCTGGTAAAGATGGAGAGGTGATGGAGTAGTCTATATGCTCTATTTCAAGCCAGATGAAGGGGGTTTTCATTGGGTCATATGGCAAGAGCAGCATGTTGGCAAATACAACCGTGGCCTGTACTCTGACTCTTGCTGGGAAATCTAGAAGATGAACAAAGGGATGACTGGCCACTTTGATAGTGGAGTCAGGAAAGGGCTGCTGAGCTGGGGAAAACCCTGCACACCCTTAATTTTATGGGACAAGGGAAGAGTATTTCCCATAGAACAGACATGGCAATGCTGAAGTGAAAGCTGAGCTGCAGCCCTTGTAAGTCTTAGCCAGTTGAACCTCCTGGGTGAGGGGACTCCAACAAGTGTGAGACCATGGAGAGTGGCTCCTGTTGAGCCCGGGTCTGCAGAAAGGCGAACAGTCAAACCGAAAGAAAATGTGCATTGAAGTTTTAGTTGGATGGCCCAACTGGGAACCTCCGGAAGAGCCATGGAAAGCATACCACTGGAAAACGGGACAGCATTTCACATCTCTCAGGCCCAAGAACATGCCAGTCTTTGACAAAACCAATTCAAATAAGGCTTTCCTGACCTTTATCTCTCCTCCCCTCCCTTGCTCACACACTGTAAGAGTCAAACACTGGAAAGCAAGCTGGAGGAGCAGGGGAAGGGAGGGCCAAGAGGAAGAAACGGGCAAGGTCTCACAGACCCCATCCCAACCATAGCCCCCATGGCTCACTGTAACACGGTTCTCTGACCTCTCCTCTGTCCTCTGCTTTGTCACTCAACATTCCAAATCTGCTCCCAACACATGGCCTTTGTACTTGGCTATTCCATCTACCTGAATATTCTTCCCCTAGATATCAAATTATCGGCACACTTCATTTTCTCTAGGAACATGATCTGTTTTACATTTTTAAAAATTATCCTGGCTATCTTGTGGGAAAATGACAGTACAGAAATAATATAGAAAGCAGGAAGACCAGATGCAGGGCTGTTTCACTAGTTCCCATGAAGCATAATGAAGCCTTGGACTGGGGTAACAGAAGTGGAAGTGTTGAGAAGTGATTACATTCAGAATGTATTTTGAAGGACTTGATGCATGTAAGGAAAAGAGAAGAGTCTTCTTTGATGACAAAATTTTTGACCTGAGAAATTCTTTGAGTGAATGAATTAGGAAGAGAACCAAGCAAGAGTGGTGCCATTAAAAGCAAGAGATTAAAGCATTAATACCAGCAGAGAAATACAGTAAGATCTGAAGGTGTTCACTGAATTTGGTAAATAGTATATCAGAAATGACCTTAGAAACGGCCATTCTAGAAAATCATTCATTTATTCATCTACAAATGTTCATTGCATCTGTCATCTTCCTCCTTTCATTTATGCTGTTTCTACTGCCGAGAAGTCTATTCTGCACTCCACTATATACCTGATAACCCCTATTTATTTGTCCATTAAGACTCAACCAAAGGGTGTACTATCCAGGAAATCATCACTTATCCACTCAATCTGAGTGATAGGTCTCCACATTGTGCTCCGTGCTTATCTGCACTGTATTAGCATTCACCTATCTATTGCAGTTGTTTATATGTCCATCTCATTCACCACACGCAGAGTTTCTTGAGGAAGGCATTAAGCCTTTTATTGTGAGCATCAGTTATAGTTGTCTGCTCAGGACCATTTTTTTCCATTAGGGAACTGCCACTCCTTCACCCATGTGGTGAAGAATATTCATCTGACAGCATTCATCATGGTGCCCTGTCTACTTGCTTGCAGCAAGCTTGGCCTGAGACCCAGGAAAATCCTGGTACCATATCCTCTTGACAACAATGCCTGATCTAAGCATGGGCATGTTATTAGACAGAGTCTTTCCATGATATTAATATATGCATTCTGGAAAGAGAATCTCTTTTCCTTTTGGATTGAATGCTATGATGATACAATGACCACCAACAGTTATTTTTTCCCATCTCATGAACAGAGCATTTCCATGGAGTTAAGCTAACGCTAGAGAGGGAAGCACAGTTAGAATATGGAAATAAAACCCAAATAACATACTAGCCCCCTGGATCTAGTACATGAGAAGTAAGCACAATCTGCATTTCCCAATTGTATAAGCCAACAAATTCCCTTTTGTGCTTAAGACCTTCGAGTTTCATTCTTATACTTGCAACCCAGAATCCCAATACATCTTTGGAATTTGTGCCCCTTTTGAATCATAATAACTGGCACATGGGACTCAATAAAAATATGTTACAAGGATGAACAAATAACTTAGCAAAAGATTTAGGAGTTACCTCTGTATAAGTGAATTCCTTCTTCCCCTAACAGTGCTTAGGGTTCATCAACAGTGCACCAAGTCCTATTTTGATGTAGAGGCCACACCACCCGTGCCTACATGTGATTTCGCCTTAAAGAATATCTGCCTAGTTAGCAAGCATCTAAAATATCTACTAATCTGTAAACACTTAGAAAGACTATAGTTTGTATTCTTATTTTCCTACTTTAAAGTATTAAATGAACGTAAAGTTAAGTAAGCTCTTATCAGAAAAGCCATCATGCCTGGTCCAATGCACAGAGCAAAAAAGATTTAGGAGCTCTCCATCTGACATTGGACTTTGTAAGGGGGGGCCTGGACATAAGAGTGCTTGAGCTTTGTGACTGTGGATGAACAAGTCTGAGGAGTGATTGTCCTTCTTGTAGGTATTGATTGGGTTAGTCCTCAAGTGTGTAGCTATGGAGGATTCTGCCTTAAATGGAAGGAAGTAGCACTTCGAAACTATTAGTATATTAATCCCCTCCTTGGTTTTTGGAGAAGAAAAGGCAGGGATTTTTATGAGTAATTTTTATTTGCTTTCAAAACATTTTCTCCGTATAAGTAAATGTCTTATTCAAAGTTATTTCTCCCTTTTTTAAACACAGCAAATCTAATCCTCTTTCAACATACACATGAAAGCCATAGCATTTTATATACTAAAAACAATTCAAGGTTCTCTGCATCAGAAACAATCCTGCTTGAATCCACTTAACTCATATAAATATTTAGTAAGGTCAGTAAGGATACTGCTAAAAATTTTCCTCTCAATTATTTCTTAAGGTCAATAATTTGAAATCACCAAAAGTGTGATGCATTTTTACAGCAAAAGGTAAATACATAAAGAAAAATAAAAGCAAAAAACAGAACTGCCTTGTTCATGTGCTCTTGAGTGGTTAGGAAGCTCTGAAAGTATCTGATGGTTTCTTCTTGAAATGTCTAAGTGTAATGAAAGAGCTAAAACCAGGCATGACCCATCCCCCCAGCAGAGAATGCAGAGGACAGTCAAAGAATGTAGTCGTGTGGGCTCTTACACACAGTCATTTTTATAGTTTGACAGAGCTCTTGCATTTACAAAGAAAAGCCAAGGATTCTGGGGATTTGGAATAGGGTGGAGAGGGTTGGATTGCTCTGTGTAGACATTGGGAAGAATCTGAGGAAGACTTTTTGCTCCTGACAGGAAGAGGACAAAGGAGAGAGAAGGATATAGAGAAGGGAAAAAATGGGCAAGCAGATGAGGGACTAGAAAAACTTCTAAGAACAGATCTGTTTTCTTTTGATCTATCTGCGTTGCTGTATTTCCCATTTGTCTTACTAAACCTAGTTTGCTACATATAAAGAGGCCTTTGGTGATTTATTTTATACACACACAAATATGTATATGTATATATGAGGTATGATTAAAGGACATGGTGAATGTTTGAATAAAAAAAATTATTACAGTAAAAGACACAGCCATTAATCCCCCTCAAAATACTCCCCCTCGCTTCAAACACACTTATCCCATCATTCTTGCCACTTTCTGAAGCAGTTCTAGAAGTCCTCTTTTGTGAGTGTCTTTTGTTGCACTGTCATGGCTGCCTTGATGTCCTGAACTGATTCGAAACATTTAAGTTTCATGGTCATTTTGATTTGGGGGAAGAGCCAGAAGTTGCACGGTGCCAGATCTTGTGAATAAGGTGGATGAGGACACACCGTAATGTTTTTATTTGATAGAAGTTGCCATACCAGAAGCAATGTGTGACACAGAGCATTGTCATGATGGAGGAGGAAACTGTTTGCCCATTTCATGTTAATGCATTGTTTGTGATCCATGATTTAGAGCACACTTTAAAACATACTTTTTCTCAAGTGTAGCTCACACCTGACTGCACCAAACAAGTTGAAACTTGGCACACACTGTTACTAAGGTTCGAAGTGCCACTTCCCATATTAAAGATCCCTGCCTTTCCATTGGATGGCACTTAGCAGCAGCATTCACTGTATTTTGTGAAGCACACGTATATGGTTACATATATGTATGTATTATTTATATGTATATGCATGTGTGTGGGAAAAAAAAAGTATGAATTCTTTTGGGGTCAATATCAAAGTGAAGAAGAGAAATGACCAGCCACAAAAAGACAGAATGGAAAATAAAAATTGAATAGAAATATAAAGTGGGATTCAGAAATGACTATAAAAAATGAAGGTGCTTGAGAATTTGCACAAATGCTTGGGAGGGCATTAGACTTTGCCATGGGCTGTGGAATGCGGTTCAGGTTAATCTTGGGAAGATGTTAAGGGGCATGGATGCCCCCAGATAACACTCAAATTATATAAGTATTTATATGATGTGATTTCCCCCAAACCCCAAGGTCTAAGCACTCAGTAAAGTGGGGTTGGGTCAATTGATGACACACAATGAGTTTATTCTATAAATAACATAAGTAATAGGAATTCACAAAAATAACTCAAGATGATTGGAAATAAGACCTAGAAAACAGGCATAAAAATATAGAACAGTAGGCTTTTAAATCATGGTATAAATAGGAAAGAGTCTATGAGGGCAACTGTGAAGGGTAGTGAAAGGCTTGGGCTGAGAAGGTCCAGTCTGAAAAAAAATCTATATATATTCTGTATAGGAATAAAAAGGATTGATACCATATTATTATTTCACTCTGCATATGGACACATCATTTATAAATACAGCTGGAAACAGTAATTATAGAAAACATCTCCCATGGTCTTTAATATTTAATTAGTCTCCCCACTGGAAATCAACCACGTAGAAAAGGAATGCTTTCTCAATAGGTTAATATTAATTACTTAACAACCTTGACATCGATATTTATGGAATATTTTTGAAACAAGCATTCATGAAGTAGAAGCATGTTCATGTGTCTACTGGGAGGCTTACTGCATTTTTCAAAGTGTCAAATTCACTTTGCGCTCTGCCTCTTTGTGTTGTGAAAATTTGAAATTGCTGTTGATTTAAAGGCTCTTCAAAAGGCTTTTTTTATCCCTAGCTGAGACAAGAAATCGGAACAGATTAATCTGGTATTCGTTAAGTATGTCATTTCTCAATCTAGCAAAAGGAAGATGATAACCATAAGAAGAAAAGAAGCCTTAAGGAATAGAAGAAACTAGAAAGATGACAATATCAGTGTATGACAGTCAACTGAAACTAAAGTAAAAATTATTTAAATCCAGCAACCGGCCTTAAGAGGAAATAAAGGAAGAAGGTGAGTATCTGATGTAACTTGAAGAATGTTAGGAAAGATGCCTCATCAATGAAACAATTTGCTTAGAACTATGAAAGTGTGGTACCTAAGATTCTAGCCCTGTTGCTGGCCATCATTCATTGTTCATTCGTTTTATCAGCAACATGTAGTGAATCCCCACTCTGTCCTACCTTGGCCTGGGATACAATGACAAATAAAACCCAATCCTTGTTCTTGGAGACTCAGAGTCCAGTCAGGAAGACATACAAGTAAGAAACAATTCTAGTCCTCGGTGCTAAGCACAGAGATAAATACTGGTGAGAATAAGAATTCTAGGTAAGGAGTGGTAACTTGGTGTGTCACAGGATGTTGAATATTAAATAAACACATAATTCAAAATATTTCTCTTTGTAGTACCTAAAAATTCGATTATTAACTAACCATGGCATGAGAGCTTGTGTGCAGTGGTCCAAGGTGCACTAGACCCCAAACAAGTTCCAGTTCTTGCTCTGCCTCTTACTACCCTATTTCCCCCAAAATAAGACCTAGCTGGACAATTAACTTGAACGCATCTTTTGGAGCAAAAATTAATATAAGATCTGGTATTATTATATTATATTATATTAATTATATATATTATATTGTATTATATTATATTATATTATATTATATTATATTATATTATATTATATTATATTATATTATATTATATTAATACCCAGTCTTATATTATAGTAAAACAAGACCGGGTCTTATATTAATTTTTGCTCCAAAAGACACATTAGAGCTGATTGTCTGGCTAGGTCTTATTTTCATGGAAACACGGTAGCCCTGAGGCCCACAGCAAGTCCTGTGAGGCCTCGGAATCTTGGTGGCCTCCTCTGTGAAATCAGTGCATTTGTCCTGATGATCTATATGCCACTTGCTAAGCTTGACAGTCTAAGAAGCTTCATTTAAAATGCAAATGTCATCCTCAAAGAGTGATGCATGAAGCCAATGAGACTATTGTGCATTAGTTAATTAAATTTAATAGCCAGTCACCTTGCAGAGCCCTGAGAAAAAGTGACACAGGTAGGACTCATCTTTAAAAAGGACCCCAGATTTGGGTGGGTAAGAAATAGGAGATCTTGGCAAATTGAGGGGATGAGCAGGGAGAAAGGAGAATCACAAACCAAAGTTTTAACACATTACAGGAAAGTATTTTTTAGCTGTTTTCATAATAAGGCATAGAACATCAAAGACTGTAGTAGCTACTGACTAGCTATATAAGAAGGGCTTGGGGCAACTGCTGGTTGAAAAAGGGTTGCTCAGGGCCTGTCTTAAGAGCACCCCGGCATTACATTTGCACAAACCACTCTTAATTGAATTGTAGGTTTATTTAGGATGACGAATGAGTAGGAGGGGTAAAGATGAGATTATATGGATCATTTAGGGCCTACCCAAGTGACCTCTTTACACTAAGACTGACCAGAGAAGAGGAAGAGGGAAATGGGAAATCCTCTTACTTTCTCTTGGAAATCCCCCTCCAAATTACCACTCCCCTCAAGCAGTCTGCTCAGCCTTCACCCCTCTGCGGGCTACCTGGGAAGACCCAATCACATCGATAGAGTGAGAGAACTGATTTCCTCTGCTTTCCACTTTCCCTGACATGCAAAATCCCTGCCCAGGTGCTATAAACCTAGTAACTCTAGCAAAAGACAGATGTAAAGACAAGTTGTATTCTGCCCTAATAACCCACTTTGGGTCTTTTTGCATAATCTAGTTCAAAATTTCTGTTTTTATCATATTCACTCCTAAAGGTAGACATTTTTACAGTGGATATAACCTCATTAATGTACTATATTTTTTCAACCAAAGCTAACTTACTTTTAGGGGGCTTACAAAGGGTCACATCAACCACAGCTAGAGTTAAGTTATGGAGATCTGCTGGCTGGCAGATGTGAAGAATTCAGGGATTCTGTGTAAGAACTAGGCTTGAGTAGCGCAGTTTCGAATCCTGACTAGTCCACTGAGCCAACGTTAATTGGTTTCATACACTTACAAGGGTGAAGAATGCTCCTTTCCGAGTGCTTGTGGAACAGTGTTCCTATCTTACACAACACAGGTTGGATTTCATCTATCCTAAGTAAATATCGGACAACAAGCAGTTTAAAGTATTTGAAAGGTGTAATGCCCCATAATAAGTTCGTCATTTGAAAAAACTGAAGCTACATGCACATCTAGTCATTTATTTTACACAAACTGCTCTTGTATGACTGATGCAGACACATGTTCACCTATGAACATGCCCCCTGATTTTTCACATCTGGCCAGGCAGGTCCTTGCATGTATTACATCCTTTGATGCTCAAGGTCCTGGCAAGACTTTCTATAAAGCTTCTCTTGCTTCTTTGCTTGGAAAAAAAACCTTGATGTCTGGAACCTTGATTCCTACCTTCCCACCTCCTCCAGACCTTGTCCCATCAATTGCCCCTAGTGTACTATTCTAAATCCTCAATCAAACTTCTTTACTCTTTCCTCCCAGTTGGCCTATAACAATGCGTAAATCTCTTACATCTGAATAGAAACTGTCCCTTTCTTGAATTCTCCCACTAATTACCATCTCATACTTCTCTTCTTCATATACAAACTTTTTATAAAAGTATACTATTTTTGCTGTTTATATAGACTCATTTCCATTAACTCTTTGCTTCACTACAATTTATCTCCCATTTTGCACACAGCAACAGAAACTGACTAAAGTAAGCCAAAAAAAAAAAAAAAAGTCATTTAGTTTTTTGGTGTACTGGATGGTATCCATTCTCACCTCTTTGGAGAGCCCTGAAAGTTGAAAAAAAAAATACATCTCCCAGACTCCCTTGCAACTGGGGTTCTGTATGTAAGTTAGTTCTGCCAATGAATACACTCACAAAAGTTTTGGAAGATGAATATGGAACAGAGGCTATCTTCTTGTTGCTATTTCTGCTAACAAGGAAGCTTGTGAAAACATGAGCATCAAAGGCAGGTGGGGAGCAATGATGGCCAGACTCAGTGCCTCGTTAATACCTATATAAGTGTCAAGAAAGTTTCAATAGTGACAGAGGAAGTGGCTTCCTAACCTCAACTATCTGATCTCTGAATAACATCTATAATGATTAGCACTGAACTTAATCATGCCAGTGGTAGTCTCCTGATTCATGCTACTCTAGCACTTTCAACCAGTTTTTAAAGCACCTGTGGGGGCAGAGCCCCAGAAAGTAGTTTCCAGGCTCTCGGCCTCACATAGAAAGGTGCTGGCTCAGGTAGTAAATGGCCATCAACTGTGATTGGATGGCCATCAGCTGTGGCTAGTTGGCCGTCAGCTGTAACCAGTGAGCCATTGGCCACTAATACAACTGCTGTGGCTACGCTAGCAGGAAAATGGGGGGCTAGCTAGAAGATGGGGGCTGAGCCTGCAAGCGGCGCAGTGAGGGTTGCGAATTGTGTAGCTCCTGCTTCCTGTGTCTCCAACCCAGCCGCCAGCGAGAGTATAGTGGTATGACTCTGTGGGGACAGAGCCCCAGAAAGTAGTTTACAGGCTCTCGGCCTCACGTGGAAGGGTGCTGGCTCGGGTGGTGAATGGCCCTGCGGCTATGGCTCCATGGGTGTTCCTTTTGGCCTCAGTATAACTGCTGCGTTCTTGTGTGGGGAGCAGGAGCAGAGACCCCGCAGGCGGCCCCGCCTGAAAGATGGTGCGGCGAGAAGGCTGCCCCGCACGACAAATGACGCAGCGAGCAGGGTCTCCCGCACGACAGACTCCCCTACCTATGGTTTCGTGGGTGTTCCTTTTTGGCCTCACCGTGTCCTGCGTTCTTATGTGGGGAGCGGGACCAGAGACTCTGCATGACACCCTGCATGACAAATGGCGCAGCGAGCAGGGTCTCCCGCATGATAGCACCCAATTTCCTATATAAAAATCCTTTCGTGTTTAAAATATCCAGGGTGTTTCATATCTCCTATACTGAGCACGACTAATATCGCTTCTGAAACTGGAAGTGGTTATAGGCAACAGAATCTAAACAAGGATTTGGGAATGGTTATCTGATTTGTTTGGATTGGAAGGCAGAGATTATCAATTCCCACTGAAAAATGGGAACCAGCAGTCAGCAGTCTGTGGCACAGCTACAAATAGTTACTTAAATTATCACATATTTGGAGGATTTAATTAAGTTCCTATTGAAGGCGAGCATTTTGGTGCATTAGTCTGATTTAAAATGGAGGAGACAAGCTGTGGGGTAAGCTGGATACTTCTGAAGCCCTGGGGAGCTTAAAGAAAGTTGGTATAAACTCATGTCTTTACATTTCTTTAAATTATATGCTCTAGGCAAAATTAAAGGATTGGAGAGTTTCTGTAACCACATCAAACAATCTCTAATCTCTTAAAGCCAATATGATGACATGCCCAAAAATAAGATGGCAAGGCTGATCATGAGAGTTTTGAATTACAAATTAAATTGAATTCACAGCTCACTAGGTCACTTTTGGTCAAGATAGATTTTGATTAGGGTAGAGTGGAAGCCTGAAAACTGAAATGAGAACATTTGGATAAATTCGGATGAACATGAATCCCTGGAGCCCCCAATACCCACTGAACCTCACTTGTCAGAAGAAGCATTCCTTCCTCCCCATCTCCTAAAGCTGGCTCTGCTTTGTTGTTTAGACCCTGCGCTGACTTTACATGAGGTATCTATCTGCAAAAGATGCCAGTTAACTTCATATTTCACCATAACACTTTTCATTGACTAAAAAGTCAAATACCATTTTGCCTTAGGGAGACAAGTGAAGAAAGTTTACCTATTAAAATAGTTACAATTTCCTGTTTATATCTGCAGAAACCTGGGAAATATGTATGATAATGGATGCAGGTGGGGGAAGGTCTAGGTCAACGAGAAGTAATTATCAACCTGAATGCGTTTACTAGATTTTTAATTCAATGATCTAATTCAAGACAATGTATCTGTTTGCTTAGTTGATCAACTGAAATCTGGTTTCAATAGAAGCCTTCTCCAAGTGGGATTGAAATGTCAAAATTCTCTGATATAATGTGTGTATGTGTGTGTGGGGAAACAAAGACTTGGGGAGATAATAATGTTGAAATTGAATTATTATTTATGACTTGCTCATTCACCATGTAACTATGTTTCCCTAGAAGGTCCAAAGAATGATCCCTTAACTAAGACACAGAGAAGTATATCTGGATGAAGCAGCAATATCTTTTAAAACACTATGGTGCTTGCCCTCTGCAGGAGATGCTGCTATTGAAATAGGCCCTCTGAATTCAGTGGTGATAATAGAATTCTGGAATGGCAGATATCAAGTGGTAGCACTAAAAGGTTACCACATAAGCAGCAAAAACACAGTCAAAATCAGAATAGTTTGACCCTCAATGATGAGATTCTTTATCATGGGATTCCTAGAATTGAAACAGTAGGGTAACCAAAAAATTAAGAAAAGAAAAAAAAACAAAAAACTGGAAAACTGGGGCCCTGATTTGAGTTGCCTCAATGGAAAGTCAGATTTCCTTATCCAATTCCCAGAAACTAATCCAGTCCACAGTTTGAGCCCATTGTATAAAGAAGCCAGGTATCCACAAGGAAGGACCCTGTGGCACTGTCCCAAGTATGATTTGTAAACTTCCTCTTTGTCTTCTGAAAGAAATGAAAGGCATTTGCCAGAGTAACTGTGTACTGAGAAAAGGGAAATACCCAGACATGTTGGGGTATTACTGGAAATTGTTCTTAGCTAGCATTAACCTTAGGGACACAAAAGGCAACTATGATCCATTAATAAGAGTAAGAACTTAGGAGGACCGGGGATATATGCAGTTTGGGCCAAAATCCATCTTGCAATATGCCAAAAAAGTCCAGACCCATTCTCTGGTTATTTTCCCATTCCAGAAGACAAAGTTGTAATAACATTTTGGCAACTGGTAGAATCTCTATATTCATTCCCTTATCATAAAGGAAAGGGACAAGTGAAATAAACCAAACATTGAATCAAAAACAACATCATATCCTTGAGGGAATTACATAATAATAGACTTGAAAGGGAAAGATAGTGGCAGCATAATTTTGGATCTTGTTGAATCCCCACATAAAAACATAGAGAAAAATTGATGTAAGACTAATTATGGCCAATATTTACACCAAAACTAGGTTATAAGTATCCCACAACCCCATAATACAAATAGGTGGGGGAGAAACACCAACAGTAACAAGATCTACATGTTATCAGCATCTGTGTGGGAAAAATCAGAGAAAAACAACAATGCGACTGATGGATGAAAAACCCCTTCAAAAGGCAACAGGTACTGACTAGAAATGCAGCAGGCCAATTTGAGAATAGCAGCAGAAACTCCAATAGTGGGTAAATGTAAGAGCCCAAGAGTAAGGCTTAAATGGGCCTAGAGCAGTCTAATTCCTCTGAATTCTTGAAACAGCTGTCAGGGCTTTCTTCCAAAACAGAACCCCACAGAAGAAACTGCTACAAGTAGAATTAAACTTGAGCAAGATAGGAGCAATAAGATAAATGTAAAAGAAAGTCTAAATCAAAATATGGGAGGGGAATAGAGCCAAGAAAAATCTCAGAAAACAAGCCATCATATTTGTTAATGCTACATAAAATGACAGAAGAGGGATACTGTAAATGTAAAGTTAAAAAAAAAAAAAGCCATCTGAAACAAGCCTCCTTTTAAAAGTTTAATAAAATCAAGTTTACATTAAAATGAGAAGCAAAAAATCATCAAAATCAAATCCAATGAAACTTTATTATTTAAAAAAGAAAGAACCAGAGCAATGTCTCTACAGTCTATGAAAACACGCTTGAAAGACATGGCCAAAGACAAATCAAAATTACAATGTACTATTTCAAAATGAGCTAAAAGATATTAAGAAAATAACACAATAGATTCCAGTCAAAGTAGTAGAGTAGGTAAACACTATGCTTACTTCTTCTCACAACCACATCAAAATTACAACTAAACTACAGAACAACCATCACTGAGAATTGCCTGAAGTCTAGCTGAACCGAAGCCCTAACTAAAGAAGCCACCTTGAGGCTGGTAGGAGGGGCAGAAATGCGGAATGGGCTAGTCCCACACCTGCGTGTGACCATTAAAAATCAGAAGGGATACCTTGGCTGTGGAAGTACCCCTGGGAGGAACGAGGGTTTCCAGTGCCCCATGAGGCTCCCCAGCTCAGGGTTCCGGCTCTGGGACTTCCCCAGAGAGAAGTCCCTACAATTTCTGGTTGTGAAAAACAGCGGGGATTGTGGCTGAGTGAAGTGGAGAGTGGCTGGAGTCCCAGGTGCTCTTTTTAAATGGCCTGTGTATGGACTTACTCTCTAACGAACTCACTCACTCTGAGGTCTAGAGCTGGGGCAGCACCTCCAAAGGTGACAGAGACATATGGGGAGGAACTGAGTTGTCTGGCCGCAGAGTGAGAGCTGGAGGGGCAACTTTCTTCCCTGCAGAGGAACTTGCAGAAATCATTGTTTCTTTGTTGAGCCCTCCCATCTCCCGGTCTGCAGATGTAGGCAGATGCATATCTGAATCTCCATCAAGCTGGCTGACACCATTGGCTCTGCCCTGGTGATTCTGAGACCATACCCCACCCAACTTTTGGGCACACCCAAGATGCTTCCAATGGCTTTTTCATACAAACCGCCTGCCTTGGCTCATGTTGAAGACTTTCCTAAAGTCTCTCAAAGGCTCACAAAACCCAAACAAGCAGCATTTGGCTTCACCATGCCTGTACCTCTGGCAGAGCAACCCTAAGACCAGCACTAATGGTAGCCAGCCTTGGTTCATGGCTTGGCCTCTCAAGGCACCTTCAAGCACAGCATGGGTGGTGGCCATCTGCAGATTGCTTTGTGGCTCCTTCCAAGTGGCCCTGGGCAGGGCACAGGCTGCAGCAGGTTCCCTCCCAGGTGGTCGTGGGGCTGGCATACCCAGTGGCCAGCTTTGAACCAACCTGGAGCACAACATGGCTGCCTCCAAGGACAACACACCCTACTAAAGTGAACCTTGCTCCATAGGGTCAGTCCCTCCACAATATCTCCTCCACTGTAGTTATGGCCAGTTTTCACAAACAATGAGACTGTGGGTCAATCCCTCCCATTTATGTACAAATAGCAACCAAGTCTCAACTATAAAAGGAGGACACACACAGCTCATATTAGGGACACACCTAGAGCATCCAGCTCTAGTGACCAGGGAGACTGCATCACTGGGCCCCACAGGACACCTACTACATAAGGCCATTCTACTAAGACCAGGAGACATAGTAGCCCTACTTAATATATAGAAACAAACACAGGGAGGCAGCCAAAATGGAGAGACAAAGAAACATATCCCAAATAAAAGAACAGAAAAAGCTCCAGAAAAAGAACTAAACAAAATGGAGAAAAGCAACCTACCAGATACAGATTTTACAGATTTCCAAACACTGGTTAGAAGGATGCTCAGTGACCTCATGGAGAATTCAACAAAGAGATAGAAAACTTAAAAGTGGAGATAGAAAACATAAAAAAGAGCCAGTCAGAAATAAAGAATACAATAACTGAAATGAAGAATACATTACAGGGAATCAACGGGAAATTAGAAAAAGAAGAGGATCAAATTAGCAATTTAGAAGATAAGGTGGCAGAAAACACCCAATTAGAACAGCAAAAAAGAAAAAATAATCCAAAAAATGAAGGCAGTTTAAGGGGCCTCTAGGGCAATATCAAGTGTACCAACACTCACATCATAGGGATACCAGAAGGAGAAGAAAAACAGCAAGTAATTAAAAATCTATTTGAAGAAATAATGATGGAAAATTTCCCTAACCTGGCGAAGGAAATGGATATTCAAGCCCAGGAAACTCAGAGTCCCAACAAGATGAACCCAAAGAGGGTCACACCAAGACACATCATAATTAAAATGCCAAAGGTTAAAGACAAAGAGAGACTCTTAAAAGCAGCAAGAGAAAAGCAATTAGTTAACTACAAGGGAGCTCCCATAAGACTATCAGCTGATTTCTCAACAGAAACTTTGCAGGCCAGAGGGCTAGAAGGCCAGAAGGGATTGGCAGGAAATATTAGAGATGAAAAGCAAGGCCCTACAACCAAGATTACTCTACCCAGCAAAGCTCATTTAGAATCAAAGGACAGATAAAGAGCTTCCCACACAAGAAAAAGCTAAAGAAGTTCATCAACACCAAACCAGTATTACGTGGAAACTTAGAGGGACTTCTTTAAGACGAAAAAATAGATAGATAAATAAATAAATAAATAAATAAATAACATATAACATAACATAACACGAATAACAAAATGGCAATAACCACATATCTATCAACAATTACTTTCAATGTAAACAGATTAAATGCTCCAATCAAAAGACATAAGGTGGGTGAATGGATAAGAAAACAAGACTCATACATATGATGCCTACAAGAGACTCACTTCAGATCAAAAAACACACAGAGACTGAAAGTAAATGGATGGCAAAAGTTATTTCATGAAAAAAAAAAAATCTGGGGTAGCAATACTTACACCAGACAAATAAACTTTAAAATAAAGCCTATAACAAGACACATGGAAGGATCCCACTTCTGGGTAATTATCCGAAGAAACCCAAAACACTACTTCGAGGGGACCTGTTTGTCCATACATTCATTTCAGCGTTGTTTACCATACCCAAGACATGAAGGCAACCTGGGTGTCCCTGAATAGATAAAGAAGAGGTGGTACATTTATACAATGGAATATTACTCATCCATTAGAAAGAATGAAATCTGTGACAACATGGATGGACTTAGAGGGTATTGTGCTGAGTGTAGTAAGTCAGACAGCGAAAGACAAATGTCATATGATTGTAGTTATAATTGGACTCTAAAGAACAAGATAAACAAACAAAACAGAAACAAATAGATACAGAGAACATTTTGATGATTGCCAGATTGGAGGGGATTTGGGGGTGGGTGAAAAAAGGAAAGGGATTAGAAGTACAAATTGGTTGTTACGCAGTAGTCATGTGGATGTAGGGTATAGCATAAGGAATATAGTCAATAATATTGTAATACAGGTAACCCCCATATAACACGGTTGTTATGTTCCTAAAAAATGCCATGTTATGTGAATCCATGTTATACAAAACAAAGAACTAGTACAGAAAAAGGGGTTAGGTTCCAAAAATTTTAAAAACATAGTATTATATTTTTATGATTTAGAGAAATATCTTTATTAAAGCAATTTTCACCAAAAGTATAACATATTAATATGTATTAAATGATGTTTTCTTCATCATCACTACTAAGCACCATTAACCGAGGGCATTTTCTTTTTGACAAGATGTCTTCATCCTCTGAATTCAATACTCCATGAACAAAATGTATTCAAAATTCTAGTAAATTTTAAAATTCTGCAGTCAAATCTGATACAACATCCACACTCAGATGAAAAATTTCAAATGAGATATCTTTTGCTCTTAAAAGCTTCTATTATGTTCCGTGTTATTCAGGGGTTTCCCTAATTTCAAATGAGATATCTTTTGCTCTTAAAAGCTCTTATTACGTTCCGTGTTGTTTGGGGATTTCTCTAATTTTCAAACCGTGTTAGAGTGAAACTGTGTTATAGGATGCCATATAGTACAAGGGTTTTCCTCAATTCTCGAATCGTGTTAGAGCAAAACTGTGTTATAGAAGTGTCGTGCTATACGGAGGTTACCTGTAACTACATATGGTGTCAGATAAATACTAGATCTATCAGGTTGATAAATGAGAGGGCAGTGTGGAAAAGGTGAAGGAATTAAGAAATGCAAATTGGAAGAGTCAAAATAGCCAATGGGATATAACACTAAGCATAGGAAATATAATCAGTACTATAGCAATCGATACGTATAGTGCCAGGTGGGTACTAGACTAGTGAGGGGGATCACTCCTCAAATTATGTCTAACCACTATGCTATACACCTGATGTAATATGCAGCATAGGAAATATAATCAATAGTATTTTGATAGCGTGGTACAGTGTCAAATGGTTGATGGACTTATCATGGTTATCATTTTTTTAGGTATATAAATGTTTAATAACTACGGTGTATACCTGAAACTAATATAATATTGTGTGTTAGGTATATTTTAATAAAAATTTTAAAAAAGAAGTCAACCTCACACAAAAAAGAAAATAATACAATATACGGAAAATAACAAATCAGAATTAGGAAAACTCAGAAGTAATGTAACAAAACTCAAGGAAGAATTACCAACAAAAGGAAAAAAACACGTTGTTTTAAAAATATGAAGACTGCTGTAGGGGAAAGGTAAGAGTAAATAAGTACAACAAGCAATGTCTTTAAAATGGAGGGTAAAAAGAAGGAAAAAAATGTAATTCAAAAAGAAATGAGGAAAAATACAATAGAAGTCAAGAGAAAATGACAAACATTGAAGATAGGAAGACAAAATCCAACATATGGATAATAGAAATCCCTGAAGAAACCCAAAGTGGGAGATCAGACCAAATACTAAATTATTTCTGAAAATAAAAAATAAAGTATTTGAAATTACATATTGAAAGAGCACACTGTGTATCTGAGAACACATATTCATAATGTTCATGCCATTCATAAAGTCACTGTCTCTGATTTATAATAAATTCTACTTGTTGTAATTATTGGTATGGTTTCTGCCTTCTAACTAAACTCTGATACAGAAATTGGTACCACAGTCATCCCAGAAAACAGAACCTCAAAGATCAGATTTGAAGATTGATTCGGTCATATCCTTTCAGTACTTTCATAACAAAATACTGAAAGCTTTGCCAGTGTAAAATGGGATGCTAGGTAATCCATGGCATGCAGTGGCATTCACAAGTAATGAAATTATCATCTGTTGTTATGATGAAATGTCTACAGGAGCACTAAGACATATTCTAGGAAAATTACTGAGCTTTAAGGAAAACTATCTCTCAGGCATCTAGGCAAAAGGCACACATGACTTATAAGGAAAAAAATATATTATCATCAGATTTTTCAACAGCAATATTTTATGCCAGGAGAAAATGAAGTGACATACTTGTGATACTCAGAGGAAGAAAATGTAAACCCACGATTTCAAATAACATGAAACTGACCTAAAAATATAAAAGGTGAGATGATGTCACAGAAATGGCAGCATGAGATGAGCCTCTTGAAACCTCCCTGGAATTTACAACAAATTGAACAACTGTAATTCCACAAAGGACTCCCTGTGCAGCAGACAGGCAAGACTAAGAGATGCGCAACTGCAATCATCTAAAGGTGGGCAATGGGCGAGTGGGGGAGGAGGGAAGCGGGAAGTGTGGAGACATCGGCTGTGTGGGTGTAGGATGCAGACCAAGCTTGGAGCTCTGAGCTCTCTGGAGCCACTGCAGTGGCGAGAGAAGGAAGAATTCAGACTGTTAGCACTCCCTTTATGGTCCACAGTTCTGTCTGAGGGATCAGCATGTAACACGGCTGAACCCAAAGCTCACTGCAGAGACCTCGGAGCAATGACTGAGGGAAGAAGGCTGAAAACAGCGGTTTTAGCTTTCACTGCTGAGCAGAGAATGGAAGCCTTAGGCACAGAGCCCAGCCGCCCCCTCCCTACTCTACCAGAGCTCATTGCACCCCCACTCTCCCAGTGCTAGACGCGGAACGGTAGCAGTGTCAGTCAAAATAACAGAATATTTGCAGTTCTGAGAACTGTGGACCGCAGCCACAGACTTGCAAGCCAACTAGTTCCAGCAAAGGGGAGGGATCCCTGAGTACAGGAAGGGCTATACTGGTGGTCACCGCCATTGCTCACAGCCACCTCTCACAACCCACCCCATCCCCACCCCCACCTATCTGGGGAGATCCCTGCAGAGGTAAACAGAGCTGCTGAAACACACAGGCCCTGAATCTGGTGCAGGAAGAGCTTTGGAACTTCAGAAGCTCTCCACATCCCCCCACAGAGGCAGTGCCCTGAGACACAGGCATCCTGCTTACAGAGAAGCCCACTTTCCAGGGAATGCCCCCATTGTGTGAGAAGCCGGAACAGTGCAGATAAAATATAACATAACAGTGTGAGAGAGAATTCAAGGCTGCAGTTGGAAAGAAAATAAAGCATTCTACCAAGACCTACCAAAAAGCAAAGGAAAGACCTCTTCCTATGAACCCGTTGCAGAACCCAGTCCTGTAAATGCCTAGGAAGAGAAATAATAATTCACTAATTGCCATGAATAAAAAAGGTAACAAGGCAGCTCAGAAAGAAAATGAACAGTCTCTAGAAAATGAACTTAAAGACATGGAACTGTGTGCCTTAAATGACAGAGAATTTAAGATTGCAGCTCTGAAAAAAATCAATGAGATACAACAAAACATGAACTCTGAAACACAATCAATGAACAAAATGAACATTTTGCCAAAGAGATTGAAATTTTAAAAAGGAACCAAATAGAATTTCTGGAGATTAAGAACTCAATAAAAGAAATGAAGAATGAAATATCCAGCTTAAGTAATACAGCTGACCAGAAAGATGAAAGAATCAGTGACATTGAAGATAGAAATCTAGAAATGACACAGATCAAAGAAGAGAGAGAGACTTGAGAGTTAAAAGAAATGAAAGAACTCTACAAGAACTTTCTGACTCCATCAGAAAGAACAATATAAGAATAATGGGCATACCAGAAGGAGAAGAAAGGGAGAAGGGAACAGAGAGTATATTCAAACAAATAGTCTACAAGAACTTCCCAAACTTGTGGAAAGAACAGGATCCTTGAATCCAAGAAACAAATAGAATACCTAATTACCTCAACCCCAACAGGCCTTCTCCAAGGCACATTATATTGAAGCTGTGTAATACAGAATTGTACACCTGAAATCTATGTAATTTTACTAACAATTGTCACCCCAATAAATTAAAAAAAAAAATTAACAACAAAGAAAGAATCCTCAAGGCAGCCAGGGAAAAGAAGACGGTAACCTATGAAGGAAAGCCCGTTAGGTTATCAGTAGATTTTTCAGCAGAAACTCTACAAGCCAGAAGGGAGTGGACTCAAATATTCAAACTATTGAAAGAGAGAAATTATGAGCCAAGAATAACATATCCAGCAAAGATATACTTTAGATATAAAGGAGGGATAAAGACCTTTCCAGACATACAGAAGCTGAGGGAATTTTCTAACACACGGCCTGCACTACAAGAAATACTGAAGGAGGCTATTTGACCAGCATAGATAGGGATAATTTGTGACAACAAAAACATAAAAGCAGGGAGAGTAAAGGTCTGAAATGGCATAAGGGAATGGAGACAGTAAGCATGTTGAAAAAAATGGAATACTCTAAATATCAAACTTGCTTTTACATAAACTTAACGGTAACCACCCAAAAAAAAAAAAAAATCCAGAACTGAAATACGTAACATAATAAAAGAAGAAACAGAGGGAAAAATCATAGAATACTACCACATGGAAATAATAGACAGCAACAAAAAGGCAAAGAAACAATGGAGACACAGTCCTACCAGAAAACCAAAGATAGAATGATAGGAAATCCTCATATATCAATAATCACCCTAAATGTAAATGGACTGAACTCACCAATAAAAAGGCATAGAGTAGCAGATTGGATCAAAAAACTAAACCCAACCATATGCTGCCTCCAATAGACACATCTCAGCTACAAGGACAAATATAGATTCAAAGTGAAAGGGTGGAAACTGACACTCCAAGCAAATGATATCCAGAGAAAATCAGTGTATCCATACTGATATCAGGTGAAACAGACTTCAGGATTAAAAAGGTAAAAGAGACAAACATGGACATTTCATGATAAAGGGGACTATACAAAAAGAACACATAACAGTCATCAATATTTATGCCCCCAATCAGGGAGCACTGAAATATACCAAGCAACTACTAACAGAGCTAAAGGGAGAAATTGACCAAAACACAATTATAGTAGGGGAGCTAAATACATCATTGACAGCTATGGATAGATCATCGAAACAGAAAATAAATAACGAAATAGCAGCCCTAAATGACACATTAGATGAAATGGACATAATTCACATTTATAGAGCACTTCATCCTAGAACATCAAACTATACATTCTCTTCTTGTGTACATCAAACATTCTCAAGGATAGACCATATATTGGGACATAAAACTAGCCTCAGCAAATTTAAGAAGATTGAAATCATACCAAGAATATTCTCCGATAACAACGTTTTGAAATTGGATATCAACTGCAAAAAGAAAGCAGGAAAAAAACAGAAATATGTGGAGATTAAACAACATACTTTTAAAGAACGACTGGGTCAAAGAAGAAATAAGAGGAGAGGTCAAAAGATATGTAGAAACAAATCACAATGAAAAAACATCCTAACAAAATTTTTGGGTTGCAGTGAAAGCAGTTTTAAGAGGGAAATTTATGTCTTTACAAGCCTATCTCAAGAAACAAGAAAAATCCCAGATAAATAACCTCACGTTACACCTTAAAGAACTAGAAAAAGAAGAACAAATGAAACCCAAAGTCAGCAGAAGAAAGGAAATAATAAAAATCAGAGCAGAACTAAGTGAAATAGAGAACAAAAAGACAATATAAAAAATTCATGTGACAAAGAGCTGGTTCTTTGAAAATATTAATAAAATTGACAAACCCTTGGCTAGAATAAAATAAAAAGAGAAAAGACACAAATAAACAAAATCAGAAATGAAAGAGGGGAACTTATCACAGATGCCACAGAAATACAAAGGATCATCCAACATTACTATGAAGGACTATATGCCACCAAATTCAATAACCTAGAAGAAATGAACAAGTTCTTAGGACTATATAGCCTTCCTAGGCTGAATCACGAAGAATTGTAAAATCTAAATAGACCGATCACCAGTAAGGAAATTGAATCAGTCATCTGAAACCTTCCCAAAAGCAAAAGTCTGGGACCAGATGGCTTCATAGTGAATTCTACCAAACGTTCAAAGAGACTCTAATACCAATCCTGCTCAAACTCTTCCAAAAAAACTGAAGAAGAAACAATACTCCCTAACTCATTTTATGAGGCCAACATTACCCTGATACCAAAACTAGTAAGGATAACACAAAAAAAGAAAATTACAGACCAATATCTCTGATGAATACAGATGCAAAAATCCTAAACAAAATTCTAGCAAATCGAATACAACAATGCATTAAAAAGATTATTCATCACGACCAAGTGGGGTTCATCCCCGGGGCGCAACGATGGTTCAACATCCGCAAATCCATCAATGTGATACATCACATAAACAAAATAAAGGACAAAAATCATATGATTATATCAATTGATGCAGAAAAAGCACTTGACAAGATACAACATCCATTTATGATTAAAACATTTAATAAAATAGGTATAGAAGGAAAATACCTTAACATAATAAAGGCCATATATGACAAACCCTCAGCTAATCTCTTAATTAACGGTGAAAAACTGAAGCCCTTTGCTCTACGTTCAGGAACATGACAGGGCTGTCCCCTATCACCTCTGCTTTTCAACATGGTGTTGGATTCCTCTCCAGAGCAATCAGGCAAGAGAAAGAAATAAAAGGCATCCAAATTTGGAATAAAGTTGTTAAATTGTCACGTTTTGCAGATGACATGATGCTATATATAGAAAACCCTAACGACTCCACCAAAAAGCTATTAGAAACAATAAATGAATACAGTAAAGTTGCCAGCTACAAAATCAATGTACAAAAGTCCATTGCATTCCTATATACTAACAATGAAATCTCAGAAAAAGAAATACAAAAAACAATTCCTTTTGCTATTGCAGCAAAAAGAATAAAATACCTAGGAAGAAACTTAACCAAGGATGTGAAAGACCTATATACTGAAAACTATAAGACATTTTAAAAAGAAATTAGAGAAGACACAAAGAAATGGAAAGACATTCCGAGCTCATGGATTGGAAGAATCAACATAGTTAAAACGGCCATATTACCCAAAGCAATATACAGATTTAATGCAATCCCTTTCAAAGTCCCAATGGCATCTTTTAAAGAAATAGAACAAAAACAAAAAAAAAAGCATCAGATTTGTATGGAACCACAGAAGACCCCAAATAGCCAAAGCAATACTAAGAAACAAGAACAATGCTGGAGGTATCACACTCCCTGACTTCAGCTTGTACTACAGGGCAACAGTGATCAAACCAGTATGGTATTGGCAAAAAAACAGACACTCAGACCAATGGAATAGAATTGAAAACCCAGAAATAAACCCACATAAATATGGACACATAATTTTTGACAAAGAAGCCAAAAACGTACAATGGAGAAAAGACAGCCTCTTCAATAAATGGTGCTGGGAGAATTGGATAGCTACGTGCAAAGGAATGAAACTAGACTGCTATTAGTCATCATGTACCAAAATTAATTCAAAATGGATCAAGGACCTAAACATAAGACCTGAAACAATAAACTGCATAGAAGAAAACATAGGTACTAAACTTATGGACCTTGGGTTCAAAGGCATTTTATGAATTTGACTCCAAAGGCAAGGGAAGTAAAAACTGAAATAAATGAATGGGACTGTATCAAACTTAAAAGCTTCTGCACAGCAAAAGAAACCATCAACAAAATAAAGAGGCAACCAACCAAATGGGAGAAGATTTTTGAAAAAATGCTTCAGATAAGGGACTAATATCCAAAATATATAAGGAACTCATATAACTCAACAACAAAAAACAAACAATTCAATTAAAAAAATGGGCAGAAGACCTGAAGAGACATTTCTCCAAAGAGGACATACAAATGGCCAATAGACATAAGAAAAAATGCTCAACATCACGAATCATCAGAGAAATGCAAATAAAACCACAATGAGATTATCAGCTCAGACCTGTTAGAATGGCTATCATCAACAAGACAAATTATAATAAGGGTTGGAGAGGCTGTGGAGAAAAAGGAACCCTCATATACTGTTGGTGGGAATGCAGACTGGTGCAGCTGCTATGGAAGGCAGTGTGGAAGTTCCTCAAAAAATTAAGACCCAGCAATCCCTCTCCTGGGTATCTACCCAAAAAATCAGAAAACATTTATGCATAAAGACATAGTATGTGCTCCAATGTTCATTGTAGCTTTATTTACACTGGACAAGACATGGAAACAACCAGTGTCCTTTGATAGATGAATAAAGAAGTTGTGGTATATATACACAATGGAATACTATTTGGCCATAAGAAAAGGTGAAATAGTACCATTTGCGACAACATGGATGGATCTTGAGATTACAATGATAAGCGAAATAAGTCAGACAGAAAAAGCAGAGAACCACATGATTTCACTGACATGTGGTATATAAAACTGAAAACAATGAAAGAACAAGACAAACAAGTGAAGAAACAAAAACTCATAGACACAGACAATAGTTTAGTGGCTACCAGAGGGGAAGGGAAAGGGGGGTGTAGATGAGGGTAAAGGGAATCCAATACATGGTGATGAAAAGAGAACTGACTCTGGGTGGTGAACCACAATGTGATATATAGATGACGTATTACAGAATTGTATACTGAAATCTATGTAACTTTATTAACAATTGTCACCCCAATAAACTTTAATTAAAATAGTAATTTTATATACATATATAAAAGGTACAGGTAAACTGCTAGCAACATGCAAAAACTTCAAGGACTGTTGTTCCCATGGACCCTTTCTAAGAAATCTACTAAAGCTGAGCTGACCAATATGGTAGGCACTAGCCAGAATCACAGAAAATTATATTGGGTAGCATTATTTTGGCTAATAAGCTCAAGACAACAAAAACGACTGGAGAAACATTGACGTTAAAAGTGATTGTAAGATTTAAATATATAGTTAATTGAACAACTAAGACTAAATGAGGATTAAAAGGGAGCAATTATAGCACATAATAGCTATGTAACTTGAAAATATAGCTATAGTAAAACCATTAAAAATGGGGAAGATGGAAATAGCATATGGAAATAAAAATATTTTAAAATTATATTTTCAGTAATCATAATTAATGGTGGTAGTGTTAGTATTGCTATTCCGATACTATTAGATGTGTAATGTGGGACAAAGCAAATTAATAATTATGGGACGTTCTAAGGCTATCGTGTCCTTGAGAACCAGGCTTCTCAGTATGGAAGTAGGGAGGTACAGATGTAATACCTATAGAAGAATTTAAGTAAAAAAATCCTGGAGCCTGAACTTAAACTGAAAATATCAGTATGAACTAGAACCCATTACCAACCCAGTAATAATGAACATCCCCAGAATCCAGATGGTAGTTTTGAAATAACATTTCTCATTAAAAGACACCAGGAATTTTGGGAGAAATATCTGGTTCCAGATCTAGGAAATAATATGAACAAGCTGTACCTAGAGCACCTTGACACAGCAGATAGCAAAGCAGTTAACAAAGACCACTGGTATCATGTCAAAAAGAGTCAGGAGTGAATTTGAAGAGTCTCCTATTAGCCAAAGATGGGACAATTTCAGCTTCAATAAAAACTGCAATAGATTGAAAGTCATCAAATATGTTTAAATCCGTGGGTTTATAATAATAGTAAAAAAACAACCAATGGGGCACCTTCTGAGGATGAAAAAGAACTCAATTCACTTCCTTGAGAACTGGATAAACAAAAGGAAAGAATCAAGCATTTATTGTGCCTATTCAAAGAATCAAGCATTTCTCGTGGCTAACCAAATAATAGATAAGGGAAAGTAGCCTTTTATCAAAATTATTCCAGCTACTATGAAAACAAAATGGTGGAATATTACAATTTGAAACGTATGATAAATGAATGGGTCTAGGCCTTGAGCATCACCAGCTGTTGAAATCATAAAAAGAGTGAAAATCCAATACACATTATGTGTCTTCTAATGAAAGAACACAGCATCACCCATAGTATTGCCAAAGGGATTGAATCTGAGTCGATCAGGCCTCTGGCTCCAGCTGCCAATCAGCAGGAAATACAAAGGGAAGAGGCACATTAAGTTGCTCCATGTATATGCAATAAGAAATATGCAGACTTTGAGAAAATCTACAGTTCAGATGGGCAAGGATAAATTATAAGGATAAAAGGAGGCATGGGCAACGAACCTTAGATTAAAAGCAACTTAAAAAACATAAATGTGCATAATCAAACTGTAATATTTAAGGATGCACACTTAGGTGATAAAAGCATAAAAAATGCAAGGAAGCGATCACTCCATAGAAGTCAGGATAGCTCTTACTTTGAAGGGAGGAAGAGGGCTGTGATTGGGATGAGGCTCATGCAAGGCTTTTGGGGTGACTGGCAAAGTTCTATTTCTTGACTCTTGTGATGGTGCACCTTAAAGTAATTCACCAAGCTATTAAAAAAATAAGATTTGAAAGATGCTGGGGTGGTGATTTTTATCATAGCCCCATTCAATCTACCACTGTGGCCATTGCAGAAGATGTATAGTACAGGTTTTGGAGAATGACAATGGATTGTCTTAAATTCAGTCACATGGCAGCACTTCCACTGTAATTGCTTTTTCAGATATGGTCTCTTGGCTAGCGCAAATCAGCACAGACCCTGGCTCTTGGTATGCAGTTATTGATCTGATAAATGCTTTGTTCTCTATCCCAATAAGCAGAGAATACTAGAAGAGTTTGCTTTCATCTGTCAGGAAAGCAGCTCACCTGTGCTATTTTACCTCAGGGCTACAGCAGCACTGGCTCTCTATCAAAAAATAGTCAACAGGACATTGACCGCCCCACCATCCCCGAGGACATCATGGTAGTTCAGGACATTGATGATATCGTGTTCTTAAGACATAGTAAATAAGAAGCAGCTGTAATCCTAGTCTCCTTGATAAAATACATGTGCATGAAAGGGTGTGAGATAAACCTCTCAAAAATCCAGGGCTCTGCCACCTCAGGCCGGAGATGCCTAGAAGGCCCCACAGGGCTCGGGAAATAACTCATATCACATTTGGATATGCTGCTGGACACATTTACCAAATCACACCTAAGGACCATCAACTTTGATTAGGTCCCAGAGCAAGTGACAATTCTCCAGCCGGTCCAGGATGAGGTTCAAACAGCATGGACATAAGATCTAGCAGAATCATGGTGCTCAAACTGTGTATGACTGAGGGATACTGGACAGATAGCTCCAATAGCAGAATCAAAATACAAGCCCTAAGGGTTTAGAGCAAAGCCAAGCTCTCTTCCACAAATATTAATACATAGTGTCTGTTTTGAGCAACATCTGGCTGATAGTAACTGAATTCTTGGCCATGGGATACCAAGGGACCATGTGACCTGAGCTGTCCATTATCAACTATATATTATCTAATCCATCAAGCCATAAAATTGGGCATGCACCGTAACCCTCCAAGAGGAAGTGCTAAACATGAGATTATACTAAAGTAGGTGGTAAAGGCAGTGGTAAGCTACGTGGGCAGGTCTTCACATTCCCGGTGCACCTACTCCAGAGGTACTGCCACGTCTTCTTCAGTTCATTCTAATAGTTTTGTAGGAAGTTGCTTATGAAAAGCGACTTGAGGAAGCAGAAAAACCTGCATGAATATGCACCAGTTAAAAGTGGACTGCAGAAGCAGTACGCCTTACTTAAGTGTCACTCTGAAGGTCATAAGGAAATGTCATTCTTTCAGTAGGCAGAACCTCAAGCAGTACATATCATTCATTGTTCCTCTGCCTGGAAGAAACAGAAGAGGTACAGACCTGTAGTAATTTGTGAGTCGTGCTAAATGGCCTAGTTGATGGTCATAGCTTAGGAGGAATGAGATTGGAGAGTTGGTAACAAGGATGAATGGGAGAGAGTTGTAAGGACGGACTTCACAGAATGGCCTCAGCGTGTGAGACTGTTTGTGTCCTGCGTGAATGCTCCTCAGAGGACTCCAGTGCAGAGGAGGCTCTCCATAACTGTAGGAGGAGGTGATCTGCTCTGTGACTGTAAGTCATCATCTTTCCCAGTTATGCCTGTGTTTGCTCAAAGTGTTCACAAATGAAGTAAGTGGCCATAAGTGACAGAGATGGCTGTTATTTATGAGTTGTACATCACAGAAAGATTTTTCTTCTTACCAAGTTGTGTTTGGGTGGCACTGCTGCTGGGAGCTCAGGCTTCTAACTACAGAGACCTGAGATTAGCCCCTCTGTAGGATACCATATCCTGGAAAGATCAGATTGACATCTGTGGGCAGATTAATTGGACGAATTCCATAATGAAAGGGGCAACAATTTGTCGTCACGGGAACAGAAATTTGTTCTTGGTATGGTTTTACTTCCCTGCCTTCAGAGAAGTATGATCACCATATTCTACCTTAAGAAGAATAACCAGATGGTGGTTATAGGGGAAGGATTAGAGATAGGAAGATTTTAAAAAACCCAAAAGCTACTCCAAGTAGGTTATATCTGTCATGTGCTACCACAACCCCTGTAATCTCCATGCTATAGCTCTTCTCATGCTCCATTATAATGAAAACTCATGAAAGCAGAGCAGTATCTATATTGTTCTCCTTCCCACCTCCAGCACCTAGCACTGTGCCAGGAACCTAGTAAAGTCCAATAGACATGTGTTAAATGTTTGTGGAATGTCTTCTACATTTTAATATTTATCATAATGATTTAAAAGTATTTTCATCAAAGTAGGTGCTTAACAGACATTATTAAATGAAAAAACTTATGATCAACTAGATTAGGAGTCAGCAAATTATATCCGTGGGACAAATCCAGCCTACCATCTGATTTAGTTTGGCCCATGAACTAAGAATGCTTTTAACATTTTTAAAGAACTGGAAGAAAAAAATGAAAAGAAGAATAATGCTTTCATGAAAAATATAACAAATTCAAGTTTCAGTGTCCATAAATAAAGTTTTATTGGAACACAACCACTCATGCGTTTACATGTCGTCTGTGGTGCTTTTGCGCTACAACAGAACTGAGTAGTTGTGACAGAGAATGCATGGCTTGCAAAGCTGAGAATATTTGCTACCTGGCCCTTTACAGGAAAAGTGTGTTAACCCCTTCACCAGATCTTCCAAAGTACGGAACACAACAATTTTTAACACGATAGTTTACACAGTGCGGCCGCCTTCCTTTGCAGACCACCACTACTCCCCTCAATTGCTTCCAAAGAAAACAAACTTTCTATCTTATATTTCATGGCTTCAGGATGAGGTTTATTCCAAGACTTATCAGTGTGCTCGTGTTCCTCTTTGCCATGTTTGAAACAAAGAGATACAGTCCCCACGTATCGGCGGTTTTGCTTTCCATGCTTTCAGTTACTCTCAGTCAGCTTGGGTCTGGAAATATTAAATGGAAAATTCCAGAAATAAACAATTCATAACTTTTAAACTGTGCACTGTTCTAATAGTATGATAAAAATCTCACGCCATCCTGCACCTTCCCGCCCAGGACGTGAATCTTCCCTGTGTTCAGAATACCTGCTATCCACCGATTAGTTACTGGGTAGCCATCTAAGTTATCAGATCCACTATTTTGGTATTGCAAGTGCTTGTGTTCAAGTAACCTTTATTTTACTTAATAATGGCCTCAAAGCACAAGAGTAGTGATGCTGGCAATTCGGATATGCCAAAGAGAAGCCATAAAGTGCTTCCTTTAAGTGAAAAGGTGATTTCAATACAGTAAGGTATTTTGAGAGATAGAGAGACCAATATTACTTTTATTATAGCATATTGTTATAGTTGTCTTATTTCATTATTAGTTATTGTTATTAATCTCTTACTATGCCTAATTTATAAATTAAACTTTATCATAGGTATGTATGTATAGGAAAAAACATAGTATATATAAGGTTCAGTGCTATCCATGATTTCAGTCATCCACTGGGGGTCATAAAATACAATATATCCCCCTTGGTTAAGGCGGGACTACTGTATATAGCAGCCAGTGTAGACAAATACACAGAGAAAGAAAGAAAGAGAGCAATAGAGAACATCAGAGAAAAAGATGATGGTACAGCACACTTTGGCACACTTTGGCACACTGAAGCCATAAGGGGAATTTTTCCTTCTGTTGGCATCATTTCAAAACTATGTAACACGGTCGTTTCCAAAGCTCAGTACTAGTTTTATGACAGTAAAATGTTTATTGTGATTACTGAGAGAATTGTTGTTTTAAAATTGATGCTTACTATGGTAGAGTTTGACCCGTATTTGGTGACACTGTGTTTTAAAGTAATATAGTACACTGAAGTTTATGAAGGAAACAATTCTTCCCAAGGAGAGAAGTTGAAGAGTTTCTTTTCCTATAATAATTATTTCATTCAATTAGAAAAGTTGATATATATATATATATATATATATATATTGTTGTTGTTGTTATATAACTTCTTCATCACTCTCTCTAAAATGCATGGCTCCATTTTATCTATTCGTCTGGAGTAACCACATGCTGGTAACTATTTTTTGCTACACTCCAGAAATGTTTATCATTTGACTTCATTACAGGCAGGCAGAACCTGGTCCCTATTAGAGTGACAAGGACTATTTCCTTAATTACTATACATAGATAATAGCATTTATTCTGGCAGTTCCCATGCTATTCAACCAGACAAGTTTCAATACCAAAACAAAACAAAACAAACAAACAAACAAAAAAACCTGATTTGCCAAAATCAGACATTTGTTAAATGAAAAAAATTATACTTATGCTGATAAGTGCCTACAGTCACATTCTATTTTTTGAAGTTTACAGATCTCAGGAAGCACTTGTTGGAAGTTCTATTTAAAAATTACTGAAGGATTACGATACTAGCATTGATACTTGATCGAGGAAAACAGAAAGGCAAGTTTTTGAAATCACAACTTTTATGCTAATTGCAATTTCCAAAGTAAACCTAATGGTACTGCAGAGAACAAGACCGTCTCTAATCTAATCTTGGCAGCGCTGTGATTTCAAACTGCTAAACCACACAGTATACTCACTTTTCCTTTGTGTGGGCTTGCATATTTGCCTTCACCAAGGATCTTTCTCTGTGTCTTGGTTATGTATTGCAGCACTCATGATTGATGAATTATTGTCAAGGACAAACTAAGGATCTTATTTTTTACCAAAACAACTTTTTATGGAACACAAAATTTTTTCCAGAGGAGAAATGCAATTTCAGCATTATGCATTTTTGTTAATGAGTTAGGGAGGATGGTCTAACACAAATGGTGAATAAAATGAGAGCAAACTCAAAGCAACTACAAGTAGGGGACCTGAATGAAGGGTAAATATATGCAAATTTTCCTGGCCTTAAAGGCTGTCTTCTGAGGAAAATGCCAGTGCTACTGATTGTTTTTCAGAAGTTAAAATGGCAATCACCCAATTGTTTTGCCCTTTACTAAGATCACTATAAGAATATACTTCTAATCCAACCCAAAATGTCACCAATGCTAAAGAAAGAGTATGTACATATGCCCGTGATGACCAGAAAGCATGAAAATATTTTGTTTTATTTTTATATCCTTTCTAAACTATTAAGACAATTTCTTGATCGTTCTCCCCACACCTTCAACAGCCTTCCTCCTTCTATGGATCTTTGTAATCTCATCTGCAATGTAAACCAGGAATTCTCATTGAGTCCGTTTCAACACCTGAAAGACTTACAACTTACAGGTACTTCTCTGCAATGAGATGTACATCCTCTTGATTCAAGTGTGTTAAAGTATCTCAGGACTTAATTTATAAGTCTCATAAATACTGTGGTTTAATAGATGGTGGCCCATCTTTGGTCCCAAGAAGTAGGAGAAAGGACACTTTAAAAACAAAGACAAAAGATCTAATGGAAATAGGGTAAAATATTATTTTTTATTCTGAGTGGTCGGTACATGGATGTCTGATATTTTGTCTGTTTTTTTTTTTTTTTTAATTTGGAATGCTTCATGATTTTTAAAACTGTTTTTCAAGGGGGGGGGGGGGGAACTAAAAAACTTTCCAGGTGCTCAAATTCTAAATGAAGAAATGAGAAGGAAGAAGAAAAACTGAACGTTTTTGTTTTTCAGGGGCAGTAAGTTGAAGAAAACTCTGAATTGCTGTTGCATTGGAGGGACAGTGATCTAGGGGGTCCCTGGGAGCAATATTCCTATTCTACTGAAGGAGGTGAGCCAAGATACTTATAAGCTCTAGAGAAACTTTAACACAGGAAGCTATTTATCATAACAAGCTTGGTTGATACTGTTCCCATACTGAACCAATTAGGTTCGCCTATTTCGTCATACTTCATAACTTGGGATGATAGGTTTCCAAGTATGGTACAGTGTAGTAATTGAATTTTGATCAAACACACATGGCCCATAACCCAGTATGTGAAATTTTCTGAACAGTTCACAGCTTTTAAATATCCAGTCAACATGTTGCCAAAAGTACAGGATGTACTTGATGCAAGGGGGAGAGAAAGGGGAGGGCTGAATCTTGGTAGAGCTGTAAAACAAATATTTTTGTTCTTGTTCTCTTCTTAGTTTTCAAATAGCAGTGGAGAAAGGCCGTGGGATATCATATCATAATTCAAGTCTTCCCCTTGCTTGCTCCATGTGCATAAACATCTTTGAGTCTCATTTCAGATTACCATTTATTTTTCTGCATGAAACTATTTTCATGTCACAGTCCTGTTACACATGACCTGCTAGCATTTCTCATTGAAGCACTACCCAAAGAGTATTTCCTGACAACCTACTGTATGTTAGGCACTGGGTAAACTGGTAAACTTTTTTGAACAAAGAGATACAATCCCTGTCTTCCTGTGATTACTGTGGATGGGGAGACAGACCTAAAACAAATGAAACCATTAATAATTTAATTGCAACCTGTGGTAATTAACATGAAGGAAAAATAGGGCATCTGGAAGGATGATAACAGGGTTCTGATTTATCCAGGAGAGATGAAGTGGAGAGGAGAATCGGGTCACATCTCCAAGAAAGTGCCATTGAAATTGATTTCTGAAAGATGAGAAGTGATCCAAGTGAATGAATGAGTATTCCCAGGAGAAGTCAGCACGTGGATAAGCCTTGAAGTCGGCAAGACTTTGGCAAGTTCAAGGATCTGAAGGCTAGTATATTCAGTGAGAAAGAAGTGGAGCCAGACCACACAAGGCAATGCAAAGGATTATGCTAAGTGCAGCCATTGAAAGGTAGTAGGCCAGGGAGTGACAGGATGGGAGGCAGGCAAGACAAAAAGCAGAAAGACTAACTTGAAGCCCTTGGCAGTTGTCCAGGTAGGAAGTTTTAGGGGCTTGGAACAGGGCAATGGCAGAGATGAAAAACAGTGGACAAACCTGAGGTATTTTGGAGAAGACGTGACATGACTTGGTGATAACTAGGCATGGGAAGTAGGGGGAAGGGAGGTTCCAAGGACATTTCCAGGTATCTAGCTGAAGCAACTTAATAAATAATGTCTAATAAATAACAACTTGTTAGTGTGACACTTAAAGCTACACCAAATCGATAGGAGAACTGCCTCACTCACAAGCTCCCATGTCTGCAGTGGTACTCTGCGCTCATTACATTTTGTAGGCACAGATGCATTAATCTGCTAATGGGGGTTCAGAAATTTCCACCTACATCCACATCAAATTTTCCTTACCCTAAGTAGAAGCATGTCTCTGAGCTATGAAAATCAGACTTTTACTTTCAGCTCTACAGACACAGGCATAGATGTCTGGCAGTTGAACTCGGAGAACCTGAATAAAACCAAATTGCCCCCTCTGAAAATGTTTAAAAACCAAGCATGTTTCTTTATTCATTCAACAGATTTTTCCCTGAGCGTTTTTAGCGTGAGGGGTATGAGGTAAATAAGATGTGTTCCCTGCCTTGGCAACAAGGACAGTCTGTCAGGGGAGAAAGAGGCATAAAAAACATGCATAACATAGTGTGGTGTGTTACATAGATCAAGCCATAAAGTTATATTTAACAGATGACAGGATTATTAATTCTACAGAGGTATTGGCACATGGGCATAGCGATCAAAGACTTCAGAGAGGTTGCATTTGAGACAAGTCTTGAAAGACAAACAAGAGTTTGCTAAACAGAGAAGAGGATGGGGGAAAAATGCCAAGAAGAGGAAAGAGCACAAGTGTGAGGGTGCTGAGGAGAAGGGGCTACTCAAGGCTAAAGCCCTTAGGGTGAAACCATAGCGTGTGTGATTCCAGATTGGAAAAGTCATCCTTCCATTCCGAAGTCTGCAAAACACTAGCAGTCTAGTCTGATTTATCTACTATCACTTGACCTAGGTAGAAAATTGTAATTTGTATAGGCTCAACCCAAGAGACTGCTTCAGGTGACTACTGCCTGAATATTACCTGTGTTCATATGAGCTTTGAGTTTACCTATTGAGATGGGCGGTCCTCTCTCCCACAGTTCATAATCATTCCTACAACTTGGCCAAGGACATGGGACCCAGATTTCTAAGGCGCCTGGAAAGATGTGGCAGTGGCCCAAGATAGTGCTTATTTGGGCTGGAGAATACAGACAATAGAATGTGATACTCAGTTTCAGTCTGGCAAATTAGTATAGCTGCCCTTGTGCACAGTCAGGCATAGTGAGTGACCGCCACCAAAAAAAAAAAAAAAAAAAAAAAAAGTGTGTGTATGTTTGCATGTGTGTGTGATCTTTAAATTTTAATAGCTATTCACAGTCCTTAGGGAGGGAATTAGCAGCTTTGGCCTAGAGGCTGCTCCCCCACCTGTCTCCAGGCACTGCAAACACAGCTGTGTAAGGAGACAGTCAAAGCTTCCAAGGAAAGAAACAGTGCTGTCTGGGGGGTGAGGGTGGGGTGGGATTGGGGGACTATGGAAGCGCCTTTCTCACAAACCCACTTGGGCCAGGGCCTATCTAGCAACTGCTAAAATTAGCAAGGAGGACATGGTCAGTATTTTTTTTTAAACAACACTTTAAGTAAAACATTTCTAGACCCAAGTCAAGGGCCACTTTAAAACCTTTTTTTTAGAGGATGAGACAGAGCATACAATTCAAACTGAGAGGAAAACAAGGTACCACACATTTCTGGCAAGGCACACAGTCAGGTTTTCTCTTTGCATCAAGATGAAACTTAAAGACGATTTATGCACTGTCATAGAACTCGTAGCCCCTTACACAAAACACAGCACTTCCTGGTAAAGTGTCTAGCAACTTTTTTATCTGTATTTCTCCAGACTGAAAAGCGCAGGTATTTTTAAAGTTCAACTCTTTACAAAAGTCATCAGAGGCAAGATTTCAACAGACGCAGATCCAAATGTTAGCGATTCTAGAGTGGTCAGGGGGTTGCCACTCCACAGAGAAAGGGGAAATTCGACGAGGGAAATAAAAACAGATTGTTTTAGAAGATGAAAACCAAAGCAAGGAGGTATTTTCGGTATAATTTTAATCACCAAATAGCACGAATGCGGTCTGTGCCTGCGTGCTACCCAAACGTCGATTTGAATACCACTGAACACTAGTTTGAAAATTTCCATTTTTGTAATTTGCTTTCCTTTGTTAAAGCCAAGACTTGAGAGAAACCTGGCAGCCATCTCCAAGTCTGGCACGATTTCACCTCAGACGCTCTCCATCGGTTTGGATGTTGAGGGAGACCGCACATGAGAAGGGAAAAGAGGAAAAGAGATGGAGAGAGAAAGCCACCGCGGGGTGGCTGTGACCGAGCAGGCCCACAGCTGCTCTGCCAGGGGGTTTGGCTCCACCTACAGGAAACAGAAGGCAAACCAATTAGATACCTCTGCTTCCACAGGCACCAGGAGGGTACTGGGGGCTACTCCCATAGCTGCCTAGAGAATTTCCCAGCCAGAAGGAATGGGGTGTAAGGAGTGGGCGGTAAGGCGTTGGAACGTAGGGCTCTCCATTACCAGATCAAGAGCGACATATCAGGTCCAGCACAGGGATTCATACTTGGAGGAGAAAATACACCACGCCTCCTCCTACAACCTTGATTTAACTGGTTATGTGTAAGCCCCATTTGAGGGCAAAGACAGTGTCTTGTCCCCCGTACAGGCCTAGCACATGGTTTTGCTCAACTGTTGAATGAATGAATGAACAAATGAACCTAGCCCAAAGAATAAGCTACTGTATCAAACAGCAGAGATCTAATGTGATTTAAAAAACAAACCCTAATTTTTTCAGGTATATTTACAAATTGTCAGGTACTTTGTTAACTGGGTAATAATTGGTACAATGATCCTGCAAAATCTAGATTAGTCCAGTGTTTCACCTCCAACGTGCAGAGCACTAATTAAGAACCATTCATTTCATCCCATGCCTTTATTTTGCAGATGAGTCAACAGGCTTAGAAAGTTTTTACCCAGGTGAACCAGATTTTTGATGACAGAACTGATTTGGGGCTAAATTTTCCTGACCTTCTCTCTGGTGTTTGTTTTCTGAGGCAAGAAAATGATTCTGCCTTACTGTAGGTTGGCCTGCATGGATATGCTTAGATGACTGGCTCTCTCAGGAGGAAGCTGGCTTCCCTACCTACCTGTTGTCCTGTCCCTGAGCTTCTGTCCCAGCTTCTGGGCCAAGGCAGCTACGCATGCTGCTTTATTCCAAAAAGCAAATGCTGTCTGGAGCTGATGCCAACTAGCTGCTAATTTATCTATACACTTTTTAATGCATAAAGGACAGAATCTTTGAGCTTAAGGGGTTTGTAAGCTACCAACAGGCAGGAGCATTGTTTTAACAACATAGGTGTCTTATATCCAATATCTAGTACATCTACTTATCCAAAGTGCTTAATAAGCAGTTGCTGAGTTTCCCAATGATAGTTATAGATGAAGATGGTATTTTCCAATTGGGAAAGAATTTTTGCTGTAGGCAGTTACCACTCCAAATAAAAAAGTGAAGATTCTTCTTGTAAATGAGACTCCATTTGCATTATATCAGATGAGTATGATCAAGTAAAATCAGAAGATCCATGTTCTAACCATAACCCATCTATAAAATGGAAATAACACTGTCATGACCTTCGAAAGGATTAAAAATGGATCATTATTACAATAATAATCACAATATTAATAATAGCTTTGAATGATTATTATGTGCTTACTACAGTCCAGGCTCTCTGCTAACCACTTTAAGTGCATTATCTAATTTATCCTCATAACAAACCATGTGCGTTACAATTATTATCCCCATTTTACTGAATGAGAGAACTGAAGCTCAGAGAGTTTAAGATACTCACCTATGGTGACAGTTTACAGTGGTGAGGCCAGTATTGGAACCCAACTTGTATCTGACTCCAGACTCTTAAACTTTATATTACACAATAAATACCTGTTGGCTGATTCCATGCTGGTGACATTCAAATCTCTCTCTGTTGTTCTGAGTTCTCATGGGAACTCTATACTTTTATTTCCAATTACTGAAAGAGTATCATTAATTATATATTCCACTATTATTTAAACTTAAAAGGGCCTAAGCCAAACTCTTTCCTTCCTTTCATAAGCATTTACTAAGAACCGTCCATGTTCAAACTTCCAAACTTGGTCTAGGGCAGTGGTTCTCAACCGGGGGTGATTTTGCCCTCCAGGCGACATCTGGCAATGTCTGGAGACATTTTTGGTTGTAGGGTGGTACTACTGGCATCTAGTGAGCAGAGGCCAAAAATGCTGCTAAACATCCTACAATACACACAACATCCCACCTCAACAAAGAGTTATTCAGCCCCAAATGTCAATAGTGCTGAGATTGAGAAACCTGATTAGGAATGTGAAAATGAATCAGACGGATATCATCATCAATCATCTGATGTAGACGTATGTATAAGTTTGAAGCACAAAGTTTACATAGATACCTGTGTGGTGGCAAGGGGTAAGGGCCCTGAGGTCCTTGAAGAGCATTGGGGTTTACTGTGGGCTGGGGAAGGCTTGGCGGAGGAGGTGGCACTCGAACCAGGCACAAAAGAAGAGATAAGATCTGGATTCCGGTAAAAAGAACAAACAGTGTACAGGGTGTGGGTGTATGTGAGGAATGTTGGCTTATTTTAATTGGAGTGGAGGAGGTGTGAAGAGGAGTAGTGGAGAAAAAGAGGTAATGTTTTGTTGGGACCAGATCAAAGAGCCCTGAGTGCAAAGGACTTCAGACTTTGTGTGTAATGGGAAGTCATCTAACATTTTCACATGGGGAAGTAATATGATCATAACATTCTGGGGAGATGAATCTAGCAGCTGAATGAAAATGAATTGCAGAGAATAAGAAGCAAAAGACAGGAAGATATAGCACTACTGCTGTACATCTTACCTTTTTAAAAATAACCACGTATTTTTATTATTAGTAGCAACCAGTAATTGCATGACTATTGTGATTCAATGCTAACCACAATATATGTAACATTACTTAGTGCTCCCATAACCCTATCGTCACAAGGATTTCCCCATTTATAGATAAAGGGACAGCTCAGAGTGGATAGGAAGTGGCAGTCGGGATTTGGCTGCCAAAGCCTATGCTCCTAACTGCTTTGTGTACTAGGTACACGGTTGGGATTCTTAACCTCTTGACCAAACCAGACTGTTCCTTTCTAAGGCAGGCAATAAAACAAGGCAGCTCAGACCCCACTGGGCTTGGGAAGGTCTAGGACAAACAGACTCAGGAAATCTGGTTCTCCTTGGCAGACCGGGCTGACCAAAGGGAGAAAGGAAATGTTTCTCGGGGCTGATTTTGGAGGTGTGGGGACCGTAGGCATATGCCTTACTACAAACACAACTACACAATAGATTCCCTAAATCTACTTGGAGTTAAATTGGTTCCTCCCAGGGGGATGGTAAATGGAAGTAAAAATGGGACATGGTCTGGGATGTCTGAAGCAAAGGCTGAGCTTCTTATGTCAGGCCTCTCCTGCCTGATGAGGTAGCAGCAAGCAGAAGATATGAAGTGGGGGATAGAAAGGCTGTGACTCAGAAATTCCTTGTTTACTTGGCTCCTGAACAGATTGCTAACTGGATCCAGGTGTGTGCTCTGGTTTTGTTTTAGGGCCTTTTGGCCACAGGCAGGGAAGGAGGGGAAAGGCGTCAATAGTATCTGTAGACAGAGTAGGTGGCAGCACTAGAATTGGTGGAGGTGCTGACAGAGGTGTGGCCATACATGCCCGCTGGCACCAGCAGCTGTGTTGTGCCTGGGACTGCAACTGGAGTGTCTTTGGTGACCCAGGGCAGCAGCTTTTGCCATGAAAGAAGATTCACTGCAAGAAACCAGAGAAGGGAAGGACCAAGATGGTGGGCACCACTGAGTCACCAAGGACCAGCAGGGAGAGTACATGTGAGAACCTTCTTGAAAACTTCCAGGATTCTATGGAAGGAACTGACATGGTGGAAATTCTCACAAAAAAGGCAGGAGAAGAGTCAGATGTTGATGGTGTTTGATGGCCATCGCTGTGGTTTTGTGTGACTCTCTCCATAGCAGAATAATCTTTAAACTATTTTGGAAAGTTGTGTGCTACAATTTAAAGGTCAACGGCTTCAAGATGCCAGCATTCCAAATCTTCTTTCTAAAATCGCACGGCTTTAAAGAAACGTAAATTCTTGCTACAATCTCTTAGATTTTGACATTCTAATAAGTGGACTTAAAAAAGAAATCAGGACACAATCTCTCCTTGGACTAGAGCGCCTCGAGGTCAGGGATTGTGTCTGCAGCGCCAAACTCAGGAGGTGCTCAAGGAGTGTCTGCTGAGTTTGACTCAGTGCAACAGGCTCCCAAAACATCAAGAGTATTCACTAAATGCATGAATATAATGTTTCAACCCAGATTGTATTTTCACCTAGTTAAAGGGAAAAAAGCCTAACCTTATGCATCCATGTGCCTGTTTTCACACAGCCTTTGTCCACAGTCTGTAAGTTTTCCTAATACTAAGACCAAATGCCAAAAAGCACATGTTTTTGCCTTGAGAAAATCTGGAAGAGGTAATTATACTCAAACATACTGCTCAGAAGGATCTGTTGCACTGTCTTTGCTTGTATAAGTGGCATAATTAGGCCTCTTCGAACCAGTATCCTGAGAAAAGAATGAAAACCAGAAATCAGACTTCTCACTGCCATGACCTCTCTCCATTTTGTTGCCTCCATGAGATTCTTCTTATGGAAATGAGGCTGGAGTCTAAAAGCATATTTATCAGGCCTTGAGGGTCTCCAGACAACTGAACATGTCCCTGGTCACTTACACGCCCCACCCTTCAAACTAGCTTGCTTGAGTCCAATTTGATGGACAATATATTACTTAATCTTGAAGTATCAGGTTGGCTTCCAGCTCTGCATACAGTGCGGAGTTAGAGGTGATAGAGGTTAGAAAAAAGGCCAAACTTGGACCCTGGCCCCCAAAATTTGACTTATAAGCTGTTGAAGGAAACACAGTGACTATAGATGAATAGGAGACAATATTTGTTCCTCACTTTCTGAGTGCCTACTTTGAGCTAAGCCCTGTGCTAGGGGTAACCAAGGCTGAATTGGTTCCATTTTTGTTCAATTCAACGCCTATTATTCATTCGGCATATATGTATTGAATGCATTTGTACTAGACCACTGCTTTTCAAACCTTACTGTGTATGTAAATCACCGGGGGATTCTTATTCCAAAGGTCTGGGGTTAGGCCTGAGATTCTGCATTTCTGGCCAGCTCCCAAGGAATGCCAGTTCTGCTGGCCCATGAACCATTCTTTGAGTAGTCAGGGACTACAGACAGTGTTCATCCTTTGCTGTATAGAGGAAAGTATGATAGCCATGGCTCTGCCTTAATGAAGTTGATATTCTAACAATGAATATAAATATTAAACAAGGAATTACAATAAAGTACAATGTTAGGGGATGTTCAAAGTTGTTTTGTGAGTGTTTTGTGAAGGGACCTAATTTCACCTATGAATCAAAAAACAAGCTTTCCTGAGGAAGTGTTTAAGGTGATTGGAATTTGCAAGAAATAAAAGAGGAAGAATATTTCATGCAGAGCGAACAGCATGTCTGAAGGCCTGGAGGTAAAAGAAAGCTTAATTATTCAACAAATACCTATTGAGTTTTACCATTTCCAGGCTCTGTACTGGGTATAAGACCCTGCCATAGGATCAACTGACTTCAGAAAAATATGGCAAGAGTTCTAACAGTGGCAAGCAAAGGGTGCCAGAGAAGTACTAAAGTGGATTACCTAACCCAGCCCAGCAGAGAAGACATCTGAACTGAGCCTTGACATTTGAGTGGGAATAAGGCAAGACAGAGGATGTGACCAGGTGGGAGACCTGATCCTCTGCACGTTGTACTGTATGATCCTGATTTTAATACACTACAATAATTGTCTGGGAACAGTGCTTGGCACATAGTAGGCACTCATTAAATGTGTTTGCATGGATGAAAATATAAATGCTGTGTTCGTGATAGGCTCAGGACATCCTAGATATAATTGGGTACTAAATGGAGTGTTACAACTCCAAGGGCCTTAAGAGTTCAGAGCACAAAGAGCTCCAGAAGGGTGTGAACAAGACAGGGCTTGAAGAAAGGGTAGAATCTGTATGGGACATCCGTCTGAGAAGGAAAAACTACCAGTGTTCACTGCTAAGAGTGAAGGGTAAAGAAAACAGTCACGAGCACAAAGTAGGGTTTCTTAATCCAGGGCCCATGGAACTTCTGGGGCATTATGAAGCCCCAGAGATTACATGCAAAATCCTAGGTGTCTGTGTATAGGGCTATTTTTCTGAAGAAAAAGACTAGAACTTTCATCAGATGGTCAAAGCAATCCAATGACCCAGACTAGGTTAAGACTCTGTAGGTAGCCTACTATTCATTTACTGCTTACAAATAATTATGCCAATGGAACCCCACCACAGAAAACCTTGGGTCTGAGTAAACTGGAATGGTTTCAGCCCTGCCTTTAAGTGGCATTTTAGCATTTCCTTGCTGCTACTTATCAATCCAGACCAATCCACGTTGTCAAGGTATCCTTAGCAGCCAATGGAGATACCTCTTTGCAAAGGCTACTTATATACACTGTGTCCTTCCTCCTAATGAGTTTCCAGTGGAGACAATGCCCTCTTGTTAGACTGTCAATTGTTTACATGTCTCTGATCTTTTCTCCCAGTTTCCACTGAGCAGCAGTTGCAGCGGCCACCTGAGCATCGAACAGGCTCAATTAATTGGAACAAATTAAATAAATGTACTGGAGAAGGAAGCTGTGTGTTTATGGACTACAGTACTTTCATGGTCATGCATAATGGACCAGGCACTTTTCCACCCACCTGCTTATCCTACAACAGTGAACACAAAATTTACATATCTGGAAGAAAACAGTATTTTCTGAAACATCAATAATAAATGCAGGAAATTTGTCTGTTATGGGTAAACATCTCCATTGCTTAACTTTGCACCACTCTATTTTGGTTAAAAATATCTGCAGTGTTTTTCCCTTTACCATCGTCCTTCTAAAATACACTGGTGGTGATTGAAAGGGCCCTTCTTCAATCAATAATCGGGGTTTTATAAACCAGCAATGAGCAAGTGCCCTCTTTGAGGGTGCAGGCCATGTTTAAAGTTCTTAGAATACAATAACTTTAGAGCAGAAACCTTAGCAACCAGGTTGTACTAATGGAAATGTAATGTTCAGAATGAGGGAAGCGATAGTCGCTATCTCCTCAGGGCTAGACAACCACATGAGACATATTTTTTATTCTGTACTTAATGCCACATTATGAGAGAAATAACAATAGGCACATGAAGCGGTAAGTGCTCTTGAAATGAAGGCAAATGGCAGTCGTGAACATTCGTGGAGTCCTTACGAAGGGCTGGGCACTGTGCTTGGCACTCTACGTTTAATCTTCACAGCCACCCTAAGAGGGCACTCCTACTATTATCTCCATTTTCCAAATAAAGAAACTCAGGGTCATGCAGATAGTAAGTGGAGGCACTGGGATGACACTCTTTCTATTTGACTCCAGTGGCCCCTCAGTGTAAGCGGTTGGTGTATTTTTAGTTAATCTTGCTAGAGATGGTTAGTAATTACGACAATGAAATCAGTGCCACTATGTGCATGTGGTGTGCATGTGTGTACACGCATTAATCATGTTTCACCAATCAGAACACATGCACTGTGAGGGCAATGACCATATTAGCCATGCACATATTTACTTCTCAGGCCTGGCAGAGCTGGGCATATGATAAATCTTTCTTATAGCTTTTGCTGAATAAAATAATTTCAAAATGCTTCAAAAACCAATTCACTCATCAGATTATTGAGAGTATGGGGGGAAAAGGACACTCTGGGGGTGTGAATTGTTATAATCATTTTAGAGAACACTTTGACGATAATTATCAAAATATGAAATGTGTAAACTCCTTGACTATAGGAGTTACACATCTGGGAAACTATTCAACCTATTCCACAGAAATACTGACACATATATACAAAGATTTTATATGCCTGTGTGTGTGTGTGTCTTTAGAGACACATACAAAAATCTGCATATACATACAAAGATATATGTGTGTGTGTATATATATATATATATATATATATATATATATATATATAGACATATATACATTAGCATGCAAAGATATACATATATACACATGAAGATATAGATGCAAAGTTATATATGTGTGTGTGTGAGTATTCATTACAGTTTTTTTGTATTAGCAAAATAAAATGAAAACAACCTAAATGTCCATCAGGAGGAGAATGATTTTTTTTAAATTATGGTACAACCATACAATGCAATACTATGTAGCCATTAAATATTAGAGTATATGTATTAGGTTAACTACATGAAACTGCAAATTCTTCCTTGTTTACATCTACAGAAATAGCAATTTCATATGGTTCAACTTAATATATGTACAGACATGAAAAATTTCTAAGCAAATTGGAAAATGAAAAAAGCAAGTTGTAAAATTGTACATATAGTATGACATATTTATGTTAAGAACATAAGAAACAAAAATATAAAAAATAAACAAGGAAGATACTCAACAAAAAGTTAACACAGATATTTCTGGGCCTTTAATCATGCGAATTTTTAAAATTTCTTTTTAAACTTTGTTTACTACAACTAATTACAAAGTGTTGGTGTATTTTATAAGCATTTTTTCTAATCTACAAATTCCAAACTCCCAGGAACTCACCATGTTTCTCCACCAGCACAGATGAAGAGGGTAATGAAGAATTAGCCTTAATTATTCCGAGGGGAAAAAAACAGATTATCATGAGAACAAGGTAAAAAGCAGAATGTTTTCTTGGATTATCTCGGGACAACTGCAGGAAAATTTCCTGCTTACTTTTCCTGTTTGAAACTGGCTTTTCAGATTAACGTGAGGTGATCTGTTTTTCTGTGTTTCAGAACCTCACAGAACTTGGCAGGCAAAGAAATAAAAAGAAAGGAAAAAAAGGAAAGGGGAACAGTGACGGGAGTAAAAGAAGATGGGCAGAACTTGAGAAGGCTTTATAAGTAATATAACACACCCCATACCCTCTGGGGACAAAGGAACAAAGTTGATGGGAGAGAACAGATGTTCTCCTTCCCAAAAGATGAAAGCACAACACTCTACACCCCAAACTCCGCCTCGCCCCAAGGAGTGGCTATTACCTCTTACTGGAATCTCTGTACAATAAAGGAATTTTTTTTTTCTGTTTCCTTAGATGAGGGGTGTTAAAGAAAAAAAAATCACAGTTACCAGGTACTGTCAAGTGTGAGTTATCCAAATTATAAGGTTCTCTTGATTCTTATTTCTCTAAATCAACTTTATTGATGTAGAGTTTACATAAAGTAAAATGCATCCATTTCAATTGTACATATCCATGAGTTTTGACAAAGTTAATATACACTCGTAGAACCACCACCATAATCAATTTTGGATGACAGACCATCATCCAAAAACATTTATTTGTGCCAGTCAATCCCCACTCCTACCTCTAGCCCCAGACAACCACTGAGCTGCTTTCTATCACTATAGAACATATATTTTTTCTAACATTTCATATATATATATTTATATAATCATTCTTATATAATCATTATAATCATATAATATGTACTGTTTTATGGGTCTTCTTTCGCTCAACATGTTTTTGAGATTCACACACATTGCTATGTGCATTTATAAAGTTGATTCCTTCATTTTGCTGAGTAGTATTCCATGGTATGCCTACTCTATAACCATGGTTTATCCATTTACCTATTAAAAAAACATTTTGATTGCATTTAACTTTTGGCTATTATGAATAAAGTGGCTGTGAATGCTAATTTGACTCTTACTTTTGAAGTGAAATTCAAATGTATCTGCTTGGTTGGGACATGGAGATGGGAGATAATACTAACATTTTTTAGATACCTATTAAGCACGCGTCAATATACATAATATTCATAATCTCTTAAATCTTCACAAGGACACTAAACCATAAGATAGATGTGATTCTCACTTTACCTATCAGGAAACAGAGGCACCAACAAGTTAAAGAACTTGCCCAAGGTCACAAAGTTAATAAGTAGCAAAGCCAGGAATGTGAACACAGTCCTATCTAACTCAAGTCTGACATTCTGCAACCCTGCTTCTAATGGTTACGTTTCTGGATTCAGAAGGCGTGGTAAAGGAAGAGATTCAAAGACAGAAGGATTTTGATTAGAGGTATTGTCGTGGGGAGTGGCCTGCGGGGTCTCAGCTCCCGCTCCCCACATAAGAACGCAGGATATGGTGAGGCCAAAAAGGAACACCCACGGAGCCATAAGTAGGGGAGTCATATCACTATATTCTCACTGGTGGCTGGATTCACGCAACGTGCGACCTGCTGTCCGCTTTTCTGCCAACTGACCTACTCGACTTGCTAACTGCAATCCACCATGCTAACTACAATCTGCGCTTGCTGGCTCAGCCACCATCTTCTTGCTAGCCCCCATTTTTTGCTAGCGTAGCCACAGCAGTTATATTAGTGGCCAATGGCTCACTGGTTACAGCTGACGGCCAACTAGCCACAGCTGATGGCCATCCAATCTCAGTTGATGGCCATTTACTACCTGAGCCAGCACCTTTCTATGTGAGGCCGAGAGCCTGGAAACTGCTCTTTGGGACTCTGTCCCCACAGGTATTGTGTTGATGTAGGGGGGCGGGGGGTGTTGAAGAGGGAAGATGCAAGTGACTAGGTAAAGAGAGAACAGAGAAAGGAAAGAGGGTAAAGAGGTGGGGACAGGGGAGCATTCTCTCCATCTTTAATAGATAAGGATCCTAAACATCCAACATAGAGCTAGACTCCCTGGAAATGGCCTAAGGCCTGAAATATTTCTGCTCATGATTGAAGGCAAAACTTTATCCAGCCTTGGCAGCTCCTTTCCCCTTCAGCTAAGAGTTAAGGCCCTAGCTCTTAGTCATGAAGCTCCCAGAATGCTTTTCAGTTGGGCAACATTGCTATTTTGCATGAAGTGAGTGCCACTCACATTTGTGTTTGAAGTCAAAAAGGAAGTCATACTTGGGATTAGAGAAGCTAAAAGTAAATAAGATGTCTCATTGAAACAGTTTGAAAACTATAGAAAGTTAAAATTTTGATTTAGCTCAAAATTAATTAAATGCCTACAAAGAGAAAAAAGAGGCAAAGTAAAAGAAGAAAATGAAGACAGTCTCAATTTGTGTCAAGCACTGAGCTAAGAACTTAGCCTGTGTTGAACTGATCTTCATAATCCTGTGAAGCATGTACTATTTTTATTCCCATTTCGCTTATGAGCAAAATCCTGCCCAGAATTACACAATAAATGGCAGAGTCAGAGCTCCAACTCATCAGCCACTACTCTAGCATATTCTCAGGGACTATGTTGGAGCAAGAAAAGAATGTATAAAACATGGTCTCACACTTTGGAGAGCTCATAAACACTAAACAATACTTTCATTTTGGGCAAGTGACCTGATATTTCTGAATAAAATAGGAATTAATAACCCCACTCTTGCCCTCATAACAAGGTTCATTTATTTATCACATGAATTTTTATTGACTATATATTATGTGCCAGGTACAGTGCTGCATGTCACTCATGGAGTATATATTCTAGAAGGAAGATATATATTTTATCATGTAAAAATAGGTATATAAGTAAGGAGAGAGAAAAAGCGAGCAGGAGAGCGAGGAAGGGAGTGAGGAAGGAAGAAAGATATTGGGGTTCTCCAGAGAGAACAGAACCAATACAATATACATAATAACTATTTAACTATAAGGAAGATAAGATTTATTATGAGGAATTGGTTCATGCAATTATGGAGGCTAAGTCCCATGATCTGCCCTCTGCAAGCTGGAGACCCAGGAGAGCCAGGGTGTAGTTCTGAGAATGGGAGGATCAGTGGTGTACTTCTCACTTGAGAGCAGGAGAAGACTGCCTGATGTGCCAGGTCAAGCCATCAGGCAGAGAGTGAATTCTCCCTTTCTCTGTCTTTTTCTTCTATTCAGGCCCTTCGACAGATTGAATGAGGTCCACCCACGTTGGGGAGGGCAATTTGCTTTACTGAATCCACTGATTCAAATGTTAATTTCATCTGGCAATCCCTTCACAGACATACCCAGAACTAATGTTTAATCTGGGCACTCTGTCCCAGTCAAGTTGACACATGAAGTTAACCATCAAAGGAATGAAGCAAGGGAGGAAGAGAGAGAGAGAGAGAAGATATTTTGAACAGTAATAAGTACTATGAGAAAAAGGAAATTACGTAACGGGATGCCGGGTGATTTTAGATTGAGAGGTGGTTGTGACATTGCAAAAGATAGTCAGAGATAATCTCTGAAAAGTGATGAAATTGAACTGAGATCTGAATAATGAAAAGTTGCCAGCCACGTTCAGGTATAGGGACAGTGAGTTCCAGGTAGAGGGAAAAGCAAGTGGAAAGACTGTGAGGCAGACCAGGTCATGGCACATTTGAGGAACAGGAGGAAGCCAGTGTGGCCAAAACCTAATGACCAAGGGGTGGAGTGGTAGGAAATCAAATCAGGGAGGTAAACAGGGGCTAGATCATGGAGGGATTGGAATTGGGATTTTATTGTAATAACAATGAGAAGTCATGGGAAGACTTTGAGTAAGGAAGCGAGATGATCTTTTACAGACCACCCTGGCTGCTCAGTGGAGAATGGATTTGGGGAGGACTAGAGGGAAAGCAGGAAGAGCAGTGAGAAGGACATTGCAATAGGTTGGGTTGAAGATGATGGTGGCCTGGACAATGGTGGTGACGGTGACATGGAAACCAGTTATTGTATTTGGGCTTTATGTTGGCGCTGTAGCCCATATAACTTGGGGATGGACCCCACGGATGCCTGAGTCCTCCATGACCTCCTGCTTGAACACCTCCAAGGAGGAAGTGTGGATACCGACAAACCTGATTCTAAATTCTGACTGTTTTCCCACTACCTGTGGATCATGGGCAAGTTCCTTAACTGGCCTGAGCCTCAGTTTTTTTAATCTGTAAATTGGGGGTAGTAAAACCTTTACAGAGTTGTTTTGATTGATCTAATATATGTGAGGCACTGACCCTTGCTTCTCCCTCTGTCTCCCTCTAGTGATGGAAAAAACCAGGCCAGTTCATTTTCTCCCTTCTCTGATATCTTTTATCCTCTTTAACAATCAATTTTGTCACCTAATCATATGCTGCATTTTATTGTTCCTCAATTACTTTGTAGGCAGGAGTCATGACCTCCCCAGGAGGCTGAAGACAGGCAACCATATTTTATACTTTTTGGGGCCCCCCAAAGGATTTAGGTCAATTCAGGGCACACAGCAAGCATACAGTAAAACAGTAAAACCTGCCAAATTAAATTAACGATCCATCATCATCAGAGTAACTTAAAACTGGCCATACTCAATGAACTGTCAGTTAATTGGAGTTTCTCGTAAAAGGGCCCCCTTTCTACAATATCCATTTTCAAGTTAAAAAAAAAATACTGACAGCTATGGCCTTTGCTTTTAAAAAGAAATCTTTTCATTCACCTCACGTTTGCATCTGAAACACAACTTCCTAAGCAAGCAAAAAAAGAAGAAAAAGAAAAAAAAACTGAAAATGAAGCATCCTCAGTTGCACATCAGGTATTGTTCCCAATCTCTCAGACCCGGACACACTGAGCCCCAGATTCACTCCTTTCCTTGTATGCCTGTAAGGTTTCTCATCTCAAGTGGGTACAGGTTGGAATATGTTTGAGCATAAAAGCAGAAAGGCTAGAATAAAGTGCCATGAAGAATCTATTGGAAGAAATGGGATCAGATAGATGTGGTGCACTTCTCTTAAGTGCATACCACTCAACTGCATAATCAGCCTGTGCTCCCAAGAATTATGCAGCCTCCGTCTGGCCCCCATTAGATTGACTGTGTTGCTACTCCAGTTAATTGCATATCGGCAAATTGCATAATTCAGCTATATGCACCCTGAACCAAGTTCTAAATGCCATCCGGTACAATGTAATCAAACTAGGGAAGTGAAGAGCTGGAATACTTATGAGATTCTGCCCATTTGTCACATTTGGTTTGGATAGTCTGTGCTGTACAGAAGGCAGCCCATTGGTCATAGGCCTGTGTGCTTTTTGGATTCCTGTCCACCCCTCCCCCTCAACAACACAGCCTCATAGCCCCATCCCAAAATTAATTTTAAATGGATGCAAAAGAAAACAGGATGTCAGCATGGGAAAATCTGATTAAAAAAATAAAAAAATATGACTCATAACTATAGCACCGTCCTTCCCAAGACTGACATTTTTATGTGGTGGAGCGGAAAAAGCAAGGACTAGTCTTGGTTCTACTATTAACTAGCTGGGCAGATCTCTTCATCTCTCTCGGCTTTAGTTTTATCTTCTATACAATGGAAAGAGTAGTACTATCCTTGTTTGCCTCACTAAGCTGTTATAAGGGTTAAATGCAACACTGCTTGGTAACCTACAAAGGAATGTAGAAATCTATTGCTAGATGTGGCACAGTGAGGATAATGGGCTCTGTATCAAAGAATTCAGGGAGTCTGTCGAACTGATAGAAACACTTCGGTGAGGATCTGGGGTGGCAGGAAGCAGTAAAATAGAAATGAAAAGAAGGAAATGCTACTTCGACTTTGTGGGAAACCCTTCAAGGGTCAGATATGGTCCTTAGTTTCAGTTCAGTTCTTACTGTGAAGATTTGATGCTCTTTCTCGCACATGCACACACACCAGGCATGCAATGAGATCCTTGCTTCATTGCTTATTTAGCAGAAATGGCCGCATAGCCACATCATTCAGTGATACTAAGTTTAGAGGCTAGCTGCAAAGACAAAAAGGACCATCACACAAAGCTCAAAGCTATCCAAGTATCACAAGGAGGGGTGTGACTTGCAGGTGTCTGCATCTTGGAATTGAGAGGAAATGCTCATATGCCAACTTGCACGGCTGGAGTGCAGCCTAAAGACTTCAAAGGTCTTGCTTTACTCTTTGCAGATTTCCTTCCACAGATGTTTTATCCTCCACTTGTGTCTATTAAGACAATGAGCGGTATTTCTTAGACACCTTGTTCCTCTTGAGTCATCTAGAGGAATCTTTAAGTCAACAGTTGTCAAACTATAGAATAGTTGGGCGTTTATTTATTGGAGTGGGTAAGAAGAGTGGGTTCCAGCTCAGTCTCTTACTAGTCATATAATCCTGGGAAATGTATTTAATCTCATTTAGTCTAACTTCCCTTTCCACAAAAGTGAGCCAATAACAGTAACCACATTTTAGGGCATTTGTGAGGGTTAAATTAAATCACATGTGCCAAGCAAAAGGCATAATGCTAAGCTGTTCTACGCTTTACTAGCACAGAGTTCATGTATGACCTAAGATAAGCCAATGTGAATTCTGCATCAACATTTTTACAGAATTCTGAAATAACATTTATTTTAACAAAAATCTGGGGGTCTTAGGCAATTTTATCTGCATGTTGTTTATCTCACTTAGGTGGTTAATAAATCACCTTTGCTTTGGAATACGGACGTCGTGGCGTAAAATAAAATGTGATCACAAATCATTCTAGAAAATTACCAGGGAAAGAAGTGACTTCTTTCGGTGCTTTCACTCTGACCAATATTACCAGGTGCAGCCATGTTTCACAGTTTCAGAGGAAAATGACAGTGTGCCTGCGAAGAGCTTGCACAGAGAAGGAGTGTAAATGTTGGTTGAATTGAATTAAGGATTTGTTGAGTTGAATTAAGGGCAGAAATTCAACAGATCTGTTGTTCCAATGAAAGAGTGTACTATTTCTCAAGAGATGGATCAAAAACTGAACATTTTAATCTAAATTCAAATCCTTCCAAATTCTGCCTCTTGAATTCATCATACCCCTAGCACGCAGTACAGTGCCTAGTAGATAACATGTGCTCAATTTGTTTCTAGCCTTACATTCCACTGTTTACCATCATGAGCTCCACTGTACCCAGGACAATCTACTCATTTCCTAAACACTATTTTATTCATTCTTACCTCCAAACCTTTGCTCACAAGCCTTTCTCACATGCTATATTCACTCCTTTTTCTCTCATGCAAATTTGTTCCCTTTTTGAGGTGTGATTTTGTGTGTGTGTGTGTGTGTGTGTGTGTGTGTGTGTGTGTGATGTTTTGAACTGTGTCAACTTAGCTAAGCTAGAACTCCATTTCCCAGGATCTTGTTTCCTGTATAATCCCAGGTTAGAGTTAACCAAGAGAGTTCTGGAAGGTTGAAGTTCTCATTAGATGTGACGAGAGACAAAAACAGAGGTTCAAACTTGTCCTAGCTCTCCCCTGCTTCTTGACCAGCTCTTCTTCCCAACTGCTGGACCTCAGGACCGCCAACTCCCCCAGGCTACCACCAGATGCAGAGTCAACGACCTTCCACGGGCTGCTCCATCAGTCCACATTGGTGGTCCCATCTCAGCCCTCCCACATTTCCCCTGCAAATTTTTACTGATCTACAAGTGCCAGTGTTTCAGGAGGGCTAGTTAGTGATTTTACTTCTGATCTTCCAGCTCCCTTTTCTAGATCTTACCTCCCCAGGTCCTCCCACAATTATGTAACATCTAATTGCTAGACTAAATCCCTCATCCCATAATACTCATAGTGGTTCTGCTTCTCTCATGAAACCTTGACTGGTATGCAAGGTTCAGTTCCTGTAACAGCGGTTCCTCGATGACTTCTCTACCACTCCAGAGAAATTTCTCTACATTTCTCTGGTACACAGTGTTTGTGGTCATCCATTCTGGCATTAGTCATATATGGTCTTGTGCTGTATTTACATTCATGCGTGCCTTCATGGTGATCAGCATGGTTGGCATTCAGTAAGAGCTTAATGACTAAATGAAAGTTTACACAGCATATGTATCACCATTCCCCCCTCTCACAATTACAGAAGACATTGTTTACTGATCTCACATGCTCTCTCATCATACTTGAGCTCAGCCTCACAATCCTTCTCAACATAGTACTATAGATACATAATTGGAGCTGGCATGGAAGAAGAAACCTGTCTGCCATACTGAAAACCTCTGCAATAATGACTTACACTTCTTAGGCAAATTAAACAAACATAAATGTTACAGTGCACGCACATACTGAAGCTCAGTAGATGTTAATCCATTCTGCCACTTCCTGCCCTACTGCACATCTTTCACACAGTAGGTACCCAATAAATATTTGTTGAATGAGACAATGTCAGTGTAACCTTCACAAAATGAGCTTTGTGATCTCTACAAAAACAAACCAAAGTGACGCACAAAGGTCTCAGCATTTAAAATAATGAATAAACAAAAGGGCAACTAGAGTGAACTTCTTGCATTTTAAGAAGTCCACTCCAACCATTTATGGTCCTTTCAGAGTTAAAAAAAACAAAAAAACAATCAAGCCCAGGCCCCAACCAACAACAACAACAACAACAAAAATGTAGTATGTTGTGAAGTACTTGGAAAGAAGGAAAAACTTTCTAACTTCTGTCCTTCCGGTGTTACTAGCCCAGTTCTTGGCGGTCATGTAGGAGGAAGACTATGGAGGAGAAAACAAGTTTGGGAGGGAAATTTGGGTTCAAAGGAGTCAGATAGAATTATTAGAAGGGAAATATGGGGTCTAGGCAGGGATATTTTTTGTTCATTTCTGAGAAGGAAATAGAAATAAACACGATTGACTTGACAGTTGGAAATATTTTTGGTTTGTTCTCTTTTCCTGAATTTTGCCTTCCTAACCAAGACCCTTATGTCTAAGAATTATGGCAGTTACTTCCTATTCCTGTGTTCATTTATCCATTTTTCTAATCCTATGAACAGGATATGACGATTCCCTTGATGATCCTGGCAATCAATAATTGAAAGCATGGATGTGGAAAAAAACAAGAACAAAAACAAAATATCAGTGTGTTTATGCTAATGGGTAAGAAGGTAAATGAAATAAGCTTACTCTATTGTGTAGAGAAGGCCCAAATTAAACCTTATCCCTAATCCTTGGAATGTACATATACAACCTTGCTGCTAAACAGAAAATAACAAGCAATGTTATCCTTCCGTATTCTCTTTCTCACTTGAAAATTGTGTGTCTGGTTTCTGTTGGTTTTGTATTAGGAGAGCAATTTCAAGGATGCCTCAACTTAACTGACATGTATTCATTCACGTGTCCAAGTCTGGAGTTTACATAACCTAAGAACTGCTAAGCTGCATCTATTTTCAGTTTCTCCATCAGCAAAAATGGCCCTAAGCTTTGGGTAACTCTTAAATATGAGATATTCTCATTTCCCCTCCACATTTCTGGAAATACTATCATAAGATAGATCCATTTCCAACAAAGTTTCTCCACTAGATTAAAAGCCATGTGAGGGGTAGATATTATTTTTCATTTTCCCTGTGTTTGCAACCCCAGGGACTAAAACCAGGCCTGGCATAGAGTAGGTGATGAGTAAATGTTTGTTGAATGAATGGATGGGTTTTATACTCTATTGGTGTTGTAGGCAGAATAAATGCCTTCCTTCCAAAGATGTCTACACAGTAATTCCTGGAACCTTTAATATATGAATTTACATGGCAAAAGGGAATTTGCAGGTGTGATTAAATTAAGAATCTTGGGATGAGGGGTTATCCTGGATTATCTGGGTGGGCCCAAGGTAATCACAAGGGTTCTTACAAGGGAAAGAGGGAGGAGGGAGAGTCCATCAGAGAAGGAGATGGACAATAAGGTAGGAGTGATGCTGGACCAGTAGCCAAGGAACGTGAGCAAACTCTAGAAGTTGGAAAAGGCAAGGAGACAGATTCTCCCAGGACACAGTCCTGTAGACCCTTTCATTTGAGCCCAGTGAGACCCAAACTGGACTCCTGACTGCCAGAACTGTAAGGCAGTAAATGCACATTGTTTTAAACCAGAAGTTTGGGGTAATTTGGTACAGTAGCAATAGGAAACTAATACATTATCATTGCCATTAATAATCCATATAACAACTCTTTTCTTATTGCGATATAATTGACATAACAGTGTGTTATTTAATGGATAATAATCTTAATGATAGCCAGCATTCACTGAGCACTTAGGGAGAAGCACAGTACAAGATGCTTACTGATTCAAGAAATCTTACTGATTCTCAGAACTAAGTCATTGGATAGGTATTATTAGTATTCCTAATTTATAGCTAAGGAAAACAAGGCCTAGGAAAGTTATTTGATCAAGATCACATAGTTAGCAAGTGGCAGAACAAGGATCAGGCAGCCTGTGTATATCATACTACCTTCCATGCTAGTGCTAAGAAGTCTGGAACATAATAGAAAACTGTAAGACACAGTCCTGGCCTTCAAGGAACTTACAAATAGAATGGGAGAGACTACTCCAACATAAATGCTATATTAGAGAGAGTATGTCACAGATGTGAAATGATCTATGACCTACATTTAATAAGGAAAAGAGAATAAGAAAGCTGTAATATTTAGGATTGGATGGAGCTGGACCTGGTCCATATGTGGCTACGGACAGGCAGTGCATAGTGGAGCTCCCTTCCAGCCGGGGAAAGTGGAATGAGAGAAGAAACAGTGGTACAAAGAAGCATGGAAATGGGGAAAGAAAATTAAAAACCTGCGAGAGGAAAAATCTGAGAAAGAAAAACAAGAAGATAAAATACTTAATTATTTTTATGGGAATAGTAACATTTATTGAGCACCTATTCCACCGCAAAGGGAACATTCACATTTGTTATTTTATTTAATCCTCACAAAACCCCTGCTAAATGAGTATTATTAGCCTCATTTTTACAAAAGAGGAAATTAAACATCCAGAGAGATTAAGTAACTGCTGAAAGGCACATAACCAATGAGTTTGATTCCAAAATTCATGCTCTGTCCTTTGTTTCTTTTTGCCCCCACAATAATCTCAGCCCTCCTCTAAAAAGGAGCAAATTTCCGTGAAAGTAAGAATGACAGCAAGAGTTGTCTAAAAAACTGGAAAGAGCTGTTTCGGAAGGTGGCAAGTTAAAGACAAACCGAGGCGAGGGTTATCCAGCCAGTTGTTCAACGACAATTTATTCACAAACCCTGTGTTAAGCCTGGCAATCAAGAGATCACAGCAAAACGACACACCTCTTTTCTGCCTGTCCTCGTGGCGCCAACTGTTTACGGAGGGAGATGGATGAGTAAAAAGACTTTTTCCACACCAACTTCAGGTTAGTGTTTACCTTTAGGAATGGAAGGTGGAGAAAAGTTTAGAATGGGTGGAGCTCAAGTTATGTCATACCTTTTATTTCATGAGAGAAAAAAAGAGAAATCTGAAACAAATATGGCAAACTACTAACATATTTCATCTCAGTGCTGTGTACACAGATGTCTGTTACGTTACTTTTCTTCTTTTTAGTTTGGTATGGATGACAATGAGGCCAAAATCAATGAACTTAAGTAGTATGATTATCGTTTGTAAAAGAGAGCATCACAATGATAAATCGTCAGTGCCATGCTAGAGGGAAGCATAGGGTACGGAAGGACAGAAGAGCAACATCTAACCGAACTGAAAGAGAAACTGGAAAAGGCAAGGAAATGGGTTCTCCCCTAGAGCTTCCGGGAGGAAACATCCCTGCAGGTAGTTTCATTTTAGCCTAGTGAGAGTTGATTGGACTTCTGACATACAGCTATGTCTTCAAAAACCTGTAAGAGACACATAGAAGCTGGTGACCAGAGTGTTCCAGCACAATGGGCAGCAGTAAGCAAAGGTCTCAGAACAAGCAGGTTCAGGGCAAATCCGTGTATTCTCAAGGGGTCAGCTCACAAGTATCGACTGTGGAGAGGGGAGGTGATCAATGGTGGCTGGGACTCAACAAAGATAAGCCTTTTAAGCCAGGAAAGGAGATGTGGATTTTATCTTAAATGAAATAGGGATCTTCTGGAGAGTTTTAAGCAGGATAGAGATGATCCAGTTTGCTTTTCAAGAAAGGTCATTCTGGTAGAATTAGGAAAGGTAAACTGAGAGGAAGGTGGGACTCGTCAGGTAGACAGGCAGGAGTTTATCACAGGACCCAGACACGAGATATACAGGGGCCTGAAACAACAGAGTTGCAGTGAGGATGAAATAATGATTTCAGAGTATTTATAAGGTGGCATTTAAAAGCTTAGTGATCCATTGGATGTAGGGAGAAGGTAGCATCAAAAATGACTTCCGCATTTCTTTCTTGGTGGATGTGTTGCTATTCCCTGCCATAAGGAACATAGGAAAAATGAATTTTAAAGTGAAGATGAGTTTTCTACAAATGGTGCAGGAACAATTGGACATCCACATGCAAAAAAAATCAGTCTTGACACAAACCTAACACCCTTCACAAAAATTAACTCAAAATGGATCACAGAGCCAAATATAAGATGCAAAACTACAAAACTAGAAGATAACATAGGAGAAAATCTAGATGACCTTGAGTTTGGCAATGACTTGGATACAACACCAAAAGCACAATCTCTGGAAGAAATAATTGATAAGCTGGACTTTATTTAAGTTAAAATTTTCTGTTCTGTCAAAGACACTTTCAAGAGAATGAGAAGATAAGCCACAGATTGGGAGAAATATTTGCATAAGACACATTTAATAAAGGACTGTTTTCCAAAATATACAAAGAACTCTTAAAACTCAACAATAAGAAAATAAACAACCCAATGTAAAAAATTGGCCAAAGACCTTAGCAGACACCTCAACAAAGAAGATACAGACATGGCAAATAATCATACAAAAAGCTGTCCCACATCATATGTTCTCAGGAAAATGCAAATTAAATAAAAAGTGAGATGCCACTATATACCTATTAAAATGCCCAAAATGCAATACACTGACAACACCAAATGCTGGAGAGAATGTGGAGCAACAGGAACTGTCATTCATTGCTGGTGGAAACGTAAAATGATACACCACTTTGGAAGAGAATTTAATGGTTTCTTACAAAACTAAACATACTCAACACAGAAGCCAGCAGTCATGCCCCTTAGCATTTACCCAAAGGTGTTGAAAACTTACGTCCACACAAAAACCTGCACACAGGTGCTTATGGTAGCTGTATTCATAGTTGCCAAAACTTGGAAACAACTAAGATGTCCTTCAGTAGGTGATGGATAAATAAACTATGGTCCATTCAGACAATGCAATATTACACACATTCAGCTCTAAAAAGAAATAAGCTACGAAGCCATGGAAAGCCATGGAGGAACCTTAAATGAATACTACTAGGTGAGTGAAGCCAATCTGAAAAAGGCTACATACTTACTATATGATTCCAAGTATGTGACATTCTGGAAAAGGCAAAACTATGGAGAGAGTAAAAAGATCAAGGGTTACCAGGGTTTGGGAGGGAGGAGGGATAACTAGGTGGGGCACAGAGGATTTTTAGAACAGTGAAAATACTCTCAGTGATACTATAATGGTGGCTATATGTCATTATACATTTGTCCAAACCCAGAGAATGTACAACACTGAGAGTGAACCCAAATGTAAACTACGGACTTTGGGCGATCATGATGTGTCAGTGTAGGTTCATCAATTGTAACAAAAGTGCCACTCTGGTCAGGAGAATGTTAACGGGGAGGCTATGCCTGTGTGGGGCCAGGAGGTATAGGGGAAAATCTCTGTATCTTCCACTCAATTTTGCTGTGAATCTAAAACTGCTCTTAAAAATATAGCCTTTTTTTTTTTTTTAATGAAGATGAGGACAATTTTGTAAATGTTGCACATAGGTCTCGAGGAAAAATAAGAAATGCTTTACTGGGTAGTTTTGTGTTATAACTTCATGCCAAATTTATGGAAGAGGAAACTGAGGCTTAGGGGTGAGTATCTTGTCCAGGGTCACACAGCATATTAAGTGCAGAGGGTAGAATTTGAACCCAGGAAGCTTAGCTCCCAAACCCACATGTGAAATGAGGTTTTGAGGCCTCTCTTAGTTTCTTTCCTATTGCTGCTGTACCATTTTAAACGTGGAACAGGTAAAGAGATCTAAATAGAAGTAAGCTTTCAATACTTCACTCACAGTGGTAAAATGCTCATACCAGTAGACTGTGATAAGTTATGTGTGTATGTTATAATGTCAATGGCAACCACTACAGAAAATTATGCAGGGTGACGTGCTCTAAAGCACTGTAAATAAAGGAAAATCAACTTTTTAAAAAATGTTCAGGTAATTCCCAGGAGACAAAAAAGAGAAACAGAATGAGAAACAGAGGGAGAAAACAGAAAACAAGTAACAAAATGGCAGATTTAAACCCTAACACATCAATAATTAATTTAAATGCAAATGGTCTAAATATACCAATTAGAAGACAGAGATTAGCTGACTGGGGAAAAAAGGGTGATCCAACCATACACTGTCTATAAGTAACTCACTTTGAACTTATCTGTATTGTTTTCTATTGCTGCTGTTACAAATTACCATAAACTGAGTGGCTTAAAACAACCCATGTTTATAATCTTATTGTTCTGGAGGTTATTAATCTGAAATGGGTTTTACTAGGCTGAAATCAAGGTATTAACAGAGTCTCGTTCACCTGGAGGCTCTAAAGCAGAATCTCTTTCTTTTCTTTAGCTTCTAGAGTCCAGCTGCATTCCTTGGCTCATGGCCCCTTCCTTCATCTTCAAAGCCAATGGCATAGAATCTTCAAATATCTCTTTTCTCTGACCTCTGCTTCAGTCTTCTCATCTTTGGCTCTCCTGCCTCCACCATTCCCTTATAAGGACTCTCTGTGATAATTCAGGATCATCTTCCCAATTTTAAGACATTTAGTTTAATCACATATGCAGAGCCTTGTCATGTAAGTAACATATACCCAGGTTCTGGGGATTAAGACATAGACATTTTCAGGGGACTACTATTCTCCCTACCACGAGACTCTAGGTAGAAAAAGTAGGCAGACCAATGATCCTTTCACAAATATGGGCTCAATAAGAAATAGTCTGATGCTAAATCTCCTGGGACTAAATCATACTAAGGACCAGCGTCCCCTGGGGAATGTAAACATTGAACATTTCCAGTACCACTGCTTCTTAGGGAGAAGTCACTAATGCCTTCCAGGTCTCATTTGTAATGGCCCAGGGTGTGGGTGGGGTTGGACCTGCAAATGGTCGGTTTTATTAAAGGGAGCAAAAGCAGGAAGGGTCAATACTGCTAAAGTTAAAGTGAATAGACAGACATGGGGAAAATCTAAAAGAGATAATTTTCAGATATTTTTACACTCTATGGAAAATCCCAGTGTAGGGGAATGTCCATAAGAATTTAATTTGAGCAAGAGCAAAACAACAAATGGATAAATCAAATCATATATATATATATATATATATATATATATTATTTCATGTTCTCGGCCATATATATACATATATATGGCCGAGAACGTGAAATAACTCACTTAAGGAAACACGAACTAATCTTTCTATAGGAGGCTAATCTGGAAATCAGCTAGGCATAGCAAGTCATTCTGACTTTGCAAAGGAAACACTATATAAATTCTATAGGAAAAAAACAATGCTCTTAATAGTTAGTGGTGGGTATTACGAAAAGAGTACATACAGGGCTGGACATCAATAACGCCTATGGAATGAGGAAGAAGGCTGACTTAGAAGTTTCTTCCAGCTCAAGGGTTTTGCTAGTCCAAGCCGAATCAATACAGTGCTAAGTTTGGATGGGTACACAGAAGTCTTGTAAACCAAACTTCCTTTATGCTAGGGAACCCCCTCTAAATTGACCAAAACAAATGGGTCTCTAGCGTCTGCTTAAGTCTTCTTGGTGGTAGAGAAAGGACCTATTCTATTCTATGCTGAACTGAAACTGTCCTCCAACCTCCACCCATTGTTTTGGTTTTCCTCTTTAAGCCATACTGATAGCTACATTTCATCTTCTTTTAAAATGGAAGCCAGCTAATGTAAAAAGGACTGACAACACCAAGTGTTGGTGAGACAATAGAGCAAGTCTTCATTGCCACGAAACGGGCAGTGCAGCAGGCACAGGCTCTGCAAATAGTGGACCCTGGCCGCCCATTTTAACTTGATGTTCACGTAACCCAAGAGGGATATGGATGGGGCCTCTGGCAATGACAGGAGCGTCTCCGGTTGCCAGTGGGATTTTGGTCCCAATTGTGGAAAGGAGCAGAAGTCTGCTACTCTCTAATAGAGAAACAGCTGGCCGCTGTGTACGCAGCCCTAATGGCCACAGAAGCCATCACAGGAACGGTACGGATGTTGGTTCAAACAACCTATCCTGTCCAGGAGTGGGTCCGTACGTGGACCCAGGGACCCAAAATGGGGGTGGCACAGACCACCACCCTCACCAAGTGGGGTGCCTACTTGGAGCAACGTAGCACCCTTAGTTCAAGCCCTTTGAGCACAGAGCTACAACAGGTCCTGGGGCCTGTGGAGCTTGTAGCCCAGGCTGAGCCAAGTACTCTGCCTAGAGGGGAGGACTTGGAGCCCTCACCCTACAAAGAAGGACAGCCCCCAGTACCTGAGGATGCCTGGTTTGCCGATGTTTCTAGCCAAGGGCTGCAGCTGTTTGGACAGCTATTGGTGTGCAGCCCAAAACAGACACCATTTGGTTTGATACTGGGATGGGCCAGAGTAGCCAGTGGCCTGAATTATGGGCTGTGTGGATGGTAATCAGCCACGAGGCCGGGCCCCTAGTTATTTGTACTGACAGCTGGGCAGTGTTCCAGGGCCTAATGTTGTGGCTCCCTACATGGAAACACCAAAACTGGGTGGTAGGGCGCCGTCCACTGTGGGGTCAAACCATGTGGCAGGACCTCTGAGACCTAGGGCAGAGAAAGGAGGTGACCTTAATGCATGTCACAGGTCACTCCCCCTTAGTGTCCCCAGGTAATGATGAAACAGATGCCCTAGCACAGGTCTGATGGTTAGAATGGGCTCCTGCCACTGATGTGGCCCATTGGCTGCATAGGAAATTGCAGCACGCTGGAAGCTGAACCATGTGGCAGGTGAGCAGACGCTGGGGTCTGCCTTTGAAATGGCAGGAGATAGCAGATGCCTGCTATGACTGTGCTATCTGTGCCCAGGGCAGCCCCCAAAGGCGGAGGATCCCCTGGGAGACACAGCAGATTACGCGAGGGTGACCCTCACTTGCTGACAAGTGGATTATATTGGACCCCTGCCTAAGGCCCGCAATGCGATATACGCATTTACAGCAGTGGACACTGCTACGGGGTTGATGTTTGCTTGGCCCTGTCCAGCTGCGGATCAGGGGCATACAGTGGTCGCTCTTACACAGCTGTGCCCCCTCTATGGGCACCCCCACGTCATTGAAAGTGACAGGGGTACCCATTTTACGGGACAAGAAGTGAAGCGCTGGGCTGCCAGGATGGACGTGCTATGGTTGTTTCACACCCCGTACAATCCACAAGCAGCTGGCATGATTGAACGCTATAATGGCCTTTTGAAGCAAGGTCTCCGGGTGTCAAACCACCTTCCCATGATGCGTGACTGGGCCTCTTGTCTATGGGACGTCCTGAGAGTCCTGAATGAGAGACCACAGAAGGGAGGGCCCGCGCCAGTAGAAGCTCTGCTACATCAAACGGCCGCTCCCATTCAATTACAAGTTACCACAAGTGAGACTCTGTTAAAGCCAGGCTCCGGCAGAAATGGAAACATTTTGCTGCCAGCACCCACATGCTTAAAAGCAGGGGAACGGCAGCAATGGACTTGGCCCTGGCAGGTCAAAAGCCCCCACTGTTGGTGGTTGGGCCTGATAGCCCCATGGGGGGGCCAGTTTGACTCATGATTTGCACGTGACGCCAGGGGAGGTGGCTGAGTGGCCATCGCAAGTGACTAGTATACAGAAGTCCCGACACTGGGATGATTTTGCGGGGAAACTATGCGCTCTCACTATGACCTATTATGGGGTCCCCTGTTCTGTTACATGTTGAAACTATGCAAGGGACCCCTAGCACTGCCATAAAGGTCTGGTACCACAAACCGGGAAAGGTGCCAGTGGCAGTGACCCTCCTTTCCCAGGACAAAAAGCTACCACGTATCCTCCCAGATGGAAGGTATTTGCCATTGTTGGTTCCTAAGACTATCGTTTCTTTTTGTCCGTAGGTGTCAATAGGCTAATATGGCACAGGACCCTCGCGGAAGATACTTGTCGTGTAGATTATGAGGCGAGACCCTGTAGTGGTGGAGTGTGGGGACAGAGCCCCAGAAAGCAGTTTCCAGGCTCTCAGCCTCATATGGAAAGGTGCTGGCTCAGGTAGTAGATGGTCGTCAGCTGTGGCTGGTTGGCTGTCAGCTGTAACCATTGAGCCATTGGCCACTAATATAACTGCCGTGGCTACGGAGGAGAGTTGAGTAGAGAGGAGGAGAGTCGAGGAGCATCGAGGAGAGTCGGTCAGTTGGCAGCAAAGCGGACAGCAGGTCGCACATCGTGTGAACCCAGCCTCCAGTGAGACCATAGTGGTATGACTTCCCTACCTATGGCTCCGTGGGTGTTCCTTTTTGGCCTCACCATATCCTGAGTTCTTAGGTAGGGAGCGGGAACAGAGACCCCGCCTGATACCCCACACAACAGATGGGTAGTAGGATTTATCAGGATGATAGATGGGAGGGGTTTGGGAGACAGGGTGAAAAAGATGAAGGGATTAAGAAGTACAAATTGGTAGTTACAAATAGTCATGGGGATGTAAAGCATAGAGAAAATAGTCAATAATATGGTAATAATTACTTATAGTGCTGGTTGGTACTAGACTAGTCAGGGGGATCACTTCTTAAATTATACAAATGTCTAACCACTATGCTGTGTACCTGAAATTAATACAAAACAATGTCAAATGTTAACTGTAATTTAAAAATTAAAAAGGGGGGGGAAGTTGAAGGGAAATAAGAGGTTCAAATTTCCAAGTATGGAGCAAGTAAATCATGGGGATGTTATAGCCAATGGGGAATATAGCCAACAATAGTGATAGCATGGAACTGTGTCAGGTGGTTGCTGGACTTATCATGGTGATCACTTCTTTAGGTATATCAATCTTGAACGACTACAGTGTACACCTGAAACTGATATAATACTGCATGTTAGCTGTATTTTTAAATACAAATCTTTTTAAAAAAAGAATAAAATTGAGTAAGACTATGGTTGTGCTTGAAAATGGTGGTGATAACTTTAATAAATGATTCCTTTATTGAATCTAAAAACAAAACAATAAATTTAGTTCTTTTGAATAGCTTTTAAAAGATTTGCTGTACTTATTTAAAGCAATTTGTGTCATGTCGCAGACTACTTCTCTCCAACAGTTTGCCTCGATCACAAACCATGTAAAGAAGACATGCCATTCTTCCCAATGCTTCTTATGTTGCAATAATAAATGATTTTATAATTCATTCAAATAAGTAGTGAAATTTTGAGTTTTGTCTTAAAATCAAAGATGGGACCATGAGCCTTCATAATCATACCCTCTCAAATATAAAATTAGCTCACATGATTAAAGTTCCAAACACTGCACACTTTCTAAAGTGTTCTGGTAAAACAATGTTTTTCTTTGGCACATGCAGTCCAAATAGCTCCAACCTTAATCATTTTTCAAGTTTTAATCTCCACATGCTTGGCATATTCTGATAACATTGACAGATTAAAAACAACATTCTGTTGTATGCATAGCGATTGCTGCAATTAACCTTAATTTAGGCTGAAAGTAGACTGATCAGTTGCCTCATAGATAAATATCTCCAGAGAACTTTAAAAAGCAACAAAAACAAAATCTGTAACACTGCAGCCTTCCGTTACATAAGAAGTCCTAAAGCAGTGAAGGTGCCAATTAAGATTTTCTTGAGAAAAAAAGAGACATTTTTGGCCTTTATTACAGAGTAACTACAGTTAACGATAATGATAATGGAGACCAAAAAATGTAGGTAGACAATTCCAAGTAACACATCTTACCTTCTTTCCATAAAATAACTATGGAGTCCACTGCTATTTTACTCAAGGCATAACCACACTATAGCCCAAGTGTAAGGAAACCTTTGCAAATTCCAAACGGCCTCACCAATGCGTAATACCATTATTCTATTTCTTTAAAATATGTTCAATACATGGTAACTGTTATCTATGTCACCTTAATCTCTCAACATTATCTGATTGATATTATCCCTATTTATGTGAGAACAGGGGCTCAGAACTGTTATGTGTTCAAGTCACAAAACAAGTGACAAAGACAGGATACAAACTCAGGCCTGATTCCAAAGTCTGTGCATTTTCCACCAAACTGTGCTGCCTGGATGTGAAACCTTTTGGTATCATGGGTTAGATCTGCCTTTTTCTTTTAAACGTATCTACCTTTAAAGTCAGGATGACATCAGATATCAGAGTGTTTCAGGAGGAAGGAGGAAGGGAAGAAGAAATCTAGACTTTCTTGGGTGCTTTGTTCTAATTTACCCATACTTTATTTATTGTGTCAAATACATGTATGCAAATAATGCATGTTCATTGTGGAAAAATGAGAAAAGTCCGATAAGCCAAAAGAAAACCCAGGTAAAAATCACCTGCAATCCCACCACCTCCAGATGTCTCTAGCTTCAACTGATCTCAGCAAGACTGAGCAGAGCGTGGCAGCATGGTACCCCCAACATCTCTCCTCTAATTATACAAACATAATTAGACTTTTGGTCCGCAAAGTGCTGCAAATATCAGAAGAGGCGAAGGCAGCAGAAAAATTTTTGGGTTTTCTACAATAATCACTGCTCTATCACAGTCTCATTTCAGCATTGCATGATATAAAATTGAGATTAAAAATATAATCATTTCATTTTTTTAACCAGCAAACTGTTAAACAAAAAGGCTCAATATAGGGAGATAATTCTGCCCCTACTGAAAACATTAAACATATTAAGAAAAGTCTCCTATTACATAATCATTAGCAGTATACGAGTATTTCATAAAATTAGATGGTTGTAACCATCACACTGCAGGCAGGATACCAGTTAATAGACCTGGTTTCACCCCTTATTTTGTGGGACTCAATTTACTTATCTGTAAAGTAGGGATAATGATATTAACTCTTTAGGAAGACCACAGAAACGTTTCGGGGATTAAACCATGTAAAGCATATAATGAGCTTAGCATAATATCTCGCACATGGAGAGCAGTAAAAGGAACTATAAACAAGTTAAAATCTTACAGTTTTAAGTTATCAAGCCATAATATTTTTCATAAATATTTTCTAGGAAATACTATTCTTCCTCCATCAGACAATGACTAGCTTTAAAGACATTGCTACACTGACTAAGAATTAAGATATTAGGCTCTATTTTAAAAGATACAGGAATGACTCTTACCATCCTGATTAACTCAGCTACAAATGCCATTACTCCAGAACTTGGTTGGGTACTCACTGCTGTTCTGAATTATTCAGTCTTAATTAGTAACTTTTCTAATTTTCCAAATTTACCTACCTCCCTTTCCCTCTCAGCAGGGAAGAAAAAAAAAAGACCATTATGAATGAGCTTCCTACTTAATTCCTTCTTAAAACTCTTCTCTTTTTGGAGGGCGATTAGATAATTCGGGGACTGACATCTTGTGCAGAAGCGACAGGTTTGCTACCGGTCCCCAGTCCCCAGCCAGCACCCTTTCTCCAGCAGCTGTCCTGTTCTCCAAGCTGTGCTCTCCAGCTCCTGGGCTGCAAGGGGCGGCCGTCAGCAGGAAGCAGCAGTGTTCTGACTGAAGAGCGAGAGCTCGTTGCAGGTCCCTACAGGGTCTAAGCCACTCTCATCTGCACCCGGATAACTGAGAGGTGACTGGTTTTGTTTGAACTTGGGTTTCAGTTATTTGACTTCATTTTTTTTCTCCATTACCCTGGCTAATTAAGACTGTATGTATGTATCAAGACCTTGAATATGTGGTTACTTTTGGACTAAGAAAGACAATTCTAGGGGGAAAAAAATCAGAAATGTTTGTTGTTCATTAGAATAACTTCAATACCAAATAAGGAATTACATAAATAAATCATGATACAGACATGGAATACTCCGCAGCCATTAAAAATCATTTTGTAAAAGAATATTTATTGAAATAGAAAAATCTGTACAATGTGAAGCAGGCTATAAAACAGTACGCATATAATTTCTGTGAATAAAAATGTACATATATGCATGGAAAAAGTACTAGGTCATATATAAAAATGTTAACATTGTTATCTTTGAGCTGTGAAATGAGTTTTGTTTATTTACACTTTTTGGTGTTTTCCCAAAATTTCTGCGTTAAGCCTGTATTAATTCTGTATGTAGAAAAATGCAAATGAATGCTGACTTAATGAGAGAAAGGAAGAGGGAGGGTGCCAGGACTCTGGGGGAACGTCTACATTTAAGGTGTTTGAGGAAGAGGAACCAACATCTTAGACTTGTACTTTTCAAGAACTAATTTTTCTTCCTTGTTTCTTGCTATTAGATCTATTTTAGCTTCTATTTTATCAGTATTATAATATTTAACTCAAACTTAAGCATCTAGGTTAAAATAAGGGGAAAAGACACAAAAATTTTGTCAACAAAAAAAACATACTGCCATACTAATATTTTTTTATCGTCCTAGCAGTCCCATGAACAAATGCTGGCCGTAAACACAACTGCATCTTTGAAGTCTTAAAGCTGACCTTTAGTTTTAATACAGTGTAGGTAAGAAATCTTCCTGGGTAAAGAGGTACTTCTGGAAATTGTATTAATCCTTTCAGGCTAAAGTAGTACCATGTGTAAATGTTTCTATAGAAACACTGTTTCTGTAGAATTGAAAGAATCCATTCCATCTCACCCTAGAGGGTTTCGGAGCAACCCAAGGAATGACTGAATTAATCCATCTCACAATTTTGGCCACTGCTTTAAAAGCAGAGTTATCATATAAAACATCTCATATGGAGTCCTTCATATGTAATTTGTACTCACACACACTAACAAATAGCCATAATAAAAGTGTTCCATGAAAGTAAAAAAAAACACAAAAAAAAACTGTATTCACATGCATTAAATGCATTTACATAAAAAATAATAAGACACAGAAAAAGCATTTGTTAAAGAATTACATATACTAGGCAACAGGAAATTAGGCAAACTGGAAAAAAGTGAAGTGTTCTTGTTATGTAAATTTAGAAAATTATAGTGAAAATAAAGTCTAACAGTTTAAGAGTGCATTGTAAAGAGGCTTTATTTCTAGATTTTTATCAATAACCTGGAGTGCTACAGCTTATTTGAATAAATACTTTGAGAAGCACTAGCTTTGAAATAGACTTCCCACCTGGCCAAGTTAATAACTGTAACAATTATGCAACAAGAATCAAGATTACTTTTCAAGATTTGTCTGCAAGTATTTCTTATATAACTGAACTTGCGTGGCTATGGAAACTTAAAGACTTACAATCTGGGCTTAGGTGATCCTGAAATAAAACTTCAAAGCACTGTCTGCAACCAAAAGGATCTAGGAAATACTAGAAAATGGACATCTACCAGCTAGCTTAACTGCAGCCAAAATATTATCACTGCGGAAAAAGTGGATCCCAAGGGAATATAAGCTCCTTAAGGGCAAAGATGTTTGTGTATTGTTCACTGCTGCATCCTAGCATCTAGAACTCTGCCTCCCAAATGGTAGACACTCTATATTTTAATTGATGACTGAATCAAAGAGACTTTTCCTGATGTATATCAGGAGTCCACCCACATTCACTTCATTTATCAATACTCAATAATCTTCCACCAACCAGAGAATCTGTTACTGAATGACTAACATATGATGAAGCTAACAGAATTTATATAGTATACTTCTGAGTAAAATGAGTGATAAAATATTATGATTTTTTTACTCTTGAGGAGCCCAAACCCCAGTAATTTTGATATTACTACCTGTCATTACCTGTTATTATTGATATTACTGTCTGTTACTAAAGAAGGAACATAACAGTATCATGGGGACATAACATTTCGTGTATTTCCATTTCTTAAAACCCTTCTAACTAACACATGGTACGAAAAACCAGTGCGAACATGCAGGTAGGTGCTGCTCCCTTCAGACACTGGTGCGTCACTTAAGGCCCTTGTGCCGGCACCTGCCTGGCAGTGCCAACAGATGGAAGACATTAATCACCTGTTCGGTGTTCCCACCGTGTCCATCAGCTTCAAATGCAACTGCACTGAGCTAGATGAGTCAGCATCTGGTCTTCCAAGAGCTAGTGAATCACTCCCAAAGCAAAAAGGAAAAAGTTTACACTTCAGAGGTCTGAATCAATGCCAGAAGTATCTATGTTGCCTCAAGGTCTCTGACTCCCAATGATCTTTAGCTCCCTGGATACCTAGGCAAAGACAGATCTGAAAGCTACAGAAAACCAGGTGGGTTGTCACACACAAGACTGCAGCCCCAGGCGACATGCATTAACTGCTTTGAAGGATCAATGCAGAACACTGCTATATTCAACATTGAAGGTTTTCTTAATAAAGCACTAAAAAATGTGACTGAGTAATACTTTTATTTGTCAGAAGCCAAAATGACAAGTGGCAACTTGCCCTTGGAAAAGACATTAAAGAACATCAGGGTAATAAGCTATCTATCTCATAGAGACAGTAGCCTAAGAAAGACTATTATCATACAGCTCTCAAAGAAAGTCCTATTAAATAAATCTCAGAATAATATGCTTTTAACTGAAATAAAACAAAGACAGCATCAACAACAAAAAATTATATAGAATCCATAAAATTGTATGTGAAGAAGAAAAAAGGAAAATCTGGAAATCCACATACTGAGAGTTCGATATTAAAATCAACAAGGACCAAATCCTAAAACAGAAAGAAGAAATACATTAAAACACAGTATTTTTGAAGAGTTCAATGAGGTTATGGCAGATGCACATTTTAATGCTTCATGTACTTAAGATTTTCTTCTTCCTCTTGGAGCCCTTTGCTATAGAGAGATCATCTGAATGATAGTGCAGAAATCTGCCTTCTCAATGGGCCTTTCCAATTTTAGATTTCAAATTTGAGTCTGGAATCCCAATTAAATGTTTATATAATAGGCTGCAGAGAATGGAATTGCTTTTTAAATTACATTTGCTTAATTTTTACACATTATGGTTTAAAACAATCTACATACTTTGAAAGGGACACAACAATTTACAGTATGGAAATAATTATGTGAAACTACAAAACCCTTCTCATAAACAGTATTGATTTCCAAAATGAAGATGCTTAATACAAAATGATACAGTTGGTGGGGGGTGGGGTGGGGTGGAAGTGGTGAACAAATAGTGGAATTCACAGACCTAGATTCTAGAACAAGTTTCGCACTGATTGCGTCTTAGTCTCAACTTTCTTTTGTCTCAATTTGACCCCTGGTAAGAAGAGGCAGCTAGATCCCTAAGCTTCATTTCAATTTTAAACCCAAAGACTCATATAGAGGGTGCCAAAAAAAATGTATATACCATTTTAAGAAAGGAAAAAATTGTGTTAAAATTGTAATAAGGGGGTGGGGGGTGGGAGATGAGGGTAAGGGGGATCAGATATATGGTGATGGAAGGAGAACCAACTCTGGGTGATGAGCACACAATGGGATTTATAGATGATGTAACACAGAATTGTACACCTGAAATCTATGTAATTTTACTAACAATTGTCACCCCAATAAATTAAAAAAAAATATTGTAATAACAAAAGATAAGTCATGTATATATTTTGGCACCCCGGTAGTTTATAAGAAAAGATTTGAAAAACTTTTTGGATCATCAGTTGAATAAATTCCTCAGATCTTGACAAGGTCTGTCACTGTTCAAACTCATGAGAATATCTATAAAGAAAATCCTATAATTTTAATATGAGAAAAGAAAAAAAAATCTACCTCAAGGGCAAAATTGTACTTCATATCCTATTTATACACTACAACATAGAAAATAAATGTGTATTCCCTCCTGGACTCTAGAAGCAGCCTGAGACAGTCAGGTGAAAACCCTAGGACCCTGACTGTAGCCAAAACATCTAGGCTGTCTTTCTCTGTGAAATCGTCTAGCTAGTTCAACGTGAACTATCACCTAAGAAGTACCCTGCATCTTCTATGTTATGTAGGACTTCTCCACTGCAGAGAAGGATTATACCAGGAAATGGTTTTCCTGAGAAAAATCTAGCATTACTGGAAGATTATTATTAGAATAGACTAATGTACAGTCATGGAAATAAAAACCTTATAGCAGCAGAGTCCTAGAGAACCAGAGAGTTGAAGCAGGAAGACTAATGGTATCTGTGACTTCTCCAAGTGTATTACAATTTAAAGCTGAGGCCAGTTAATAATTCTCATGGGCAGGACCAAACTTTCAGGTAGATGAAGTACTTATAGTAGTTCAGTGTTGAGACTCTGAACTTTCAGGTTTAGGGAAGGAGAAGAAAGACGTTTAAGGATCATATAGCCCTAGGAGAGACAGCAGCAGAGATACGCTTTATTGAACGATCTACAACGTATACTTTCATCATAACCATCATAGAATACTATAAACTATCTTTTTGCTTGGATGTGATTTTTTTTTTCTTGTGAACTTTGTCCTTTAACCGTATTCACTGCAAAAAAGGAGAATCTGAATTTAAGAACTACAGGAGTAAAGAGAATACATAAAAACGCTTTACAGACAATTAGAAATATCTCGGGCAGACCTGTTTCCTGAGAAGCAAAATGAGAGGATTACAGCACTAAATGATCACTTAAATTTCCTATGGCTCTCAAATTCTCATAATTTTATACAGATAATATAATCATTAAGAGCGTATATACATATCACTTACTGTTTCTTTTTAAAGTATTTATGGATACAACTGTGTTTTTCTAAATGTCTCATTAGTAATACTCAGCCGTGTAAGTCTGGTTCCATAATAATCTATAATGTAACTGCTTCCATCTGAAGGTCCAACAATCTAGAAGAGAAAATTTTCAAAATTACTCATTTGAGCAGTTATTTTCACAATACTTTGTTTATTTTACTCAGTTGTTAATACAATTACTTCAGTAGCAACAAAAATATACATCAAACTAACTCAAGCAAAAAACAAGTAATGTAGTGACTGGAGTAGATGAAAAAGATACTGGGGAAGTTCACAGCACCAAAGAGCTGCAGGAAGCTAGGCCTCAAGGACTGACATCCCGAGGCCCAGGCGGCCTTTGCTTTGGTTTCCCTGCCTCTGTGCTCAGCTCTGCTGCCTTCATTCTGCAGACAGGCACTCCCAGTTGATGCCCAATGGCTCCAGATTCCCATCTATGCAGCTCAGCAGATCCCAACAGAAAGTAAAATTGTCTTCCTCAGTGTTTATATGCCAGTTCCAGGGAAAGACTTTCAACTGCTTGGTGTTTATGCCTATTGCTGGACAAATTACTGTATCCAAGGGAATAGGACTAATATGATTGGCCAGGCTAGGCTCTCTGAGGTAGATAAGGTAGTACTGGACTCAAGGAAATCACTTTAAGCAGGAGTCCAAAAATATGCTCTGCCACATCTTGTTCAAAAGGACGCATTCCCAATGTCATTTTACTTTTTTTTGCTTAAAAGTATTTGTTAAAATTTATAAAATGTTTATACTGTTTTGATCAACTGTGTATCATTAATAATTATAATGACAACTCAATTCAGAAATCACAGAAAATGTAAAACATTTTAATTTTAATGAATAAGATGATCAGTAGAAGATTTTCAAGCATAAAAATATATTACATTAGCGTAAAATTCAGTGGGAGATGGAAATAAAGATAAAAATTCAAGGAAAAAATAATCAATGTAAAATTTATAATGGTTTGTGAAGGGTTCATTTGTGTCTTTTTTAAGCGAATGACATTTAACATTCTATGATATTTATATTCTGTTGGATACATTTTAAAATTAATGTAACAGTTTTATTTAAATATGTCAATATTTGCAAACTAGAAATTATATTCTTTGCAACTATTTAAACTTATGATGGAAAACTTAAATGTCAACAGACGTGCAGAGGGTAGGGATTTTAAAAAAATTATTTTAGGGGTTATACAACCCCCACTGATGAACACTGCTGTTAGAGCATTTGTTTTTAAAATGAATTTGATTTTAAAAATTATTCCACAAAAAATTCCTACAATATTTGAGACACTGTGCTTGATATTATACATAGAGTAGTGAATAAGATACAATCTCTGCCAAAAGGGGGCTTATTCTAGTAAACTCTAAATGTTCATATTCAAATAACACAAAGCACTTAGGTGCTGTAATGCACTTTGACTTATTTTCTGAAAATTAAATTAATTTGGCTTGACATTTATGAATGTTATTTATGAATTTAAGTAAAAATTAAAACTTTTTAGTAGCCAAGGTCACAGAGGAAATTATGAGCATTAACCCAAGAAATAGAAAAATGGGTGGCTACAAGTTACAACATGTTTTGAGACTATATAAGGGAAACAAAAAAAAAGTCAAGACCAGCCAGTCAAATCAAATGGTAAAAAATTGCCTAATTTCGAATATGTGCATAGATTGGAACCAGGCCTATCGCCCTGTTGTCTTTTTCTTCCTATGCCATCTCCCTTGACAGTCACACTCCTGTTGAAAAAAAGTATCCATAAGTTGGAAATAAGGAAAACATATAATTGGGTGACCTGGTAATATCATGCTTTTCTAATAAGCCCACCTGAGGCTCACTTCACTTCCTCAGGAAATATTAACTATTTACCTAAAACCTGATGAGGACCTGGATGCTTTACAATTTTGTCAAGGTAGCAGTTAATGTGTAGAAAAATGATAAGGTTTTGTTTTTGTTTTGTTTCCCCTGTCCTGTAGAGAAGATACCCCCAAAGATTACAGTTTTATTACCTGGTAATACACGATCCAATTTTGTATCAAGTATAGCAACCTTATTACAGCATTTCTTTCCCCTTAAACTACTTGACTCTAGCTCCTCACCAACTAGTTCTACGATGGAAATTCCAATCCTTTCCAGAGATCGGGTTCAGCTTGGGCATGTAATGGAATTCTGGCCAATTACCTGAGACAAGTTCACTGGTGGCTAATTTGCCCTTAAGAAGATATGTGTGAAAGGAAACAGATCTTTTTCTGCCTCTGGAAGTAACTATTCATATGTAAGGAATGATGCTAGCCCAAAATCCCGAAAATGGCAAAGAGAAAGAAGGAAGGAAGGAGGGAGGAAGAGAAAGATAGATTTGGGTCCTTCATTATGTCCTTCGGCTCTAAATTAACAAATCTTAGAACTACCTTATATCATATTCTTGGTATATGATATAATAAAGTACCATATTATCAAAGCCAATTTTAAATTGAGGTTTCTGTTACTTATAGCCAAAAACTGATAATACACTTGTCTTGAACGCCTCCTACACACCACTGCCAGATCACGAAAGCACAGCACTAGCTGCTATTCTCTGCTGAAACAATCTGAAGATCTGCCAGAAAGACAACCATATTAAGTCAGCATGGTAAAGCACCAGACTGAAAGGAAAATGTGAAAAGAAAGCTGTCTATAACTAGCTGGAGGATAATCCTCTCTGGACCTCATTGATTCTTTTCCTCATAATGAGCAACAGATTAAGTTGTTCTACATGGTACTTTTTTTTTTTTTTTTTAAGGAGGGCGCAGCTCATAGTGGCCCACGTGGGGATCGAACCGACAACCTAGGTGTTGTTATTAGCACCACGCTCTAACAGAGCTAACCTGCCACCCAACGTGGTACCTTTTAAGATCTTGTATAATTACATTTAAATGCAAACACCTCCACAACGAATTATCAACATACTTTTCTATGAATTATTCCATCGAAGAATAGTTTTCCCTACTTAATTTTTAAGAAAACTAGCATCTGTAAAGGACTCAATTATTCAAACCCATATTCCCACACCAAAATTAAAAATTTAGCCTTTTTAAGCATCTTATATACACTTATGAATCCCCTTATTATGAGTATATTACTGTATTGTTCATTATAAAATTACAAATCTTTAAGAATATCCCCCACTGGGAAGTTTTTTACTCAGTTAAATATACGTATGTCCATTAGTTCACTGATGACAGAGTACAAAACCCAAAATTATGAGTTTATTTCTCTAAGAAATAGCCTGAGCAAAAGTGTATAGCATGAAGTATTTCCATTTGATAAACTGGGGCAATTTCTGAACTCTATGGGGAAAAGAAAGACCACTTACATACTTCACTCCAATTAATGGACCAAAAGGTGCTACAGGTCTTTGTCTTACAAGAGGGGAAACAGGAGCAGGGCACTACACTATGGGAAGCTATTTTGTACAATGGATGTCAGTATCTCTTGTGTGAGAAACCCTGAAACCATAATATCCCTCAATATTCTTCATATCCCTCTATATTCATTTCCTGTGGCTACTGTAACAAATTACTGCCAACTTAGATTAGAACAATAAATTTACTCTCACAATTCTGGAGGCCAGAGTCTAAAATCAAGGTATATGGGGACAGCCACATGCCCTACAGAGTCTCAAGGGGAGAAATCCATTCTAAGCCTCTTCTAGGTTCTGGGAGCAATCAGCATTCCTCGGCTTTCTGTGGTTTGTGACCATATCACTCCAATCTCTGCCTCTGTCTATACACTATCTTCTTTTCTGTGTGTCTATGTCTTTCCTCTTCTGTCTCCTGTAAGGACACTTGTGATTGGATTTAGGGCCCACCCAGATAATCCAGGAGGATCTCTTCACATCAAGATTCTTAATCACATCTGCAAATAAGTTAACATTCACAGATTCCAGGGATTTGACATGCGTATCTTGTCCTACTACATCCTCCTATGAAGATGGTTTGTGGTAGTTTGGAAGAATCGGGTGGAATTTCATTTCTTCTTTCATATCATTTCTGATTGTTTTCACCATGAAATTTTATTTCTAGCTTAAATGAAAAAAATCTTGAATTGTTTACTTAAAGGAATAGGTTTCTCTGTAGGCAAAAAGTCTATAGAAGAGTAAATCAGAAAACTTTAAAAATACATATTAAAGTCAAGAATGTTAAGGAGTAGTCACCAAGTTTCCTGTTCTTTTTCTGATCTTTATCTTTGATCTCCACTCTAATTCTCTACAACCCATCTATCCACCCACCACAGGCACCCACACAAATAGGCACACACTGAATTTGGTATCTGACTTGGATACATATTTATTCTTGAAAAACATATGTTCTTTGAATATGTAATTTGAATTTATCTGAATAATGTTGTATATCTTGCTCAGTTTTAAACTATTTTCACAGTAGACTATGATTTTAAGATACTTTCATGTAGCTGTATGTATATGGTAAGTGCTTGTAATTGCTGCCTAGTGTTATGGAGGATGCATCCACTCTCCTGTAAGTGTACACATCTACGTAGGTTGATTCCAACTTCCTGCTACCACAAACAGTGCTACAACAGACATCTTCATACAAGTCCCCTTGTGAAAAGGAGCAGGAGTTTTTTGGGGTAAATGCCCAGAAATAGCTCCATATTTACATATTATTTATTTGGGTGATTCTGTGACTCGCCTATTAGTTTACTGTGCTCATTTAACTATTAGGCTCCCTTTCATTTTCTTATTGATTTGCAGAAATTATCTGTATGTTGCACATATCAATTCCTGCTGCTAGTATCCTTTTACTCAGTCAACTGTTAACTTGGTCTATGATATACTTTTTAAAACACAATTTCTTAATTTTAACATAATCAAATTCAGTTATTTTTTTTCTTTATGGTTTATGTTTTCGAGATCTTGTTTATGAAGGCTTAACCCATCTAAGGTCATGAAGATATTCTCTTCAATTAGCTATATTAAAAGTTTATCTTCTTCTAGGTATATACCAAAAAAAAAAAAAAAATGAACAGAAACTTAAACAGACACTTGTACACAAATATTCACTGCGGCATTATTCACAGTAGCCAAAATGTGGAAACAACCAAAGTGTCCACCAAGAGATAAACGGCTAAACAAAATGTGATATATACATACAACAAAATACCATTAATCCAAAGAAAGGAATGAAGTCCTGATATACGCCACAATATCAATGAACCTTAAAAACATTATGCAAAGTGAAACAAGCAAGGCATAAAAGGACAAATACTGTATGATTCCACATAAATGAAAGGTAAAATCTAGAATAGGTAATTTCAGAGACAAAAAGTAGATTAGAGATTACCAGGAACTAGGGGGAGAAAAAGGTGGGGACTTATTGCTTAATGGGTACATAGTTTCTGTTTGGGGTGACAAAGTTTTGGATATAGATATTAGTGACAGTTGTACAATATTCTGAATGTAATTAATACTAATGAACAGTATACTTAAAAAAAGTTAAAGTGGAAAATTTTATATATATTTTACCATGCAAAAAAAAGAGCTTAATTTATTAATGTTGATAGTTTTGTTCGTAATGTATAAACTTTTGATTCTGTTAGTGGAAAATGTATTTTTGTTTGTATGTATTCAAGTAGCCTTCTAAAAAACATAAATTAAAGGAAAAAATATAGTTTCCAGTAAGTATTTAATATCTAAACTTTAGCAACAGATATGACACTCCATTTAATGGCTGTACATTGTCATTGAAATCACACTGCTTAGATAACTCAAATATCTTATAAATTTAAAATTTTATGACTCAATTAAAGAGTGAAAGGACAAAAAATAACACTTTATACAACTCTATCAATGTACCCTTTTTCATCTAATCCACTTCTGAATTTCTCCATATAAAGATTGAACTAGTAATACTGTCAAGATCAAATCATCTCCTCAAGCCCTATTAACCTGACAAAAAAGTAAAATGACTCAGCTATCTGCAATTAGAGGATAATGATGCAACATGTGTCCATCCCAATACCCCCAAAGTAAATTTATATTCTCTTAAAAGTCAAATGAAGTTTTTATGTCCATAGCTGACTCCTGTGTGTGGTTAATTTTAATATGAGGCCATTAAAACCATCTGATTAGTCACATTTTAATTAAACAGCAAAATTCCTGCCTGGTGCCAGAAGTTACACATTCAGAACCCCTGACTTCATTCGATTTAAAGACTGGTTAGTATCAACCCTTAATGACCAATATAAACATCATTCCTCAAGAAATGAGTAAGAGTCACCAGTATATGTCCTGAAAACTCTGGGATTAGTCTTAGAACCAGTCTAAGATACTGTTTTTTGAACATTCTTTTAATTCATTAAATAAAAATCTGCCCACAGAATATGTGACCTAAGTGTCCACTGGTTTTTATATATTGCTGTCCTACAACTAGTGAACTACCAAGGACTTTGACCAACTCTTCCAGTATTGGTAATAGATTCAGGATGATTACGTTTAGTCCTTCTTTTGATCAATAGCATGTATTTCACAGGGCAAGAGCCATGTCTTTGACCAAAACAAATTGGCTTACACAGAAGTGAACCTATAACCCTAGCCTTATTTATAGTATGAACTGAAAAGCCTAGGCTTTTAAAAATTTTAGTACAATTCAAAGTATTTAAACAAGATAAAATCAAGATAACTCGTTTTTATTTTAAATCTGCAATTCCCAAGGAAATAGTATTAACAGGCCACTCGTGGTATAGTTAGATTGTTAAGTGCCTTTAGAGCAAGGATCCCAATTTATTATACCTAATTGGTGCTCACTAGAACCATTTTCACTGATGGCATAAAACTTACAACCATGTTTCCCCAAAAATAAGACCTACCCAGAAAATAAGCCCTAGCATAATTTTTCAGGATGACATCCCCCGAACATAAGCCCTCATGTGTCTTTTGGAGCAAAAATTAATATAAGACCCGGTCTTATTTTCGGTGAAACACGGTATTTACAATTTATCATACCAACTTTTATTTTTATTCATTACCTCTCAAGTAACGATATAAAATTTAGAACTTTAAGGTCCTAAAGAAAAGCAGTCACTTTTTTAAAACTACCATTTTTAGCTTCTCATCTTCTCTGTAATGGGCACAAAGACACACTTTTCACAAGTTATACTACATTCAATTCAAATTAGAAAAAATTTTTGAGGGCATACTTTATGTTTAGCATACTACTAGGGATACGGGATTAACAAAAGTCTTCTTTTCCTCAAGAAATTTATGTGAAAAGTCAAACCTAGTGTGTACAAGAATACAAAAAAATACAATGCAATATACAATCCAATGCTAAAATGAGTTGCATACATTAAATACAAAAATAATGAAATGTTATAAATTTGATGTATTTATTTATAAAATTCATAAAAGTTTTGGAGATTATGCTGCTTTTCTGAATTTCTGCTTATATAGTTATTAGTCCTTTAAGAAAATCTACTCTGTACTGTTAATAGGAATGAACATTAATATAATTTCTTTCATAATGTATAGAATTTTAAACAATTATCATAAAAAACCCTTCATATTTCCTTCTAAAAGCTTTCCTATTAAAACTCATATTTCCATTTCCCTCTACCCATAATTCCTCTTTCTGATTTGTGGCTGTCTTGTCTCCACTTAATAGAAGAAACTTTCTTTTCTTTGTGTTTGGTGGAGTACACATCAGTCGTTTAGATATGACTAAAAATGTGCAGACATTGTTAGTGAGAAAAGAGGTTTAAATGGAAGCAAAATATTCTCATTTTTTTCTGATAAAAAAACTTAAAATTGTCTAATCTATCCTTCATGATACATACAAAAATACATAAGCACAAAAGAATGAGTATTTTAAAATATTCAGAACTGCTTTATGAATAACTACATATAGTAGTTATATACAACAGTTACCTATAACCCAAAGATTGTATGCTACACATGTAACTGACTTGGATTTTTTGTTGACTGAACAAAAGAACTGAATTAATTCTATGGAGTGTTTCATTCCATTCATTCACAGAGTGCAATTTTCATATTTCTAAGAACAAAAAAAAATAGAAGAAACTTCAAAAGTTTATTAACAACAGATAAACTCATGGAAGTATTTCAATAAATATAGTGACATGTAAAGCTTACTTTAGCAATATGTGCATTATACTTTATGTTGCTTTGGTTCAAAGCTGAAATAACTAGACCTATTTTTTAAAGAGAATTTTCCTAGATTTTTGTTATAAACACTGTGAAGCAAAGTATGTTTTTATAGGTCTTGAGTTTATGCATAATATGTTTCTGGGATCACAGCCCAAAAGAAAAACATTGCTATTCACTGGGGAATAATATTTAATGGCAAAAAAGAAAAAGAAAATTGGGGATAGAGAGAATGAGGAAAGAAAGAAGAATAAACAAAAAGATGATGGAAAAAATATAAAAGGTCTATGAGAAATTAGAAAAATATATCTGTGACAAAAATATTAATGTAGTTGATGTTATTTATAGTAAAAACTTACTTGATTTGCTAAGAAAATAATATTCCAAAACTAATGTAGTCAACATCATATGGTAAGTATATTAAACAACATGTAAAATAAGGCTACACATTTTATTTGGCTGCATTTGAAAACTGACTTATTTTTTCCCCAATCTGAAAGCACTCTACAGTGGCCGTACCTATTAAAAATGTCTTATTTAGGGAAATTTACTGCAGAAATTAAACATTCTAAATCTACCTCAATAATATGTGATAGTCTCAATTCCAGATCTTTCAGAAATTTGTTCTCAAAAATTCAGGCATACATGTACGAGAAAGCAGTGGCTGAATCAAATAAGCTCTATAACTTGGTATGAATAAAGCTACAAAGCAATGATATCACCAAAGAAATAACCTATTGTGAGAATATTAACTAAATGGATGGGTTTCAAAGACAATGAATACTGGATATCTTAAAGAATCCCAATAATACATTAAATTCCTTGAATCCTCCTTTAAAGTGAAAAACCCATTTCCAGACATATGTGCACACGTACCTTAGCCTCTTCATGCCTGCTGGCCTGTCCCATACTCAGAGAGGCAGGATATTTGGTTAAGCATATGTTTATGAATAAAGACAGGAAAATTCCAACTTTAAAACCAAATATTTTCCTTGTTTAATTCTGGTATCTTATTGGTCCATATGCTGCCTCCTCCTCACAGTATGGTACCCTCCTCACAGTATGCTACCAAAAATCTCCGAGATTTTGACTTGCTCTTAAAGCATAAGGATAACATCAAGCAGACAGAATTGAGGAGTGGAAATACTGTCTGAGAAAGAAGAGCAAAACTGATGATGATCTAAATACACACTGACATACTTGCTGAAGACATTAGGTGCTCCAGAAATGCTTCCTGAAATGCTGTTTAGTGACATGTGTTATGATAAATTCATCTTTCTCTAATTTAAGAATCCTCGTGCATTAACCACAACCAGTTCAGTATGATTTAATAGAAAACATCTGGTGGCACTTTTAAATGCTTAAGGATAGCATTTCACAAACTATGCCTGTCTCTACACCACTGCAGCAGAAGAAAATGAGGTGAACACAGAGAAGCACAGATGAATAGCAGGGGAGTCCTGACATCATTTGATTATATGGATGTGGTCTTGCCCAAGACCAGCCCCACTTCTAGACTTCCTACAGAAGACCCAGACACTCCTTTTTTCCTTTTTGGCTTAAGCTAGCTGGATTTCAGTTTCTATAATTTGCAAACAAGAAAATACTAGTATTGAGTGCCTGTCCAGTGCAACAGAAAATCTTGTTTCTGCCTTCATATATTCATATGTAAATATAAAATTCCCATCAATATCCTATTATAGTAATTGACCATGTGGCTGTGACTGTCAAGAAAAGAAACAATAAGTTTGAGAAATAACCTCAATCCTTCTTGGAGAATCATAAAACAAATTATAAAGATTCTGAGAAGTTATCCCGTAAAGAAATCTCTTTAACTCAGTTGAACTCAACTTTATGAATCATATTTGATCATAGAATCCTTTTTGAAATGAAGTTCCTATGTCCTTTAGAACTGCTAATTGGTAGAGCACGGGATGGAAAATGCTACTTGGAAACATGGCCATGATCCCTTGGATGTAACATCTAAGAAACACTGAAAACGCATTCCTAACTGTTTCTTAATATATTTAAAATGTACCAGGAGAAGATCACAAAACTCAAATTTGAATGTAAAAGTAGTTTATCTTGTTGATTGAAACTAACTTACCTGCATTGAAATAAGAATGAAATCAATTAGGCTCCCAATTCCACAAAACCCTACAGTGCAAAACTTTAACAAACCTAGAAAAGAAGGTAAAATCATTTACAACCTTGAACATCTTATAAATATCAACAAACTTTTCCATTTCCCAATAAACCATTATATATACCACAAACTCTTTATGTCAAGAATATATAATTAACACTTAAAAAAATCAAATCTTCACCTGAAAATATGAGAAAAGTATAAAAGTTCCTCCATATAGAAAAGCCACAACATTTATTAACTCACTTAGCAAACAAATACTACGAACAGAAATAAAAACTCAAAGTAATCTTACAAATTTCTTAAAAGGCCAAAGGAAATAAATCTTTAAATTATCAGTACACCAGAGGTACAGAATATCTTTAAGTCCTAAAATCCTTACTTATTTATTAGACTTAATGCATTATGTGATCTAAATTTTAATATACATTTATAGTAAAAAGTCCAAATAAAGATTGTCAAGGCACAGAAAAAATAATCAGGAAAAAACACTGATCCTATAGTTAAATTGCAAAATTTTACTAGTAACTAGTAACCCAATCATCTTGAATTTATCCTGTACTTTTTTTCCTTAAGCATCTCATGTTTATTAGCTCTACAGTCAAAATAACAATTCTGTGCAATATATATATATATATATATATATATATATATATATATATATATATATATATATCTGTCCTTGGTCTCAACCTTTGAGCTAAAGTACTAAAATATATGATAATAGAGCACAGAATCTAGGGTATTTTGTTATATACAAAGATATAACAAAAACATGATGATGAAATTAGAAGAGGCAGATTGGGGGTAGGGGTAGGATGAGTAATCTCTTCTATTTTTAAACTTGAGTTGCTTTCCAGACATCCCATTTGAGATATAAAAATGGTATGAAACAAGACTCTTCATGAAAGGGTAGTTCTAAGTATCAACTACAAATAGATGCCAGCTAAAATCACAAGAATGGATGAGATCACCTCCTGCACACAATTTGGAAATACACAAATAAGATTGAAATACGTAGGTACCTTAGATGATTTTATTTCCCCTCTTAGTATTACACATACTCGTATGCTGTAATACTAAGAATAATGTTGTAAGTACAGGGATAACACGTGTTGGAAGTAACTTAAAAACTATTCAACTATAGAGATTATATAAAATTATGCTTTTAGTTTTCTTCAAAACTTACTTTCTACTTACTATTTTGTATTTAACTGTCTCATGGAAGCCCTGTTAGTGAAGGGTCTTTTATCTGCTCTATTTCCTCCTGTGTCCTTCGTAGCTTCGACATTGCCTGGCACATGGTAGATGCTTAATAGTTGTTGAACGAATGAATAAATTTTCTCAGCTTTTCTGTTTCCTAAAGACCCCTAGCTTTTTACCCATTAGTTTATATAACAACTCCTTTAATTATTTTTTAATTAGTTGCATTTTATTATAGTTGCCCAAGGAACTTTATTCACTCACTCAATACATTATATCCATTTACTCACTCAATTGTATTTCTGAAATGTATCTCTCTTCACTTGGCATTTTAGTATAAATTTAGAAATATTAATTTCCCTTCCTTTAATTTTTTATAAAAAGAATATTGAGAAATGGCCCAAAAAAGTTTGCCTCTAATTACCTGGTACTCAATGAAGAAAAGATAACCATGTCAGGCCTTTGTCTTTGTCATGCCCTCTTCCAACGGATGTCTTCCTGTAGCTCTGCTCATCTCTCAGGCTACTTCAGAGAAGTCTTCCTAACCTGCCTGTGTAAAGCAGCATGCCACGCCCCCCACAGCCCAGGGGCTCGATCCTATCTCCCCTATTTATTTCCTTCATGGTGCTGATTACAAATCTATAGGGGCCTCATTCATTGGTTTGCTCATTCACTCTCTGTCTTCCACTGCCAGGTAGATTCCTAAAGGCAGGGTCCTTATCTTTCTTATTCTAGTCAATTCCTTGATCAGTACCTGACAGACAGTAAGAGTTTGACAAATATTTGTTGTATGACTATCAAAAACCTAGAAACAATCTAAATGTCTAACAGGGAGGGATTCTCTCAAACGATTCAGGTACATCTAATAGGAAAGAATACTATGCAGCCATTTAAAACAATAATATGGAAGGATTATTTGTTGGCAAAGTAATGTGGCAATGCTCTAAACACACAATGAGTTCATTAAAATCTAGATATTTTTCTGGTGAACCCCTTCTTAAGGGTGCTTCAGAAAAATGAATATGAGAGGTTCCTGTTCAGATAAAATATTAGATAAGAGGAGGACATATGTGTTTGGAACTTTGGTAAATGTTACCTACTCCTGGAGTAACGCATTTAAAGAAACTATAGAACAGATCCAAGATGATATTTAAGCATGTAAGGAACCTGCAAACTAATCTATAGTGACAGAAGGCAGATGAGTGCTTCCTTAGGAAAGAGCAGGACAAGGGGAGCCACGAGGCAGAGATTACAAATGCACGAGGAAACTTTTGGGAGCGACAAACATTGTCCATCTTGATTATGGTGATCGTTTCACAGCTGTATACACGTCTAACTTAACAAACTGTACATTTTAAATATGTGCACTTTACTGTATGTCAATAAAGCTGTTTAAAACAATTTAAAGAACTAAGTTGACTGTTAAAAAAAACTAGAAAGTTTAAAATCATTACAATGATTTATATCCTGTCTCACTCCAAATGTGTGATATTTACTATGGTCCGTCTATTTCTACAAATTTAAGGTAAAGGATAACATAAGTAATGAAGTTGCTCATAATGCTACCTTAAACTCATTTTACCTTTCAAATATAACAATACTTTATGAAAATAAGATAGGAAGAACACTTAAAAAGGTAATGAGACAATATGAAACCTTAGAATAGTACATGGCACATGTACATGGTAGGCATTTGATAAATGTTAGCCCAGCTGTTACTTGTGCAACCACTATTTCTATTACTACTACAATTACTACTATAATCAAGGAATTTAAACAACATAAGTCCATTGTTTAGAGTAGCATCATCTAACCTAGTCTTATCTCATGCAATTCCCTCTGCCTGTATTAAAGCCAAACAACCCACAGTTCTCTTAATGGGCCCTGCTCTCGTTATCTCCTTCATCTATCTCTGCATTTATGTGTATAGGGCTACACTGTTCTCTGCCTTGCCTTCTCCCCTGCCCCCCCCCCACACACACACACACTATTCCCAATCACCTAGCTAACCCCTGACAGTCTTCTAAAACTTCTGGGAAGTCTTCTCTAATGCCCCAGGATAAATTTAATGCTATCCCTAGATGTTCCCCAGCACCGTGCCCTTAACTTCCAGCGTAGCACATATCCCACGGGATGATCTATTATATATTTATTTGTCTGCCTTCCCCAGTCCTTCCATGAGTCAGGGCTGTCTCATTCCCATGCCTAGTCAATCTGACCACTGAAGGAACAACTATATCAATAGTAAATGATCTTATTTATAAATAAAACTGATCAAATTGAAGAAAGTAACGCACATTCTAAACAGCATTTATTGAAACCAGTACAAACCTTTACTCTTACGGATTTCATTATTCCGATTTTTTTAAAAGATAGGATGTTTGTGAACTACCAAAAGTAGATTTTTTTCATTTTACAATAACGAAAATGTTAGTTTTCTTTGTACAAACCCTATTTACTAACTTATTGTGGAAAGGAGTATCAGATTTAGATTTTAAAAATTGTTTTAAAATTCCAAGTAAAAGAATCCATTAAAAAAAACAAATCCATTTTTATCCTGAACCATTACTACTGTAGGTATATCCTTTCAAAAAGATTATGCTATCAGATAACATTAGTAAACCTCATGCTTTGAGTGTACTTTATACTTCAATAACTTGGACTTTACATTTTAAAAACACAAATTAAAAAAAAAAGATTTATTTTGATATAAAATAAACAGATTAATTTTTGGTTTTAAAAATTTTTTTGGTATTTTTTGTTTTATTATGGGTTGAGTCTTGCAAATACTCTTCTATCTGCATAACTGTTACAGAGAATACAGATTACTTCATATTGAAGTTGCTGTTTGCCAAGCCGCAAGTGTTCTATAATGATTTGGCTATTAGTTGTAATTATTCTTTTTGTGTCTATACCTATAAAGGAGAGCTTTTTTTTTTTTTTGCTTTTTTTTTTTAAAGATTTTATTGGGGAAGGGGAACAGGACTTTATTGGGGAACACTGTGTACTTCCAGGCTTTTTTTTTTTTTTTCCAAGTCAAGTTGTTGTCCTTTCAATCTCAGTAGTGGAGGGTGCTGTTCAGTTGTTGTTCTTTCAATCTTAGTTGTGGAGGGCACAGCTCAGCTCCAGGTCCAGTTGCCGTTGCTAGTTGCAGGGAGCACAGCCCACCATCCCTTGCGGGACTCAAGGAATTGAACCAGCAACCTTGTGGTTGCAAGGATGCACTCCAACCAACTGAGCCATCCGGGGAGCTCAGCGGCAGCTCAGCTCAAGGTGCCGTGTTCAATTTTAGTTGCAGGGGGCGCTGCCCACCATCCCTTGCGGGAGTCGAGGAACTGAACTGGCAACCTTGTGGTTGAGAGCCCACTGGCCCATGTGGGAATCGAACAGGCAGCCTTCGGAGTTAGGAGCACGGAGCTCTAACCGCCTGAGCCACCGGGCCAGCCCCAAGGAGAGCTTTTAAATCTTAGAAAAGTTTAACCTACAAATCCATTTATTTGTCCTATGATATGTGGCTATTACATAGCAGTGCGAACTGGTAACTTCAAACTTGAAAAAAAAAGGAATAATATAACCACAGATTTTTTTATATGGGCTTAAAAACATACAACACTTTGTTATTCTTATAATAAGAAAATATTTACATTTAAAAAATACCACTATGAAAAGAGCATTTCTCCTATTAACTGCTCCAAAAGAGCTATTATCTTTGCGAATCCATAATCTTCAAATACTACAGATAGGCAAAATAAAGTATGTTAGTTATTACAAATAAAAAAGTCACAAATGTTCACAGAGTTAGAAACACACAAAAAATATTGTTATAAAAACAAGGCTTTGAGTGGAAAAAAGCCTTCCAGCTAAAGAGGCATTGGTTTATTGAGGAATAAATCAATTAAAGGAAATAAAGCTATAGATTGTTAAAAAACAAAACAAGATCTTCAAGTTTACTTGGTTGAATTTTTGTTCTTTAACAACAATAAAGGTATAGCTGTGGGCTAAAAAGAAATGTGAAATATCTAGAAAGAAAATTTTTCTTAAAGGAATTTTGAGGTCTTACTCAATTTTATTCAACCTCATCCCCTTCAACAAATTTCTCTTATTTAATCCTGAAGTAAAATTTATACAATGAAGTATCACTAAATTACTTTTTAAAAAGCAAGTTTCATATCTGCATGATCTACATATTTATTCTGTTCTTATAAAATTCCAATGATCATAAACGGTCAAGGAAGTATTTTAAAAAGCTATATATAAATACAATCATTGCTTTTCAGAACCATGAAGAAAGATTAAATAAGATTATAAGAAAAACAGAATTTCAGGCTCTATCTATAACGTTTTTTAATGCATCAACATTATATTATCCAGTTAAGAACTTTTTGTTAATGGCAGTAGTCATTTTAATTGAAAATATCAAAATTCCTTAACCTTGGATTCTCAGAAAATTAAAATTTAATTTAAAACATTTCAATTTTTTAAGTTTACAAGCATGTAATTTTACGTATCAGATTAGATTAGTTGATAAAACATATCAAAGTCCTTAACATGAAGATAGCTTAAGTAAGATATAGATAAAAATATTTGAATGCTTAATGAGATAAGAGGATTTTCAGTTAAAGATAATGAATCTGGCATGCCCACTTAATCCTCTCACTCCAAAATGCCACTAAAAGAGGGTAAATGGAATTTTAAAGTCACAAACCCAGTAGAAAGAGAGTGAAAGATAAGACAATAGCAACAAAAATTCAGAAGCTGTAGAACAAAGAAGTGACCGACTTAATAATCTTGAGAAAGCTGTAGCCTAAGCCAATAGTCAAAACGTCTGTTGAATTCATGAACATCCAAAGGTTGCTGTTATAATAAAGGAAGTTATTTAAAATTTTTAAAAAAGAAACTTTACACTGAATCATAAACTTAAATATTAAAAACTACATTTGCAACTTTATAGAATCTCAGACTCAAACTTCAGGTTTCTCTTTGAAGCTAATAATAGATTGGAGGAGCAGTGGCCAGAGAAAGGCAACTCCTGGCAGGAAACTAATATTCACTAACCAGAGCCACTCTACACAGTTTTATACACAGCTTTATTACACAGAGTTTTATTTTGCAGGAAAAAAATTTCAGAATACACATATCAACATATTATTATGTACTGCAGTCAAGTCAAAAACATTAACTTAAACTATAGGACACGACAGCTCACGTGACACATCACAAAAAGCTAAAAAGTCACTCAAAGCAAATACTTACAATCACAGAACAAACTATACTAAAAAATAGTGTTTGTCCTTCCCTTCTAACCTTTTAAAAAAAGTTAGAAATCTTTCCAAAAAATATATATGATCCTGTCCTGTTAAAGAGATCATATAATAAAATGCAAGGACCTTAGTCCAAAGCAGGCTTTGGATGTATTCTAGCCATCACCATGTCACTTTACTTTCTCATTATGAACCTACTTTCTCTGTCTGACCATGCATCCTTCTATCCATCATTATCTAAAAAGAGTGTTAGACTAAATGACTTTTATTTTGACCACTCAGAGGTCTTCTGTGCATATTATATGGTTTTCTGCTGTGTTGTGGAAAGGTATGGTTCTATTACAAATGGCATGAAGTGCAGTTACACTATCACCCAGGCCAGGACTAGTGCATCAATCTCCTTTCAACTTACTCTCCCACCAGTCTTTCTCCAATCTAAGCCACTTCCCACAACTCCTCCAGTATTATCTTCCTGAAATATAAATCTGATTATGAGAATCCTCTGCTTGAAAACATTTATGGCTTCTGATATTAAAAGGTAAAGTCCAAACTCCCTAAGAAGAAACTCACAGCATTTTGTAATCTGACCGCAGGCTGTCTCCTGCCATCGTTCTGTCTACACCACAAGCTAATGTATCCACCATTCTCTCAACACGCATGCATGCTCTTTAATACCCTGTGCCTTTGCAGGAGCTGTTCCCTATAATTCCCTAAATCTCTGTAATTTGTTTATCCTTCAAATCCTAGCTCAAATGTCACCTCATCTAAGAAGTCCTTCCACATACCCCAAGGGGGACAAAATCAGTTCCCTTTCTATGCTCTCATAGCACTTAGTCATGGTTCTGTAATAGTGCTACATCATACACTGGCCTACAATCATATATATTTTATGTTTATTTTCTTTTTAACCAATATGAACTCTGATCTTCACCATTATTTCCAGAGCACTCAACTTTACTTACTTAACCGGTAATAAACATTGAATAAATGTTTGTTAACTGAATAAATTCATGTATATAGTATTTTAAACTTTGACTTCTATTTATGAATTTGTAACACGGAGTTCCAAGTAAGGCTGTCAGAATCACACTTCCCACCAACCCCAGTGAAAATTCCTCTTTGATCTCTGGTGGGTAACAACATGGAAAGAATAAGATTAGCTTTGCTAGCTGGAAAGTAGAGCATTCAGAAACTTTAAATTTGCTCAGTGAAGGGCTGACAGAACAGAGTACTACAGTAAATAAAGCATGCTCTCTTGAGCCAGAAATATGGGTTCAAATTCAGGTCACTAACTGAGTGTCCTTGGGTAAATCTCTTAATCCCATGACAATTTCCCAATCAATAAAACAAAGATGATAACGACAAGTATGTCACAGAAAAAGGAAGGCCTCTAGAGTCAGTACATCCCTTAACCTCTCTCGTGGCAATTTCCCAACCTGTTAAAGAAGATTTAAAGAGGATGATAAACTCAAAGAGTTGTTAAGTCTTAAATAAGGGTAGGCATGTGAAAGTTCTGCTTAAACAAAAGCTATCATCAAATGTAAATAGTTTAATAAGCTTTAGTAACTAAGGGAAACGTGAAGATTACAGCGAGGAGAAAGGTACGGGAGGGTGCTAAGGGTCAGGCCCCACACCAGTTTATGCTGGTTATCATAGTTCTAACCCACCTTCTCCTGAAAGGACTTTCTATTCCTGAGGAAACATGGACAGAGGTTCAGGCAGAAGGGAACCTTTTTTGGAGGGAGTGGGAGAGATATGCATTTATTCATAAAATATTTATTGAACATCCACTGTGTGTCCAGCGCTAGCCATGCACTCAGGTCCTAAGTTAGTGCCTACACTATCTGGATTGTGTTTTCATGAAGAAAATACAGGAAAAGTCATTATTTCTTATCTGATTTTAACTGTAGAGCTAATTGTAGTTCTATACTCATGTAAGAATGTTAACTATTCAACTCCATGTACAGGGAACTTGTAATTATTAATAGTATGTAGAGATTTAATCAAAAAAATAGCTACATATTTCATAAGGATTTTTTTTTCAATGAAACATACTCACCCAAGGCTGGGTATCCAAGGTAAAACCGATCTGCTCCCAACCATCCAAGAAAAAGAGACAGTGCAACCGCCACTTTGTATGAATAGCCATTTCTGCACAGAATTAGAACCTGAGCGTCACATTCACGTATTTCCAACATGCAAACATTTTAGAAAACAAAATTGTTAATTATTACTTGTTAATTGGTTCATTGATCCATTCATTCATTCAATGAATGCTTTTTGGGTCACTACTGCATGCCAGGCACTATTCTAGGCTATTGGGATATATTAGTGAACAAAAGAGACAAAAGATCCCTGCCCTTAAAGAGCTTATAATCTAGTGGCAGCAAGCAATAAACATTTTTAAAAAGTAAATCATATATTATATTAAAAAGTCATAAATGCTATGAAAAAAAGGAACTGGATCATGGTGTATAGAGAATCCAGAATGCTAGGGGTACAAACAGGAGACATTTAAATGAAATAATATCAGTAGGGCTCCTTGAGAAGGTGATATTTGAGCAAGACCTTAGGGAGGTGAGCTAGCCATGTCACGCCTCTGAGGGAAGTGTCCCAGACCACAAAATAAAAATAAATAAATAAAATGCTGTTACAAAGGCAGCATACCTGACATGTGTAAGGTCTATTAACGAGGCCAGTGGAGGAAGGGAGTGAGAGAAGGGAAGAATAGTAGAAGACGAGGTCAGACAGGTAAAGGGGGCAAAGAGAGCAAATCATGCATACCATTGAATACTATTGTAAAGACCCTGGCTTTTACTCCAAGAGATAGGGGAAACCACCACAGGTTTTTAAGTAGAGGCATGATATGATCTGATTTAGATTTTAAAATAATCACTCTAGCTGCTGTGATGAAAATAAACTGTAGGGGAGTATTTGTCACCATAACATTGTGTGACAAACCACCCCAAAATTCAGTGGCTTAGAACAATAAGCAATTATTCTCACACTTGTAGACTGCAACCGGCTATGGTTCCACTAATTTAGGCTAGGTTCAACTGGAAGATGCTGCTTCAGTCTGAAGTTTGGCTGAATTTGAATCCAGGCTGCGGGTTCAGTTCAAATCAGTTCCACTTAAGTTTTTCTAGGGCCAGGCTGAAGCTGCAGCATTTACTAGGGGCAAGTACTTTTCAAGACATATTGCCAAAATACAAGATGAAAGTTAAGCCCCACGAGCACATTTAAGCCTCTGCTTGTTTCATACCTGCTAACATTACACAGAACAAATCAAATCACATGATCAAGCTACAAATCAATGGAGTGGGAAGTATACACTTCCCAGTTAACAGGGACTGAGAGGCATGAATTTGCTGAACAAATTCAAACTAGCCCAGGGACAAACGAGTTTGAAGGCTATTGCAGTAATCTAGGTGAGAACAGTGTCTCAACCTGGAGTAATAGCAAAGGAAATAGTGAGAAGTGAACAGATTCTGGACATATCCTGAAGTACAGTCAACTGGATTTCCTCGTGTATTACATTTAGGATATGAAAAAAAAGGAGTAAAGATAATGTTAAGAATTTTATCTTAAGTAACTAGAAGGATGAAGCTAGTAGTAACTGAATTGGGGAAAGTTGAGGATGGACTAGACCTTGGAAGGATGATCAGGATTTCAGCTGAGGATACGTAAATTTGAGATGTTTATCAGACATCCAAGTGGAATTGTCCAAAAGACACCTGGATTTACAAGTCTGGAGTTACGGAGAGAAGTCTGGGCTGGAGATATGTATTAGGAAATTATAAGTATATAGGAAGTATTTGAAGCCATGAGATTACCATGTGAGTACACATAGACAAAAAAAGATTTGCAGACTGAGCCCTGAAGATAACTCTAATATGAAGAGATCAAGACGAGCAGGAAGCAGAACGGAGACCGAGAAGGAGCTAACAGTGAGGAAGAAGTATAACTAGAAAAGTGTGGTATCTTAGAAGTCAGATGAAAACAGTGTATCAAGGAAAACAGAGTGATCAACTGTGCCAAATATGACTGATGGATAACATAAGATAATGGCTGAGAATTTACCACTAAATACAACCAAAAGGAGATCACCAATGACCTCAGCAAGGACAATTTTGATGACAACACAAGGGCAAAAGACAGAATAGAGAGCAGGCTTAAGAAAGATTGGAAAGAAAAAAAAATTAAAGAAAAGAAGTATTAGATAACTTTTTTGAGGAGTTTTGCTGCAAAGGGGAATAAAGAAATAGAGAGCTGAAGTTTCATTTTAAAGTCAATCTGATGTCAGTCTCTTGCTTACAATCCTGTTTTTTGCATTGCACTCACAATTAGGACATTTTTGGAGTATTGGGGAAACGATAAACAGCCCAAAGATAATATCATGCATCTAATATTATAAGGATGTCAGATTTTATGCCTAGGGGAGTGGTGTCCCATCTACATTAGAATGGGGCATCAGTCTAAAAGTAGAGAAATAAATTAGGAGGTTTTGTAGAAACTCAAGCTATAAGCTGTTGCCAGTAGCCGTGGACTAGAAAGATAAAGAAAACTGGGATACATTAAGACAGCAGAAGCAACCAGACTTAATGTGGGAAACTTTCCAAAGTTTCTGCTTAAGAAGCTGGGTAGAACAGGTGCTATTCACTAAGACAAAGGAGGAAATGGGTTGAAGGAAAAGATGATAGTTTCAGTTTAGGACCTCAATGTATATAAAGATGGTGAGAGAAGACAAAAAGGTGGATGAATGAAAAAGAGAAAAGGACCAAGGATATAATCTAAGGGATATTAGGACTTAAGGAAAAAGAAAAGGAATAGGAACCAAAAGAAAGAAAATACTGTTTTATACTAGAAGGAAAGAAAGTATTGTAAAAGAAGGGAAAGCAAACGCCACAGTAAGATTAATGTACGGACTATATCCATTTGATATAGCAACAAAGATCACTGGTGAATTTCACCATGGCCAAAAGCCATGCTGCATTAGACAGAAAAATTCATAAAAAATAAGTATTAGAGAAATAAGCATTTCAAAAAGCTTGGCTGAGAAGGGGAATGAAATTTAAAAAGCAATTATCTATATAAATAAGTCACATTAAAGAATCTGAAAACTGATGAGATAGCAGAAATTTTCTAATTATTCCCCAGACCATTTCTCTTTTTCTCATGGACATACAGCTAACCTACATATTCTAGCCCACCTTGCAGTTAAGTCCAGCCATATGCTTTGGCCAATGAAATGAGGACAGAAGTGATGTATGCTATTTCCAGGTCTGGCCCATAAAAACACTCCTACAAGGGGGTACCCCTTTCCTCTTTCTCATCTGCTGGCTGAATGGAAAGAACTCTTAAGGGCTAGAGGAAGCAAAGCCACAAGATGAAAGGAGCAAGGCCCCCTGCATGACGGCATGGAGCAACCATGACTCCCTTTACCTCATCCAGACCTCTGAGCCAACACGAATTGGGCTAGGATATGAGTGAGAAATAACTATTGTGTCAGGCCACTGGAACTCTAAAGACATTTGTTACAGCAGTTAGCCTGCTCCATATAGATGGCCAATATAAATAGGTGTGTGGCTTGGTAATTAATCAGACATGGTTACTAGACTTCAGGTGTTGGAAGATACATTATAAAGGGCTGTATCTGCAATATTAAGATGGAGTACTATCACTATTACATAGTTTGAAAAAGAATATGTACAGGAGTAGAAGGAAAATATGTAAACTGGAAAAGGGACACTCAAGGAATAAGAATTTGTCACTGAGTCTTTATTCAGTAGCTGACCAGGAGCTGGCTCTTTGATAGGCATGCACTGAAGGAAAGGAAAGGAAAATGATGTACGGTTATCTTAATTTTGTGACTTATTAGAATTATCCATCAATCTAACTCAACTCTTCTTGTTTTGATTCAATGTTCATCAAGCAAATTTTATTTTGGAATTGCAGATTTTACTATAGTGTGGGAATAAATTGGCCACAGTGTCTTGTGAGCATAATTAGAGCAGTTCAGTCACATTGAGGCTAATCTACCCAGAGACACTGAAAAGAAAAATCAGAGTTAACTTGGAAATTAATTAACAGATCATTGTGATGTTAACGTTACAGGTAATATGAACCTGTAAGGTCTAACATGAGTGGATAGCTGTTCTTAAACAGATGATTTTCTCAGTTGTTGCATTATAACCTATAATGTCTTAGACCAGCAGTTAGTAAATTACTTGTCATTTGGAATGTTTAAGATAGAAATATCAATCTAAAAATTTTAAAGTTGACTAAACCACATCTAAGTACTTTAGAAATAATTCCTTTTAACAATTTTTACTTTACTAATGAGAAATGTTGGAACCCAAAAAGCTTAAGTGATTGGATTGGGATTACACAGCAAGATAGAATCGGAGGCTCCTCATTTTCCTTAAGGTCAAAGGAAAAAAAATACTCTAAAAAGTAATTTCTAAAAATTCTAATACAATTTGTAGAAAACAGCCAAACAGTGGTTATTTCTTGATATAGCTTCAAATATGTGCCATCAAACAAAATGTAACTATGTATAGCTAAAAGGTAAAAATACAGTGTCAGCAGTTAATAGAAGTGGGTAAAACTAACTCATGCTTTTAGTACAAAGCAGAAATATAAGCATAAAATGTTAAGTTTACTGTAGCAAAATTAAAAGTGAACTTAAAAGTCCTTTAAACAAAGAACATTCCTAACAAAATAAAGCCATTTGTCTTAATATCCCCAAATAACTTCTGAATTGTTTTACATTATCATTCATCATCCACATCTATTACAAAGAATGAAACCAAGTTTCTAAATGCTCTTAATATGCAAATGATTTAATAGTTAGCATTCTTTTAATACTATAGGTACACAATCCCTTATTTTGCACACTAGAAATCCCCAATTCTGAAATCAGAATTTTTTCATAACTCACTAGGTCACATAAACTGACCTAGTGACTGAATTGATAGGCTGAATTGATAGGCTGTGAGGCCCTTCATAGTCTTTACTTATCCAACTTAGTGACTGCTGAGCTTTACTTGGTTGGTAAATTGCATTTATAAAATAATATGCACACTTAGGTTTTCTGACAGAAGCAAAAAGATGAGTTATACTAGTGCAGATTTTCGCCTTACGTTAACTCTTGATCTCTTCACTCCATGCAATCAAGATAAAACAACAGGTAAGTAATCTGAAAATTTAGCTTCAGTAATGTACTTACACATTTCGGCAAGATATGGGCTTGCGAAAACCAAGTTCCTTTCCAGTAAAATGTGTTTCATTGCCATGCAAATCCTTGCAAGTTATGTTGGGTGCTGGAAAACATTCAACTAAAGGCACAAAAAGGCAAGAAACCATTATTTTTGTCTGTAGGGAAGGTATGTAATCATATATTTTTAAGACTAGCAAAGAACACAAGAAAATATATAACAAACCACCTCCCATTATAACCTCTGACATGAGACTAATTTAGATAGGAAAAACTCCATTTTATACATACAAACACACACACACTCACACACATACAAGACAAAGATCACATGATATAGTGGTCTCAACACAAGCATATACGAATTGTCACAGTGGATTAGATGCATGACCCATTTAGTTCAATCTGCTGCTTCTAACAAAGGAAACATGGGAAGAAATGCAAAATATTACTGCCCATTACTTACTTCATCTCTGGGATAAAGAATACTTCTAGAATTTTTGTTGGTAACTTGCTGGGTAATTGGGTAATCATTAAGTTTAACATAATCTGATTTTATATTTTCAGTTTATATCAACTCTCATTGATAATGGCTGCCATAAACTGAGGTTCTTTGTACCTATTCTAAATAGATTCTTTTTATTAATCTAAATGCTATTTGTTTCTCTATTCCAACTAGAATTTGATGTAGTGTATTATTTTAGCATTTAGCAATTTTTATCTTTACTCATACCCTAGATGACACAGTAAGACAGAAGTGTCCAAACTTTTTCAACGTTTTTTAGCAAGGGCCATATCCAGTAAAAGACACAAAGAGCCGGGCCACTCACTTGAGGTGAAGTAAGTATTGCCTCACCTGGTTTATTTAAGTAAACTAAATATATTTTTGGAATTTGCTGCGGGCCAATTACCAATGGATTGCTGGCCGCAGTTTGGCAGCCCTGCAGTAAGAGGAAGTAACACAGAGCTTACTATGTGCTAGGCAGGCACTGTCCTGAAGTCTTTATAGCCTCATCGCGTAGAGCAAGAACTTTGGAATGAAAATGACCTGTCTGTGCATTGCCTCTTTCAGAACCTTGGGTTCCGTGTAGATAAAAACAGCACTAAGATCACCCACGTCTTAGGACCATTGTGGGGATTAAATAGGACATAAAGTACCTGGCACAAGGCACAGCTTACAGTAGGTATTCAATAAATGTTAGTGCCTTTTCCTCCAACATTTCTGACTAAAAGTCCTTAATGTTGTTGGGCTAGTTTCAGTAATGGCTTATCTCTAAGTTTGGCATCAATAATTTTGGGGGGGAAATGAAAAACGGAACTTCGTATAATCATCTAAAATACAAACTGACCCCAGAGTTTTATTATGAAAAGAAAATGGTATTTATTTTGTCTACTTTATAATTATCTTCTTGAGATTTCCAACAAATCATTGTCCTTTTTTAGGCTAGAGGAGTACATTGACAAAATGATGCCAGAAAAAAGAAACCCTATAATGACTTTGTACTCTGTTGGGTTATTAATAGTTCAAACTACATCACTCCATAAATATTTTATTATTTATTGCACTTAAATTTCCAATTATTCCATAACTTTCATTGATGGTATTTAAATGCCCAAAACAAGGAGGTGCTTACACTAAAAAGCACAGATTCAAAACAACTGAAAACCATTTAAATAAGAAAAAAGACTAATAAAATGAAGGAAAATGGGAGAGTTAATAATTATACTAGGCAACAACTAAGGGAAGATACTGTAATTGAGCCAAAATTTAGCTCTGCGCTCTGCACTCTGCACTTCCTGGTAGTTAAGGCAAAAACGCTTTACAGAGATATTGTGATAAAAACTGAAAGAAAGCATACCAACTCACCCCTAAATTGCTGGGAACTAGGTTTGGTTCATGACACAAGGGAAACAGAAGGTAACAGAAAAGGTCCTCAATAAAAACTTTTACAAAACAATAAAGGTTGTCCATGTAGCCATTTCTTACACTGACTCCAGATATAAGCAAGGGCTTATAATGTGAAGATCTACAGAGATGGGGCAAAAATTAACTCGATTTCTATGTAGCTGTTTGGCCACCTTTGATACAAAAGGATAAAATTTATTGACTTGTTTGAATGACTTATCATGTCCCTTACGTTTTTTTCTCTCTTCAAAATCTGCCATCTTAGGTCGTAATTTTGACTAAAACTATATTGTAGACAACTCAAAATTGAGATTAGCAAATGTCTGAAATGCTAGTATATATTTTGTTACTAACTGAAAGGAAATCAGTGTGCTCTATTTCAATAACTTGGGGCAGTTTCTCCCCAGGGGAACCTGGGAATGTCTGGAAACATTTTTGGTTGTCACAACTGGGGAGCTGCTACTGGCATCTAGTAAGCAGAGGGAAGGGATGCTCCTAACCATCCTACAATGTGCAAGACAGCCTCCTTACAACAAAAACCATCCAGTCGAAAACATTAACAGCAAGGAGGTTGAGAAACCCTGCTCAACATCAGTGGGCTTCAAAAAAATTTTGCTCCTTATTAGGGAGACCAGTTCATGGACGGTGTAGATGCTTGACCACTGCACTGTACACCTGAAGCTGAATAATATTGAATGTCGACTATATTTTAATATATTCATAGAGGATGTGGAGTACAGCATAGGGAATAGAGTCAATGGGATTGTAATAAGTATATACGATGTCAGAGGGGTAGCAAGTTGGGGAAGGTTATCACTTTGTGAGGGGTATAAATGTCTACCTATTACATTGTTTTGTGCACCTGAAACTAATATAAATAAATAAATAAATAAATAAATAAATAAATAAATAAAATTTGCTCATATACTCCCTAAAATAATTTTTTTTAACTATGTACTCCCTCACACATTCTTAAGTTGACACCTAAAATTTTTTATTATAGGTTTAAATAGTTGGGAAAAAATATAATTTCCAGCAAATTGTAATACTGTCATTAAAATTTTAATGTTACAGCACTCTTTAAAATAGAATCTAAACACCACAGCAATTTGATGGCTATCATGATCCAAGAGAATAGATACAAAAGAGCTCTTCTTTAAAAGGCAGAAATTTTACATCAATTTTAGGGAAAAGTACACATATAAAAGCTGATGATCCATAAACTGATTTTTTTAAAGACATCTGTTGTGAGCTGAACTATGTCACCCACACAGAGATGCTGAAGTCATAACCCTCAGAACCTCAGACAGAATGTGACCCTATTTGGAAATAAGATCCTTGCAGATTTAGCCAAGTTAGGAAGAGGTCATTAGGGTGGGCCCTAATCCAGTAAGATTGGTGTCCTTCTAAAAAAGGGGAAATACATACACACACACACACACACAAACCACGCGCAGGTGTGCATGGAAAAGATGATATAAAGACAAACAGGGAGAATGCCACATGAAAAGAGAAGGCAGAGAATGACCTGATGTGGTTACAAGCCAGGCAATGCCAAGGATTGTGAGCTACGACCAACAGCTCAGAAGAGGAAAGGAAAAATTCTACCCAGTTTGGGAGGGAACATGGGCCTGCAGACAGCTTGATTTCAGACTTCCAGCCTCCAGAACAAGACAGTGTCTGTTGCTTTAGGCCATCCAGTTTGTAACACTCTGTTGCAAACAGCCCTAGGAAACTAATTCAATATCTATACCTGTTTACCTCTTGGAAAGCTCTGTCTATCCCTAGGAGTACATGCACTACAGTTTGAATACCAAGAGTTTAGGCATCAGGCATGTAAGTAAAAAAGATACCTGGTTCAAAAAGTTAAAATTTTTGCCTTGATGAGGACCATTCCACATCCATAAAGAAGTGATCTGCAAGATTATCTGTAGATAAACACAAGTTTTTCCTGAAAAAGCACCTTTAAATTATTTTTCAAGTCCTCAAAGTATTAAGTTCTGGATTGAATAACTGCCATAAAACTATTAGTTTTTGGACATTTTTTTTCTAAATGTTACCTTGCACTTGCTCAGTTTGAAGCTGTCACTTTCTTGTCTTAAATTCTTGTTATATCTTCCTGAAGACTATCTAAATTCAGATCTTAAAGAGACAGCTGCAATACAAAACACTAATTATGATTCCAGTTGAGGCGACTGCCCAGCAGACCTTGCCTAATAGAAATGCATTGTTTTCTGATAACAACAGGTTCCTGTACAAAATTTTAGAAGATCAAACATTTACAGGTGAATTGTAAAAAATGCACTATAAAAATATCAAAAACTAAGAAATCATACCTTTATATTTTTCAATTAGACACTATTGTTAAAATTCTCGTATTTTCAATGATACACTTTATCATTTCTACTATTAAGATTATTTGTACTCAATATGAACTATTTTGTAGTCAATGAGACAGATGAAAGAGAAAAATGCCCAACACTACAGCCATAGAACTTCAGGAAAGATACAAATAGAGAGAGGTGTCAGAGTAAAGGGGAAACCACATTGCTACAAAGATTCCAGAGAAGTCTGACAGAAGTATGAGCTAATTATTTCAAGGGATGAAAATGACTTTAGTGAGAAAGGATGAGCTGCTGCTCTAAGTATGTAGAGAGATGACATGAGAAAATCATAAGAGAAACACTGAGACTGATCAGATTTGTTTGAATTGATAGAGAACTCTAAAGAACCAAACTTTAGAACTGGACAAAACTGGGTGTAAGTCCAAACTCTAACACTTACGTAGTATGTATGGTCCTTTGGGCAACTTACAAAACCTCTCAACCTTGTTTTGTAATCTGTGCAATGGGGATAATACCTTTGTAATGCTATTTTACATGAATTAAAAGCATATGGTGTGTAAAGCATGGTGCTTGGTTAGAGAAAGTGTACAAGTGGTAGCTTCTTCACTCTAGGAAACTAGAGAACTTCAACATTGAGAAGACTAAGAGGATGAACCTGACGTGAGAAATAAATATAAAATTGTGAGTGGCTTTAAAATTAATGGAAGGTTTTGTGAAATTAAATCAATTCAAAAAAAGCCTACAACCCTAGAGTTTATCCATTATATACTTTATAGTGATTTCATCTGACCCATATTTTAAAAAACCTGTGAAGTAGGCAGAACTAGTAATCTGTTCCTTTTTCTTTCTTTTTTTTTTTTTTTCATTTTACAAACATGAAAACTGAGGTTCCAAGAAATTGAGTTCATCAAGTGTCATAAGTAGGTAACATTCTACAAGTTGTAGACCAACACTCATTACTCTTAATCAATACTCTTTCCATTACACCATAATCCCATGTTTACACTGATTTCAGGAACAAACCAAAATACATCAATATGATGAGATTAAGGAAGTTACCAATAAATGTTAACTAATAGACAAAAGTAAACAGCTTGCCACAGCATTGAAAACTATTCAATGTGCAGTTTTCTTGCAAAAAGTTTGGCTCTGGCCAATGTCTAGGATTTAGATGGCATCAATTTAAGCCAACAAGGACACAGTATTTCCCAATTATAAAAAGCAGCACTGTTTTTTAAATGCAAACAAGCTAAACCAGAAATAAAGTAACCAATAAAGTTTCATAACAGTAAAAAGGACTGACTTAGGAAGTAAGTAGGTGGTCTGAGAACCTACTCCATCTAACATCATGCGTCTGGACTTAAGTCGTGATCTGTCAAATGAAAGGGTCACATTCGATATGATCTCTGTAACAGGTTATATTGCATGATGACCAGATAATTAAATGTGCCGATCTAGAATTTGGGTGAAAGCAAAAGATAAAGTTGGCAAAATCCAAACCTATCTTCCTATTTCCAACATTAAAAGACAGCTCTCCTCTGGGAGTACTGGAGTTGGAAAATCATCATTTTGCAACTTTCATAATAAAGAAAGGTTCAGGCCAGAATCATCATGGATGCTAAGTCTGGGGGGAAATTTTGATGAGGAATAGGATATTTGCATGGTCTTAATGAGTCTCCCTAAAGATTGTTTATTAGTATGGCAAAGTGAAAAATATTAACTATACAGTGGAAAAATCTGAGTGATCAACATTTAACAATTAACATCACCAACAAGAAACAGATAGTATCATGTGAGATGCTGAGGACACCCCATCACTGATGTAATTTTCCAGCCTTGAATGTATAACCTAAATCTACTCATAGTGAAATATTAGACAATCCCAAATGAAGAATATTTTGTTAAAATAAAAGAGACTGTAGTCGTCAAACATTAAAGACATTAAAGACAAACATTAAAGACAAAGAAAGTTCCCAGTTTAAAGAAGACTAAAGCAAAACCTAAAGGCAAATCCAGGATCCTGTACTGGGGAAATGCTATAAAGGCATTATCTGGGTCATTTGATAAAACTGGAATATGGATGATAAAGTATGTACAGTAATATTAAATTTACTGAAGTTTACAACTGAACTGTGGTTATGTTAGGAGAATATCTCTTCTTAGGAAAAACACACAAAAGTATTTATATATATAGTATATATGCACACACATACACACAAATTCAGAGAGCATGCATGAGCACACAATGATAATGCAAAAAGGATGTGTTAACAATTGGTGAATCTGGGTAAAGGGTATATGGGTGTTCTTTGTACTACTCTTGTTCTTTTCTGTAAGCTGGAAATTACCTCCAAGTAAAAGTTCAAAAATAACACAACTACTGGCATAACTAAATTATGCTGTTAGAAGTTAGGATAACAGTAGGGTAGTGACTATAAAAGAGCATGAGGGGGGCTTTTGGCATGTTGATAATGTTGTTTCTTGATTAGAAAGCATTCACACGTGTGTCCAGTTTGTGACAATTCATTGAGATACTTATGTGTACTTTTCTATAAATATATTTCAATAAAAACTTACTAAAAAAGGTCTTCTGCCAAAGGACCACAGCAAAATTTTTGGAGATAAAGACTAAATACTTTTGTATTTCACTGATCAAAAAATTAAAAACACTGCATATATATACACATATATAAAATTTAGACAGAACACTCCTTGAGGGCAGAGATTGTCTTCTTTTATATATCATCTCTACTATGTAGCAGAAGCCTATAATAATTTCTCAATCAATCAATCAATAACTTCTCAATAATTTTAAATATATAAATTAATTTTAAGTTAATTGTTTTGAACTATTTAATATTTAATCAATTTAACTATTAAATTGTTTATTACAAATAATCTCTCAAATAAATCTGCATGTTAATCGGCATTGGGATAACGGAACTATTTTAAGATACTTCAATTTATTGTCATAGCTGAATTTCCTTTGCCTTTGATCCCAATTCCTACCTACTGTCTATCCCCAAACTTCCCTCTTTGTAAGACATTCCTCTCATTCATCCTCACCAGAAAGTAGTTTAAGAAAAGGAAACCATGTTTCAAGGGTCATTTTGAAGACCTCTGTGATCAGGACTTAGAAGTGATTCACAATGGTCACTCCATTAGCCTTTGTTTTAAAAGAGCAATTAAAAACAAACAAACAAACAAAAAACCGACTTGCTGTGGACAGACACAGCCTCGAGTGTTGGGCTGGGATGGCAGAACCTACCCCAGCTCTCGGCTGGACACCTTTGGCTCATGCACAAATTGTACCTCCGCATGCAGAAGCCCTGCGACTGACATGTCTCCCAAACTTTTTCTTTTTAAAATCATGATAATGATTTAAAGTCATTTATTAATCTACAACATTTTCCATATGTTCTCAATTAGGCACTTGGTTTATTCTCTCCAAATAAATAATCGTATCATTCCCTCATATAGAAAGCCTTCCTTTTACCTTCCTGTAGCTCTCCACTCACATCATCTTTGAGTACTTACCCGATAGGCCATGGCGGTATCTCAATACCTCCAACTTCTTCATACTTTGATTCTGTGTATGTTTATAAACTTATTTACCTTAACTGTTTAAGTGGATTCAATCTTATTTTATACAAGAGACACCTAACTGGAGGGCAAAGCTCTTTTTGGAGGTCAGAGCTCTTCTTGTTAATTATATAATTTCCTTACATATTCTAATAACTGTAAAGAATCCTGCAGTCTAGAAAAATGGTTTTTTGAGGTAACTGGCTGCCTGCTTCCTAGTTTAAAGTTAGATACCTGAGTCACAACAGTATTCACAGATTTCCAGCATCTTTCATATAAGTGGTTGAATATTTGAAAGTTGACTCTTCTTAATGTGCATAAATTCTATTCTCTATTCCAAAAGCACAATATAAAAGACAGGCAAATATATAAAACAGGCAAATCAGAGTATACTTATAAATTTAAAAAGGAGGGAATTTCTTGCAGTTTCTTTAAGTTTAACACATCTAAATTAAATAAATGTATACATGTTAAGCAATGTCTACTATACAAGTCATATATGCATATAACCTATTACTGTTTATATGGTTTAAAATTTCACTACTTTCCAGTAGTATAAAAACATCAATTATAAAAGTAGAACACAACTTCCTTTCAAATATCTCTGCTGACTAGAATTGGGTTAACTGTGAGAAAATATAAAGATATAAAAAGATAAAAGGAGATCTGCTTTTAAAAATATATACAAACTCATAATCAAGAGGTCAATTATTTGATACTTTTGAAAAAGCTATTTGCTGTAACAAAAATAATTCCTTTAAACTCATTTACATAATGAATCTGTTTTATAGCTTTTATTTATAAAGAAAACATCAATTATCAGCTTATGTCATGTCTAATACATAAAACAATCAACATATATTCAATAGGTGCTCTTTTCTCAAAACAATACTATATAATTGCCTTTATTATGTACCATGCCAAATAAGAATGCTATTAAATAGCTCCAATATACATCCATCTGCCTTGCTTCCAACATATGCCCTTTTAGAAGACTAAACAAAACAATTTATTAATTTTTATCTGGCATTACACATATTTTAGAGTGATATAAGCTCCCCAAAATCATTAGGCTAAGGGTTTGTTATCCATCATCAAAACATTCTAAGAAAATACTGATACAAAAAAAAAAGAAAATACTGATGCATACTTAAAATCCTTACCATACTATTTTCAGACTTAGGATGTACCCAAGTATATTTTACAAGTGCATAACGTGGATGATAAAGCAGCTCACTGTACCTTACTGGACTAATAGTCTCAGTAAAGAATCCTGCAGTCTAGAAAAATGGTTTTTTGAGATAACCATTTTTAAGTAATTAAAAATCTAACTAAAGAAGCATCTTTGCATAATATAGCTTGGTAAATAAAGGGCGTCAAGAAAGCTATATAAACTGATTCCAAAGGTTGAAAAATGTAATAAAAATATAAAACTTCCAAGTTTATGTAATTAAAGAGAATAAGATTCTTTTTTAAATCCCCTAGCCAGTTCTCCAATTTTAACTTGTTCTGGAAACTGAATGATAATGTAACTTAAAAAACACATTAATGATTTACTTTTAATGACCATACACTTATCTATGAAATAATGTTTTAAAAACCATTTTTAAGGATATGTTTCTGGAAGTCTTACCATCAGCTGTGTAGTTTGTACAGTTAACTGGTTCTTGTGTAGCATCATTTATTTTTGGATCTTTACAAATATATGTAAGAAATGTTAAGGAAAAATGAACTACATTCCAACACAAACCATTATCATCTTCTCTTTAATATCTCATATCATATACTCATGTTCATATTCACATGTAAAGAGAAGTGTTAGTTTATCCAAGTGAAAAAGCACAAGCACAAACATACTTTCAATGGGACTAAATAATACCTGAACATTAATTAATTACAGGAAAAGTATATTAATTTAATTTATACTAAAAGCTCTAGCAGAGGATGCCATCTTTAAAGAACATCAGTAAGGGTATAAGCACAAAGCACAAAGAAAATTAAAATCTTTACCAAATTATTTTAAGTGAGCTTGAAGATTTTTAAAAAAATCAGTTTCCAGAGATTTGATGAACTAATTTATGGGCCCCAAATATTGCCATACACAAATATATTTGCCATATGCAAATATATACAAGTAATACAACTAACCCTGTGAGGTAGAGACTATTATTCACACATTTCAGGAACATAAACTGAGGCTCAAAGCTTGAATGACTTATTCAAAGTCATATAAGTGATAGGTAGTAAAATCAGGTTTCCTGATTCCAAGCCTATGGCACTTTCCATCAAACTGCATTGTGTTTTAGATGAGTTTACATGGTCTCCCCAACAGGAATTTAAGCTTTTGGAAACAGATATAATAATTATCCTCTTACAGATGTTCAAAATGTTTGGGGTGCTTTTCTGTTTCCTAAATACTTTACTGACACTAAAATGGGGAAAGTAAGGTATCCATAAGATGTCTCTGGAGATAGTCCAACACCTGTTGAAGGTTTTTGAATCACTATTGAAAACTTCATTTTTATGCCAGGAGTATCAGACATTTTCCAGTTGTCATCACCTCATAGTTCTATATGCTCAGCCACTTTTCTCTAGGTTTCAAAAAGCACAACTCTTCATACTGCCCAGTTATTTTCTTAGAGAGAACCACCCTGACATTTTTGCCAAAAAAATAAATCAACCTACTAGGTCAATGTCTCTCAAACTCCAAGCAAAATGGTATTCAGCAAATTAGAGCTATCTGGTAAAAATCAAATAACGGCTGTCTCTCCCCAACTCACACAAAGACACTATAGGATAGAATTATCTTAATTTAAAATTTTTCTTCCATTAGAATCTTATATCTCTGACTTGTTACTAATTTTTCCGTTGTACAATTTGTATAAAACTATCTAATTTTGTACAAAACTAGCTAGTTTGACTGTAAATCCCATTTCATATTGTTCTTCTGAGTATTAGAACTGTTACAATGAACAGATCCACTTAATCTCTTCAGCCTGTTTTCTCTTCTGTAAATAAACAGCTAATATAAAGAGGGTGCCAAAAAATATATACACATTTTAAGATAGGATAAAGCTATTAAAATTGTAATACTCAATACATACTGATAACAAAAGATGAATACAAGTCATGCTTGACTTCTGCAATTACAGGAGGTGCTCAAAGTGGTTACCATGAGTGTGCAGACACTTCTGATTATGGGGAACTACTGCTTGAGCAACGTTGACCAAAGTGTCCACTTGTATACATTTTTCTGGCATTCCCTGTATATAGACACTACCGGTATGTGACAGGCATTATTTTAAGTGATTTACCTGTAGTACTAATTTATCACAACAGTCATTCAACTTGGTTACATTGTTATCTATATTTTTATTCATGATAAAATAGAGTTCAAACAATTTGCTCCCGGTTACAGGAATTTGCCCCCTGACAGTCTGGCGGCTCACGATGTTTAAGAATGATATAAAGTAATACATGTAAAGTTAATGATAAATGGGCAATGTATACGGGCTATATCATTAACTTATTTGTCTCACCCCAAGTTGGCAAACTTCCAGAGTAGAGCCTGTCAATCTTTTTATTACTAGTGCCTAGATTAGGACCTTGCATACTTGAGGATCGTATGTGTTGTTGAGCAAAAACACCCGCCAGTAAAAATGCAGGTGAATCAGAAGAGGAAGTGCCCACAATCATAAAGTCCCAAGGAAATCACACAGGGTGGCCTTTATTCTTCCCACCCACATCTCTCTTCATCTCCCAGGGCTCCTCGATCATTAGAAGCCACAAGTCACCGTTCCCTGCAATACAACTCCAGCCCGCGTTGAGGGCCGCGACCCACTCGCGACCCCAACTCTACCTCGCCCCTACGGAAGTGCTCCTCACAGAGGATATTGTCCTACTTTGAGGTCCTCGCACTTAAGCATCTCCTCGCCCCCGGCGGCGGCAGCTCCCCAAGGTCCCGTGCTTACTGACATGAACCACAGGACACCTAGGAGTTGGGCAGCCACGGCCTCGGAAACAGCCGGCCGGGAGGGCCAGGCGGCCGCCATGCTGGGGACCGGCACGTCCCCCACGACTTCCGGTTCCGCCTTCGCCTAGGCAAGGGCGGGAGGAGGGCGGGGGAGGGAGTCTCTTAAAGGGACAGTGCATCTGCCGAACGCAGTTTCTGTAGGGGGTGGAATCAGCGGAGAGAGCTTTGGTTGATCTTCTAGACCGGAAAAAGGACATGGCTCTCTTGGAGAATCAGCTACCTTCCATTCACTGCTCACTCCCGAGCTAACCCTGCCGTGGCTTTTCTGTCCGCAAAGTGCTAGTGGCGCCCGGCGATTTGATAAACACTTTACAAACGTTATCTCCGTTAGTCCTGGTAGCATTTGGGTTCGCAGATAACGAACTAGGCTCAAAGATGCTAGTAAGCATGTTGACCTTACTGAGTTGGAATAAAGGTGATATTTGTCCGATTTCAGAATCTGTGCTCTTGTTATGATATAATGACCTCCCAGTTATCCTAGAGACTTTCTGGAAAGCTGCTATGAATACTACTTGTGGACTCTATCACAAAGCTAGGCATTACAACTTTATTTCTAATGGTGAAAGTTTAGATGAAGGAAAGGGCCTATAACAAGAGAAGACCAAAGAGTTTATGACTAAGTGAAAAATCGGCGGGTTTTTTTCCCTCCATCTCTTCTTACTAACTTTCTATACTAAAAGTTCTGTAGTGGGATATCTTTCATACTGAACAAATGTGTACTTTTTAAGTAAAGGTTTAATCCTGTTTCTCTAATGTTAAAATACTTGCATTTGAACGGCACCTCTTTATCCACAGTAACACCAATTTTGAAGGATTGTGTTATGCACTGGTTCTCAAACTTTAGGGAGTATCAGCATCACCTGGAAGACTTGTTGAAACACAGGATGGACCCAACCCTCAGTTTCTGATTCTGAAGATCTAGGGTGGGGCAGGATAATTCATTTCTAACAAGTTCCCAAGTGATGTTACTATTGTTGGCTCTGACACCACACTTTGAGAACCCCGGGATAATGTATGATATTATGAGAGGCATCATTTTGATATAGGAGAACATGGAATTATTTCAGTAACATTTTCGTATTGTAATGATATTTACAATTTTTCTTAAACTAATTTTGCAGCATTACAGCACTTTTTTTTTAAAATTCCTCTTTCTTGGCCCTTTGTTCCCAGGCACAAGCCTTCTTTTCTGTTTAGACTGTTAATTTTAGTGGTTGGTACCTACTTACAGGTTTCAATATCGAACGGGATGATTATGACACATTATTTTGAATTTATTTATATAAATATAAATAAGTTATATTTATTTGAAATATAAGCATGTAAATTGGCTTTTAGTTATGTATTCATAAAGAATAGGTGGTCACTTCTACCTGGACAACCAAGCAGCACAAATACCCGGCCCTCTCAATAAGTTAGGATTGCAGCCCCTTACTCAGTGAAACAGGGGACCCAGTGGTTCTCTCAGTGACATCTACTTTTCTGCCACCCACCAAGATCCAGTGACAAAAGTTATCCCCTCTTCACTAACGCAATAAGAAAGGGCTAGTTTCCAAGGGGGTCTCATGGGCTGTGACACACCACCAAGGTCCTCCCCGTTTCTTCCCCAACCAGGGTCAGGGAAGACAGAGGGCAGCGTTAAACTTCCTACATTCACATCCCTACCTTGTGAGTCTGTGTTCTCTCTAGGATCCATGGGTTTGGAGGAAAAAGAAGCAACTTCTAGCTCCACTCCTGAACCTAGAAGTCCAATCCTTAATGAGATACCTATTTTTAAATCAAAACATTTATGCTTAAAGGTTTAAATGATAGGAAATTTGAAATTTACTAGTTCAATTTTTAAACTTTAAAAAGTTTTTGTATGGTCAAGCTAAGATTAGAATGGATAACTAAGTCACTTGTATAGCTTTATGTGTGTTTATGTGAACTCTCACCATATCGTTAAGTCTTTTGTCATTTGCAGGCAGTTAGGTATTGTTTTACTCTGATGCTGTTGCAAAAGTGTTTCTGCAAAGATTTTTCGTCATCAGAAATTCCTGGAGAGGACGCTGACACTCTAAAATACAAGTTTCTATTAAACTTTCATATCATACCATTAAACTGGGTGAAGATTTGCAGAATTCTAAAAAAAAAAAAACGATTCATAAAACTGCTAACAAAAAAATCAAAATCAACAAGAATTAATAATATTGGACTGAATGAACTGGTTAGGATGATTATAACTTTATGACTTTTTATTTGAAATGTTACTTTAGCTTTGTTTTCCAAATACAAGGAATTTCTTTTCCCCCTAAGCTACCTGTACCTACAGCAATTTAGTAAATTATACCTTTAGAAGTAGAATTGAAACATTTACTTTCCCTCCAGAATTTAGAAACTCTTTGTATAAGCTACACCTTCATTTTTTCTTACTTTAGTTCGTTCCTATATCACAATTAATATGAGACACCAAAGCACCTATATTAGTTATTGTTTCCTTTTCCCTCTTAATTTCTGCCTAGAAAAATAACTAAACATTGGACATCATCTTTAAACCTACTTCACAGGTCAAAATGTGCAACTGGTTGCAGAAATAGGCTAGGATATTGACTGCCTGGTGATGTCAACCCCAGTAAAGGTACCAGATGTGGAAGAATACTTTTTCCTTGTGCAGGTATTGCAATGAGAATAGATACATGATTAAAAACTTATCAGAAACCTTAGAGAAAATTGCTGGAGCTACCCCCAAAGCAACAACCAACCAGGAAAAATCTTTAATTCCCTTTTGCAAGTTACATTAGACAATAGGATTGCACTTGACTATATCCTAGCTAAACAAGGTGAGGTTTGCTCTGTTATTAATAGCACTTGTTGTACTTGCATAAAACACCTGTGATAAAATAGAGATGAACTAGATTAAAATTGGGCACAAGCCAAATGATTCAATACAATGTCCACTGACCGTGGTTGTCTACTATCTTCCGCTGACTGCTCTCATGTATTGCCTCCTGGTTCAGATCAATTCTTCAAATTGGGCTGAACATTTTGTTTATTAGTATAGGAATTTTTGCTGTTATAAATGTTTGTTTTGCCTAGCTCGATGTTATAAAGACAGCACTCTGATAATAGTTGCTCAAAGGCTTATGAGACTTCATATGCGAAACCTCAAGAAGCTACAAAAGATTTTTGCCCTTAAAGGAACATAATGGTAAAGATTTCCTTTGTTCTTGCACTCTTGTTGCTCAAATGTGGCCCAAGTCTGCTAAAAAAACCCATTTTCCTTCCTATGTGGGACATGACATACCAGAAATGATTCTTCCTGGTGATGTGGGACAGACAGTGGCATGACATGCTGAAAATGAGCTTACCTGGCAATGGAGGACCATAGATGCTTTTAACAAATGATCAGTGTTGCTTTCCAATGATTGATCAGCAATGCTTTTGAGGAAAGATCTCAAATAGAAGGAAGAAATATAAAATATCATATAAATGGAGCCACTATAAAATGGAGTCAGAGCTGCTATCCCAGAGGAACTACCTTGCGTGTCTTGCTTCTCAAACCTTTGGAATATTAAAACTGGGCAAAATAACCTTTGGATGGGGCCTAAAGCAGCATTGTATACCAAACAACTATTTGTAAGGATGACCAGAAGGCAGATAGTATGATGACCGGACTGAAAATTAAACATTCTTTGGAATAACATCACTATGTTAGCTTATCTGCACGTATACATAGAAATTCCTGCCTTCTCTTGATGTAATTGTTCCCCTTCTCTTATAAATACCCCTTGCCTTCATTTCCTAACTGGGACACTAAGTGAGGTTCTGCATGAATCAGTGCTTCCCAAATAGTTATTCTTTTGGAACTCAAATAAATGCTTGTTGCCTCTCACTTGGGCCTTTTCATTTTTAGGTTAACACATTACATGTCATTTCGTTGCAGTTCCAAGAACCTATCTATGCCACTGAGGATTTACTGTACTTTTCTCCTGACTGCAGGAATATTGTTGATCTTTGTGTCATTTTTTATATAGATTTTGAACACCTAACTATTTGAAAATGCTTATGCTTTGCTGATTAAGCCCTTTACAAAATCTATTTTTATGGTTCTAATAATATCATCACCTTCTCCTACAATGTATAAACTGAAAAGCACAAGACTCTTCCCATGAACTGATGGTATATTAAAAAATTCACTTTCTCCTCTTACTGCCCATTAATGTATGTTCTCATAGCACAGTAAAATACATTAATTTATTTGCAAGCATAGTCTCTGATCCCATGGTTACTCCATTGTCTCACTTTAGTAAGAAAGTTCTTAAATCTCAATCCTAGGCATATTTTCAATGCCAAATTTCTTTTTCACATAAAAATTCTATAGAATTGAGGGGTGGCCAGATGGCTCAGTTGGTTAGAATGCGGGCTTTCAACAAGGTTGCCGGTTCAATTCCCGCATTAGATGGTGGGCTGCGTCCCCTGCAACTAAAGATTGAAAATGGCGACTGGACTTGGAGCAGAGCTATGCCCTCTACAAATAGATTGAAGGACAACGACTTGGGGCTGATGGGCCCTAGAGAAACACACTGTTCCCCAATATTCCCCAATAAAAAATAGTAAAAATAAAAGTGTTATGACTATAAAAATATTCTATAAAATTCTATATAAAGCAAAAGACATGAATAGCACAGCCCAGTATGGGAATTGCTATATAGAAACATTAGGAAAGAGGATAACCAGTGAAGCCTGAAGAAACAAAACTTCCTCTGGGATTCAAGGACTCTGCACCTTGGATCTTTCCAGTCCTAAGATTCTAGCATATGCCTAACTACGTTAACAGATAGTTTTTTTGCCCATAGCAAAACTTTGAGTAAACCAACCTGACTCCTGTTTCCATGGTTACAACAGAAACATTTAGAGATAAAAAATTGTTACTCTCCCCGACTTTTTTAAAACATGACTATAATGGGCAATCCCTGCCCCCCCACCTCCAGTGATAAATTTACATCAGGACTCTGGTAGATCTTTTATAGTTGCACACTTTAAATTTTACTACTGTGTTTTCCCGAAAATAAAACCTAGCCGGACAATCAACTCTAATGCGACTTTTGGAGCAAAAATTAATATAATAAATATAATATAATACCAAGTTTTATATTAATTTTTACTCCAAAAGATTCATTAGAGCTGATTGTCCATCTAGGTCTTATTTTTGGGGAAACACGGTATATACATGCTGTTATTTCTCAAATGTTTCTAATTGTGCCCTCTCTGGTGCGCCCGTCTAGCTGCCTACTCTCCAATTAAATGGGCTCATCGATTAATAAGGCCTACTCTATGCAAAGTATATTTCATCTTGAATGTCAAATGTAGGATCTAAAATGGACTTTATCAGAGTCCTGCTTCTCAAAAAACAAAACAGAATAAATTGACTTTTCTAAGTTTCACCACCAATGTCCCTTTTACCAGGTTCAAAACTTAGAATCCTTATACTTTCGTTTTTTTCTTTTTCTTTAATCCCTTTGTCTAATCAGTAAGCAACTGATATATATATATATATATTATATATTAAACTTTTACTTATTTTTAAGTGTGCTTTTCCAGGACCCACCAGCTTCAAGTCAAATAGTTATTTCAATCAAGTTGTGGAAGGTGCAGCTCACACTGGCCCATGGGGGGATCGAACCGGCAACCCTGGTGTTAGAGCATCGTGCTCTAACCAACTGAGCTAACTAGCCGCTCCGCAACTGATATTTTTAAGTGTTCATTTTTTTATCCTATATTTTCACCTTATTTCAGGTGTACCTTATTTCTGTGTACCTTGCTATAGTGGCTCCTTCCTTCCTCTTTTTGATTATAGGGTCCCTCCCCAACTTTGTCAATCCACTTTTCACACTGCTTCCAGATTTATCGTTCATTAAAAAAACAACAACCCTATATCATATTCAAAATCCTATTTAAGATCCTTGGTATTTACCCAAAGGAGTTGAAAACTTATGTCCACATAAAAACCTGCACACAGATGTTTATAGCAGCTTTACTCATAATTGCCAAAACTTAGAAGCAACCAAGATGTCCTTCAGTAGGTGATGGATAAAAAACTGTGGTACTACAGACAATGGACTATTTTTCAATGCTAAAAAGAAATGAGCTATCATGCCATGAGAATACATGGAGAAACCTTAAATGTATTTACTAAGTAAAAGGAGCAATCTTAAAAGGCCATATACTGTATAATTCCAACTATCTGACCTTCTGGAAAAGGCAAAACTATGGAGACAGTAAAAAGTATCAGTATTTGCCATGAGTTGAGGTGAGGGCTATGAATAGGCTGAGCACAGAGGATTTTTAAAGCAGTGAATGTATGTCATTATACATTTGTCCAAACCCATAGAATGTACAACACTGAGAGTGAACCGTAATGTAAACTGTGGACTTTGGGTGATAGTGATTTGTCAGTGTAGGTTCAACAATTGTAACAGATGCACCACTCTGGTGGGGACGGTGATAACGGGGGAGGCTGTGCATGCGGGGGAAGGAGAGGGAAGAGCATATGGGAAATCTCTGTACCTTCCTGCCAATTTTGCTGTGTTCCCAAAACTGCTCTAAAATTTTTTTTAAATAAACACCAATCATTAAATGTTTTAAAAAGCAAACAAATAAAAACCTTATTCAAATATTTTCAGTGGGTCTTTAATTTCTTAGTGATGAAGGATAAAGTCTTATAACCTAAAGTTCTCTGTAGTATTTTCAGGTTCTCTACCATCTGCCTCACTTTATTTACTACTGTTGGCTGTCTCCTTACTGTCACCAGTATCTGTTGTGCTCGCTCCAATCTCTGTGCTGCTTCATTTACTGAGTACTTTCTATGTGCCAGGTATATGCAATACATGTATTCTTTCATTTCACTTTCAAAACTACCATACAAAGTAAGCGCTGTTACCATAATTCTACTGATGAAATGTGGAAGGGTTAAGTAACTTGCCAAAATCACATATTTTAGAAAATGATGGAGTCAGGATTCAAACTCAGATCTTCTGACTTCAGAGATGTGTTCTTAAAATTTTTGTTCATCTTCTTCATTCTATGAATAAGACACTCTAGAGGGTTCTCAGAGGTAAAACAAACAAACAAAAAACTTGGTGCCAGAAAATGTTTACCACAGAATAAGTTCCTTAAAACATGTATTGAATAAATTAATTTTTAAAAAAATTCCAGGTAAGAGCAAAATTAAAGCTCACATTAAATTAGCAACACAAAAATGTGGAGAAAATTAGATTAGATGTGATGGAGATGGATGCGTACTGGGGTGGTCATGGAGGCAGCTTCTCATAAGAGGTGAGACGTGAGTCTAGCCCTGGGGAACCATGGGGCTTACAGGACATTCCAGGCATGGGAAAGGGGATGAGTAACCAACAGAAAAGCCAGCTGTGGTGATTCTAAGGACATGCAGTAGACTTGTTTGGTCACAGTAAGACCTTGAAGAGGTCAAGTGGGAGATTAAGTTGAAGAGTCAGCAAGAAGGGGAGAGTTTAAGAGAGCTTTGGATACTCAGAAAAGGAATTTGAACTTCAAAGTCAATCCAAAGTCACATTATTTTTTTGAGAAAGGGGTAATATGTTTATAACCATCACCAAATGTAACAGACCCACATGTTTGCAAAGTGATGCTTTGAGATAATTGGTCTCCACCTGTATGCTGCCTCTCTGACTTGGGAAGCATTTCCTTCTTTTTACATTAAGCAAATTCCAACGCATGCTAAGACCCGTTGAATACCTAACAGATTCTTTCAACATGCATAATAGATCTCTTTATTTTCTGGAAGTTCTGGCTTCATTCTATTTGGTAATTTAATTTATCGTATAAGTTTATTTCTCTTAATAGCTTGTTAGTTCCTAAGAAGTAGGGACCGTGCTAAATTGTGTATCTTTTACCAGGCTTAACAAGTGATATTTTTAAGAGCATCAAACTAACAATAACACTGCTAGGTACCAAGTGCATGATCTTACAACAGATGACTTTATGTTGTATATATGCCGTATCTGCGAGGACAGGTATCCCATTTTTAACATTTTACAGTCCATCACAATTAACAAATACTGCATTTATGCAATGAATACATACCTGAAGATCGATTCTCTTTATCGTTAGAGTGTGGACTGTATTAGACAAAGTAAAACGCCTACCATCAAAATCCCCTAGTTATATTAAAGAGAGCGGAATAATGTCATTGTAGGTTTTACGCAGATCTTTCTCAAAGTCAAGTTATGACCTCAAAAACAAAAATGTTCAGATGTATGGTGAAGTCAACAAGGGGCGTGGAGTCAGAAGACCCCCTCTAGGGTCCAACTTGGGCAAATCACCTAACCTGTCAGGTACGCAGTTTCTTCATCAGTTTCTTCACACAGTAATTGAGGTCATGTATAAGCTTAGCGCCGGGCATATTGGTGGTGGATATTGCTAAACTCGTTTCTTTCCTTTTCTCAGCGAAGTGAGGGGGGGAAATAACCTCCAGTTATACTTCTTAAGAGTTTTATACTGGGTCAGTACATCTAGAAAAAACAAGGAAGGATAACAGAACGGGATAACGAGGGACGAAGCAGATTTGACCAAATCCTTTCCTCAATATCCTCTTTTAATTTCCTTGATCGTGGGTCTCGCTCTCCGCTCAGCCTCCTGTAACACCAGTCTAGCGACCTTCCCACTCCATTAGTGCCGGCTGTCCCCACCACTAGGTGTTTCCTCGGTCTGATCGGCCCCCAGACGCTACCTATTCCAGGATCTTTAACCCTCCCTTGCCCAGTGGAATTTAACCTGCAGAAAGGAGAGAAGCCAAGGACCCCGGTGTCCGCTTCTCAGAGTCGGCCTCCCGCAGCCCCAGGCTCCTCCGCCCCCGCCAACGCGGCGCCCCGCCCCGGGCAGGGAGGTCGGTGCGAGGGGAGGGCCTGCCAGGTGAGGCGCAGTCACCCTGGGCCTCTCACTTCCGCCCAGGTGAGGAGGGCCGACGCCGCGCCCTCCTGCCCGCCAGCCCACTCTGGGCTCCCACCCGCACCTTCACCGGACCAGGTAAAGCGGGAGATCCCGCTGTGTGGGCGCGCGCAGCGCTCGGGGTCCCTGCGCCTGGAAGCAGGCGGGGGGCAGCCCCTCCTCCTGTGTCTGGAGCCTGCCTCCCCTGCTCCCAGACGCCTGCTCTCCGGCATTCCTCCGCCCGCCCTCCGGGAGGCGGTGGAACGGGAGACGGAGGGAGCTGCTGGGCGCTCGGAGGGGTCCGCGGGGGGGTGCGGGGCGCTCTCCTCCTGCGTCGGCCTGGGTGACCCCACTGTGTCCCCCGCTCCTCGGGCAGGAGCCCGCTGGCTGCAGAGCCGCCCCGCCTGGGCAGGCCCTGGCGGCCCTCAAATCTCGGCCCCTACTGATCCGGGAGTGGCAGGGATCAAATTTTGCACCCAGATTGATGCCTGCGCTTCGCCCCCAGAGCTGGGCGGAGTCTTTCCTCAACCGGTGACGGTGAAAGGAGTAAAGAGGTGGAGGCCTGCCTCCGGGACCGGGAGAAGGCGGGGCTGCCCAGACCCCAGCGAGGGGCGACTTGGCCTCGGCCCCTTCTGGGAGCCTTGTCGTCACGTAGCCGAGTTCCCAGGCCGACCGTCAGGCCGAGGCTCTGCTGGCCTCACTTTATAGATGGGGAGGACCAGGCGGAAAGTGCTCTGGCCTCCAGCCTTTGGAGAAATTGATGGACGCCTGCTTTAAGTCAAGCTCAGGAAAGCATTTTCAGATCCCTCCCTGCCCCCTCCAAAGCGCCCCAGCCCTCCTGGCACACCTAGCTGGCCGAATTGATATCCCCAGAGAGTGTTCACTGGGCGCTTTGTCATATCTCCCAGATGGCTCTTATCACTTTGGATTCAAATTGTTCACCGGTTTGTCTCCGCGATTGAGAGGATACGCCCTTCGGGGCCTTGTTTCTTTGTAGGTTGCTTCCCAGCTGCGTTTTGATTCTGGCCATCGATAGGTGCGCAACAAACAAGTGATTCTTGGATAAGACTTCTGGAGAGCTAGAAGAAAAAGAAACTTCAGTTATACCGAGGGTGGTAGTACCACGTTCTAGGCTGTCTGAGCTCCTGTAGGCTGCCAGTTGTTTTGCACAATCGTTTTTAAAGGAAAGCTGGGGAGGAGTGGGGGTAAACACTCAAATTGGTTCATTTTGCAGCATCAGAAAAAGTTAGGCAAGATCATGACTTTCAGCTAAAATGAACCTGGTATTTCTAGGACCCTAACGGCCTTTATAAGGATTATTAAATTTAAAATAATTAGAAAGTTGATAAATATCGGAGCTGGAAGACAATTTTATGGGTAGAATTTATAAACTGAGTTCTGCAAAGATTTGCCCTTGTTAATTGAGATCCTGTTAAGGGTCACATAAGATGAGCTTGCCATCAGAATAGCAGTTTTGTTTAAAGTTGAGAAGAAATTGTTTTAAGCCCTCATCTGTGTTTAAAGATGCCTAAGTTCAAGTCATATTTATTAATGTTTTTATAACTATAAAGCTAACATAGATTGATTGTGGAAAAATTGAAATTTTCAGAAAAACTAAAGCACACACAAACCCATTTACCATTGAAAATAATCACTAATAAAATTATGGTATATTGCCTTTCAGTTAGTATTCTTAAAAAGAAAAATCCGTATATTTTCCCATAGTGAGTTCACTTTTAGAACCTTGTGATTCTGAGATAGTGGCTCAGCATTCAGAATCCTTGCAACTGTATTTTTACTTGAAAGCATTTAATAATTATCCTTAAGCTAAACAACCAAGCAATCTGAATTTACTTGCTTTGTTAAAGTTTAACAATCATACTCGGAATTAGGTTGGGAAAGCCAGAATGGAATTTAATTTATTTACTTAAGACTTTGCCCACCTTGGTACTAAAGTTTTTGAGAAACAGGATTATTCCACCTTAATATTTGAGATTGCTTGACCATTGCTATGTTTTTTGTTGTTTTGTTTTTCGCACTCACATGTTTTTGTGCAGGTTTGGAAGCCTTTTTTTTTAAAGCCTCATTTTTGTATTTGGCGCAAATGGAGAGAAATTTAGAGCGCATCAATACCCTGTCTTTAGTCATCATGATAAGATCTATGCTGCAGTCTTAGAGCCCGTTTATTTTTTGCGTTTTTACAGCTGTGCAGCCAGTAGAGTTTGGAGACATGGAATTGAGTCCACTTACCATGTAACTCTTGGCAAGTCACTTGACTCTGGTCCTCTGTTTTCCTATTTGTAAATTATCTATCTCACTGAGTTCTGGGGAGGTTGAAATGAAATAATGTTAAAGAATGTGTCTTATAAACTGTAAGCCATTCTTCCCACTTTTTGCTTCTCCGCTGTGATTGATGTTTAACTCTGATAAAATTATGGAGTTGTGCTATTTTTATTGGGAAGAACTCAAGTCTTTGAGTGTTATTGCTAATAGTTACTTTGATAAAAGGCATAGAGACAGTATTGGCTGATAAATGAAAGTCTTCGCTAAAAACACTCTACAGGGATCTTTCTGAGAAGGTGTAGGTTAAAACTCCTGTCAACATGGTTAGCCACACGCACATGTGACTTTTGGGCACTTGAAATAGGGCTGGTTGGGATTGAGATGTGCTGTAAATGTACAATACACCTTAGATATTGAAGAGTTAGTGTAAAAAAAGTCTAAAATACCTCCTTAATTTTTAAATATTCGTTACATATTGAAGTGATAATTTGTATAGATTGGATTAAGTAAAATACATTATTAAAGTTAATTTTACCTGTTTTTGTTTTACCTCTTTCATGTGGCTACTAGAAACATTAAAGTTACATATGTGGTTCACATTATATTTCTGTTGAGCACTGGGTTAGGATTCACTACGCGTATGTTTATTCTTAAGAGGGTTTAGTTTACTGAAGCACTCACGTTCCTATTTATAAACCGATTTTTTTAAACTCCAAAGTTACAGGCCTCTCCATACCGTCTTCCTTTGTATTCATTGCATTGGTAAACATTTTTGTTCTTCAATCATTCAATAAATAACCATTATTGATTACACAGCAATATCTCAGCTGAAATGATTTAATTATTAGCTTGTTTGAAGCCCCCAAAATATCTTAAATAATTTTGATTGTAAAGAGATGTTAATAATAGTAGCTACCATTTATTGAATGTGTACCGAATGCTAAAGCATTCAATAAATGGTATTAGACATTAAACTTAGTCTTAGGTATGAGATATTAATTAGGTATTAGATACTAATTAGGTATTAGATTTTAGGTATTAGGTATTAGATATTAATCTTAGTCCTTTCAGCTGTAAATATTTAGTAATTTTTATTAACTCGGTTTTACAAATGAGGAAACTGAGGTGTAGGGAGATTTCAACAGTTAGCCAGAAGAACCCCAGAGCTGGTCCCAAGAGTAGATCCCAGGTTTCTATGATTTCAGAGCTTATAGGCTATACAGTCTCTCATATTTCAAGAATTGATTATTGGATCAACTGGGAAAAAGTCGATTCTTGAAGTAGATATTTATTTCTGATCCTGTTTTTGTGTTAGTGACCAATAGGAAACAATCTATATTCTCAACAACAGGAGATTAGGTGACTAAATTATGTACGAATATTCCTCCAGTGGAACACTATTTACTAGTTACAATCAGGGAAGAGGAGCTGTGTATATCATCATGACTCAATTTTAAAAATATAAAGTTGAGCTGAAAAGCAAATTCATGAAGGATAAATATATAGTATAATTACCATTTATATAATTAAAAAACCTGCCAAACAATAATATTGTAAACAAAGAATGCGTTTTAAGAATTTCAGATTTGAATTCTGTCTGTTATTGATTGCGTGCATTTGTGAAATTGCCTTGTGGTTAAAAGAAGTTAGTACAGTCTCTGTGAGATTAACATTGTCTAGTGTTGGTCTTACTCTCAAAAAAACAAAACCAAAGTCCTGCCCTTTGCTTTGGCGCTCTGGACAACTTGACTGGTAGGATGCTTTTAGGTCGTGGTCTGCAGCCTTTCAGGAACAGACCAATTTTCATTTAGCTTTAGTTCCTAATTCATGGGTGTAGCTTTGATGATAGGGGCAGGGTAGGGCTTCTGCCTTGAAAAAGGTGTGTTTCCTTTGAGTTATTTTCTGGAGCTTCTAATGAAGGTTCAGGGACAAATTGCTATAGGAGGGAGATGAGTTAAGTAGATGTTGAGAGTCAGGTTGACAAAAATTCCCTCTCCAGTGAAAATTTGAAATATCTGATTCTCATTTTTAAAGTAGTTATCTGCTGAAAAAGTCATTAACAGTTGACTTTCCCTACACCCCAAGGTAAAATTAATTCCCCTCAGTGGCATCTATGCTGCCTTTCTCTGTTATCACCTTTTTCAGAGTGCTCTCCCCCTTGTTTTTTGAAATTGTAGGTTTTCTGCATTTGCAAAATAGAGATGATAATACATTGTTAAGAAGATAAATGAGATGCTATACAGAATGACCTTGCATTGTACATAGTGGGCACTAAAAAACTAGTTACTTGATTTAATGACAGATAAAATGGTTTTTGGGAAAAGGCCAGCAGGAGGAAGGAGGGTGAACATTGATGGAAAGGGTGTCCAGAGCCTAGTTTGACCTATTTCACAATTTGCTAGGATTGTTTAGAATATTACAAGCACTCCAGAAATGGCACGACCATATTTCTGGAGAGAAATTAAGGGCATACAGTCTGTGGTGTGGGGAGAATTGAATAGAATATTTGAGGTGGAAACTCATCATTAGTGAAGGGTATGAATGCCTGGATCTTTTCAGTGAGGGATTGGCTACACGATCAGAGATCCATTAGGTAAAAGTTGCCCAGGTTTGTTTTCTTGGTCAGTCATTGGAGAAAACTGCCACCAACAGGGATACAAAACCATACCATAAAAAGGTTAACTTTATTCATACACAGTGGCCAAGTTACAGGCAGGATATTGATACGCATTGGATGCATTAACTTTGAATAGTTGAAAGAGAAAAATTAGTATTTAGCCGACTGAATTATTCTGAAGAACTGACTCAATTTTCAGTTCTGACTCTAAGTTTAACATGGTGTCTTTCAGCTTCAATTTCAACATATCCTCAATGTCCAGCATTACATGGATTTAAGCATTGCCTGAGGCTTAGGCATATGGCCCCTAAATATCAAGGTCATTCTAGAATTTGCATATCTATTTCCAAAATTCCAGGAATACAGTATAGTGTTTTGGCAGCAGCCAAAAATATAGTATTTTTTTACATCTAAGCTGTTTAGAGAAGGCCTTGTCGTTTGGTAGGGACACGGGGCTGCGGCACATGCCTTGAATCTGCACTAGCTTGGCCGCAGAGGTGTTTATTTGTAGTTGGAATGAAGAGCCATCATTTAGGCTGGGAGAGTTTGTTTTGCACTTAATTGGTACCTCAAATGTTGAGCTTTGAGGACAAAGCCACGATAATTAGACACAACCTGAGCTTTGCACTCCAAAGGAAGCAATAGAAAGTTGTTTATGAACTTCAATTGTTGAATAACTCCCGAACTCATGACTTCATTTACATTTAATAGCTTTTAGATTGTTCAAACTCTCTGGTCCTCTTGAGCCCTAGGGAATTCCCATTGAGTAGTTAATTGTAGGTTAATTCACACCTGCAGTTAGAGGCGCTGAGTATCTGTACTTTCCCAAACAGATTGCCAGTGATCTTTTTCTCCCCAAATTTCAAGATAGACGCATGAGGTGTCTTGTTAAGTTTGAGATGGACGTATAAGATATCTTGGGGAGTTACATTCTTGTGTGCTGTTGGGAGTCTGAAAAGTGTATTTCTCAAGGTCCACAACTCTCCTAAATTCTTGAACTGAGGAGGTTAATAAATCTTTCTAATAAGTTTCCTCCACTTAGAAATGTACATCGAATTAAATTTCTATTTGTGCATCATTTTTTTTTCCAACTGTTCCATTAATTGGTGATGGCTAAGGGCATGGGTACTAAAAAACAACAACACAATATTATAATTCCTTCAGTCAAATCCTACAGTGAACCAGACATGAAGAATATATGGTGACAAACCTTGATCAGTGACAGAGTGAAAGCTGCTGAGCATAATAAACTACTCATTCTCTGGAGGCTGTACAACTATGAGGACAGTGGCCAACTGGCATTTTAATGTTTAGACTATGACCTATCATAGGTAGCCTATTTATGACAATTTAGACTCAGCTTTACCATGTTTACACAAACTTGAAATTCCTTGCTTAAGCCTTGTTGGTTTCTTAGCCTAGCCAAATCGGTCAAAGTTGTTTGGTGGAAGATTTCCTATGTCCATGAAATGAGACGTAGGTTACGTTTAGCCTGGATGCTGCTTGCTGGATGTTCAGCTGTGGGGTTACATTTCTTTCTTCTGTCTTCATATACTACGCTTTAGTCCCCTTCCCTAGGCATTACTCAACACCATGGAATTGTAGTAATTTTCCAGGCCTGCTTTGTGGACACAGTTTAGCTTTCATTACATATGAGTCAGAGAATTGGACGGCCAAGCAGTTTCTATCCTTTACCCTTTTAGAGGGATACTCTACTACTGTGGTTTCCAAAATGTGTAGGATGATCCATTGGGAGGGTAGGAAGGCAACAATAAAATCTGGCTTGTTAGTTTTTACCTTACTCTCATGGTTTCTATTTTATATATGGCTTTAAACACATATGACATGTAAACATAGTAGTATAAGTTTAGAAAAAATAAAGTGAGTGCTGAACATATTTTTACTGATGAGAATGTGTGTTTAAAAAAGTTTGATGACCACTAATCTATCCTATTACCAGAATTACCTTTTTAAATAGAAATTTAGTACTTCCCTACTAAAAAGCCTTTAATTACTTCCTGTTGTTTACAGGATACAGGTCAGTCTACTTAGCATTATTTAAAAGGCCCCTCTCAAAATAGTCTTGTTTAAGCCAGTGCTTCTCAAACTATCAGTTTTCCCACTCAGTCTTTCAAGGACTGATATTTTTGTAAAATAAATTATTAGAAAAATGAATTGTTAGAAAAGTGAAATTAAAAATAGAAGTACAAAGTAAGTCAAGTTTTTTTTTAATCACTAAATTTAATAGATATGAATTACCCCGTGACATTGCTTGTTTTGGTTTCCAAATGCTTATTCCCAATTTTGCTACTGTACCTGTCTGTAGCCAAGAATCAATTTGCAGCCCACACTTGCAGTAACACTGCTCTAAATAAATGACTTTTTTTTGCCCTTTCTGCTACTTTCAGAGACCTTATACTACATCATTTAGAGAGAGTTAACTATTCTCACAGAAAGCCATGCACTTTTATGCCTGTATGCAGTTCTCACATTGTGGTGTCTAGTCTGGCAGCATCGGGATCACATGGAAACTGTTAGAAATGAAAATTCTCCGGCCTTACCTCAGACCTACAAAATCAGAAACACTTTGGGGGGGGGGGAGTCCCAGCAGTTTGTGTTTTAATAAGCCCTCCAGGTGATTCTGACCTAGTTGAAGTCCTATATGTCATTCAAACTGGGGCACTTTTGAGAGTGAAATGGAGCCCTATTACGGAATAATAATGTTGGTAATCTGAGACTATCTGAGGCAAATGAAGACAAATGGTTACTCTACTTTTACATCTATTCCTTTTCTTTTAGGAGAGGTTCCTAGTGTGTTCTCATTCCAGCATTCCTAAACTTCCATAGGCAGGGTTAGTCACTCTCCCTTTATAATTTCTCTTAGCACAATGCACACACCTCTGCTGTTGTACACATATGACTTACAATATAATTATCCTACTGTGTTGTCATTATCTTGCTATGAATCTGTCTTGCTTTCTCATTAGGGCATCTTAGCCATTGTGTTTTTTCCCTTTTTATTTTTTAAGCTATAAAATTAATATGCTTTTTAAATAAAGTTCAAACAGCACTAAAATCTGTAATGTCTAATTTTTTTATCTCCCTAGCCCCACTTCTTTTCTAGAAGTAATCACTATTGTTAAATTGACTATCTAAATCTAGAAATCTAGACATACAAATATGTATATTTTTTTCTTATGAAAAGTAGAAAATAATGCGTATATCTTGAAACTTGTTGTTTTTCCTATTCAGTTGTTTGTGTTAAACAACATCCCTTTGTTAACACAAGGGTTGAATTGTCAAAACATACTTATGTGAATGAGAGATTTTACCCAGCACTGGAACCGTATGCATGATTCAGAGGTTACAGGCAGGAGGCTGGCATGGGAGCCACATGCAGACGTTACTTATTAGAGAAGGCCCCAGTTGTAAGCCCAGCTTTCAAAGCGTGTCACTGTCTTCCACGTTAGGCCATATCATCAACATAAATCCTAGTTACATATAAATTGACAGTAAGTCATTTATTAATGTATTTTTGACAGACTTACTGCAATTTTTAATTTGTTTACAGGAGTAAAATTGAACTTTAGGATACTTTCTTTTTTGGGGGGAGGGTTACCAGGCAAGTTCTGAACAATATATACAGAAACGTTTTTCTCAAAACCTTTTCTGTTTGGGGAATCTCAAGTTTTATACTCCATTAATTACACAAATAGAAAATGTCTCCCATCTTACAATTAACCATGTCTTAAAAGTCCATACATTCATTCATTTTCAGATTATTTACGAAAAGCAATTAAGACAGATCAGCAGTTTCCTGATATTTTAAAATGAGGAACTCTTATCTATTAAAGACTTGTTGCTTTTTTGCAAGGATGTCTGGTATCAAGCTGGGAATCCCCAGCTTACGGAGTAAGCCATAGGCTAGCTGTTAATCTTCAGTCCCGTTCCTGTTTCAATACAGTCAGACTTACTTATTATTTTAATGACTACTTCTGATAGTTTAAAATTTCCAGGAGTTTTGTTATAAAAAACACTGCAGTAAATATCCTTGTACACATCTGTGTGTCCTCTTGCAAATATTTCTTTAGGAGAGACTCAAAAGTAGATATTCTGGGTAAAAAGCAAATGTAAATTTAAAATATTGATAGATATTGCTACGTTGCTCTCCTAAAACTTTGTGTAAATTTATATTCCCACTTGTTTTTCCATGACATCTGGAATATAGGCTATTATTAATTTTAAAAAAGCCAATCTGATAGTAAAAATAGCATCTCATAGTTTTAGCTTGCATTCTTTAATTTAGAGAGGTTGGTGTTTTAATGACCACAAACTGCTGTTGTCAATCTTTTTGGGCTGTGTGCTGCTATAGAAAAGGACAGTGCCATTGGGACTGCCCTTCTGTTATTCAGTTACCTGTCAATGGGTAATTGTAAGGGTTGCACAATTGAGATGCTGAACACATCAGAAGTGTTTCTTTGGTGCCCTATTCAGCAGTTCTTTTGGTAGTTACTGAATCCAGTGAACATTTGGATGGAATACATGGGCATTTTATCAATGCCAATGACACCCCTTACTGGTTTTTAATGTGTTTTCTTACTTACTGACCTTGAATTAGAAGGTAAAGATCTCATTCAGCAAGTGAACTGATATAAGAAAATTTTAACTCCTATTTCTTTGATGGTTCATTACAACAGTGTACCACTAGTAAAAATGACCACTGTGAAAGTGCCATTTTGGTCAGAGCAAAGGGTTTGCTAGCTTTTTGAATTTCAATTACATTACATTTTAGGCTAGTTTGAGCAAATCACTGGTATGAAAAAACATTGTCCATAGAAAATGCCGTATTGAGTGGTTACCTTTTGGTGACTTTTAGATGACGAGTAAGAGTCTTAGATCATTTGTGCAGCTTGGGGATTTTTTTTCCCCCCCAAATCTCTTTAGAATCTTCTTGAGCCCTTAATTTGGATGTTCTTTTCCAGCCCAGGGTCCTTAAAAAAAAAAAAATCAACTTTGTTAAAGTATAATTTACATACAATAAAATGTAGCAATTTAAAATATATGGTTCAATGATTTTTTTGACAAATATATGCATCTGTGTAAATAGTACCCAATTCAAAATGTAGAACATTTCTATCACCCCTAAAAGCTCCCTCAGATCCCTTCCGAGTCAATCCCTTTCCACCTGCCCAGGTAAACTGATCTATAACTATAGATCGAACTTCAAATGAATGGAATCGTACAGATAATACCCTTTTGTTTGGTTTCTTTTCCTCCATATACTATTTTTGAGATTTATCCATTTTATGTGTATCAATAATTTTTTTCCTTTTTACTCTGAGTATTCTATTGTGTTCACATACCATAATTTGTTTTTCCATTCATCTGTTATTAGATATTGGGGTTTTCCTGGTTTGGAGCTTTTATAAGTAAAAATGCTATCAACATTTTTGTGCAGGTCTTTTGTGGGCATATGTTTTCATTTATTTTGGTTAAATATTTAGGAGTGGAAGTGCTGAGTCATATAATAAGTGCATATTTAACTTTGAAAGAAGCTGCCAAACAATTTTTCAAAGTGTTTGTGCCATTTTACATTCCTGCTAGCGACATGCGAGAGTTTCAGTTGTTCCACATCTTTGTCAGCACTTAGTATTGGCTGATGTTTTGTTTTCTACTTTTAGTCATCATAGTACTGTACTGTAGTGGCACCTATTTGTGGTTTTAATTTGAATTTCCTGAACGAAAACTTTTGATCAAGAATGTTCTTGAGGTTTTCTTTAAATTTTATACAGGACTATAGACATGTGTACACTAATGGTAAATCATCTTCTGTATTTAAAATTTTTTCTTTAGGTTTCTTTAAAGTGATTGAAGACAATAATTCAAAATGCCTGAAAATCCTGCTGCAGGTATGCGAATATATACTTCTATCAGTAAATTAATTAATGGCTCAAAATTGGAATACAAGGGATTTAACTTATACTTTGGTTGTCCTTCTTCAAACAAGATAAACTGCAGATCTTGCAAGTTCTTGATCGCCTGAAAGTGAAATTGCAGGAGAAGGGTGACACGTCGCAGAATGAGAAGCTATCTATGTTTTATGAGACACTAAAGAGTCCTCTCTTTAACCAGATACTCACACTTCAGCAGTCCATCAAGCAACTCAAGGGGCAAGTAAGTTACCCGTCAGAGTTTTACATGTTGATGTAGTCAAACCAGCAAAGAAAGATAAAAGGAGATAGAGATAGAGACAGAGACAGACTGTCTCTAAATACTCTTAATTCAGCAAAGAGACTGTACTGGGACTTGTGACCTGTGAGTATGGTGGGATGGATAGTTTAAAACTGTTGATAGCAAATGATATGTATGGCTTTAGAATATGGATTTCGTACGTATTTAAATATGTAAACATCAGATGCTCTGTCAGTTCTTAACATTTTATTCAAAATTATAAAATAGTGTTTAACTTAAATATAGTTTTTTCGTGAAGTCTTTTTTTTCCTAGCATGAAGTGATCATGCCCATAGCACATTATTTATACCTCTCAATAATTATCAAATATTTATCAAATAATTGTCAAATGTCACAGATATTCTGCTTAGAAAGTCCTTGGAAGCAGTATACCTGGTATTTTAATAGTATCTGTGTTTCCTTCACTATATATGTAGCATAGTACCTGGATTCTTGCAGGCTCTTAATACACGGTTGTTGAATTACAGGACACATAGCACCTCTACTTAGAGTGATGTAAATTAATAGTTTTAACTGTCTTTTTGGTTGCTTTGTTTTACGGTCAGGAATGGCAAATTGATTTTAAATCGTCTGTTCTAGAGGCTGAGCTTGAATAATAGCAATCATATAGATTAAATTTGGGCAGAATTTTAGATGTAATTGTAGATAAGGTAGCAGAGTTGTTAAGTGAAAATTAACAGAATTTGGGGAAAAAACGTGTTTTCTGCTGATAAACCAAAATGCCTGCCTGTAAATATTTCAGTGAGGGATTTTTAAATAACTAATTAAGGATTAAACTTTGCACATATGTCTTTCTGTGGATTTCTTTCCCTAAATCAGAATTTATACCATAATTTTAGCACTCCGTACATTGAAGGTCAGCTTTTTGTACTCCATGGTCATGCGATGAGTCCGTATCATAACAGTGAATATTATTATTGGTAACCATAGAAATTGGGAAAGGTCACACAAATCTATTGCTCTTACTGGACTCACAGTGGACTTAACCAACCATTCCATCATTAACAATCTTTTATAATTATGTAGTTTGCAGTTGTAGTATACATAATCATATTTTATCCATTCAACTGTAAAATTCCTGTGATTTTTTTCATAGCGTTTTTATGAGTTGATTTTTTTTATATGAGGTCCTATTGACATTTGTTCTTGATGCTACCTTTATTCAACTGTGTTGGCACTCGTATCAGCCAATGTTATTTAAAAAATGAACCTCTATTTTCCTGTTCCCCATAATTACAGAATTCTCCTCCACCTGTTTTCTTTTTTAACTGTTTCAGTGGCTCTGTGACTCATTTGCTACTAATCTCGGGCAAGCTACTTAACCCCTGTATGCTTTAGTTTCCATGTTCACAAAATGGAATAATAATATCTCATAGGGCTGTTGCAAGGATTAAATGAGGTAATATGTAAGTGTTTTGGTATAGTACTTTGTTCATAGCAAGCACTCAATACGTTCTGTTATTGTTATTTTTGTTATGTACTACTTGCAAATCTTTTGTGTCTCCACATGGAAATGTACAGATAAATGCAAAAGGACTCAGTGTCTTACATGCATGTTTATATGACTGAATGTATCTGTGTATGTGAAATGCAATGAACTGTTGTACATGCTATAAACTTGAGGGAATGGTAGAAGGCAGGAAACAAGAACAAATTTTTTAAGTTGTTAAAACATTTTGTGTAATACTAAATAAAATTTATAGCCTTATAAATACACAGATTCATGTATCTATACCTAATTTTTTCACAAGTATGTATTTAACATGGGCATTACACATGTGATGGGTAAAATATAGTATTTAGTAAATAGAAATATGTCACTTCTTTTCTATAGGTTTCTGTTGATGATTCTTTTTTTTTTTTCCCTCAACAGCTCAGCCATATACCCTCAGATTGTTCAGCCAACTTTGATTTTTCTAGAAAAGGTTTGTTAGTGTTCACGGATGGTGCCATTACTAATGGGAATGCCCAGAGGTCCTCTAATAACTTGACTGCATCTGGGTTACCTCCTTGGAGCCCTAAGTTAGGAAATGAAGACTTTAACTCCATCATTCAACAGATGGCTCAGGTAAAGTTCTATCTTGTCATGGGACTATTTAGCTTTATTTCTCCTATTATAGGTTAAAAAAGGAACCTACAGTCACCCTTTTTGCCTTAAAATGTGTTACTATGAGTTTTGTTTGCTTGTGTTTTTATATTATTAGGAGGAATTGGTACTATTTTCTACTCTGTGTGTTGACGATCTATTGGCTTAAAATTATATAGGGAAAACATCCGTGTGTGGTGGGGAGAGTTTTTAGACAGTGACTCCAATTTGATACATCTCTACACTTGTAAGGGAAGAGATTCTTATGGTTTTGATCATAGGAGGAAAATTAATATGTATATAGATAATGAAACACCTTTGAAACTATTTTTAATTTTATATCAAAACAATTAATGGGATTTAGAACTAATATAATTCGGAAAATCTAGGGAAACATTTTAAAGAATAATCCAGTGTTATCCCTAATACTTATTAAAAATTAAATAATAGACGATTATATTTTAGGATATGTTTTCTGTTTTCCACTTCACCTTCTAATAAGTGTCTTAAAAAATGGAATTTGAGTTTGAAAGTTAAAAAGAATCTGTTTAAAGTGTGATAGTTAAATAATATTCCACACCTAATTCCTTCTTTTGACTTTATAGCTCTTTCACCTTGATTTGACTAAATAATTTTATGTGATGCTTTTGTGAGTTGATTATATTTGTGAAGTTCTCATGTTGTAAATGTAATTATTAACTAAAGCAATAAAATATTTGTTTGTCACAGGTAAAAGCCATTTGAGTGGTGGCCTTTCCATAATCTTTTGAATTAACCTGTTAAAATAGAATATTAATTCATCACAACAGAACTAAAAATAAAAATGCAGGTGGTTCTGACTTAGGCTAAACACTAGCATATTTTTGATACATCTAATTTGCTTTCCTCATTTAAAAATATATTTTGTGTTAAGACAACTTAGAGTAATTCTAAGTAAAGATAAAAATATAATATAAAGATGTAAAAAATAATTTAAAATTTACTGTGGGAAAGGGCATTGGAATTTTTATCCACCTTGGGATTCATCTCATAATGTGAATGAAGTGTGAATATAGCTCTTCTGTTCCCTGAGGCTGCAGAACATTACACATTCCCTCTTATGTCCTACTGAAAATAATCAAAGGAGAGGATTTCCAGGAGCAATTTATTACCGAAATGCTGTTTATTTGGTTTTATAGAGATGACTTACGAGAAGCTGTTTTTGTGCTATTCATAAAATGGCAGTTTCAGTTCTTCGGAAAGGGTATGTAGGTGAAATGTAGTTCATTGACTTTTTTTTTTTTTAAATCTCCTTTTTTAGGGCCGGCAAATTGAATATATAGATATAGAACGGCCTTCAACTGGAGGCCTTGGATTCAGTGTGGTGGCTCTTAAAAGTCCAAATCTGGGAGAAGTTCATATTTTCGTGAAGGAAGTTCAGCCAGGGAGTATAGCGGCCAGGTGAGAAAGATGTTGATTTTGTGTTTTGCTAATGTTTTTCTGACAAACCTGAGAACATTGTATTAAAGAGAATAAGAAACTAGTAATAAAAACAGTAACCTTAAGTACCTGACACTTACTTTCCTTCTCCTAGGCATTTGTTAGGCCTTTTTCCCCGAAAATAAGGCTGGGTCTTATATTAATTTTTGCTCCAAAAGATGTATTAGGTCTTAAGTTCAGGGGATATCATCCTGAAAAATAATGCTAGGGCTTATTTTCCAGTTAGGTCTTATTTTCGGGGACACATGGTAGTATCATGACTCCGTTTTATAGATGAGAAAACTGAGTTCAGTGGTCACTGAGCTATTAATGCTGGAATCATGATGTGATTCAAAGACCGACAGCAAAGTTAGAGCTCTTTCTACTCCACCACACTCTCACAGTTGAACATGATAGTTTAACTAAGGTCTGACCAGTAAGATGGGAATATTGAAATTCACATTCTGCATACTATATTTGTTATTAAACCTCAGGTTATAGCAACATTTTTGGTAGTCACATCACTCTATTATTTTGCTCATTGTCAGTTAAAAGCCCCTTCAAGTCCATGTAATTCCTCCCTATTGCACTTGTACCTTTGTTTTATTTTTTTAAAGGGGTATGTGCAAGCCTTATATTTTATCTCTATTTGATTTCAGGTTTTTAGTTTATTATTTATTTAACAAGCACACTATTCATTACATTGCTACCAACTGTTAGAATAATAGCAACCGTAGCAATACTATTATTAAAAAAAGATTCTCTCAGTCAATAATATATTTTTTATTTCACGATTCTCTATTCATGGGGGATCAATTCTAATCTCCCCAACTGAAAATTCAGAAATAATGGCTTTTCCATGACTTTGTATCTTTGTTCTGCCATCTACTGCAGGATTTCTTCAAATACATTTTGAGAAACCATAGCAATAGTCAGGTATCTTTGAGAAATTCTATCCTGTTTTTGGAGATTGGGCATACACAGTTAGGGTAAACATATAATTTGTTATCCAAGTTGAGATAGTTTTGGGAGTGAGAGGGTGTGCTGTTAGTAATGACACTGAGACAGCAGGTATAAATTTGGATTATTCTGGCAAACCTAGACAATCCAGGGTAAACCCGGACTTAGGGACTTTAGTTTTCTTAAGGTTATGAAGTTCTTTGACAAAAAACCTATTTAACTTTGATTGGCCCAACTCTTTAAACATCTTATTACTATCTTATTATTGAGATACAATTCACAGAACACAAATGTCACCATTGTAAAGAGTATAGTTCAGTAGTTTTTAGTGTACTTTCAGTGTTGTGTAACCTTTTTGTGCCCAATTGTCTTCTCTCAGTTACACTGTGCTTATAGTCTATAATTACAAATTCAGATGAGTGCTTCCAAACAGAGGAATTTGATATTTGAGTGTGTGGTGTAAAGAACCTTGACTGAGGCTAAGAAGTCAGGTAGCTTCCCAGAAGCAGTGGTGCTTGAAGGGTAATTTGAGAGGGGATAGTAGGGTCTGCCGAGAGCAGAAGGTGTCAGGGAGAGGATGGGACTCTCTTGACCAGTAGCCCTGTGGAGAGATGGAGCACAGCTCATATCCTTGGAATGTGGCTGATACTATCTGAGGTGGGAGCTTAGTGCAAGATGGTTCAAGAAAGGGCTAGAGACAGGTAGGTGCCAGCCATGTAGAACCTTCTAGATCATTATTAAATGGTCTTTATGATCAGTTCTTTCTTTCTTCTCAGGACTTTCTCCATAGAACTGTGTTATTTTAGGAGCTTTCCTAAGACCTGTTGGCTCTCAAAATCATGGAAACCCATTATTTCTGAACATTGCAATGGAGAGGCAAGAATTGGTTTCCCCTTGAATGAAAGTGTGAATTCAGTTACATACACACACACACACACACACACACACACACACACAGAGAGAGAGAGAGAGAGAGAGAGAGAGAGAAGTATAGTAGTATAGAGAGTTAAATTATAAATAATAGTAGAAAAACTAATTTTTAACTTTTTAGAGTATATCAAAATCGTATTTTCCAAGAGACTTCTCCTCTGTAGCTTGTTTATCTTGGGTTGAGTTTATATTCCCTGAGCAGATATTAACTGGAAAGAAATGACGTGTTAAGGTATCTTGAATTCTACTGGGTAAGGGGAAAGTTAGATTAAAATAGATTGATTTCCAGAAAATAGAAAATCTGAGTGTGAGTAAATTAAGGACCAGTTTACACAAAATTAGTTGCATGAGGGGTGAAAAATCAAGAATAATTTATTTGTTGGGGATTAAGCAATTTTCTTTAGTGAACAAGCTGTGAAGAAATTAGAGAAAAGAAGACTTTGGCAATGGGAAAATGGGAGTGATTCCTGGATGTTGTCCTGTAGTGATCACATTTAAAAATAAATGTTTCTTTAGGACTAGGGAAAAGTTCACAAGCAACATTCTCAATTTAAATATATATATATTTCAAAATTATGAAAATCAATGTGGAAGTAATACATACATATAATAGAAAAATAAAAAATATCAAAATACAATAATCAATTTCACCCCCCCAAAAAAAAACTTCTTGGACTTTGACCACCCTGAGACAACTAGGAAAAACATTAGAATATTTTCTTTTTATAAAGACAAAGTCATAGTGTATATACAATTTTATATCTCATTCTTATCTCTTAGTATAACATAAGCATCTCCTAATATTAATAAAAGGATGTATAAGCAACATTTTTAATGGTAGATCTATTGTGAGAACCACCCACAATTTTGGCATCCAAAATTGATATACCCAACTTGTTTGTTCCAAAGAAAAATCTAAAAGGTACCAGTCCCTCTCCTCAGAAAACTTAAAATGTCATAAAGAAGGAGTTAACTAGCTCTGTTGATAATATACTTAATGTAAATGAATATTCAGTGAATGATAAAGGAGTGGTTCAGAGCACCATGATATCGAGGCAAATGAGAGGGAAGGAGGAAGAGGAGGAGACACTCAGCTGGATTTCTGTGGGTGGACTGAATTTGGCTGAGCAGAGTGGCAGGGCATTAGAGATGGAGGAAACCATTTACAAGAGAGCAGGAAATGCCAGACATGTTTGAGAGGGAAAGAGGAGACCAGAATAGTTGGAAAAGGGGTTTATGTAGGGAGGAAGCCAAGTTGGAGTACTTTGGGACTAAACATAGAAGTCTTTGAATACCAACCAAGTTTATACTGTGTCCTAGATGTCGGAAATTACCAAATTCTGGTCTTTGCCCAAGTTTTGCTAAATCTGGTGTGACCAGAGAAAAATAAGGGAAATATAATGGAATTTTCAGAATTCAAATTTATGAATTAGAATTAATTCTCTATTCTGAAGTAAATCTCTTACCAGGGAGATTTTTGTACTTTGAAGGTTAAAAATGTTCTTTTATGATATAATCATGTCAAGCGTTAGTTTTCTTTCCTTTGGCTCTCTCCTTATTGGTCAATAAACATAGATAATCATTATGCATTTTTGAGTTGGCAAATACCAGCACAAGAGAGTCTAGAAAAATAAACCTTGAGAGAGATTTTGCAAGTTACGTCATAGGTATTACATGAGGATCTCAATTGGAGGGTTGACTTTGCTAAGGAAAGGTAGGGATGGGTAGATACAAGAGAGAGAGAAAGAAGGATAAGGAAGCATTGTGGTAGAAATGAGGAAACAGAAAGAGGAGGAGTGGTGGTTGGGGAATAATAAAGTCAAACACAATAAACCAGAACAGAGTAAATCCTGGGATAGCCTTAGGATACCCTTTAACTTAAGAAGTTAGAGAGTATGCTTCAGAGTCAGACTACTTAGATAAGATGCTAAGCTTGTCTAGGCTTCAATTTCTGGCCTGTAAAATTTAAGTACTTCAGTAGGTGATTAGATAATACATGGAAAACATTTAACACAGTACCTGGCCCATAATAAATGCTCAGTAAACATTGACTGTAATAGTGCTTTTTTAAAAAAGAGATTTTGCTCAATTTTTTTTATAGTCCTTTTTACTTTGGTTAGCAGTTGGGACATTGGTGCTTAGAGAAGAGAGAAGGGCTCAGATACAGATTTGGAAGTAATCTTTATGGATTTTCAAGGAGGGCTTGGCTTCTATTGACATGTTAGTATTATACAATGGGGACATGGTGACTCTGCTGGAGAAGAGGTTATTGGTGAATCTGAGAATATAGTTACCTCAGTGTGGTATATGTTGAAGTCAGAGGGAAGGGGTTCAGGAATACAAGGTTCATGTAGTTAATGGCGGCAGTATGTCCATACTTGCAAAACCTTGGCTGTGGGGCCCTATACATTGTTTTTGCTTAGTTTTCTAGCCAAATGGCTTTTAAAATGTGTGTGTGTGTATGTTTAGAGATGTACTACTTAATTGGTTAATTAGCTAGTAAATGCTTTGATAAAAAGCACTCTAAAGGGGTCTGTTAATATAATTAAATAATTATTTGGCTAAATGTACTAAGTGAAGTAGTATCATAAAAAAAACAACAACTGTTTAACTTGAATAATAGGTTTTTAAAAATCAGGCTATTTTATCACTTAAAATTTTCTTTTATTTCACCAAGGGATCAAAGGTTAAAGGAAAATGACCAAATATTGGCTATTAATCACACGCCACTGGATCAGAATATTTCCCATCAGCAAGCAATTGCGTTATTACAACAAACCTCTGGATCTTTGAGTCTGGTTGTGGCCAGGGAACCAGTCCACACAACAAGCAATACTTCTACCGGCCTGACCAGTACCATTCTGCCTGAAACAGTGAGTTGCAAATTTGGAACAATATTTAATTTTGAATTACAGCATTGATTTTAAGACATTTAGAAGGTGTCATTTGACTTGTCCTATTAATAGTTTAAAAAAGATGATCACATCTCCAAATGCAGTGTTAGCATATTAAACAAGATATTTCATGGAGGTTTTTTTTTTTAATGTTCTGTGATTCACCTCATTTAAGATTATTACTTGAAATAAAGGGCAGATTGTAATATTAGGTATTCTTTATTTGGTGATGGAAAGAGTCTTGTGCTCCTTCCTGATGTAGCCAGTTAATTAATTAAGCTTGAGAGTTTTTATTAGAGATTTACTATTGAGTATTTTAAGATTTGGTTATTTATTTAAAAAGCATTATTTTTAAAATTATATTGGGTGTTTATGACTAGATTATTGATACTGCAAAATTATAGAAGTTTTTCTTTTTTTCATGGAAGGATATATGCACAACAGTTCAAAAGAATAAAAATATATGCCTCTTTTGGGAATCTTTAAACTTGCTTAATAACATTTTACAGATTTTGGCCTGCATCTTCAGAATGCAAGCTAATAAATCTTATTTTCTTATAACACTAAGTGCTAGCTGATTTATTTAATTTTCATTCATTGGGACAAAATAAAAAATAGACTGTCTGGGTACAGTACAAGGTCACAACACAAATTAATGTATAGCCATTTTCCCTGTTGCAATTAGTAATATTTATACAGCACAATTTACATAATAAATAGAATGAACGAAGTGGGAAATTGCTTAGTATAGTGATTAAAAACAAGGGCTCCGGAGTCAGGCTAAAGTGGGTTCAAGTCCTGTTCTCCACTTCTTGGTTGTGTCATACTGGGCAGATTCCTTGACCTCTCCATGGCTCAGTTTCTTCATCTGTTACTTGGAACTAGCAATGGCGTCTACTTCACAGAAATGTTGTGAGGATTAAATGAGAATGCCTGTGAAAAGCTAAGCACAGTGCCTGGTGCAGAGTAAACACTTTGTGAATATTAGCTGCTATTAATTTAGGCATATTTTAGTGCACATTGCTGTTTCCCAGAAACTAGATATTGTTTCAGACATAAATTTATTAAATATTACCAAATTCCTGGTTATTTTAACATTGTATAGTAGCTTTCCAATTTAGTACTTAGAAAAACTAAGGAAGAAGTATGATCTTGAGATGGGAGAATTTTCTTCTGCAGTTGGATTATGGGAATTTAATGCACATTTCTGATAGAAGCTTGCTGGTTAGAGGAAAAATGTCATCTCTTTGTCTGATTTATGTAATCCTATTGCTAATATCTTCAGTTGAGGCTACCTTTCTTTTCCCTCATAAGCATCTCCTAAATTAGTCTCATTGCCTCCTGTCCTTCTCACTATTTCATACTTCACCTTGCTCTGAGATTAATCTTCCTAAGCCACTGTTTGTTCCTGTCATTCCCTCTTCAACTTTCAATTATTCCCACTCACTTATCCAGCTTTGCTCTTACATTTCCCTTTTGCTTGAATGTGTTTTTTCCTCTGTAGTGCAATTGAAATACCACCTTTTCTTTGAAGCTTTCCATAATTCTTGATTGGATTTGACTTGTCTGCGCCCTGTCCCCACAATCTTTATAGTATTTTGTGATTCTGTTCAGATAAACACATATTTATTGGTTCCTACTATGTGCTAGAAACTGTGCTAGATATTGGGCATAGACTGGGGAATGAGATGTGTTTCGGTCCTCTGAGAGCTGCAGTGTCTTATGAGCCAATATTCTGTCTTGTATTTTAATTATTTATGTTTTAGTTTGTCTCTCTATTGGATTATAAAATCCTCGAGGGCAGGGATCATACGATCATCTTTACATATCTCTTAGCCTCTAGAAAGTTGTCTTGATTAATTGTATGACTGTTCAATTTGTTGTGCAATTACTGTATTGGGAAGTTAAGAATCTGTGTGATTTACTAACACTTTGGCTCTTACTTGCCTTTAATTTGTAGGTTCGTTGGGGCCATATTGAAGATGTTGAGCTCATTAATGATGGCTCTGGATTAGGTTTTGGAATAGTTGGAGGAAAATCAAGTGGTGTAGTTGTGAGGACTATAGTTCCGGGAGGACTAGCAGATCGAGTAAGTTGATTTTCCTTTTTTTATTTTGGTTTTATGCAATTTAAATTGTATGGTTCGAAATGTAATTTTATAACCTAGGTTACTAGGATACATGATTTCTAAGTATAACTAAAATTGTTTTTCTTCATAAGTGTTCATGTACATTTACTCCACTTTATTTTAAAGAGTTCCTAAATCAACATTTTTGGAGAATTTTTTCCTGTGATTAACGGTTTTCTTGATTCCATTTGAGGACAGTATTTTTTTACTAAAAAGAGTCGTTAATGGGTATTGCATTTCGAATATCTGTATTATTCTTTCCCAGTGTATCTTTGAAGGGCCTAAATGTTAAAATCACAGGGTACAGTGATTATAAGCAGTTGTCCCAATGTGGTAAATTTCACTTGAATTTCAAGTTTCTGACATTACAAATCAAATGATTACACTTCATTAATTAGCAGTGTTTAAACTGAAAGTGGGCCATTTAAAAACTTATCAACTGTTTCTGCTTAATTTTACATTGAAGAAAATATTAAATATTGCATTTAATTTTTAGAAATTTTTTAGAAATTTGATTATGTAGCCACTTAATGAGCCCATATTATGTAGAATGTCCATGATAATCAGAATAATACACACATTTCACTAGTTATGTCCAGGTACATAAGCATTTATCTCTTCTACTAAACAGAAGTAAAATTAAACTTGCTATGCAAATACAGCTTAAGGCAAGTCCGTCAGCTCCCCATTTCTAATCAAGATTGCTTCACCTTGTGCAAATTGTGGAGCTACTGATATTCCTATTATCCTTTTAGCATTTAAATGTATTTATTTAGAGCAGAGGCTCTCAGAGTTCTATCTATGGGCCTCTGGAGGGTCCGAGTCTCTTGCAGGGATCTAAAAGATCAAAGCAACTTTTATAATAATACTAAGATGTTATCAGCCCTTTCATCATGTTAATATTTTTACCAATGATGCAAAATCGGTGGTAGACTAAAATTACTGGTGCCTCAGTGTGAAACAGGGCAATGGCATCAAACGCTATTAGTAGTCATTGTATTCCTCTTTGTCATATGCTTGCAACAAAAAAGAAAAAAAAGTGCCAGTTTTACTTAAGAATATACAGTAAGAATGACTAATTTGAGTACATTTTGACCTTTAAGTGCATGTCTTTTTAATATTGAGTGACAAAATGGGATGTACCATACAACACTTCTGCCATATACTCAAGTATGGTGGTTGTCTTTGGGAAAAAACATCTGTGAGACAAACTAGTCACTTTTTTATATGGAACAGACTTTCAATTTTAAACATTTATTTTATTTTTTACTCTTATTGGAAAAAAATTTGAGGTATATTTGAGAAATAACATTGTATTAGTTTCAGGTGTACAAAATAATATTCCGATGTTTGTATATATTGCAGAAAGATACCACAGTAAGTCTAGTTAACAACCATTACCACACATAGTTACAAAATTCTTTTTTTGTGATGAGAACTTTTAAGATTTACTCTCTTAGCAACTTTCAAATATACTATACAATATTGTTAACTATTGTCACCATGCTGGACATTACACCCCCAGGACTTATTTTATAGCTGGAAATTTGTACCTTCTGATCCCCTTCACCCACTTCAGTCGCCTCCCAACCCCTGCCTCTGGAAACCAATCCAGAACAATATGGTTATTTTTGAAAGAATAATGGACAGAAAATGATTATAATTATTCATACTTGAGTATTTGGTACACATTTTTTTGAAAATGAATGGACTGAGCCTGTTATTTCAAGGAAAACAACTGACAGCATTTGTTGGCAATGATAAAATTTGAACTTTCAAGCAAAAATTTAGAATTTTGGGAAATTTGTGTTTTACTATGAACTTGACTTTTTTTAATATTTAAAGACTTCTGATTAGATTGTTGGTGATATTAATCAATACATATTTTTTATATTATGTAATGTAATATGTCAGTATTTGGAAGATCTGCATATAACTCTGTGAATCAATATTTTCTGAAGACCAATGTGTGATATGACAAAATAATGTACAGGCAAAATATCCATTCAAAATTCAAGGTAGATCAATAAATTTTAATGAAACAGTGTCTGAAAGCTTGTTGATGTAGTTTCAGATTCCACATTGCAACTGTTCTTTAGGAAATCACTACTTATCAAGTTTTGGTTTGTTATCAAAGAACGGGCTGAAAAAGCCCATTTTCTTCCATTTTCTAACTGTATGTCTGATTGAAGCTAGATTTTTAAAAAATATATACTTCAATCAAAACAACATATTGCAACATACCGAATGCTGAAACAGGTATGAAAATCCAGCTGCCTGCTTTTAAGCCAGACATTAAAGAGATTTGCAAAAATATTTTAAAGTACCATGACTCTTACCTTTTTTGTTTTAGAAAATATAGCTCTTTTAAAATAAAAATACATAATTCAACATACATATATATTTTTATATGTTGACATATGCTAAATATTTAAAAAAATTTCAATGTTATTTCTAATTCAGTAGATATCAACAAACATATCAAGAGAACCACATAAACAAAAGCTCTTTGAGATTCTGAGTAATTTTTAAGGTATAATTGACATAAAAATTGCACATATATAACGGGCACAATTTAATAAATTTTGACATATATGTACTGGCAAGTCTGAAATCTGTGGGGCAGGCCAGCAGTCTGGAAATATAGGCAAGAGTTGCTATTTCAGTCTGAACTCTGAAATTTGTAGGGCAAGTTGGCAGGAGTTCTGTTACAGTCTTAAGGCAGAATTCCTTCGTCTCCAGGAAACCTCAGTTTTTGTTCTTAAAGTCTTCCATTGATTAGATGAAGCCCAGCCACATTATCGAGGGCAATGTCCTTTACTTAAAGTCAACTGATTGTTGATGTTAAATCGTATGTGCAAAATACCTTCACAGTAACATCTACAATGGTGTTTCACCAAATAGCCTAGCCAAGATGATACATAAAATTTAACTATCATACCATCTATCATTGCAATCAAGATAATGAACATATCCGTCATTCACAAAAGTTTCTTGTGCTCCTTTGTAATACCCTTTCCTTTATCCTCAGTAATTTTAAGAATAAAAGTTCTGAGACCAAAAATTTTGAGAATGGTCAATTTTTAATGGGTCTTCAAAACACATCTGTGACACAAAGCAAATAATAATATTTAAGGGGTTCTTTTGAAATTTTTTTGTAACCTGAAAAGGGATGAGATATTGTGGAGTATTGTGATACCTTTGCCCACATCACTGCCCCCCACCCCCTTAGCAATTTTAATAGGGTTGTTTCCTGTTAGATAGGGTTGTAGCCTTCTTCAAGATACAAAGTGGAGCAGTTATTGTGAAAAACAAAGGGTCAAATACATTTAGAAAATACCAAGTTAAACAAAATCAAATAAGTTTCTTTACTGTAAGAATTTTCTGAGCTTTTAATATCCTAATGTGTATTATGAATTTTCACAAGGAGAATATGAAGTGCAGAGTTTCCCGAATTAATCCCTTTGAGGCACTGTTGGGAAAAGCCCAGGTCTGATTATCACCCTTACTGGAAGGGATTGTCACAATTTCAGGTCATCAAAGAGGGGGTAGGGGTGTATCCATCAGAGTCATAATGGAGAAGCAAGTGTTTATGCCAGACATTGTTACCTGCCTAATATTTATTATTGTCATGTAATCCTTAAAAGTCATAAATTTTTATTCCCAAATTATAGATATGGAAATTGTTAAGAAACTGCCCAAGGCTATACACAACTAGGAAATGACAACGTCAGCATCTTGCCCACATCTTTTTTACTCTGAAGCCCGTGCTTTACTGCTTAAATCTATTTATTTAAAGTTGGTCTTATTTTTTTCCCCTGAAGTACAGCAGTCCAGGGTTGGTCAAGTCTATCATCAGGGAATAGCTAGCTCTAGGAGCAACTGAGTTACTGACTTTCCTGTGGGGAATATGGCGAGATGTAGACAGTATTCACATCTCTTTCCCCCTCATCTCAGTTCATGGCAGATAAAAGCTCTTCAGTTGACTCTATGCATTGTTGCTAAGTCTTTGCAAGTTGTTGTTCAATTGTTGCTCGTGTAGCCTGATCATAGCTTTAAAAAAAAAAAATTAAAGGGAATATTATGTTTAATTAAAATGTACTCATGTTTTGAATATTAATGCTCACTATTGACTATGGCAACCTTTATGGTAAGGGAATATGAATGTCTTAGGTCATTAATTCTGATGTGATCAAATTGATCATAAAGTGATACCTGCGTTCTGTTAATGGGGTTAATTAATACTACTTTCTTCAAAGAATATAAAATTATATACTAGAAAGGTAAAAAATGTCAGTATTTCTTATTTAAAAGGGTTTCATAAAAGAGCCCCTTGTATTTCCTTTTGTGTACAGATAGGTCAATATGTATAGTTAAACGTGGGGTAGAATTGAGGTGATGAGGCCCAGAACACTTAAGGTCACTGAAATCTAAAGAGACATCAGAAATGGATGCATTTGAGGCCTTGCTTTGCTGTCAGCAAGGCACTAGGCTAAATATAGTATTGAGTTTAATGCTCACAACTCAATGAGAGAGGAATTTATTCTCACTTTGCTTACAAAGGAGCTGAGATTTAGGCAGGATAAATAATACAGCTTGATCAAAGTAGAGCCAGGATTGAACTTGGGTGTGTCTTAACTCCAAAGTCCTTACTTGTTCTTATGCCTACTGCCTCGGATGTTGTAAACTAAATGAAACGGAAAAATATTGACTCATATGAGCTTTTCGGAAACATTTATGGAGATCTACCTACAATGACCAATCAATAAACGTAATCAGGGCCAATTCCATGGAGAAGGAAATTATATAGTATTGTAAGGGAAGCTGAAAGACCATCTACCTATAATCCTCAGATACTTTCCAGAATTCACAGTACCTGAAGCATACATCTTTTGAAAATTCTGTTCAATTATGGCAAAAATTTAAAAAAATATCAGCAGCTAGAAGTTTTTCTTTTCTTTCTTTCTTTTTTTTTTTTTTAAATTGATAAAGGGCAGTGTAAGAGACAACTTTGTTTTATAGAAATCTCTTTCATGTGGTCCGGAGGAATTCTAGGGAAATCAGGTACACTGAATTACCCTCATTATCTCCAGAGAGGGACTATTACAACTCAGCCTATTTAAAATTAGTCATAAATTATTGACTTTTTGGAATGAAACAATCATATTATGAGTCATAATAACTATTCAGTAACCTTTAATACTAAGAAGGAATGGAAGCAAGTAAGGATTTGGAGGATGTGTGTGGACTATGAGGAATTTTTAGTTTAGAATAAGCAAAGACCAGCTTGAGGCCCCTGAACAGGTGGTGTTCCCAAGTAATTTTGCTTTGAGTGAATCTAGAAACAGATATTTTCATTATCCTTAAAAATCAATTGATGAGGGCTGTGGGAATTTGAGTTGGGTAGTCTAGATGTACTCAGATTTAGTACCTTTGTTTAATTCCTTGAGAAAGAGTTTTTATTTTATAAAGTCACTATTTTCTGTCAATGATGTGTTGCCTTTTGATTAAAGACCGATGATAGAAGCGACCTGGAATCAAAAGTAGTAATGATTTCATTTTCTGAGTTGTGGAAATATTTGGTGCTATTTTTTAGTTTTTGAAGAAACAAATTTAATTTCTATATTTCTTTTGTAGCTCAGTCCTAAATTCCTTTAGGATTTCAAATATTTTATAAATTGAAATTATCATCCACAATAACTGAGGAGAACTTAAAGTGCAAATGAATATATACAAAGGGTGCCCAAAAAAATGTATACCATTTTAAAGGAAAAAACTGTATTAAAATTGTAATACTCAATATGTACCAATAACAAAAGATGAATACAAGTCATGTGTATGCATTTTTTTGACAACCTCTGTTTGTGTGTGTGTGTGTGTGTGGGTGGGTGTGTGTGTGTGTTTGCGGTTTTTTTTTTTTAGCCAATAACTGCTAACTTGGATTAAAGTTTTTGTTTGTTTGTTTGTTTTTAAACTGTATAAGTGACTGCTATTTCATTGTAACAGTGTGGTGCCCTGTTACATTTTTTAATTTTTAATTTTTCTGCCGTCTGTATTATCTTTGTCTATATGCATAACGTTTTTTCTTTTTTGAAAGAATCTATGGGTTAATAAACTTTTATATTTGAATGTTTGATTAGCACACTGTGTCTTTGAATCTTCGCATGGCTATTTATTGGTTATCACTGATTTATGTTTTCTGTTAAAGAACAAAAGGACTCATATGCCATTTAGTTTCCTTGCACAGTAGACAGGTTATGGAAGGAGAATGTTGATCAGAAGATATCAATGAAATGCAACGTTTGGCACTGTTAGACATAAACAAAGTAGCTGTCATTTTGGTGTCTTTCCTATCAATCTAATGATTGTTTTTATACTTGATGAATTCCTTAGAACGCCTGTTTTTCTGGAAGAAGAAAATATTTGGCTTTTCATGACAGATACAAATTATCTACATCATTTTAAATTGAGTTCAGGTAAAATAGGAAAAATAGTGCCTAGGAAGTGACTAAATATGGTGAAATGCCCTTCTTTGGCCAAGCCAAGTATGAAAACACCGAATTCACATATTCCTTATTCTTTGGTCAAGCCATAATTCTGCGTAAGGATAGTTCAATTCAGAGGCAGTTTTACCCTTATTTTTCATCATGATCACTAGCTTTTTCTTAAGTAGTTGTTTATTTCAAGTTTGTTGCATTGGTCATAATAGAATATCAAATTATCGGTGCTTAAAGTAGAAATCCAGCAATTCTATATTCCTTTCCCTGTAATAACTTTCTTCTATGCATTTATTTCTTTTCTCTAAGTCTTTCCAAATTTCCTGAATTGAATTGCATTTCTGTTTCCCTGTTTCTCTCCACTTATAGTTGCTTCTAGCTCGTTCTGCAGAGTTCACAACAAAGCACATAGCTTTCTACTCATTATTTTGATTTAACACGTTCCTTTCTTTATTTAGATTTCTGCAAAATTGGAGAAAAGTAAGGATGGGGAATAGACTTTTTTAGTCTTAAGTATTTTTTTTATACTTTTTTCTTCTGAATTTTATCTGTAACTTATAGATGGTGCCTCCTGGAGCCAGGAATATGAAGCTTAGAACTAGTCCAGTGGTCATTGCTCCAGGCTTAGGCCGTCCTTTCTCATTTGCAAAATATCTGTTTTTCATCTTCATTGTATTTAAGCTTTTGGACAGTTATTGGCAATTTCTTGGAGAAAACAGTAAATTTACTATCTACTAATGTTCGTCTGGAGATATCAAAGTATAAGACATGACTGAATGTGAACAAATCTTCAGTGGGACAACTCAAGTTGAACTTTGGTTCTGCTGCCTATTAGCTTTGTGATCTTGGTCAAGTCAGTTAACTTTTTTGAATCTCAGTTTTTCTCATTTTAAAGTTGTCCTTTTCTGAATGAGATGATATACGTATTAAAAGTGATTTTCAACCTGTAAAGCGCTCTGCAGGTGTAATTTTTTGTAACCAGCTGTGTTTACATTTTAGTATCTTTAATATATTGTAGTAAAGATAAATGAAGAGAATTCAAAATTGTTGATAAAACAAATTTAGTGGAAATGTAGTGGATAAGCTGTTTCAGAAATTTCACAAATGAAGATAGAATGGAAATGATAAACCTGTTGAACTGATTTATTTTTTGATAAATTATGTTTTCAGCTTTTCTGTGTATGAAATATACATATAAAAGTATATGTAATGTTTGTGCACATTATAAATAATAAAACAATAATTACCTATGTATATATCACCAGCTTAAGAAATAGAACATTATATATCTCTTCTCTAAATTCATCCAGAATCACGACTTTAAATCTCAGACTGGACATCTGTAGAACTGAACTGATTTCTACTCCCACCCATCTGTTCCACTGTCGTGTTCTTTATCTCCGTTAATATCAACTCTATCTTTCCAGTTGCTTAGGCTAAAAATCTGGAGTTCTGATTCCTTTCCCCCCCTTACACCTTGTGTAGAAGCTATCAGTAGAGGCTGTTGACAATTTATTAAAAATACATCTAGAATCCCTCTTCTCGACACCCAGCTGCTAACCTAGTCCAAGCTATTGTTATCTCTTTTTAGATTATTGCTTTACCAACTATTGTTTGTTCTACTCGAGTCTATTTTCAGCACAGAGACTTGGGTGATCTTATTAAAAGTAAGTCAGATAATGTCATTCCTCCTCTCAAAAAGCTCCAGTGACTTCCCTTCCTACTCACTCAGCAAATTCTCTGCCCTGCTGACCCCATTAATGAATGCTCTCATCTCTTGGACTACTCTCCTCTTTGCTTGTTCTCTTCCAGACACACTGACATCTTGCTGTTCCTCAACTGTGCCACTGAGCTCATTGGCATTCCGAGTTCCCATTTATACTGGAGGCTTCTGATCTGACCTCCTTCCCTTCTTGATGCTCTGGGCGTTCTGATCTCTTCCTTGTATAAGTGCCATGAATACCCTGGCTCTAGGCCGTCAGGCATGAAGTGATACCCTCAAGCCAATGCCTGTTTTAGAATTCTGGTGATTCTTCTCCTTTTGAGCTTTCCCCCCTTCCAATCCCCCGTCTTTTTTTGTTTTACAGGCACTTCCTTTTCTCTGTTGTCAAGTCAGCCGTTCATTAAAAATATATTTTATTCAGCATTTTTAGGTGGCTTCTTTGCCAGTCATTTTGCTACAACTCAAAGTCTAATGAATTGTTAGCTAGTAAAGTTATATCATTGATTTCTCATAATAATTTTCCCCCCCTTGGATTAAAGGATGGAAGACTCCAGACAGGGGATCACATCTTGAAGATTGGTGACACAAATGTGCAGGGAATGACCAGTGAGCAAGTTGCGCAAGTGCTGAGGAACTGTGGGAATTCAGTCAGGATGCTTGTTGCAAGAGACCCAGTTGGTGAAATTTCTGTGACCCCTCCTACGCCTACAGCCTTACCTGTTGCCATGCCTGCTATGCCCAACGGGAGCCCTAGTTGTGTGAGTATACAAATTATTCTCTCATCTTCAATCAAATACTGGGTGTGATAACACTGCAAGAATAGAAATGCCTTCAACTTGAAGTGCCCCATTGGCATGAGTATTGTCTCAGTGTTCACCAGTGAAGCAACGGAAGAGCCCAATTGGGAGACATTAGACAAGTTTGATTTTCCTTTTTGCTGTTTGTCAGGGTTAAGTCATTCAACCTCCCTGAGCCTCCACTACTTATCTATAAATTGGAACAATAATACCGTGTTTCCCCAAAAATAAGACCTAGCTGGACAATCAGCTCTAATGCATCTTTTGGAGCAAAAATTAATATAAGACCTGGTTATATTATATTATGTTATATTATACTATACTATATTATATTATATTATACTATATTACATTATACTGTTATATTATACTATATTATAATTATATATTATATTATACCCTGTCTTATAGTAAAATAAGACTGGGTATTATATTATATTATGTTATATTACATTACATTATATTATATTATATTATGTTATATAAGACCTGGTCTTATGTTATAGTAAAATAAGACTGGGTCTTACATTAATTTTTGCTCCAAAAGATGCATTAGAGCTGATGATCCGGCTAGGTCTTATTTTGGGGAAACACAGTAATACTTGCCATTTCTACTTTATTAGAAGAGACATCCAGATGGGTCAGAAACTGTGAAAACTGATTAATGCATGAGAGTTGTCACTTGTAGGAACAGATTGCCAAAGGGAATAGATATTAATAATAATATGATCAATAACACTCATTATAGTTATATAATAATTATTATTATTAATTGTCATCAAGCACCTGGAATTGTCCAAGTCATCTGAATTCCTCACAAGAATTCTGCAAGATAGGTCTTATCATCCATTTAATAGATGAGGAAACTGAAGTCCAAATAGCGTGTTAAATAGAAGTCATCTAAAGAGTAGGCTACAGATCTGGGATTTGAACTCAGATCATTCTGGTCCATTCCAAGCTCTTTCCAACTATCTCACAGGCTTTGAATCAAGAGATAATATGATGAAAGAAATAATTTTTAAAAGGAGAGGCAAGGAGGAAGAGAAAAGAAAAGTGATTATGGGGAAAAGGGGGTGGAAAGCCACCTTCTTTATCTGAGGGCACATTTGGTGTCTTCTGTAAAGTTATTTACTTTTCTCTACTTGGGACCATATGAGTGGAAGTTTTCCATCGGAGATATTGGAATCATTTTTCTTTTCTTCTCCAAATTAGTTGCAATCTTTTTCTTTCTTTCTTTCTTTTTTTTTTGCCTCCATTATTCTAGTTCTCTTGAGCCTTTTACTTTGTGGTGAGGGACCAGTGTTGCTATGTGTTAAGTGAGAATTTGATGCAATCAGTTGTTTACTTTCTGTTGTTAATGATTGGAATTGAAAGCAATGTATTATATTTTTAGTCACCTTACTGTTTGAGAAAAATATTTTAAGTTACAAGACAAATAATGAAAAGTTTTAGGTCAATATTTTTTGCTCACAATAATTATTACAATTAGCCTTACCATTTTTTAGAAGTTTTTCTTTACATTTAATTCTTTCAGATGGAAATTAATCCTGAGGTTTTTTCTACATGGCTGTATTGGCTTTCTGTTGTGTAATAAATTACTACAAATTTAGGGCTTGAAACAATAACCCTTTGTTAATTCACGATTCTGTGGGTCAGAAGTCAGGGTGGCTTGGCTGGGCTCTCTGCTTAGATTTTTACAAAGTCAAAATCAAGATGTTGGCCTGGCTGGGCTCTTAATCTGGGACAATTCATTTCCAAACTCATTCAGATTTTTGGCAGAATACAGTTCCTTGCAGTTGTAGGGCTGACGTCTCTCTGCCGGCTATCAGCTAAGGGACATCTTTCAACTCCTTAAGGGCTCTGTATTCCCTCTCACATGTCCCACTTCATCTTCAAACCACAAGTCTAGTCATGCTTCAAATCTTTTTCACTTCCCTTTCTGCCATCAGCAGGAGAAAACTTGCTTTTGAAGGGTACCTGATGAGATTAAGCTCACCTAGATAATCTTTTTACCACATAATGTGATATAAACACAGCAATAGCACCAGGGATCAAAAGTTGTGGGGACCATCTTAAAATTCTGCCTGGCATAGCTGTGAAGAAAATACTTGACAATCCATGCACAAATTGACTATGTACACACAGTTATGTAACTAAACATTATATATAATTAAAATTATTTTTCCCTTTTAGGATAATTCTACTCTTTTTGAAACTTACGATGTTGAGCTCATTAAAAAAGATGGACAGAGTCTGGGGATTAGAATTGTTGGCTATGTTGGAACTGCTCATACAGGTAAATGAATCATTTCTACTTTATGTTTGGAAATAGTTGTTAAGGATGTTAAGCTTCCTAGACAATAAAATTAAATATCTGCAGATTTTAATTTAAATGTTGAGCAGTAAAACCATGAATCTGCATTAGCAACCAGTTACTTTTCAGTAATTAGAAAATCACAGTTTAAAAAGGGTTCCCAGACCCAGTTCCAACCAGAAATTCTCAGACGCCAGCAGGGTGTCTTGACAATTTAACTCAGTTCTGGCACTGTCTATCCGAAGATAGAATCAGATTTCACAGGTAAAGGACTCAGTCCCAGAAGACTGCCCCCCTACTTTAGACACCATTTGCAAGCCCAGGCTACTACCTGTACTTCTGACCAACTGGCTATGAATCAGAGGTTCCCGTGAACCCCTCCTTGAGTTCAATTAATTTGCTACAACAACTCACAGAACTCAAGAAAACCCATTTACTAACTAGATGACCAGTTTATTACAAAGGACATTCAAAGGTACAAATCAAAAGCCAGATGAAGAGATACATAGGACAAGATCCCCGAATGAAGGAGTTTCTGCCCTCGTGGAGCTTGGGGCTCCACAAGGTGGCGCCTGGAAGCATTCTGTTTCCCCAGTGGGAAAGCTCTCTGGAAAAGGTCCTCCTGGGTTTTTACGGTGGTTTTTTTACACAGTCATGATTGACAAAGTCACTGGCCATTGGTAATAGAACTCAATCTCCAGCCCCTCTTCTCTTTCAGTTTGGGACCCAAGGTTCCAAACCTCTAATCATAGTGTTGGTTCTTCTGGCAACCAGCCCTCATCCTTAGGTGCTTTCCACAAGTCACCTCATTAAGATAACAAAAAGACTGACATCACTTTCAATGCTTAGGAAATTCCAAGGGTTTTGGGAGCTATGGAGCCAGAACTGTGGATGAAGACCAACATCTTATAAATCACAATATCACACATTTTTGTCTCAGTAATTTTATAGCTGGCTTGATAGTCATTAACAACAGAATTTAATTATCCAACTCAGTGTATAACATTGAATTTTATCTCCTCTTGTTTCTAAGACTGATATATTTTGAATAGTGTGACTATTACATATTATGTCATTTTACATGTAATAAAGTAAAATGATTATTGCATATAGTTCATATTGTGAATGTCAAAAAAATACTACTATTATGTTTAATTACAAAAAAATAAGATAAAACAAATACTTTAATTAGAATTATTCTCCTTTCACATAAAGCAAATACATTGTAAGAATAAATACATGGCCCAAGTATCTACATAATAATTCTCCTTCAACTTCTACATGCAAAGCTTTGGTAACTTTCACTGTAAGAGTTACTCTATTATTATAAGAAATTCATTAGAGTAAGGAAAAAATAAACCTTTTCTCAAGTATTTGCTAGTAACATGAAAATTCAGAGTTATGACATTTTTTTAGTTTTTTAAAAAATAGCAAAATTAGAGTTAATGTTTAAAAAAAACTATTTTGTATACTTACAGCAGGTGGAAATATTAAAAGTGCTAATGTATTCAAAGTCCTGAATGAAATTCATGTCAGACCACCTTATGCTATTTTAGCTTAATGAAATAACTGTTTTCAAACCTTTAGCTTTTTTCTAAGTGCCACTTTTTTTAGGTTCAGAATTTAAATGACTTCCAAATGTGCTAAGTATAGATTGTATAATAATGTTGAAAAAAGAAACTATATTGAGTAGCTCTTAATATGCTGTCTGCTTAGAGAGTTCATGACTTACTGCCTAAACTGATGGCTTATGAACCTTTATACGAAGTTTTCAAGATGTCCTTGCAAACCTAACAATATACATGCAAAGTAAAATGAAAGTGAATCTAACCTGATTGATAGAAAATCAATAAAATGTAATGTTTATATTACTGAATAAAGAAACCATTTCACTTTTTACCCTCAAAAGAAGTTTTTGGGGACTGGAGTGATGGGCAGTGATGAATCCAAAAACTAGGATATTTTAAAACTCAGTATACTTTTTAACACGTAGTGTTTCAAAATAATTTTTGCTTTCTTCCACTCATTGGAACTTTTGAGCACTGACTTTGCTAAGTTCTGGAGGGAATAGAAAAATGAATATAAGAAAGTCTATTCAGGAAGACAAACATGTAAATAACTCTCAACTTCAAGGATAAATGAAATACGTCTTTTAGCAGAGATGCAAGCATATTATCATCATAACGGCAGATGAGAAACTCAGTTTGACAGAAGGAAATGGAGAATTTACAAAGAAAGGCATTTGTGCTAGGCATGGGAAAGAGAAAGATTTTGATAGAAGGGTGAGATTGGCAGAAAAAAATGAAATGAGAAAAAGGATAAAATCAAGAAAATACTTCGCGTTTTGGTGGAATATCAGGAGTCTTATGTTTCTCGAGTTTTGTCTTGTTGGAGGGATGAAATGCAAAAAAAGAAGTTTGGCGCAGATTATGGCGGCCCTTAAGTATGATTCTATGAAATTTACATTTTGTTAGGTAGGTGATGAGAATCCATTATGTTTCATTTTCTTCTACAGACTATGTTTTAAGTTCATTTGATATTAAAAAATAAAAATATAAACCATCCAGAGCTATGGTTTTTCATTTTCCAATTTCCCTTCTAGTCCTTGCCCATAGCCATGCATACTTTTTATATAGTTGTAATTTTTATACATTCATTTTTCTGTTTAAATATTTTATTTTATAATATAAGGATTTTTTCATGTTGCTGAGATTGTTTTAGTTTTTTAAAGACTGTATGTACTTCTCTTTTTTCTGTGTTTGGGGAAGCTAACATGAACAGTGAACTAAATATAGTCAGAAAGACCTGGTAGGAGACTCTTGTCATAGTATTGGTGAAAAATGATGAAATCAATGATGAGAAGGGTAATAAACCAAGAGAAGAGGGTAAAACTTAACCTGGGCTTTTTGAATTCCGGTTTACATTGGATTGCATTTCGTCAAGGTTCTGTTACCAATTATTCTTCCAGAAATAGTCATCACTCAAATCATTTCAAATTTGGGTCACTTATGATGGTGACAGTTTGAAATAATCCATCAATTTCTCTGCTTGTGTTCAAAATACTATTTATCAAGCCACCAGGCAGCTCCTTTAGCTAATTAACCTCTTGATATGAATTTTGCAATCAAGGCCTAATTAGAACTTTCTTCCTTTTCCCGTGTTTTGTGCACTTCTTAGGGGAAGCTTCAGGGATTTATGTGAAAAATATAATACCTGGCAGTGCTGCGTACCACAATGGCCAAATTCAAGTGAATGACAAAATAGTTGCTGTAAGTAACTGCCTTCTGTTTTAGAATTGAATCAAGTTGGGGAAAAAAGTTATCTTTATTATAATATGTATGAGAGGGAAATGGCTTAATATAGTATCATAATGTTTTAAAAATTAAGCTTGTTAGTACAGTGAAATCTCATTAATTTGGACTCTTATGATCCTAAATTTAATTTTTTTTTTTTTTTTTTACTATCTGGAAAATGGAGTCACTGACTATATTGGTAGGAAGAAATAATATGTACCTATATATATTTTAATATACATACATATATATTTGAAAGGTGCTCTAGCATTCTCCTAGAAAATGCTTTCAAATAACTCTTTGTATTCTTTAACCCATTTTTCAAGTAAAATTAATAGGCCATTTACCAGATCTTTTTATTTCTTTGTGAAGTAGTTTTTCTACTAACAGTAATTTTAAGTACCTACAAAATTGAGAGATTTTATATATTTGAGAATGTAATAATTATCTTTATCAATTCAGATTGGTCTTTCCTCTATTTAGTAGAGAATTAAATTTATAATTTATTTTAATAATAATATTGAAGCATACACACACACAGACTCTCATAGATGAGCATCACACATTTAATTTAGTGATTTATATAAAAACAGATTTTTGTTTGTGTAATTTGAATCGTTGTCCTTCAAGTCCATCTAAGGAAACACCTTTCATGACTCTTGGCTTTACATTATTGGGTTAGAAAATGTCTTGTGATTTGCAGAGTTTGCAGATCTGCAATATCAGTAGACGCTGTGGAGAAAGTATTATGGGGAGAGCAAAAGTAATGGTTTGTCTAGCTAGAAGGAGATTGAGAGAGGAGGTCTTTTGGTCCTGATGGACTTGAGAAATATGGAATCGGGCTTGATTTTAATTAGTAAATACCTTTTTTGCACATACTTTTCCAGAGCACTAGAAGTCCTAATTGAGGGAGATCAGTGTGTTTCTTCTGGAAAATATCACATATTGATATAATAGAGGGATGAAGTATTGCATGACCTCTTCAATTTTGATAACAATGACTTGTATTAATACATCTTGAGAACTACGTAAAACAGTATGCCATCTTTTGTGGCACTTTGAATTTGAACAGCATCAAAGAATTAGACCCTTTCCCTCTCTCAGGCTGTAAATAAAAATGTGTGTGACTTAGGAGTACAAATTTACATTTGCTTTCTGGTTTCTCAGGAAGTTTGTCAGCGTGTTTTACTACTAATTTTGCATCTTTATGCAAATGCTTTCTTAGGTCTAATACAAATTATTTTTGGAATAAAATGAATTGCCTAATTCTGCCTTGCCAGAATTTAAAATAGTACGTAACTTGAAGCCTCTGTTTAATGTGTTTTAGGTCGATGGTGTGAATATTCAGGGTTTTGCCAACCAGGATGTTGTTGAAGTGTTACGAAATACAGGGCAAGTGGTCCACCTGACCCTAGTTCGAAGGAAGACATCCTCATCAGCTTCTCCACTTGAACAGCCTTCCGACAGAGGTAATGGATTCCACTATCCTTCTCCCCACCATGTAGTCTGGGTTTGGAAGAATAGCTCATTTATGGAAGTTGCTCTGTGAGTCTGGGAAGGAAAAACTGCCCACCTTGTGTAATGCAGTGATGGAGAAATGAATCAGCTCATTTGTGCATGGAAGAAGAGTTTCCTTTGCCTATTATAATGTGCCAGTCCAAATGTTAGAACGTGAACCCTGACACGTAATAAGCTCTGATAGCTTCTCTAAATGGAGATGGAAATCATTTTCTCAGAAAGCTTCCAGATTTCATTTATTACTTACATTTGAATAATAAAGTTTTGACACCTCTTGTTCCAGGAGCTCTCATTCATCTAATGCTTTGACATTTTGTAAAATGCAGGTTTCATTTTACTTCCAGTGATATATTTGATTCTAATGTCTCTAGAATAAAACATGGATTTCTATCAAGAACATTTTTATTTGTAAAATAATGTTTATTATTTTCATTATAAGAATAGTAGATTTTCATTATGAAACCAAAACATAATTGTGTGCATGTCAGTTTTTAATTATCAACTTAGAAATGTATAGATCAACAAAATTTGACAGTCGTGGGGACACATATTCAATTTAAAATGAATGACTAGTTATATAACTGTAAGTAGGAATTCCATTAGAATTTATCAGAAGATGAATACATTTTTTTTCCCCTTCCTCTGAAGATAAAATAATCCTGGAAGCCTTTGCTTTCAACTGATATTGATTCGTATTTACATTGGAACTTTTTAACTTTTATCTGATGGTGGAAATTTTGCTGCTGAAAGACAGATGCCCTGTCAACTGCATTGTATGTATGAAATTCGAAATTGCCTAAATAGTACAAATTGTACAAATGCTATGTTAACCTTAAAAGGTTTACATAAATATTTATATCAATATAATGGTTCTAATAGCTCTGATAGAGCCCTTGGCTTTCAGTCTGCTATATCAAATGAAGTATGTCATCTGTGAATTAGCAATTCTTTGTTGGGCATGCCTACATTTTGAATTTGTCCTGGGATAAGTTTTGACTCAAAACCTGCACCTCTCCCTCTGTGGTTTGGATGTCCTTCCTGTGTTTCACTAACACCCTTTGAAGAGCACTCACCTGTAGCAGTTATTAGTCTCCATTGTGCTTACCTATTTAATATGTGGCCACTGTAATGTAGGGTAGTGGTTATTGCCTTTGCCACCCACACCTTTGTGTGCCTCCCACACAATCAGCATTTAAGTTTGTTTCTCAGAAACAAACCACACAAATAAACCACACAGCTTCCAGCTCTTACACAATACCTTTCTCTACCATTCCAAGCCTTATTTTTTCTCCTCTAAACTCCTCCGTTTTGTATCCCCTATGTATACTTTTTTGTGTACCTATTTGTATACTATTTGTAGCATACAATCACTTCATTGTACTGCTTTGTACTATATACTCTGGTGTGTAGCTTTTCTCCCCAGTGACACTAGCGACTTCTGGCCAGCATTTCTTTTGCTAGCACTGGGCTGTGTGTTTAGTGTGTATTAATGCATTAATAATCTAAAAAATCCCATGTGTGGTTTAAAATCTCTTGTTATGATAATAGGAACTTTTAACTGGTTATAGTTTTCAAACTTTTATTATGAAAAATTGATAAAAAATATACCAAATACCTACCATTTAGATTCAGCAGTTATTATTTTGCCGTATTTGCTTCATCTATGTTTTGTTTTTCCTGAACCTTTTCAGAGTGAGTAGTAGACATCATGACACTTTAGCCCTACACACTTCAATCTGTAGCTTCTAAAAAGAAGGATATATTTTTAGATGAACATAATATCTTTATCACACCAAAGAAAAGTAATAGTAATTCTCTAATGTCAAATACTCAAATACCCAAAACATACTTATATTTTCCCAATTGCCCCTAAATGTCTTTTATAGCTTCTCTTCCCACCATTCCCACCTCCAACCCCATAAAATCAAGATCTAATAACGCATTGCACTTGTTGCATGTGTTTTCTTTCTCTGGTTTCTTAAGAAGAATCCCCCACCCATGGCCCCATGGCATAAATTTGTGAAGGGATTAGTTCATTTGTCACTAGAATGCTACATTTCTGAATTTGATAGTTTCCTCGTCGTGTCATTTAACTTGTTTCTCTACGCACTGTTTCCTAGAAGCTAGCCTTAGTTAGATTCACGTTAAATATTTTTTGCAAGAATACCTATTATAAGTGATGTGTGATTATTTAAAACTAACTAAAATGATTCTTATTCAACCTTTCTTGTGTTTAAGAGATTCATAGTGATTTGAATGCTGGAGATTGAAAGTTTGGGATATCCTATTGCTTTACTTAGCTCAATTTAGCTAAGGGAGGGATCTCTGCAACCAGGCAAATTCTCTCCTCTTTCGTTCCAATTCATAAGGTTACCTATGTAGATTGTTTGTTATACTCGTTATGATGTTGTGCCAGAGCCTAGGAGAGCCCACAGCAACCAGTTTATTCTGCATGTCTCACTCTACCCAGCACGGCAGCAAGAGCATTAAGGCCCTAGTGCTCTTTTCCTTTTCCAAGGTTACATTGAAAAGCATGTACCACTTTGTCATCTACTTTACCTGGTTTTCTCTTCCCACTGCCTAGTTCCTTATTCTTTTCAGTACTACCGACAAATTTATTTTTTAAGGAATTGATTGGTTATATACACACGGGATTTTAAATAAAGGAATCATATATGACGATTGCTTGAGATGTTTGTCATGAGGTTGTGAAACAGAAGCACAGGAGTGGAGGAAGCTTGCTTTAATATGGTCTTTAGCTGCTAATGATTCAAGTTAACAATTTTTATTTTAGGAACTGGTGTAGAACCCCCGAAAACACCGGCCCTCTTTCTAACTGGAGCAGTGAAAACAGAAACTAATTTGGATGGTGAAGATAAGGCAACTGAAGATAGAAGGGATGATCTAAAAAATGACAACATACAAGCCTTAGAAAAACTGGGTAGGCACAAAGCATTCAATTCAAAACAGTCAAAGTAATTTGACTTTCTCACTTGTTAACCGTTTTTTTCTTTACAGTTAATATAATGTGAGAAGTTTTAGAGGCATGAGGGTATTCTTAATATCAACATCTTAACACTTGTGGCAGTTGGGGATCTTTGTACTAATTTTGAATGCCTTTTTATTAATGTTACGACTTTTTTTTTCAATCTTGTCAGCATTTTTAATTACTGCATACTTTAGCTTGTATATTATTGATATAGCTATAGCTATATAGCTTATGTGCATACATGTAACAGTATTTCATTTCACCATAAAAATTAATAATGTATACTGTTTTAAATATTTCATCAAATCCCTGGGTAGCTATATACTTATCCTTTACTTTTTAATTGATGTGCAGCTTGGTTTTTTCACTTTGCACTTGGATACCTCAGCTACTATAGTTGACTGTTCTGCCAGCATACTGAGTAACAGTGTCATGCTGCACAGAGGTGCTCAGGAGCGCCTTGCCAGTTGAATGAAATGGAATACTTAACACCATTCGTGTTCCAGAGAAATTTTGGCTTTTGGCTTGGATTATCTTCTCTCGGGAAAGAATGGCCTAAAGGAAGGAGAAACCCCTCGTTCCAGTTAAAAACTTTCCTATAATTTGGAAATATACCTTGTTCTTTTTGACCTAAGTAGATTGCAGTTAGTCTTTGCTGTTTAAATTCAAGGGAACCCAGGTATACTTTCAGTGAACTATCAGGTGGAAATCAAATACATTCTGAAGTTAGAAATATTTTTAGAAATATTTTATCTTCTCTTTTTGGATCAACCTCACTACATTTTTCTTCATGAGTATGTATAACTTTAACTTGAGAGTAAGACAAAAATATTCTAACAGCTATGAAGTTAGCTCTTTTTTTTTTTTGTGCTATAGGGATGAAAACTTTTTTCCTTCTTCCCTTCTAGGTTTTTTAGCTGGCCTAATAATTAAATTGATATAACACAGATTAACAGGGGGAAATTTTGTGAGGCAAACGTGATAACAGTTGGAAATTTTGTATGTGTGGAAGCCCCATAAAAATATGAGAGCCAAGGACAAATCGGGCAGTTGAGGCTTATTTGCCATTCTGAGCTAAGGAATGGGATAGGGGCCTGGGGCTTCAAAGGGGAGGAGGGTAAGTCACAGGACCATAAGAGGGGCAGATGTTTGGTAATGAGAAGTTTGTCTTGCCATGCAAAGAGGTCTTTCAGATAAAAGAAAGTTCTCTCTGGTAACAGCTCTCCTGGGCCAGGCTCCCTATCTAAAATCTTTTAGGTAGTTAAGGGAGAGGTAAAAGTTTTTCCCGAGTCTGTTGGGTCTTGGTTACCTTCAGCTGAAAATAATCTACATCTCAAGGTGGCATATTTTGGGATGGTATATTCTGTTCCCCTTCGTTGCCATTGGAATAATTATTTCATATCATCGTACTATGCATGTTTTGATCATTTTGTATAGTCCAGGACTTATTGAGCTGCTGAAATAAGTTAATCTCTTTCCTCTGGAACTTAGGCCTTTGGATTGTACTTTGAAACTCATGACTGTGCTTTGATTGTATGATTAAGAGGCAAAATATAGGGAAAAGAATTGAGGGTGACGTGTCAACATTATTTTATACATGTGTATGAAATAAATATTTAAATACTATGTTTTTAAGCTTACAATTCAACCAGTACTTTGCAAATTTTGTTCAAATTAGCTTACCAGATAAGAAAATGCTATCTAGAATAAATTTAATAGGCAAGATGGTAAAACTCTTAACGTGATTTCTTATGGAAATGTTAACAGGAGTAGCCATAAAGGTGCAGAGCTCACATGAATGATATTTTGCTTTTAACAGGATCTTTGGTTAGTTATCCCTGAAATGTAATCTAGCACATAGTTATTTCGTGGCTATTTCTTTGTAAATCTAGTCATTAAATTCTTTAGTTTCCTTAGTCAGTCTCTGATTTCTGAGGTTAGCCTGTTTTATTTAATTATTATGTAATTAAGTTTTATGTATTAAATTATAATGCATTAATTAAGTTATGTATTATGTAATTAAGCATCCAAGAAGAGCTGACCATGCTGAACGCTGAAAGAGCTGATATTGCAAGTTATGTTTGATTTTTAGACAGATGGTTATGGCAGTTGTGATAAGTGTTCTGTGACTTGTCCAGTCATGTGACAAAATTGAAAATTTTTCTTCAACTTCAAGAAAAAAGGTGGAGGTTTGGTTAGTTTCTGCTACAACTATAGATATAAGTTGAAATAATAGTTTCAGTACTTTGACTTTTGCCTAGTAAGCATTATTCAGACTACCAACTGTATACTAAGTTTCTGGCTGAGAGCATATGGAGGACAGGCGGGACACTTAAAATCTGTCTTAGCTCTTTAAAATTATCCTACCTGTGCAAAAAAGACAATATTACTGTCAAGTAAGAAAATCATAAATATATAATAATGAAGTAGACACAAAAGACCAAAGTAAAATCAAAGTTCCTGTTGTATTAAAGCTCATGCACCCACTGGCTGAATTAAACCAGACGTGCCTTTATACTCGCCCAGGTGAAAAGTCTGAATGGATTGTGTTAATATGCCTAGTTGACAGTAAAGAAAATTTTTACTTTTCCTATGGGTGGATGTAAGGTACTACTTTGAAGTGATTAATATTTAAATTAAATCCCTGTTTGTCCTAACATATTATAAAGCCAGATTCATTTTACTTGTAAACTACAGGAAGTTTACATATAAACCATATGTAATTTCAAATTTCATTTATGACTCATCATTTCCTCTTCTCTTTTCAATATCTCTTAACAACAAAAGCTCCTTCATAATTTGGTCACAGCCGGTCTTTACATTTTACATTAGTCTTGTAAGTCACCTGTGATTTACTTTACCTAGCAGACTTCAGTTAATGCATTTTCCTTTTTATTTATTTCCCTTTTACTTACTGAAACTGCTGTTATTGAAGAATTTAGTAGTTAAGTGTGTTTGGCTCACAGTAGCTTCAACATTCTTTTTTATTTAATCCAGAAAGAGCCCCTGACTCTCCAGAAAATGAGCTGAAATCCAGATGGGAGAAGCTCTTGGGCCCTGACTATGAAGTAATGGTATGTTAAAATCTTTGAATAAAAAACACTCATGTCTCATTTCATGTCAAGCCCTTAACTCCACAATTTAAAGAAGTGGGAGAGTCAAAGAGTAGTCAATCTGCCTTTATTTTCCCCCTCTGCTTTTCTTTCCTATTAAATCAATCAATTTTTTAAAAGCATTTAAGCTATAAGAACAATTAAGGACTGCACACGCGTTTCAGTTACAATTAGCAGACACTCAGTTCATGCTGAAACTATTTTAGTCGACAATAGGCAGAAAAATGTTAGGAGAGAGAGAGCTTGCTTTTTAAATTTATAACCTGTATCAGCTGCTTAAAATTGCTGGCATTTTTATGATTGTTTTTATGATCTGTTTGTTTTATTGTACACTGAAAGGGCTGTGGATATTAGTCCTATGTTTCACAAAGAATCTTACAGTTTTATGAGAAAAATGAAAGAATGATTATCAAATATATTTGGTAGAACAGGAAGTAATTTAGGTTAGGTATAAGTTTATGGTGCCAGTGGTCCATTAGACTTCCTTTCACCTGTTATTAGATTCATTGAGTAAGGGATTGATTACATTTCCCCATATGAATCCGCATGAAAGCAGAAAGCTGTGTTTAGAAAAGCCTCTATAGTGTTCACTAAATGCGTTTGTAATAAAATATTCTATTAAATTTCTATTGTCATTCACATTTTCTTACACATGTTTATCATTAGTACTTGACTGGTTGGAGGTTTTTTTCTCATCTTGGTTCAGAATGTACAGCCACCATCGATTGTGAGCAATTTTCCAGTGTCCTTAAGATGAGTCAAAACATGTCATACTTTTTCTCTTCTTGCTAATTTTGTACCTGCATGTCAGTCCATATGAACTACTGCTTCTTTACTTCATAGATTTTGAATGCCGTTTTGTCATTAGGCTATCACCTAGCAAATGAATTATTCTATCCTTAATGGTTTGATACTCAAAGTAATTTGGTGTATCAGTATTTATAAATGGCCAGTTTTGTGATGGGCTCTTATTTGTTAAAATTTTATCCTCCTTATAACTACCCTTCCAAATTTCACTGATCACATGGAGAAGTATTAACCAGGGCTAGAAAGAGGGGACAGAATCTGAAGTAGGAAATTTAAGGTGGCACCTTTTTCATTATGAGTTGTAACTTGTTCTGAGGGAAAGGAGCAGAAAGGAGAAGACAGGCAAGGTGCATGAATGCCTGCATGTATGTACTCCAAAGTTTCTTATTTATGTCCTTCCAGAATCTACTTCTCTGCAGTGCAATACTTTTAAAAGCTTTAGTTGGATCATTGTTTAACTTATCTCCTCCGTCCAGATGCGCCATATTTTATTAACAACTTACAGATGTAAATCATCAGTAAAGTATTTTGCTTGCAAGCCATCCACTCCTGTGAATGTCTACCACTGAAACGTAGACTAGTTTTAGGCCAGGATTAAACGCTTCAAGGGTTCCATGAGCTTCCCACCAGTCCAGACCTTTCTGTCTATGTCTTTGCCAGCTATTTCTCCTAGGGAAATGGTTTGAGATTGTTGGGGAAAGTCAGACGCTTCAGTTTTTCCACACTTGTCTGACTTTACTGACCTTGAAAACTTTGTTTCAAGTCTTGAATTTGAAAGTAAAAAGGACCAAACTCTTGGTTTTGTCAAAAATAAAAATTTTATGGATTCAATATAATGGAGGACTGTATTAAAATTTTAGGGATCATGGATTTTTAAAAAATAGAATATGTATTTGCCCATCACCTTCTGGTTCAAATTTTGAATAATTTAGGGAAAAAGGTTGCTGTGGAAAACAATAACTATAAAAAGGCAAATATTCTGTGAAATTTTACATTATATGTTATACTTATAGAGTTCAAAAATAATAGAAAAGAGATTAGAATGCAGGTCAGATGCATTCTGTCAGATGTAACATAGATTTTACAGATTTTTTTCAGGAAACCCAGGAAGAAATAAAGTTATGCTTTTACAAATATTGGAAACATTTTTTTTTTTCTTGTAAATTTAGGTTGTTACTTTGGACACACAGATTGCAGATGATGCTGAGTTACAGAAATATTCAAAGGTGAGCATTATTTTTAAAAATATTAACCAGTGTTTTTTTTTGTTGTTGTTGGAAGAACTTTCTCTAAGTTCTTGTTGAAGAAACTAAATTGGTGCTGTAAACTAAAGTTTCCAGAATTTAGTCTTAGCTGTTTTCTTGAAATGTGGTGAGTTCTCACTTACGAAAGGTGATGGTTAGATACGCCTGGGAAGAACTTGGGGTCCCTGTACCACCTCCCAGAAGCTAACACTCAGGTTTGACTCCTTTGCTCACCATGAAGGTAGTACACAGAGTAACATTGTGCAAAGTGTGTGTTAGCTTTTCAGATATTATAAGAAGGCCTTTTAAAATGTTTCCTAAAAATCAAGACCACAAATACAGACTTTAAAAAATCCTTCAGGTCCAGATGGTTAAGGACAGAAAAGTGGTTTATCTTTCGAGTATAGGCAATGTTTTTTTCTTGAACTTAAAAAATTTATAGTGAGAGCTTTATTTCTAATGGCAAAATGCCAGAAGGTAACTTTTATAGCTTTTCCCAACATTTTTAGTGTCCTCTCACTACAAATTAATTTTATAGTTCTTATTCTGGATAATCAAAAGCCAGGGTAATTGAAATGTAGAGAAGGCTTCTACATGTCTTTCTCGACAAATGATGAGAAAGGTAAAGTTTCCTTGTCAGAATAGTTTCAAAAATTATCCTATAATGCTGTATGGGGTATATGAGCTTAAACTCTGCTGTCACATGTGTGTTACGAGCTGTTTAGTCCTCAACAGCCCAGCTTAGTTCCTGTAGATTCATGCCTATGGCTTCTAATATGGAGGCAGTCCATCTCATATTTGTTTTTCCTCTTTTCCTGCTGCTTCTGTTTCTCCCAGCATTATTGTTTTTTTCCAAAGAACCCTTCCTTCTCATGATGTCCCTGAAGTAGGACAGCTTCAGTTTTTTTCATTTTTTCCTCAAGTGATATTTTGGATTTATGCTCGACCCATTTGTTCATCTTTCTGGTGGCCCAGGGTATCCTAGAGCTCTCCTTTAACGCCATATTTCAAATGGATCAATTTTTTTCCTATCAGCCTTCTTCATTGAGCAACTTTCGCATCAATACATGGTAATTGGGAGTATGAAGGAGTAGATGATCTTTGCCTTAGTCTCTAATGACACATCTTTTTGCTCTTGGTGAGCTTTCCTAATTATTCAACATTCATGTACTTCAGGAAGTGATCACCAGGTAAATCCAGCAACCATCTGACACCATACGATGCTATCACAATATTATTGACTATATTCCCTATGCTGTATATTATATCCCTAGGACTTATTTGTGTTATACCTGGAAATTTGAACCTCTTCTTCCCCTTCCCCTTTCTCCATCCCTTTTTAATTTGTCAATTCCAGTTGACATTCAGTATTATTTTATATTAATTTCAGGTGTACAGCATAATAGACATTTATATAATTTAAGAAGTGATCCCCCTGAGTAGTATAGTACCCATCTGATACTATACATAGTTATTATCATATTATTGCTGAGTCCTTGTTTTAGTTTTCATAGTTTTCTATTCTAAAATTTCTGTTTTATTCCTTTTTAGATTATAATTCTTTTGGTGGAATTCTCAATTGAAAAAAAAAACATCTCTACCTGCCATCTTTTTCTCTATTTCTTGAACATATTAATCATAGCTTATAAGGACTTTAAATAATTAATTCCATGACCTGTATCAACTTTAGATTGTTTCTACCATTTGATGTTTTCTCTGATTATAGTTATTTGATTGTATCTCTCATCATACCATAATTTGAATGAATGCCAGACATTTTGTATACCAACTACAAAAGGCTTTGGGAGATGTTATCTCTGTCCAATAAGAAGATAGAGTGTGTGCATGCGTGCGTATGTGTTTGTGTGTGTGTGTGGCGGGGGCGGGAGTTCAGGATGGGAATGGTAATTGTCTCTGAGACAAGGCAAAGGTACAGTTCTGATAAGGTTCAGACTATCTCTGCTTTTCCTTTGCTCCAAAGACATAGCCTTCCAGGTTATTCCACATGAGTCTGAGTGTATTTACCAGTTGGTTTCCTCTTCCTTTTGGGACCAGAATGCCATTTCTACTGCTCAGTATTTTGGGGCTGCTGAAATCTTTGCTTTGTTCTTCAGAGGTTTCCTGATTAGCTTTTTAGCCTCCCTCTCCACATAATGTTAGAACTCAAGAGAAGTCCTTGGTGGAGAACATGCCATAGCTCTGGCTCAGTGTATCATGCAGTTCAGCTTTAGTTATCTGTCCTCTCACGTTCAAAGCTGTAAGACCCTGTATAGTAAGTAAAAAAGGGTAATAACCACATTTTGTGTAAGTCTTAAAGAATGTCATTGTCTTTCTCCAGGCAGAAGATGTTCTCTCTCACATTTATTCCCTAGTTCCTTGCCACCAGTCTCACTAACTTTACAGATCAACTTCTATGCTACACACATACACACACATACACCGTAACCCTAGTATAATGGTGTGCAAAGGCTTTGAGTTGAACAAACTTTTAGAACCACCTTATAGAAACTCACCAGTATATTCCACTGTGCATTCATTCATCATTCATTCACTCATCAAAAAATTTTTTAATATTTAGTCTATGCTAGGACCTTTATTGGATGCTGGGGTTTCAGAAGAGAACCAGCAGAAAACAATCCCTGCCCTGTAGAACTTATATTTTAGTGGGAGGAGATAGAATAAGTAAGTTGCATAGTGTGAGTGAATACTATATGTTATGCAGAATATGAAGGTAGGGAAGATGGATAAGGCATTCAAGAGAGTGTGAGTTTGCAATTCTAGATGGGTTGACCAGGAATGGCCTCATTAAGAAGGTGACATTTGGGAAAACACTTTAGGAGGTGAAATAGTAGCCGAAATTTTCTTCTGCATAGTATGAACAATACTACCTATGTCATAGGTGGTTAAATATAAATATATTTACTAGATGTCTTAATATAGGCTCAGTGCCAATACATTAGAATTGTTCACTATATGGTAGTTTAGTTTCCCAGTTGTGTGCTTCATGTATTTTTAGACTCTGACCTTCAAAGGCTCCTTTTTAAAAGTTATTTTTATAAGTTATTATGAAACATTTAATTATTTAATTGAAATTTAGTTGTGGCAAAAAGTGTTTTTTTTATTTTTTATTTCTTGCATTGGATGAAAAAGAGTAACCCGTAATTGCATCTTCTCCTTTCATATTTAGTTGTTACCTGTATATGTTTGCATATTTGTAGTTGGTATACCTATCCTTTTGTGTAATATATGTTTGAGAGAAGGGAGGTATACTTTTTCCACATACCATTATCATGCTTATTTACTTTTCCCCATTGATTTCTTAATTATTACTGTACACAGATTATTTCTTTATTTTGATTAATTAAAAAAAATTTAAATCCCCTTAAAATTGGAAGTTAGTTAACTCAGTTGCTTCTCATTTCTCCCTACAATAATTGAAGGAGACTAACCTATCCAAACCCATTTCACAGATGAGGATACTAAAGTTTGCCTCAAATTAGACAGCTAGATAGCAGAGGCAAGTTGCAGCTCAGAGTGCATTTATTCATTTCTGAAATAGTTACTGAGCTGCTAGTCTCTGCCACACGCTGTGCTACCACCTAGAGGAAGCAAAATGGAAAACGTAGTCTCCCAGAGCTTAGATTCTGGGCTTGGGGAGGGGCATGATGATAAACAAATAAAAAATAACTTGATGAGATAGTTGTAGGTTGTAAGAAGTGATGTAAAGGAACACATAGGGTGATGAGAGCACAACTGGGTGCCCATTTTAGAGAGAGAGCCATGAAGAGCCTTCTGAACTCAGGCTTGAAGGCTAAGAGTGTGGTGAGCTGGGAAATAGGTGAGCGGCAGGTACAGCAGCCTCACGGGGGTGGAGCGGGCTGGCATGCGGGAGGAATGGAAGTCTAGGTCAAACTAAGTGACGAGTAGAACGTTGTTAAATGAGGCGTGTGAGGAAGACCAGATAGTAGAGGGCCTTGAGATGCACAGTGGTGAGCCTGGCCTTTATTTTGAGTGCCAGGAAACACCAGTGGAAGGATTTAAGCAGGGTCACGATCTGAGACCGACGCTGTAGGTTTTTCCTCTGTCCCCTCCCCTTTCTGATGAGGAAAATCATGTTTCCTGGCTGTCACTGATGTTCCTAAGGGTCTGTCTTTAGATGGTTACTCTGGTTTACCACCTCATAGCCACCACTTTTGAAGGGACTATGATTCAAGAAGCATCTTCATATCTTATGGGCCATTGTTAATAAATACAGTTTCTTTGGAGGTGGATGGAATTGTGGGGGGAAGGGAGATGAAAGTCATTTACAGTTGCTTGAGCATTAGCTGCACTGCTTCTAGGAAGCTGTTAATCATGACACAAGAATAGTTTTCCCGCATCTGGGGAGACTTGCCCTTTTAGGGACGGCTTTCTTGGCAAGTGTTTACTAGTAAGATAATCACAGCGCTGTGAGGGAGAAGCATTAAGCTCATTCCAGTGACCTTTCGCTGGCCATTAGTTGTAACAGGAGTGAGCATTAGTAATATCTTTGGTGTGGGAAACAAAAATACCAGGTCCTGTTCTCTGGTTTGAAAAGACAGACTGACACATTTCACTTTATTTCCTTCCTAAATTGTACTCTCTGAACCAGAGGGCATTAAAATGTGAGTTTCCTCTCACTCTATATGAGCAAATACAATTTTTAAGGCAGTGGGATATACTGGGCCCTCTCACAGCTGCAGTGAGTGTTACCACTTGGTTACCAGGGTCAGTTCTTTGCTTTAAATACATTTTCTCTTATATTTCTCACAATTGCCCTATTCAATAGGTCAGCAGCTCTTGCTTCTTTCCCATTTCTAATATGTGGAAACTGAGGGTTAGACACGTAAAGTGACTTTCCTAAGATCATATGCAGCTAGTAAGTAGCAAAATCAGGAAGCAAATTAAGAGTTATCTGGCTTCTAAGTCTGTATCATTCTGTATTCCTTTTTCTTTTGAATAGGTAACATATGGACGAGACAAAATTTAAAAGTTATGGAAGTACGCACTGCAAAAAATGTTTCTCTCCCATCCCAGTCCTCTTGTTCTCTTCCTCAGAGAAAACCAACCACTGTTACCAGTTCTCAACATACAGTTGTATTCTTTGCTAGTCTCTTTTTGAGTGGAGAACAGAAGACACAGAATCAAATTATTGTAGAAACAGCGGTTATCGACTAGGACAGGTGGCCTAAGAGAAACATCAGAGAAGCTTTTTAAACATTTACAGGCCCTGTTTTGTTCCTCTTGACCGATATTGTGATTCTGGAGGTTTGATGTAGGTCCCTAAAGGAAATTTTGATCCCTTCGTTGCTTCACTCCCTTGAGAATTATTGCTCAGGTATTGCTAAAATGCCTTATGTGTATTCAGGGAGGAGGTGTCCCTTCCTCAAGACAGATGAAGGAGGTTTCTTGGGAGGATCGCATTTGAACTATACTGTGAAAAATAGGTTTGGTGAAATAACAGTGGATATTCCAGGTGGAAGAAATACCATGAGCAAAGACAGAGAAAGAATCATAAGTGCAAAGTGTTAGATCAGGTGTCAAAAGCACAAATACCACATGGGCCAGACAGGTAACGTAAATTATATCTAAAATAAATGGCAACTGATGCTTGACCTTGGTGTTAGGTAACTGAAGAGAACCTTCAATATATTTCTGTACAACAGAACACATAGTATGTATTTTTTGAACATTCAGAATTAAAATTTTAGATAGGTGGTAAAGACTAATATAAATCAAACTCTAATGGACTGATTGATTGATGATTGTCTTGCATAACTCTGAGTGAACACACCTAACTTTGGAGGCCATTATGCTGTCTTTCAACCTTCGTTTAAAAGTTGTAGCCTCATTCTTAGAAAGTTTGCTTCTTACTTGTGGTAAATTTAGTAACTCTTCCCCTCTAATCTTTAAACATAAATGGCTATTTAATATCGTGTGTGTGTGTGTGTGTGTGTGTGTGTGTGTGTGTGATAAGAACCAATCATGGGGTTCTTTCAATTCTATTTTATTTCGAATTCAACATTTTTGGAAGCATTCTCCCCCATCCCACTGACATATCTATTCCTTTCCAGAAGTTTTTGTCCCCCCCTGAAACAATATCATTTATATTCCCACTTGAGCATTTCGATGTCTTGTTTTAGGGTCCTAACAGTAGAGGTTTTTGGAAATAAATGAGTTGCAGTTTGTTTCATGACAGGTCTCTCCACTCATGGGTTGTAGGCCTCTAGGTTTCTTGATCTCATTTGATCTTTATCGTTTCCGCACTGACGGTAAATCACACTATAGTCACACTTTTCTTGGATACATTTCCTTGCATCTTTTAGTTGTCATATCAGGATCATGACAATTCTGCTACTCATTAGCTTTGTCAATTTAAATAGGACCCTTTGCAAAATGCATTGAATAAACATCAAAAAGCTTCATATGCAATTTGTGTGAAGATATCACTCATCTGTCTATTGTATTCACTCCTGTCATTTTAGCATTTTCTGGTCTCTAAGAACTCAGAATACCGTGGGGGTGGAGAACTGAAAGAGACAGATGAAATGGTTGATTTGTTGCTAAGTGCAACTGGGACAGTCTTGCTCCTGTGGAAAAGACTGCCACTATGTAACACGAAGTCTTAGAAACCCAACTGTACTCGGATTGAGATTCAGAGCTAATGTTAGGTAGGCCTCATTCACCTGGACAGATTTCGTAAACATCATTTCTGGTTTATTTGTGCAGGTGATTAAAGATGGAACATGTGTATTTTGTTCGTGGTTTAAGTTTCTAGGGAGCGTGTGATGTTTATAGGTATCTGGGGGAATAGCCCAGAAGGGCAGAGCCCTGTATCTGTAGGGCAAGGGATTCCGTGGATGAGCCTCGCTGCTCCTAAGTGTGCCAACCTGTTATTGATGTCCGCTGTTCATGGATATGGGGAATGGGGTCAACCATGTGAATAGAGCAGGACTGATAAGGGGCTGGAATGGGAGATTAGAATCAGTTCCCTCCTTAATCCTTTTCATTTTCATGGTGGGGGCACATTATTATATAAATAGCAAAGATCTCTCTGTGTGTACAGCGATGTCTTTGTTTTAATTTGGGCACTTAACTTCTATGCAGAAATGGCTGCCACCATCTACTCAGTGGCTCAAACCAAAAATTTAGCAATTCATCTTTTTTACTCACCTCCCACAAGCAATCTCCCAGTACTGCTTTGTAGGGCTGACTCTTTCTTATCCTTCAAGTCTCACCTTAAATGTGTCCCCATCTCTGTGAAATCTGCTCTGACCAGCTTTCCGAAATGGCCTCAACGGGTTGTATCTTGATCCAGATTAGTTCCTTCATAGCGCTTATCACAATTCCTAATTATTTGTTTATTTTTCACTTGTTGCTGGTGAATTATTTGTTTAGTTGTTTGCTTGTATCTGCTTTCTCTCTTGCTTGTTTATTGTCTGTCTCCAAACTAGATGTTAGTTCCATGAAGGTAGAGACTGTTTCTTTCATTCACCCTGTAATTCCAGCTCATAGCTCAAATCCTTGCGCATAGTTTATACCCTTTAAATATACGCTAGATAGCATATTCAAACTAGATCACAGGTTAGTAGTATGCTGGTAAAATCTAGCTCTCCAAAGGAAAAATAAAGTAGTTTCAATTTGTAGCATTTACCAGTATTTGTGGTGTAAATAGTCCCACCGTGGCAGATTTCAAGCTACCAAAATGACATCACTGAATACTGAGTTGGGAAGAGAGTCACAAGAGCACTTCATTGTTGCAGGTTTCTCTGTGGGAGCTGGACTGTTTAATTACCCACCCCAGCTGCATTTAGCGACTAAACAAATCAGTCATTTCATCCGTCTCTCAGTTGTTCACCCGCTCAATGTTCACTAAGTTCTTAAATAACGAATATTTCTACCACACATGTATAATAGAAGTCACTTCAAGAACATAGATAAAATGTGGTCAACATAATTAGGAAGTGATGGACTTTGAGTACTTATTACATTTATTTTTAGTATTATTTAGTTGTAACCTTATATAATTTAATTTTCAATAATGTCTATATTTAACAACTAGCTTGCAGAATTCCTGAAAATCTGCTCTTGCAAGAAGACTTCAACACTCCACTAGAGATGACCTGTGGGTGGACCCACTGACAACTCTGCACTAATGTTTGGCTCATAAACAAACACTAATTTGTAAATTGTCGTGTTGCTGAGAGTTTTTATTTACCTTGTATTACTAACGAAAACAATATTGATGTCTCCTTCTAGCTTGATATCCATGATTTGGTACAATGATTAGACAAGAGAATAAGGTGGCAACAGTGAGAAGTAAAGAAATCACAGAGAGGGAATAAGAGTAAAGACAATCCGAATCTTCCATGTAGAGTGCTAGAACATCTTATTGCCACAGATAGTTGTAGAGCCTACCTACCGGGGCTTGGTGGTCAAGAGCACTTTGAGAAAATTAGCCCAGGGCCAGAAACCCCTCATGCTTATTTTAAGTCATTGCTTGCCACTTCATATTTGTCTGTGTCTTTACTGGGACAGAAATGAGCCCCGGATGGTGTCTGAGTCAAGGCGTGTAGAATTCTGGGGACTCAGAACAGATGACTATGGGAAGGTGACAAGCTCAGAGATCACAGAGAATAGGAAATATGAGGGGGAAAGCCATGTTGTGGATGCATTGCCACCTTCTGTAGGATTTTTTTCTCTTTATCAAGTATACAGTGAGAGGTGGGGCTGGTATTTTCAGGTAAATAGACTATTGATATAGGACATATAACTCATAATTAGTAGCATTTTACCATATTTGATTTTATACAGTCACAATTAGAAATTATTAGCTTCATCTTTGAAAGTCAAGGGAATGGAGTTTGGTGAATGCCTTTGACCTTTACAGCCAACAACACTAAGATACTAATCTCTTTACTTTGATATTGGCTAGCTTCTTAACCCTTGACTTATTTCTTAGCTCATATGAATCCTTTTAAGCCAACAGCATCCATCTTAGGGTGGAGTAATGATTACCTCTCTTATTAGACACCCCAAATGTCTAATGATGCCTCCCCCCAAATCAGAAATTTTTCTCACTTAAGTTGGTGAGATGGAAGAGGACATCTTGAATGAGGTACCATCTTTTATGGATTAGTTCAATTAGCATTTAAAAATTTTTTTTCTTTTAATTTTTCAATTACAATCAAATAACATTTAATGAGCCCATATTTAATGCCTGGTACTGTTCTAGGGTCTGGGGTTATACAGTGAAAAGATATGGTCTCTGCACTCACACAGAGGGAACAATCAAGAAAATGGAAATTTTAAACACAGTGCATTGTGAACTGTGATGGTGGTGTGTACAATGTGGTGTTGGAGCCCAGATGTAGGCAGATAAACTCAGATATCAGGAAGGGCTTTCTGGAAGTGACACTGCTTTGGTGTTAAAGTTGGAATGGAAGTTCTTTAGATAAAAAAGAGGATTTAGGATGTTCTGGGGGATGGGAAGCCGGGCAGAAAAGTGAAACACAGAATACAGACTGGGAACTTTAAGAAGTTTGGCGTGCCTAGAGCTTGGAATTGAAGGCAGGACTTTGTACGTCTGCCTCTCCATTCCCAGGGCATCTAAAAAGAAAAGAGGAGTAAAGACAAGAAGACAAATAACTTCATATTTTATTTGAGGCTAATTTTCCTGTTCTTGTTCTCAGTTCGGATTTTGGTGATCTGATTCAAGGGATGTGAGTTTTCTGTGAAATACTCAATGGAAGATTCACAACCAGATGTGTTCTTGTCATGTTTGATATTATTGTTCTGTATTTTGCTACAGCTCCTGCCCATTCACACTCTGAGGCTTGGCATGGAAGTGGATTCCTTTGATGGGCACCATTATATCTCTTCGATTGCTCCAGGTTGTCCTATTGATACACTGAGCCTCCTTCAACCAGAGGATGAGCTTCTTGAGGTAAAATTTATGAGGGAACACACACACGGCAGGAATTTTTAAGCTCCAGGAAAATGTATTCTCACCAGAAATCCATTGAGTTACATTATCACCAGTGCTAATGTAATATGACCCACTTAGATTGAAAAATCTTGGTGACTATGGTTAATACAGTATTATATACTTCAAGGTTTCTGAGAGAGTAGATTTTAATGTTCTCCCTATACGTACACAAAATGGCAACTATGAGATGATAGATGTGTTAACCCTATTGTGGTAATTGTGTCACGATTTATGTATATCAAATTATCACATTGTATACCTTAAACTTACACAATGTTATGTGGCAATTATATCTCAATGACACTGGAAAAAATAAAATAAAAGACAAAAATACTAACTGCTTATGTAATGATAAAGGAAGTCGATAATATGCTTTCAATTAATTTCCACTACCTTGTGGGACTCCTGATATGTCCATTTGAGTTTTTGTTTAAATATGTCCGTTTGAGTAAGAAAGAAGTAATGTCCAATTTTGGTTTGATAGCACAATTAGTTTTTTTTGTTAGCAAAATTATTTTTAAGAATCTGATCCCTGACCTTTATTTGCAACATATAGTCACATTTGTTTTCAGGTTTTGTTGATTATCTCTCATAAGGATTAGAGCTGGATGACTTCAAATTTGTGTATTCTTGATTGGTTTTCAGACTAGCTCCTTGGGACTCCCTTCCCAAAACATGGCAGCCTCTAGTGGGCTCACTGAGGTTCCCCAGCTGCTCTTCAGTCAGAGCCAATTCTAGAACACTTCTGCTTTGGCATGACTTTCTTGAGAAATTTTGTTAGATTGGAAAGTTCTGTGTCTAACACAGCAAACAAACAAAACACCATTGAAACCCCTAATTTTACATATAAGAAAATAAGGCATTGATTTCCCCCAACTTTATATACTGGTAGAATGATGATTTTAGTTCATGTTTTCTAACTCCCTTTCCACTGTTTTTTAAATACATCTCACTACTTCCTAAGTTCCTTAAAAAAGATGTGGGGAATGATCAAACTACGGAAGACTTTGTAGAAGAGGGTTCTTTCACTAAAGAGTTAGGAGCCACAGAAGCCCTAGGTTAGATTTACTAAAATCAGCCTAGTAGTCTTAGCCAAGGTTAGAATCCTATGAGCCTTAATTGTAGAGATTTCTTCCTAAAATTTTTGTTTGCTCAAAGTGTGAAATGACCAGCACAGCAAATAGTTTTCTTGGTGGGTGCAGCTGCATACTTTTAAACAGTGTCCAGCCACCCAGAAGAGTATGTTAAATTTCAAGGTCAGAGGGAAAAGTACTATGTCAAATTCTGTCATAAGCATAGGAGAGCAGGGTGTTGGCGTCCTGTTGTAAGATGTAGTAAGTTACTTATTTTTAGAGGTGTTCAAGGAATGATATTGGGATGCTTATTGGCAGATTAATGCTCTAGATTTTACTATATCACTTATGGGTTTTGTTTGTTTGATTCTGAATCATGTTCCTTTCTGATTTTCAGGGCATATGACATAGTTTTGTGGATATCACACATGACAATCTGTAGATTGACGATCATTTGGAAACCATTTCTCTGACATGCAGTTGTTAGGTACTGGGAAATGAGATGTGTTTGTTTGGGAGATGTGGAAATATGAGCAAAAATCAGTTTAGTTCACTTTTTTGTGATAAAATGTACGTAGCATAAAATTTACATTTTAAGCATTTTTAGTGTATAATTCAATGACCTTAAGTATGATTTACTACTGGTATATGATAGGAGATAAAGAAATGTTAGCTGGATCTGAGGAGAGCAAGGATAAGTGGTCCTGGTCATCAGCTGAGTTCTCTGTGCATTAGCCAGGATTAGAAATCCATGGGCCTTTCTTTTCACCTTGTAAAATAATGTGTTGTGATACAGTAGCATGAAGACCTGAATTCATAAGTGTAGATTTTTAGTGAAAGAACTTGGGATATGGAAATAAGCACAGGTTTGAAAGTTAGAAGAGCTATTTTCGGTTCTGAATTTGCCACAGCTTAACCATGTTCCTGGGCATGTCACTTAACTTTTTTGAGAATCAGTTTCTTCGTCAATAAATGCCTACTTCACTATGTATTTGTGAGGCTCTAATGGAAATATTGTACAAGTAAACTATAAAGGATAGCTTACTATTGGCAGTAATTATCACTGGGAAAAGGCACAAAAAAATCTTTCTGGGATGGGAAGAATGAGGGTTGAATGAGGTAATGTAGTGGCACAATCCTTGTACAGTATTAGGTACTCTGCAAATAAGTCTGTGTGTGTGCGTTTTCTAATCACAGTCTGAACAAGTGAGACTTGACAGCACTTATGAGGGTCTCAAGTTGAAGGGCCTAGAGACATATTGTGAACTCTAAAATAAAAATTGGCTGCTTCTGAGTAACTGAATATAGAAATTAAAAAAAAAAAAGTCTGTAAAGTTAGCCAAATAAACTCCCAAACTTAAGAAGTGTGTGTGTGTGTGTGTGTGTGTGTGTGTGTGTGTGTGTTTAATGTACTCCTTAGAGTTTAAAACCAGAAATACAAATATGCTTTGGGGTTAGAACATTGCGCCAAGTCTCAGCCCAGAGCAGCTATTTACAGCAGCCATAAATCCCCTTAGATAGGAGTTGGTAATGGGAAATGTGACCAATCCCTTTAACAATAGAGAGTAGTGAGGAGGACTACCAGGCACTGCTATAATAATTGGAGACAATTCAAATGAATAAATAATGAGCTAAATAAATATTTAAATGTACTCTAAGATAAAAATCTGAAAAGTGATTTTCTAATTTGTTGAAGTACTGTAAAACACAAACTAATACTTGCGTATGCGTAGAATTCCTGCTTTTATTGTATGTGTTTGCTTTCTTTTTAATGTAGGTTACTACCCATTTGGTTGGTTTTAGACCTTTCTGTGCTTTGGCACCATGGACATGGTGTGGCCAGTGATGGGTGCCTCCTTACCCATTTTTGTATGAATTTGGACTTGTAATTCTTCCAAAGAAAACCTTTCATATGTTGCTGAGCTTGCTGTCCCTGGACTCCTTCATAAGTCATAAAGTCTTGGGAGACGATATTTACTTCTCCACTAGGACTAGCTCCCTGAAGCACATGTGGGTCTCTTTACTATGTGGTGATTTTTTTGTAAATAATTAAGAGCCAAGGAGATTGTCTGGCCTGATGGCTAAGTGCTTGGTATATTCCAAGCCTCAGAGTGGTTCCAAGGGACGATTGATTTGGGGCTCAGATCACTGCTGATGAGATGCTTCCAACAACCCACTGTGCTCTTATTCTCTGAGCAATGACAGATTTTGTGGAAAGGTTCCTCCCAGGAAAGGCAGCCCTGCCGGTTATCTGGACATTAGCAGTATACCTGTCAGAAATTAATGTGAGACCAGAAATGTCTTTATCACTAATAATGCTGCTAAACCGTCCTAGGAAGGTAGGAGTCAGATGTGAAAAGATTATTTGTTGCCTGGATGTGCTCGTGCCTCCGCTTTTTCAGAGTAGCAGGCAGATCAGGTTTTGGTGATTTTTAGTTAGAAGTGATAGAGCTCCTTGAGCTAAAGTCATATGTATGGAAAATTAGAATAGACATCTTTTGAAATTATCTTTGGTGAAAAATATTATTATGCACTAAAATAATATGAAATTTAGATAACTTTTGGTGATAAGCATTAATCATAATTGATTATCTTTTTATTCTTTTACACACATGAGACATGTGTAAAATAATTTGAAAACTGACAGACTTCCTATAATTGATAGCTGTGCCAGCAGACTATGTAAGAATAGAACTGATGCAAAGCTATATGTATTTCTTTTCTATAGAAGTGATTTTTCTAGGCCTGGTGTTAAGAGTTTATGGGATGTGAAAGAAAATTGTGAACTGATGCTAAATTTTGACAGCCTAGTATGCGAGATCTTGTTACCCACGCATTGTAAGTGCAGCAGTATTAACAGCCTTAAAGTTAGTGTTACTATCTATAGTGACATTCTTACAAAATTAAAAAGCAAAAGGAAGTGGTCTTAAGAAGACTGCGAATGATACTTAATGTGTTTAAGGAGAGATGGGTAGAAGTAGATGAGAGAATACAAGAAAGGAGACACCATGGAGGTATGAAAAATTAGGCAGATCACTTACCCAGTAAAAGTTATCCTCTGCACACATTTTGTAAAAGTTATAAATAAAGGCCAATAAAGATTTAACTTACAATTTTTATAAATTTTAAGGATTTCTAATGTTTTTAGTTACTACTAAAATACTATTAAATTCAGGCCTTTTGTTTACAGGGAAAGTAAAACAATACCCTATTTTCATTTTGATAGATTGATGTCAACAAGAGACTTTTGGTTTTTCATTTGGGATCTCCTCAATTCTGACTTATCCCTTGCCTTTCTAGGTCAATGGTGTGCAGCTCTATGGGAAATCGCGCCGAGAAGCTGTCTCCTTTCTTAAAGAAGTGCCACCCCCCTTTACCTTGGTTTGCTGTCGACGGTTGTTTGATGATGAAGCCTCTGTTGATGAACCAAGGACCACTGAAGCCTCTCTTCCTGAGATTGAGGTACTAAATGAATATACTGTGGTTCCCATAGGTGTGCCCATTCATCAGGAATGCCCCAATATTCAAGGGAGGGGAAAATACTTCACCCTTTTTTATTTCACTATGGTAGCTCTCAATGGCAGTAATACGCAGCTTTACAAATGGTTACTTTTCATTTAATGTCATAAATTTTCCCATTTTCCCCCTTGAAATATTAGTGACATTAATGAGTATGTACTTTGTTTTTAGAGAACTTTTTAATAATAATCGCCTGGGCTCATTACTTTTAGCTCCCAGTTCAACTCAGTTCATCTTAATAAGTTTAAGACATTGGTGAGAGTTGAATATCTAATGGACTTCCTTTTTTCAGAGCCTTAAAAATATGAAGATCTATGACCAATTTTGAAGTGAGTCTAAAAATTGCTGTAAAAGCTTTCAGAAGGTCAGAGAATAAAATAACACTTTCTGTGCCTTGGTACTCTTTTTTTTTTAAGAGCATTGTAATTATGGAAACAGTTTTAAGCAAATGCTTTGTCATCTTCTGCCATCTGTAACCTCATTTTTTATGCCGTTTTCCCCTTTTCCAGACTGTCCTAGGTTACAATTCCATTAACAGCAATTTAGATACACGGGGCCTTCCCTTTTACCTGCCTCTGGTTTGAATTTCAAGTTACGTGGGCCCTGTCCTGCGTCTACCACTTAATGATTGTGAATCTTTAAGCAAATAATTTGACTGTTCATATTCTTCCTCTGAAAAAGGGGGATGCTTACAGTACTTACCTACCTCATCCGTGTGTGGAAAAAGGAGATGAAGTATCATGTGTGCAAAGCTCATGGTGCAATGCCTTGCGCATGGAAAGTGCTCGGTAAAAGTTAGCTATAGCTATTCCTGACTCCTTTAGTCCACCCATCTTTGTTTTCTGATCTCCTAAAGTACATAAGAGTCAACATAGCTCTGTCTTATAGTCACAGATGCTTTAGGATGTATTAAGCTTGTTTTTACACCAAAACTGTAAGCTCTGGTGGGCACAGTACATACCTTAAAATTATTTTGTATCTCATGGTATTTTTATTCTATACTGGGCATATAAAAAGTGCTTACTGTGTTCCCCCCAAAATAAGACCTAGCTGGACCATCAGCTCTAATGCGTCTTTTGGAGCAAAAATTAATATAAGACCCGGTGTTATATTATATAAGACCCAGTCTTATGTTATAGTAAAATAAGACCGGGTCTTACATTAATTTTTGCTTCTGGCTAGGTCTTATTTTCGGGGAAACATGGTAGTACATTATTGATTATTGATTGAAAAATTTCTTTTTAATGTTTGCCTTTAGTAAAATGTACTTCAAGGAAGGGATTCAAATGCCACACTTTTGTGATTCTTGCCATCTTTATTAAAATTAAATGTGGGTGATGGCTTACCTCTAAAGGTTGATAAAAATGCCTTTGATCTAATCTTACAGGGTGTGTAAATCACCAATACAGCCTGCTGACTCTGTGCTCCCATCTGTCATACTTTACCACAATGGATAAACAACAACTCTGAATTATGCTAAATGTCAACCTTGCTGCCCATTAGTTGATTGCTTTCCATTCTGTAAATATAGGAGTTATGCAGAATTGATTGTATCAAAGTGATAGATTTCGGGTTGGAGTATAATATCTTATATACCTAGATGCCTTGAAATTTCTGTAAACTTGGGTTTTACAATTATATGTGGTTTCTTAAAATCCTGGCTCTCTTTTCCATCTGTCTCTTTTTTTAATTTATCCCAATACTATCTTAGGTTCTTAAGCCCTATCTGATTAGGCAACTCAGCCAAAATTCTAATGCTCATTAATCAGGGAGGGTATTAAATGCCCCAGTAAAACATCAGTCATATTGTGTTAGCCATGAGAACTTTATTCTTTATTGAAGGTATGAGTATTTTCTTTTTAAGTGTATCATTTCCTCACATTAGGCTGATATATACAAAGGTTATTGATCCAGAACATTCCCACTAATTTCAGGTTTTGTGAGTCAAGAAACAGGAAATTGTTCCCATGTTTAGATTCAATCCATCATGGATTGACTATTGACTTCCCACGTCCTGCAGGGACGGTTTGAGATCCAGACCAATTCTAATTTAAAAATGTTTTTATATTAGCTATGGTGTCTTACTCTTTCATTTAGAGGGGTTTTCCCCCACCTTTGATTCCATTAAATGGGATTTTCTTATACAAGTCACACAAAATTACCTTTTTAGAAATAATGTACTTTCATTTTATTTACTAGGATTACCCACAGTTTTAAGAAGTCTACTTTTAAAATTATTATTTAGTCTATAGCTTTATTTAAAAAGAGTTTCAAGGTAAACAAACTGAAAAATGGATTTATTATTATTGAGCAGATATTTTTTGAGAGCCTATTATGAGACACGTACTATTGTGGGTTGAGTGGATAACCATGGTAAACTTTATGGTAGACTGCACACAGTTCTAATCTAGGAGCCAGGCATTTTGTTAGTTGCTAGTGCTGCAAAGAAAAAGAAGATAATTCTTGAGCTTCAGCTAAAAATTCAGAGTATTTGGGTGAAGGTAAATCATATAAAAACAACAATACAGTGCTATAAACAGTATACAAAAAAGTTAGAGCAGATAGTCTCCTTCTGCATATTGACTTATTGACCCTGTATCATTTACCTTCCTAGAATCCCAGGTAGCAGTGACTCTTTTCCCTGAATAGAGGTGGAACCTGGAATAATGGGATTTGGGGGTGTGAAGTCAAGGAAAATAACCAAGGACCTGTGTCCTGGATAGTTGCACTGGCCTACTTCCTCCACGATCAGATTTTCATTGTTTCAACTCTGTGATTTTTACCTGCTTATAGACTTACATGATTCCCAAAGACTTGGATTTTTGTCTACCTTAGTTTCCTAGTCAAATTTTTCTTGAAAACATCTAGGAGCCAAAAGAAGTGGTTTTTCTTTGTTGTATCCTGGCCTCTCTCTCTGTTGGCATCTTTCTCTGTCTCTCACTGTAATTACGAATTCAGGTATTGCTATTTAAATATCTTATAAGCTTTGACTTTGTATGATGTTTTCATTTTTCCTTAAATTGCATATTTTTCCTTTTATGCTTCTAATGGGATGACAGAACTCATTGAAGTATAAGAGGTCAGTGTTAATACTTTGAAACAGATACTTTACATTTAAAAAAACTATATGAACAGTTATTAAGTGCTTTAATTATTATGAAATCTTTTACTAGACTGTATGTGCCCCAGTGCATGCCCCTTTTAAAAAGATTAAGAAGAAAAACTACGCATGCCAAAGAGAATCCCTGGTTTGAGTAGAAGCTATGACATTCTGAACATGTCCTTGTCAGAATTGAAAGAATAGTATTTTGAAGCATTTGTGTTCTTTGGTATTTCAGGGTGACCACAATATAGATGTCAATACTGAAGAAGATGATGATGGGGAATTAGCCCTGTGGTCTCCCGAAGTCAAGATTGTTGAACTAGTAAAAGATCATAAAGGCTTGGGATTCAGCATTTTGGATTACCAGGTATAAGAACCTCTATAGAGTTTTTGGAGTGATTAGTTTGTATTAACGTTATATGAAGTAGTAATTGTTTAAGGCACCCATTGACTTAAGTAAAACTGAATGGTTTGATGTATAATGCTACTGTCCAAAGATGGGGTGTTATAATTGCCATTGTTACCTTTATAATTGATAACTCCCTTAGTGAATAAAATGATGGATGATACAATAACTGGACAATAAGGGAAACAATAGTTTTATACCCATGGATGCTTTTAGAGACTGGAACTTGATGAATTTTTTTATATGGAGTGTTTTCTTCCCCCCACCTTTACTGAGATATATTTCACACACCATACAATTCACCCATTTAAAGCGTCCAGTTTGGTTGCTTTTAGTATATTCAAGAGTTGTGCAGCCATCACCACAGTCTAATTTTAGAACACTTTCATCACCCCAAAAAGACACCCTGTACATATAAGTAGTCATTCTCAATTCTCAGTCTCCTCGCCCTCCCCTTCACATGGAGGTTTCTATACTTTTGCTTGACAATTAATCTCAATGAGCTTAATTAAGTAGAAAATGTTCTTGGCAAAATTGTATATTTGTATTTAATAATGGAACAAAAAATATTTATGTATTTATATGTACCCCAGATATAACTAAAGTTATTGATGCATTTAAGAGAAGGATGTGAAAGATCACAATAAGACATCTATATGTCTTACCCGTTTGTAGTATTTTTAGAACTTCTGATTATCATGGGGAATTAAAACTGTTGGCAAAGAAATCGCTTCATTTTTAAGATGCATATTTTAATACATTTGTGCTGCCTAAACACATTGTGGTTTGATAAAGCAAGATGTACTCTATCAAAGCACATAAAATGCCAAGTAATATAAAAATCAATTCTTTTATTTTTAATATAATAAGGCATTCGGGAATAGATTAAAAAGAAGAATACTTTGAGCATTATGTAAGACATTAAGTTCAATATTTTGGCAGTGTGATTTAAGATGACTGAAATAGATTATATCTGTTTCATTTTTGTTGGCATATTTCTGTGCCAGACAATCCTCTCCGTGATTAGAACTTCTCTTTGGAATATTATTGAATTACGAGTTGTTGATTCCAAATAGTGCATATTTTGGGAAACATTTTTATGAAGATATCAATACTGTAAGATGCTGGAACTTTATATATTGGTATTATTAGAGCTTATAAAACAAATGGCAGGTACTGTCTCATTTTTTATTCCCCAATGTAGTTCTATTACCTAGCACGTGATAGGTGATTAACAAATACTTGCAGAATAATTGGGTAAAGTTTAGGTTAGCCAAAATTAACTGAGACTAAATGAACACATTCAGTGGGATTTTTTGTAACCATTTTGATAATTGGGATTTACTCTGGAAAACACCTCTCAGGTGTGGTTCAGATATTTAACTGCATTTCCATTACCATTGGAATCTATTTGTATTCGCATTCTTATATGATAAATATATCATACCAGTTGCTCTTATCCTTTTAAATGACATTATCTGCAAGTTTTATATTTTGAATTTGCAGATGTTAAAGCAGAGAAGTGCATCAGAAATTTAAAAAAACAAGCTTCAGTGAAAGATAGAAAGAAAACTTGATAGTCCTTAAAAGTTTAATCCCTAGTTGACAGACACATTTCTTTATGAGTTCTGAGCTTTACACTTAAAAATACACACACACACTCATACACACATACACACACCCTATTCTAAATATGGAATTTCTTTTCTTCACTGCATTCCTATAGATATGCATTGTAGCATACCATTGGTTTTTAGTTTTCTTTATTTATAAAATGAGGTCCCCCCCATCTCATCTTCCTCACAATCATCATAATTATGCATACAGCACTGACATTTATTTCTGCACGAATTATGTAGAGTAATTTTGCTGCAAAGGAAGTATTAGGTATTCTTTTTGTTTTTGTGCTTCTCAGAGAACTGATAGAAAAATACTTGATTTTCTAAAAGCTGCTTTGATTTACAGTAAAGGGCTTAGCTTACTTCTATAATTTCTGCAGGTAAACTTTGGAAGAAATCTTAAATTGAATGTTTTTCTTAAGTCAATCTTAGGTACACTTCTATATACAGCACGTTTTCTGTATACAACTACAGAACTGTTACCCACTATGACATTTAGCTGACATATATACAGTATAAAATTTGGTTTTAGACAAATTAATTAATTGGTTATACCATCCCTTGTAATTAGCTAATAAATTCTAAAGTTCAAAAATATTTTTTGCATGGCCAGGTGAAGGTTTAGCAAAAATCATGAAAAGCCATGTTCCTGGTTATTATTGTAGTTGATGCATCCTGTCTAAATTTATTAGGTAGCTGAATAGGACCAATGCAGATTCACCCCTCACTACTATCCCCACCCCCAGACTTAGCATATTTAGAATAAGAGGTAAGGTAGAAACATCTTGACCCACAGGGAGAAAGTATTAGTAGAATGGGAGAGCTTCTAGGTTTTAAAGGACCTGTACCAGCAGTGCTGAAGAGACTGAAAATTTACTTTGGAATATTAATTTTCGTTAACCACTTTTCTCACTAATGGGTTTTTCTCAAGAATAATAAGAAATTCCTCAAGAGCCTGACAAAATTATATACAACATATATTTCATGGGTGCTTATGCAATTTCTTCATCTATAAAATGGGGGTAATAATGCCTAGCTCAAAGGATTGATGTGGGTTAAGTAAATTAATGTATAAAGAAATGGAACTATTACATTTTTATGTGAATATTATTAATAGTTATCCAATTTAGAAAATAAAGACAAAAAGTTTTGATATTTTCCTAAGATGGGGCCATACTACAATATGTATGAACTCTATCAATTTTCAACTACCTAATTAGATTAGGCAAATTAATGTTAGATGCATTTGTTTAGTTAAGTCTAAATTTAATTGTAAAGTTACATTCCAAAACGCAGCCAACTCATGATGAGCCATATGTGAATTATCCAGTTGTAGAATACTGGCCAGAAATTTGCTTTCTACATAAATTGAGCCAAACCTTAGGAAAAGATGAGTGAGCAGATAAAGGATCTTGAGTTGGCCATGGATATATGGGGTCCAAGAAAAGTGGTAAAAGAGTTTTAAAATTTTAAGACATAAAATTCAGCTACTGTTCTTTAATTATTCTCATTGGCTCTTAATCCTTTTGAATCTAATTTATTCTCATCTCTAGCAGAGGAATATCTAAAGAATCTGAGTTACTGAAAATTAGCTGTCTCGACAGGTGGTTCAGTGATTAACTATTGATGGAAGTTGTGTAGCTGAGCAGAGAAAAGAAGCATGTCTTTAGACCTGAAATAAAGGAGCTGAATCTCATATACAGGTCTGTAGCTCAGTCATATGGCCAAAGAGCAAAGTGTGGAAATTCGTTTTAATGAAAGGCATTTTAAAGAGATTGGGGCAAAAGAAAAGGAGAAAGCAAAGAAGACATAGCATATATGATTCAGGTTGTAAGACTCCTCATTAAATTTTAGGGTAAAGTGATAGTAACTTTGTTGGTTGTATTTGAATGAAGGTCTCAAATATGTCTGGATACTACTCTAGGTAGTGGCTAGTTAAAATCCTGCTCTGTATGTCACCATATGAGAGGAGTCATTATTCACTATAGCATCATGCCTTTGAGGATTGTGTCATGGAAAGCAGCAATGTGAATAATTTGTCAAGAGCTTACATATTGTGGCTTAACTATGTACTCTGTTCCTAAACAATATGAAACTCTCAGAAATTTGATTATAAGTTTTTATAGTATAGTTTCTTGAGAGTTTCTAGGTGTGGCTTACATGTTGTGCCCTAGTTATCTTTGTCTTAATTCCCCAGTATTTATGTGTAATGTCTTTATTCCTTAGAATGCTACTAATGCTCAGACTAATATTAATCCTAATATTTATGCAAATAAAACTAATGGAAACATTTATTAGGTGTTTACTATTTGCTAGGCACTGTTCTAATTGCTTTATGTATTCCCTGCAATAACCATATGAAGTTCATACTATTATTAGCCTCATTTTAGAAGTGAGGAACCCGAAGCATAGCAAGGTTAAGTAACTAGTCCAAGTCCACACAGCTAGTATATGGCAGAATTAGAATTTGAACTCAAACATTTGGCTCCCAGAACCTGTGCTTTTAACCGTCATACTCTACTGCTCCTTTCCTTATGAGTGATGCTCCCATGTACATTTTATTACTGGCGATCCCTCTAATAAATGTATCTTCCTATTTTTCCATCTTGCAGAAAAACTTCATATCTTAATGACAAGCTGCTAGATAGTATTCTCATTTTTAATGCTTATATGAAAGTTCAGTAAGTATTAAAAATTAATGTAGTGTGTTCATATGCATTGTGTAAGAGCTAGCATTTATTGCTTCAAATGAAAATACGACTAATTACAAATTTAAGAATCCTAGGTTAGTGCAAGTAATTAGTTGTGGGTTAATCCTCAGTAATGAAGCAATTATTAGGTAGTCTGAGAATCTGTAATTTTTAATTTCTACCAAAAAGCTTGAAATAAGTTTAGAACTGTGGATTTTACCTTCGGTTGACCTTATAAATTAAACATGGCAAAGGGATATTTTCTGGGTTTTGATTTATGTTGAACTTTGAATAACCCCTCATGATGATAAATCGCTAGAAATATTTGTCATTAGCCAAATTTTGAACATTAGCCATGATATTGCCATTCTTGATACTTTTGAATTTCAGTGATTTAGAAGGTAAAATTTATTGACCAATAGTCCTCCACCCTCCCACATCCCATTGCCTTCTGATATGGACAGACTCAACTTTTGACAAAGTAGATATTTTTCAAAGACTAAGTTTACCTCCCACACAGAGAGAGATAAAAATAGAAAGCACAGCCACTGAGAGGTGATTCATACGTAAATACCGTTAGTAATGCTTGAAAAAGTTGTTTGAAAGACCACAGGCAAATGATGATTCATTAAAAAGAATAGTGAAAATATTCCTCCCTATAAAACTTAACAGTGATTAATTTTTTAATAGAAGAAATGGGTTAAAGAACCCAAATAGTATAAATATATTGCAATATGGCTGTGTCTTGGATATGGTATGTGTGAGGTAAACAGTGTGCAGTTTTTGCCTGACTACTAACTCTATTAGATGGAATTCTCTTTAAAGAAGACTTTTGAAATCTGTAGGAAGGGATATAAATTTCATGTACATAACTTTAAAATGATGTTTTTCTTATATGTACAACAGAAAAACTTTCTGAGCATTTTAGAAATGTTTTAAAAATAAATATTACATACATATGGCATAAAAAGTCAAAGGTACATAAAGGTATACCATGCCAAATAATTCTATCTTTGACTGTAATCTCTTACTTCTCCCAGATAAAACTGTTTTTCCTGTCTATCCTCGCAGGATATTTTATATTAATACATACATGGTTAGATAAATAATAGTTTTTTAATAGTTTTTATTTTTTAAACATAAAGGAACTATGTCATAAACATTTTAAGCACATTGCTTTTTTTCTCAATTATCTGTTATTTCATTTTGGTATTTAGAGAGCTACCTAGTTATTTTTCAATGACTGAATAGTATATTATTGTTGCTGTACAATTTATTTAACCAATTTCCTATACCTAGTTGGTGGGTATTTCAAATGAGGCTATAGTGGCTATCCTTGTCATACTTTTGTAAAAAGATGGGAATACATCTTGTGATAATTTAAATTTTGGTGTATTTTTACCAATTGCTTGAACATAACTGTTTGTGAAACTCACGTGTAGTTAGACCACTTAAAATTGATGCCTCCTTATGTAGTGATGCCTCCTTATGTAGAGTCATTTCTTTATTCAGGTAATTCCCCTGGAAAATAAAGTGTAAGCAGGTGCGTAATTCATAAATTTGCTATTGGTTTTCCATGATATGGACAGATTAAGTGATAGCAACACATAACCCTCAATTTTGTTTCAACTTTATATTGGCAATAATTGGCCAATGTAGCTAACAGGGCATACACTGTTTATATTCAGGCTTTGATATTAGTGCCCAGAAGTCTAGTCCTATTTCTTCTACCGGTTTTAATCTTGTTTATCAGAAAATTGAGTTTAAAAATGGAAGAAATTAAGGATTTTAATTTTTGCCAACAGAGTTGAATGCTGGGTGAATTTGGGTGAATGCTACTATCAGTACACAGTGTTCAGTGACTTACAGAAGCCCGATCTTTATGCTGATTAGTTTATAGAATCCGGGGATATAGAATATGATAGTTATTGACATAATTTTAACATATAGTAGTACAGTTGAGCCTTGAACAATACAGAGGTTAGATACATCAACCCCTGCACAATCAAAAATCCACATATAACTTTTGACTCCCCCAAAACTTAACTAATAACCTACTGTTGACCGGAAGCCCTACTGATAATATAAATGGTTGATTAACACATATTTTGTATGTTATATTTATGATGTACTGTACTCTTATAATAAAGTAAGCTAGAGAAAAGACAATGTTATCAACAAAAATCATAAAGAAGAGAAACTACATTTACAGTATTAATTGAAAAATAACCATGTATAAGTGGACCTGTGCAGTTCACACCCATGTTGTTCAAGGGCCACTGAAAACATATTACTGTGTTTCGCGGAAAGAAGACCTAGCTGGACAATCAGTTCTAATGCGTCTTTTGGAGCAAAAATTAATATAAGACCCAGTATTATATTATATTTTGTTATATTATACTATATGTTATATTATACCCAGTATTATATTATGTTATATTACATTATATTATATTATATAAGACCTGGTCTCATATTATAGTAAAATAAGACCAGGTCTTATATTAATTTTTGCTCCAAAAGATGCATTAGAGCTGATTGTCTGGCTAGGTCTTATTTTCAGAGAAACACAGTAGTAATATTAAAAAGTCAGATCCAAACCAATACTATGTCCAGAATCTAAGATACAGAGAGCAGTAATATATTGCAACTTATTACATTGTTCCACTTTAATGCTCAAAGGATCTCATAACCTGGCCACCAGTATTTGCTTTGTTTTTCTCTTTTGTTATTACTTTTGTCTTTTTTTTTTTTTTAAGGAGCTCTTTGGGTCCAATTCACCCATGTAGCATTAAGATATTAGTACTAAGCAAAATACAGTCACTCTATTACTAATGGTAGTATTCGTGGTCTTGCAAATGTCTCATACAGCTTACTGTTAAACAAATCACACAGCTGCTTTTAAAGGTCACTTTTGCTTAACAGAACTTAAGGGAACTGATAAAGGCTATTCTTTGCCCATCCCTGATTCCTGTCCACATTTATTTTTATTAACATCAAAGTACTGTAAGCTGCCATGCCAACTGGACTGAAGATTTCTTTTTCACAGAGGATTTGCTTCCTTTCCCTCTATGGGAAAGTTCTGTATCCTTTAAATCATTTTAAGCTGCTTCATTTAAAAAATAATTCTTAATAGTGTGTTCATGGAGTGGATTGATTGTGGCTACTGGGGAAATGCTCTCATGGCTTAAAGACTGCTTTTCAAGCCTGCGAAGTGGGTGAATGAAGGGAGCCCACTCCTGGTGTGTGGAGTTTGTAGTGTGCTCAGGATGATGACTGACTTCCAAAAACTTCACTGCAGCAAGACTAAAGGCATCAGGACACCAGAAGCCACTTAATAAGAGATCAAAGAGGCTGTGTGTATATCAGCTTGAAATCCAGATAGTACAGATCAAAAGCTTGCCTTAGCGAGGCAGCTGCAGGGGGATGAAGTTAGCAGGAGGCCTCAAAGATCTTAAGTCAGGCCTGATGTTGAACTTTGCGGGAATTTCATGGCTCCTCAGGAATACGAATTTGGCAAAAAATCCCATTGTGTCTAATGGGGAGAGAGGGAGAATAGAGAGAGAGAAGGCAGCAAATGCGTGTCAGCTGGATGGTGCTTTCTCATAGGGTAACTTTCCTTTTAATGTTTCTTAAGGACTGTTTCTGCTTCATACTAGAAAGAGGCAATCCTGAAAAATATGTCTGTTGTTTTACCTTTAGAACAACATTAAAAAAAAAAAAAAAGAGTTGGTGTAACGGAGAAACTCAGTCTCCAGAGGTGTTTCATCACCAATTTTCCCCTACCTCTAGGTGTAGGTGTGTTTTGGAAGTTCCTACTTGATTCTGATGTCAGATTCTGATGTTTTTACTAGCAGAAAACCCTGCTAGTAGATGGAAGTCATAACCCTTCCTAGACTATGGCAGAAAGGGTGACTCAAATCCACAAATAGGTATTGAGAGCCTGTTTTCCCATAGTGTGGTGATTTGTACTGCTCTACCCTGTTTGTGGGTATCATTTGGAGCCAGGCAGTGATTCAGGCTCCCCCCAGTGAGGGCCAGGAAGTGGTGCTGCCTCCTGGTACCTAAGGCCTAATTTGATAATGATTCCTGAAAGGGAATTGACTCCCTGATGCTTACACACCATTTTCTAGGGCTCAAGTCCCCCCTTTCAGCTGCCCCCTCTGTATTTGATTTTAATTAGATATTGCATTCACCAGTATGCCGCTGTGAACATATATGGTTAAGAGCACTAACTTATAAGTCAGAAAGGACTGGGATTTGCATTCTGGCAGTGACAGCCTACTGGGACTTTGAACAAGCTTGTCAGTCCTTCTTATTCTCCATTTACTAAAATAATAATCTCTAACATAGAAATCGTATTTGCCTGTAAAGTTGTGAAAACTAAATAAGAGATCTATGTAAATACCCATACTTTTGTCCGCATAAAATAACGTGTTACTGTTTACTGAAAAATGATGGTGGTGAAGATTTTTAAAGATAGAATCTGAGCACAGACTTGCTATACCTGTTATTAATTTTCTTCTTAAAAACTTGTTTACTTAATATGAACTAGTATGAGGGATATAAAGATGAAAAGATATTTTCCCTCCAAAGATGTTATATTTAACAGATGTTTAGTGAGCACCACTGTTCCCATCACTGAGGATATAGCAGTGAACAAAATAGATAGTAGACTCCATGTCCTCATGGGCTTTAAATTCACTTGAGAGTAGAGAGATATTGGACAAATAAACATTTGTTAAAGTGGGTGAATGAAGGGAGCCCACTCCTGGTGTGTGGAGAATAAATGAAACAGAATTGGGGACAACTCTAGAGAATACGTTACGATTTTATCAATGGTGACAGGAAGACTAAGAGACCCTGTGATGATTGTTTCTTAGGCTCGAGAGAAGCCTCACAGGGAACTGAGGCACGCTTTGTAGACAAACTGGTAGTAGACATTCTAGGCCCAGGAATGTCCTGGAATTGATAACTTGGTCCTGATTTCATGGCTTTATTTTCTTTGGTAAACTGAACTGTTTAATATCTATTTAAACTTCCAAATTTTATTCCTTCTAGTGAAAAATCCTTTGAGGAATTTTGTGTTCTAACATTTTATTTGGAAAACATGACTACCATTTCACATGGTAATAATAGCCAGTCATGATGTATTGCTTACTCTGCAGCAGGCATCCTTGAAAGTGTGTGTGTGTGTGTGTGTGTGTGTGTGTGTGTGTGTGTGTGTGTGCGCATGCATATATGTGTATTTGCGTGCTGATTTAATCATCTAGGCAACCCCATGAGGTAGATCCTATAATCATCCTCATTTTATGGATGAGGAAACTGATGACAAGAGGTTAAGGAATTTGCTCAGAATCACCCAATTAGTTAATAGTGGAGCTGGGTTGCTAAGTCTGTGGTCTAGTAGTGTGAAAATACAGTCCTTAGACATGAAACAACTCTGATTCTTCATAATTATGGCTCAAGTGAAAGATGGTAAACAATTTCAATTGTGTTTCCTGAGAGACATACTTATTACAGTTTCAAAAGATTTGCTTCCGGAGTATTCCTGAATCCTATGGTCCTTTGCCTTTACTCCTCCCACCTAGACAAAGCTCTTTAGAGACTGATGGCTTCTTCACCACCAGACAGTAGAAACTGTGTTTGTTTTACCTAGATTTCCCAGCAGGACTCCTGGGCCTTTTTCCTGTGCAGTTTCAAAGTTGGCAAAGTTTTATTTCACATGTTGTATGCTACGTATCACAGAGTGTTGGTTGCACTTTCAAGGATTAAAAAAAATAAATTGCAGTATCTTTTCTAAAGAAGGAAGGGCATCCTGGGTCCTTAATGTGGCGGCACTGGTTATCAGAGAGCCTCCCAACCTAGAGGTGGCTCCCATGTTTCAGTGTCAGCTTTCAGGGAGAGTGAGGACTGAGGACATCATTGCTGTTCTGAGCGTCTCTTCAGGTGCAGAGGTCAGCATATCTGGAGTAAAGGGTTAACCCTTTGTTTTCATGTCTTAAATATGTAAGTGTAACATCATGAATGGTTTAGCAATTGATAGCACTGCTGGTCTAAACCACACATGCTCAGTTGAATTCAGAAGGCAGTAAATGAGATGGTAAATGTTAACTCCTCAAATGCATTTATCCTACTTTCTTTTCCATCATCATCTTCGTAGTAATGATAATACTATGTAACAGCCCTTATGAAGTGATTACCATAGGCTTATTAAACTCTTTGTATGCCTTATCTCATTGAAGGCTTTTAACAACTCTATGAAATCTGTACTTTTATTTCTACTTACAAATGAGAAACCTGAGTCTCAGATTAAACAACTTGAGCAATATCACTCAGCTAGTATTTGTAAGTGTTTAAGTTGAGAGTGACTTGTTTAGAAAATTTGAATGAATTCCAAAACTAATATTAAAAAACCTTAAAAAGTTTTGTGTCAATACTTTCTCTGCAGCATAATAACTTTCAACTAATGTAGTTGTTTTTTTTTTTTTTCTCCTAGAAGGTATTGGGGGTATTTCTTATTCACAAATTTATTTTCTACTTAAAAGTTTTTTGGTAAAATACATCTAACATAAAATTTACCATTGCAGCCATTTTTAAGTGTACAGTTTGGTGCTATTAAGTATATTCACCTTTCAACGAATGTAATTTTAATAGAGGGTGTCACTTTGTGCTTGAGTACTACTGCCTGCCTGGTGGAACCCCAGCCGTTTCATCCAGATGATGGTTTGGTTTGGTTTGTGTTCCTGAAAATCAACAAAAGTCCTGGGCCAGGAGTCAGTGGTAAACATGTAAACAATTACACCACAACACAAATTTTTCAAGAGCTGAAACATCCAAGGAACATATTTAATATCCAAGGAAAGTATCTAATAGGAGAGTAGAAGGCGACAAGAGAAAGCAATAGTCTTCAAGAAGTGAGTTCCATGAGACTTTGCTTGAATCATTTTGATTATTATTGTGCTTTATTATTATTAAAATAGGCTTTTAAAATACCAAGCTCTACAGAATAAAATTATGTGCAAGTTTATGTTTTTTGTTTTTTTTTCCCCCCTTTTAGCATATATTTTCGTCTTTTAGCAAGATTCTCTGTCCACTTCTCTTGCATTGCACTTTTAATTGCCTTTCATACTGTGCTTACTCTACTGCTCAGGGACTATTTAATTCTATGTGTGATGAGTGGAAAAATCTATTCTTAGTGCCTAATAGTATTTAGGAAGTAATAAGACACAAAGAGCCAGGAACCATATCAGTTTAATCTATCTTGAGTGCACTGAATGTATTTTGTGGGTACTTACTTTGAACATGATGGTGTTGTGGTAATTGGTATGATTAGTGTAATACTTGGCTATATTATAAAATAGTTAAAAATGGGGTTAGATTCTGATAACATAGCTTGCTCATTATTCATTAGAATCAGTGTTATTGCTTTGCATTCACTATGAATACATTTATTTCTCTTTCCTAAAAGTAAACGCTTAGCTTGTTGGTCAAATCAGAAAAAGCTGTTTTAGTATAATTAATTCATTACATCCCACTATCTTACTCCAGAACTATTCTAGTGATTTTAATTCGCTAATAGTTCCTGACATGTCTTTTGTAACTATGTAAAAATGGCAAAAGAAGAAAAAAAAGTTGTTTTAAGACGTATTTTATAAAAAAGGGCACATGCCATATATATTTTGTTGTATCTTTTGTTTTAATTGTAGAATATCCAAGAAATTAGATCTTGTGTAGTCAGTGGCTTTTTTATGAGTTCTTAAAAGATACCACTAACTAAAATTATACCATATTTGTGACCATAGCATACATCTTCATTGCTGCTGCTGTGTTTTCAATTAACTTCCATCATTCTTTACTTTTTATAGTGGTTTTGTGAATGTTTTGGTAGAAATTAATGACAAATTTGACTCAAGATGTTCTGTCAAATTTAGTTATAGGATTTTGGAGTTGGTGGAATGGATTGTAACTGTCATGTATCCAACTGTCTCATTTTACAATTGAGGAAACTGACTCAGATATGAAGAACTTGTGAGACTGCACAGCCAAGCTGGCACCAAGCTGGGACTCAAAACTTGTCCCTTGACTTCTTATCCACACCCATCCTACTACTGGCGGAATGGATATCTGTCTTCCTTGTTTCTCTCTCTCTCTCTCATGTATATTTTCCCTTAAAAATTTTTTTTTTTTTTTGGATTCCTGTTTCCTGACGGACTTTGCTAACAATGGAAATTTTAATTCATGCCAGCTGTACATCAGAGTATCTGAAGATCACTGTTTTTTCCTTAAGATGTACTCTGTATAGGAACCTTTCCTTTGCCTTTCTTTGTACCCAGTTCCTTCTTCTGTCTCCTTCCAGGATGAAATAGTTAGCTGTCTCCCTTTTAAACTTAGTGGTTTCTTTCTCTGTTCTCCATTTTAGTAACTTCCTTGTGATCTTATTTTGGAAATGTGCTTAGCTGTTAATTTAGATTTTATCTTAATACTTTTTAGTTAAAATAATAATAATGGCCACATTTAAGAGTATACTCTTTAAGAATCGAATATTTGGCCACTGTCTGCTTTCATATTTTTCTCTTAGTTGACCTTTATTGAGTTGGGACAATTCCCTTATCAAATATTACATAGTTAGCTACCTCATGTTATCCAGAAATTAATACATGTAGTTTCTTTAAAATTATCTTTGAAACGTAGTACTTCCTCACATTTACATGAATAAACATTTGTGGAATGGCGCTCACTGGTCTAATTGTATAATAATGTGCACCAACGTTGAATTCACTGGTTAAGAGATCTCTTCATTTGTAGAGTACTCACTATTTCATAGTTGTTTGAAGTTGTTTTTCTAGTTATTTCTTGGAATCATTCCATCTTAGTGAAGGAATTCTGTAATGTAGAAGAGCAAATATTTCGAGCTGCACAACAGCACAGAATTTTAATGACATAGAATTCAGACTTAAGACATAAGAATTAACCGTATTTCCTCTCATGAGTTTACTGTAGGCCAAGTTTACATTTGAATATACTCAATTGACAGTCAGTGTCAAAATTATCAAAGGTAAAGTAATTTTTTTATTTTATTTTTATTTTTTTATTTTTTAAAAGATTTTATTGGGGAAGGGGAACTGGACTTGTGTGTACTTCCAGGCCTTTTTTCCAAGTCAAGTTGTTGTCCTTTCAATCTTAGTTGTGGAGGGTGCCGTTCAGCTTCAAGTTGTTGTCCTTTCAGTCTTAGTTGTGGAGGGTGCAGCTCAGCTCCAGGTCCAGTTGCTGTTTTCTAGTTGCAGGGGGCACAGCCCACCATCCCTTGCAGGAGTCGATCCAGCAACCTTGTGGTTGAGAGCCCACTGGCCCATGTGGGAATCGAATCGGCAGCCTTGGAGTTAGGAGCATGGAGCTCTAACTGCCTGAGCCACCGGGCCGGCCCCGGTAAAGTAATTTATACACATATTTTTATCTGAAATAAACTATGGCATATTTCTTTGCCATCCTGCTATGGTCTCTAAATTCCTATTACATTACTTAATGTTTTTAAAATTTTGGGTGTTGGCTATAGAACAGATTTTAAAAGAAGAACCCAAAGTTATTCTTTATTTTGAATCCTTATAGTTAAGAAATTGTTAGACTTTGATTTTTGTTTTTCCTCACTGGAGTAATACAGTAAATCCTATAAATGTTGAATGTCAGAACAGTCCTTCGTGTATGCTTCATGTACCTCTTATTTTCAAAAATGCCTCACTGGTAATGCATTTGCCAATTTATTACATGTGACCACTTTTCTTCTTGTTCATTTCTCTGTTTCCTCTTTATTTAATATTCTCTGCTTCATGCCTTTAAAGTAGAGCTCTCTGCGTCTTCCAGTTGATATCTGTCTCTGACAGAGCCCACATTTCAGCAGAACCACCTCTCCGCCCCAGGTGATACCCCTGCAGTTGGCTTTAGTTAATGGGAACTCTGATCTCTTTGATCTGTGAGAATGTACACAAATATTCATATAATACATTTTATAGACACTTCAGAAACTTTGAATCCCATCGGTTTAAGCATGACAGTTGCATACTTGTGTCTGTTCATGTAAAGGTGTTCTTAGCTCACCAAATGAATGCATTCTTGGGAAAGTAAATGTAAATGAAAATTTAGCAAACAGAGGCACGTTTTACCCGTGCATGCAGGCTCGCTGCACATTCTGTGCTCTGTAACTTTTCATCAGTTAGATACTGAAATAGAAACCTCTAGTACCCAAGTGTGAAATTTAAGGAGCTCAGTTTTATACACTTTGGCAAGATAGTCAGTATACCTTCTAACAACTTGCCATCTTTCAACATTCATTCATTTAGCAAATACTTGCCTTAAGATAGAGAAGCTGCATCACTTAGTGGCTACGAGCATAAAACCTGGAACTTAACCGACTGGTTTAAATTCTGGTTCTGCCACTTATCAGCTGTGTGCTTTGGTTATTTAATTTTCCTCTGTCTTAATTTTCTCATCTGGAAAGTTGGGATAATAACAGTACCTACCTCAGGTTGATGTGAGGATTAAATGGGTTCAAGTCAGTAAGAGTCTTAGACACGCCTGGTATGGCAAGAGCTGACCAAGTGTTACCAGTTGATGTTGATATTGTGTTGTTATTCATATATGATGATATGCCTTTGGTGTATTTATAATCCAGTGAGGAAAGAGAAACTGAATAGATGCAGTCATTTGATATTTCAACTACTATTCAGTGCCTTCCATGTGGCAGGCACTGTAATAGGCCCTGGAAACAAAGTAGCAAATGAGCAAACATATTCTTGCTCGCATGAAGCTTGTTTTCAGCAGGGAGGATGGTTAAAATCATTTTAGTAAGATGTCAAATGTGTTATAATAGGGAAAATGCAAGGCACTGTGAATACATCTCGCTGGAGCACCTGGCTTATTCTAGGAGGTCAGGGACAGTAAGGAAAATACATTATGACAGATGCTATAATGGAAGGTCTTTTTTAGGTTTAGAGATACCACAGATTAGGAGTTGCTTGCATCATCTTCGGGGAGTCAGGGAAAGCTTCTCACTGGAGGAAACACTTGAGCTGGTCTTGTGGCAGAGATGTACATGAGTGGCAGTGGGGCCGGGAGAACATTCCTGGCAGATGGACTGGTTTACTGTGTTTCCCCCGAAAATAAGACCTAACCGGAAAATAAGCCCTAGCAGATTTTTTCAGGATGACATCCCCTGAACATAAGCCCTAACGTGTCTTTTGGAGCACAACTTAAGACCTGGTCTTATTTTCAGGGAAACACTGTATAGGATGTCACAACGCATTCAAAGCCTTTCACAGTCCCTGCATTTCAATAGGTCTGTATTGTTGGGACAATGTGTGGGGCAAATGGGAGTGGGCAGTGGTACATGTTGGGAGAGCAAGAGGAGCCGAGACTAAACAGCAGATCAAAGGAATTTGTCTGCCAGAGTTGGGACTTACTTTATCCTGAAGCCTGTGGGTGTCACGGAAGTGTTTTAAGCAGAGGAGGAATTGTGATCACATTTTTATTTTTAAAGATCGTTCTTTTATCTCTGTAGAATATAGACTAAGATTAGAGACACATAGACCTATTGGGTGACTGTAGCAGTTGCACAGGCAAGAAATAATGAGAAACTGACTCAAGGTAGTGGCCGCAGAAATGTGGATACAGGATCAGATAGAAGAGAGAGATCAAATTGACATGCCTTAGTGAGCAACTCCATGTAGGGGTGAAGGAGAGTAAGTGAATGCTGAGATCTGCGGGAATGCCACTCAGGGACTATGGGAGGAGATGAGTCTGTTTGTCAACTTACATTTCCCCCAGCACTGACACATCCTGTGTTTATACCGTGTTTCCCTGAAAATAAGACCTAGCCAGACAATCAGCTCTAATGCATCTTTTGGAGCAAAAATTAATGTAAGACCCAGTATTATATTATATTATATTATATTATATTATATTATATTATACCCAGTCTTATGGTAAAATAATACTAGGTCTTATATTAATTTTTGCTCCAAAAGACACATTAGAGCTGATTATCCTGCTAAGGTCTTATTTTTGGGGAAACACGGTAGTAAATATCAAACATTAGCATCACTTTGAGAGACCTCCAAAATCCTTATATGCACTTATTTTCAGGCAAGTATGGTGATTTTATTCAGTTGTGAGACAGACCAGTTAGGTGGGTTTCCTCAGAATTTTACAGCTAAGTAGTGAGGAGAATTCAGGTCTGAGCGCCTGTTTTCTTGTATAGTATTCTGATGCAACTTAGCTGTTCTTCATTGATTGTAGGAGTTTGATAATATTTTTAAGAACTGTAGGGAACAACTTTCATAAATGGTTGGGTTGAAGCAAACATATGGGATACTGTTAGAACATGTATAATAATGTAAGGGTTTTGAATAAAGAAGAAACATCCTTCGGAAGGGAATGGTTTGCATAGAAAAGATGATGGGATGGTTCTTGTGTTTTGTGATTGGTCTTTAGTGCCCTCTATTGGCTGTTTAATCTAAAACACCTTGATTCTTGAATACAGTGTTCCTTGCAGTGTTGTTTACCAAAACAAGAAAAATTAGAGATTTTAAAATTATATTAAAAGATGATAAAAACTGATGGGGACTTTAAAAACCTCCATGGGGTCTAGGAGTTGGATAGAGGTCACAAGAAATATCTTTATAACATTTTGTTTGCTATAACATGGGTATGATATTATGGACTATATTCTCAGAGAACAGACTTTTCTGATGAGAAGCAGCCTGAATCTGGCTGGAGTTTGTTTTTTTAGCATTTTTTTATGTACCAAAGCCTCAAGAATAGTAGACACCCCAGTAGGCAGTAGCAGCTGCTGATTTTCCATAGGGTGGCTGCTACATGCGATGACCATGAAAGGAAATGACTGTTACTCATTAAAGCAACTTCATTCAGCTTCGTGGGAAATCACACAGTCAGGAAAGTCATCATAGAAAATGAAGTAGTGATTATACATAATGGGGCATCTTCAGAAGTGGGTGGTTTGTCTTTTTTTTTTTTTAAGTGACAAAGAAGCTGCCGTTGTGTTCTCTTTCCCAGGAAACGTGGTGGTAGATTAGATTTAGAGATTTAGTGTTTAGAATAACTGGAGAGCTAAGCCTGAATACATTTTAGTAAGGAAGCACACCTGGTACTAGTTTGAGGTCTAAAGAAGGCTGTGTAAGTAAGTGCTCACCGTGCCTTTTCTATAATAAGGGAAATCTATTAATCTTTCTATTTCCTTTATTTCCTGGCTAATCTTCTTTTGAAATGTTTCTAATTATCATTGCAACCGGTTGATTTTGAAAACCAGTGCACCTATTTATCCGGGTTAAAAATAGTACTTTTTGATTCGATGTTATATGACACGACAGAGATTGCTCACACCAACCTCGTGAAATCATTTATTTGCTTTTGGTATATTTTACTGTTCCAATTTTCTCTCAGAAAGTTTAGTAATTATTAATATGAAGTAATGCTGGCTGCTTTCTGTGCATTGCATGAGGGGAATAAGCTATTATGTAGTTTCCCTTCCCCTCCAATAAAAAAGCCTTCCATCAAAAACTGACATCCTAAATGAAGGACATAATTGTACAGCTTATTTATTAGTGTGTCAAACTTAAAATCTAATGGTTTCATATTTCAGAATGAAAAGTGTGTGGTGATTCATGGTTGCTGGTGACAAAATAGACAGCTCTTTTATATTACTGCACTGATTGCCTGCTGATATACCACTGTATTATTATTATTATGTATTTTTGGTTCTTCTCTGTTTTCTTCCTATGCAATAGCTCCCTCTACTTGAAAATATCGGTGTAATTGTAGTTTAACACGATGTACTTTATTAATGAGTTCCCATGACTGTCCTTACGTTCAGTCCTCTTCATAAATCTGTGGTGTTACACATCAGAGCATGTTAGAAATTTGCCGATAATTTCTTGATTTGAGGGTGGAAAAGCAAGGTTAGTTAAGGAAAGTAAGATAAGATGTTTGAAAGCATTTTTCAAGGAATTAGGTGGGTACCCTTTTATTGACTTAAATATGGCATATTTGGTTAAAATTCCATGTAGTCCTTGAAAATGAACCTTTATGTCTGAAACACAGAGGTATAGGAAACTGGATCAGAAAAGTTTGAAAAAAAACACAAAAAACTGTCAGCTACCTCAAATAGACACAGCCTGGCACTTGGCAGATTATGACTTTGCTAATTCCAAAGTCTGTAATTCTAACACAAAAATGTGTCAGCTTCTCTTCTGCTTTCTCAGGAAGTGTTTAATAGAAACTAACAATGGTAGAATTTCGTGTTACTACATCTTGCCTTTATGGAACAATCTGTGTGTGTTGAAACGATAGGAGTGAAATAGACAAACCAGAGCAAATGCTGTTATGATTGGGATTGTTTTTTTCTCTCCCTTACTAAGTTTGAGGCTTGGTGATAGTACCATATACCTCTATCATTAGGACAAATATAGAGATTCTACTCAACAATAGGATTTCCATGTGAATATGTCTTTGCATTTACAACTCTTTATTTCCAATTTCTTCTATCATTATAGTCAGAGCAAGTGGCCGAGAAATGGGGGCCAAAAGTAAGGGTTTGGGAGCCAGACTCTGTGAGTTTGAATCCTGGCTCTGCCACTTACCAGCTAGGTGATCTTGGCAAGTTTCCTTAACTTTCTGACCCTCAATTTCCTCATAAAATACAGGCAATAAATCTACCCACATCCTGGAGTTTGTTGTAAGGATAAGTTGAATTAATGATTGTCAAGCACTTAGAATAGAGCCTGACACATACATAGTAAGTGCCATATATCAGTGCTTGTTGAATAAAATAAAAAATAACAGTGGGGTTATAAATTGGTCTTTATTAACCAAATGTATTTATACAATGTTATTGTTATCTTCAGTGCTTAATGAAAAGACAGATGTCATTCTCCTGATGGATGAAATATATTTGCACATTGCTTGGTTTGATCTCGTATTTCTTTGTATTTCTGTGTGTGAATAGTTCTCACCTAGGCATACCTATACGATGTCATAATTTTAGGTTGTGCTATTTTTAAACATACTTTATAATTGCAGTGGAATAGTCAGTCCATGGTTTCCATGTCTTTTTTTGAACTGAAGTGATTTAGCAGGATTCTACCACTGGTGCAATGCCTACGAATGGAGTATCATTTTCCATAGTACACTTCTCTTGAAGCCTACCTATCTCCCAAGAGCAATAACAGATAGGCTTATCTTTGGTCCATAATATGACTATGCTTGAGGATGTCAGAGACTCTTCCCTACTTGTCCCTAGACCTCTTGTAGTCCAACAAAATATCAGTCATCGAACGTTTAAAAAAGAAATCTGTATATATTGAGCATTCATACACACAGTTGAAATTGTTAAGCTTATGTCTTCACCTTCACACAAGCTGATATCTGTGTAAATGTTTAGAGTGGTATTTTAATAGACTTCGTCCTCTTTGGAAGACTATCACCAGAATGCCATACTCATGAAGTATATAGTCAAATAAGATTCATGAGTAAACATAAATTGTCTTAAGTCTGTAGATTTGTTTTCAAGGAACTGACTCATCTTTCGTCTTTGTTTGCTCCTTAGGACCCCTTAGACCCCACAAGGTCAGTGATTGTGATTCGTTCCCTGGTGGCAGATGGTGTTGCAGAAAGAAGCGGAGAACTATTACCAGGAGACCGCCTGGTTTCAGTCAATGAACACTGTTTGGACAACATTGCCCTTGCTGAAGCTGTGGAAGTGTTGAAAGCTGTGCCACCAGGCACTGTACGCCTTGGCATCTGTAAGCCTTTGGGGGTAAGTGTTGAATTTTGTTACTATAGGAAGTGATAGTGTAAGAGTTAAGAACATGGATTTTGGAGAAATATACACCTGGCCTCGAATCCCTGTTCTACTGCTCTATCTATATGTATCCTGTGCAAGTTTCTTAATGTCCTTGACTTGCAGAATCAGAAAAAATACTGTCTATCTCATATGGTTTGGGAGAATTAAAGATGATACTCATTAAGTGCTTAGCACATTAGTCCTGAAGGCTAACGGCTAACATTACTAGTCCTACTACTACTTAGCACAGAGATGAGACCGACTGAGGTCTCATCACATTCCTTGTGATGTGAATTAAAATAAGTGTATGTATTTTAACTTTCATTTGGGAATGATGTTGAGCTGGCAGGACAAATTGAAATCCAATTAACCATATCATTTTAACTATATGGCAATGAGATTTTAATATGGTGTTCTGACCATCAGAGTGCCTTGTAACCCTACTATCTGAACTCCTGAATGGTCCAGCCATCTTGAAGTCATTTTATTGCTTAATCTCATGTACTGGGTCAGATTCCCATTTATGATTGATGGCCACATTACAGTTATGGTTCTGTTGAGGTTCCCCAAATACAAAAAAATACTTGATAATTTTCAAGCAGCATTAAAGCAATAAGGTATTTTTAAGTGCTTACTATATGTCAGTCAGTATTTTAAGCCTTTTACATATATTAACTAATTTCATCCTCATAGAACTTTAAGAGGTTGTTCTCTTATTACCCTTATCACAGATGAGTCAGTCAAGACACAGACAGTTGAGTAACTTGTCCAAGGTGATATAACTAGTAAGGGGCAGAGTTGGAATATAAACTCAGCAGAGTGGCTTTCGACCCAGTGCTCTTAGCCACAATGCTGTATATTCCTGTTTTAATTTGTTGTCACTAGTATAGTTTGCATGCAGCATGTCTGAAACAGAAAGTATGGTTATAGTAGAGTGTTGGATTGGACTTCACAAAATCTGGGCTCTGTTGCTAACTTTGCTGTGAGTTAGCCCCGGGGGTTTCAAACTCAAAGATATGTGGTATACCTAAGAATCACCTGGGAGCTGGTTAAAATGCAATTTACCAGGTTTTACTCTCAGAGATTCTGATATAGGAATTCTGATGTGCTGTTCAGGAATCTTCACCTTCAGTGAGTCACCTATGTAATTCTAATGCAGAATTTTGCACTTTGAGAAACATTGTACTTGTAATTTGATCATAGATACACCACATCTTCTACGAGTCTGTTTTTTCATTTCTGAAAAGGCTGAACAATACTAGAGAGTTCCTAAGATCTTTCTGAACTCTAAAATTCTTTTATTCTATGAAATATATTAGATATATATATACTGGGGGTGCCAAAAATATGTATTCAAGTGGACACTTTGATCAACGTTGCACAAACAGTAGTTCGCCATAATCAGAAGTGTCTGGACGCTGATGGTAACCACTTTGAGCACCTCTTGTAATTGCAGAAGTCAAACGTGACTTGTATTCATCTTTGGTTATCGATATATATTGAGTATTACAATTTTAATAGTTTTTTCCTTTCTTAAAATGTGTATACATTCTTTTGGCATATAACTAGAGTCGTGTATTAAATACAGTATTTTTGCATTGGGGAACTTCAGCATGACCTTCATGTATTACTTTTTTATTCTTTATGCAGTACATATAAAGACGCCTGTATATTATACTTCTTAGACAATTTAAATGTTCAAAATGGAATATAGCACTTAGCTCCCTCAAGTTCTTCACTTTACATTGTGTTTTTGGTGTGTGGGTATTGCCATGGCTAATATATAACACAAGATGCTCAGTTTGATTTTTGGACAAATTAAGGAGGGGAATACTTTATATTTTTATGGCGACCTCATCTTCTTGGGGTTTTGGATTGTGGCAGATACTTTGTCTAGATTTTCTCTGATGATGATTTGCCTGATTGTTTGGACTGCCAGAGGAAATCACAAACTATTTATGGTCTGTAGGAGTTCCAACAGCACGATTTTACTTTGAAGCAATTTAAGAAAGTCTCAGCCAGTATAAAAACACGGAACTTAGTACCAACTGGGTGTGGATTCCTGTGCTATTTCTGGCAAGGAGTAGAGCTGCAGAAACCTGAGGACCTTGAAGCCTCGCTCTTAGCAGGTTTTAGAATGTGATCATTGTGAGGCTTCCCTTTGCTGGGCTTCCCTCAGTGAGTGGAAAGCTGTCAGGATACTTGGGACGGGGAGGCCAGTAAAGGGGTGAGAGAAAGGTCACTTTCAAGACTTAAACAAAAAAATTCTTAGTGGAATTACCACTAAGTAATTCCTTACTTAACATCTGGATTCTTCTAGCAAAACTGTCTCCTTCTGCGCTGTAAATAATGATGCATAGATCTTCTCCAAGGTCTCTGCCTTTCTCTCTCTCTCTCTCTCATGGTTCAGTTGGTGGCCACTTATCTAATCACCTAATATTTACTGAGCATTTACTCATTCCTCAGCAGAAGTGGCATTAGAGTTAAATAAGATGGTCCGAAGTCAGGTTGGGACAGAAAGACTATGAATATATAGCAGAAAACAAAATAGTTTTTTATTAAGTCTTGTATCATGTAGATATATGTATTATCTACATCATACAGAGGTATTACAGAATTTTGTATTGTAGTCTCATATAGATACATATTATATATATAATAATTTTCATGTTAACCATAGATGTGACTTACCTTCTATTTTCTACCAAGTCACCTCAGGTGGACCAGATCCAAAAAAAGAATGAACTGACTTTAGAAACTGCATTGTATCTTCAGAACTAACAGAACAGAGCTAGCAATGGAGTTCTTGAGTTAGACAGCTGTGTGTTTTTGCTTAGTACTGTGATTGGCAATGCTGTGTGACCTTTGGCCAGTTATTTAACCTCACCAGCTCCCACTTACTCATCTACAAGGTGGGGATTGCACGGCATGGTAGCTGAGGTCACAGGCTCTGGAGTCAGACAGCCAGTGTTCACATTTTGGGTGTGTAACTGACTAGTTAAGTAACCTTGGGCAAATTACTATGTCCCTTTTATTCCTCTATAAACTGGAGTTAATAAGAGCACCTACTTCTTAAGAGTATATATTAATATATTAGTAAATACAGTGGAACCTCAGTTTTCTAATGTAATCTATTCCGGAAGACCGTTCGAGTTCTGAAATGTTTGAAAACAGGTGTGGTTTCCCCATAGAAAATAATGCAAAATGGATTAATCTGTTTCAGACCTTTAAAATCAACCCCTAAAACTGCAAATCTAGCATGAATTTTACTATCTAATGATACCATAGATCCATAAAATTTACGGCGTTTGTAAACCGAAATGTTTGTCAACAGAGACGTTTGAAAACTGAGGTACCACTGTATATTAAATGAATTGATATATTCAAAGTACTTTAACCTATGTCCATGATATATTTAAAGTGCTTGAACCTGGGCCTGTTTGCTATTATTTTTATATAAATGTAAAATAAATCTTGATTTCTTAATAATTATTTCTATTCCTGGGAAAGTGATTTTCTTTTTTTTAAGGAATGTGTAAAAACAATAAAAAGTTTGAGAAGCTTTGACCTGAATATGGCTTTCTTTTTAATTATTAAAGAAAATTTTGTTCTAATAAAACAATGTGCATGCATTTTATTATGTACTTGCACTTAATGGAAAAATAAGAATTAATCTGAAGAGTGTTTGAAACTAAGGCATTTTCTTGACTATAAAAGTATTTCTGTGGTTGCCAGAGGGATGGGGGTGGGGGAAACGGATAAAGGTGGTCAAAAGGTACAAACTTTCTGTTGTAAGATAAGTAAGTCTTGAGGATATAATGTATAGCATGGTGACTTTAGTCAACAATACTGTATTGTATACTTGAAAGTTGCCAATATTAACTAAATTTATTGTGGGTATCATTTAGCAATATATACACATATCAAATAATTACGCCTAAAACTAATGTTATATGTCAGTTATAATTCAGTAAAAAGATATAATAGCTTCATGGTTGACAAAAGCATATCTTCAATTGTGCTAAAAACATAAAAATGCTTCTATTTTCAGGAAGAGGATAAAGAAGAAGAAAATTATTATATTTTACATTCAAATACTAATGAAGACAAGAGTGAAAGTTCAGGAGCAATTCATGATATAAATTCGTCTTTAATACTTGAAGCACCTAAGGTATTTAGTAAATTTATTTCCCATTTGAATGGTTTGCTTTGAGCTAAAGGTTCTATAAAGAAGACAAAAGCTTGTTCCCACTCCGTTAGCTAAATACGTACGATTTAAATAATAACTCCCCATCTTTATTTATTTATTTTTAAACTGAAATCTTTTTCCTCTTATATCACATTGCCTCCATAAATGACATAGGACAAGTGTAAGACATTTTCAAACAAACATACTTTCTTTATACTGATATATTCTTAAAATTTTGAGGGTAGAACATATTTTTGAAAATAGACCTGCATTTAAAATACTGTAGAAAACAGCTATGCAAAATAACTTACTGAATACTTTCTAAAGAAGAGTTATATGTTTAGTCCAATCCTACTTTATGTTTTAATTTTAGAAAGTATATTTTGAAGCATTTCCTTTTCTATTTTTAAAATGAATTGTGCTTGTTTTGCTCTTTGCAGTTAGAGTTTGTTTTTGCTTTACTTGATAACAACTGTCTTTTGATATTCTTTGCATAATTTGTTGACTGTCTCAAGCTGATTCATAGCCCTATAATATCCATTATATTTTAAGTGTTGACTTTTTTTTGGTTAAATCTTCATAACCACATGACATGTTCAAATAAACTCTCTAAACGAAATTTTTTTTTAGAATTTAAATAACTGGGTTGCAGTATTTGATATACTGTATTAATTTAAAAGCTTCTCCACAACGAAGTTTAGCTGCAAGTGAGGAAGCAATGGGAAGCAGTAAATTCATTTCAGAAATTTACACTTAGTAATACTTAATAAATAGAACTTAAAGTAGGAAGTGTCGTTGATCCCTTAAAAGGAGTTGGGCCTTACTGTGCCCAGCACTCTGAGGTCCCTAAGAGTTAGGTCAAAGGGTTGGCAGAGCCATATAATCCTCAGCTATTATCTAGGAACTCAACAAAGTTCCTGCACGTCTATGACTATTTAGCTTCAGTTGTATGCACTTGATCTTCTAATTAGTGAAATATAAATTAATTTAAATCAATTGAAAAGCATACTGTGTTCATTCTTTTTTGTCATATATTTCAATGCAGATAAAAATATATTTCTGTGATATGATATGTTATGAAATAGTCATACTCAAAGTAACTGAGACATATTCCTCGTATCGTTAGTTTATAGAGAATGCTTTTTGAACATGAGAATAGCCATAATTTCTGAGTTACGTAAATTTGAAAATCCTCACCTTTCAATTCTTTGCTTTCTGAAATAATAGTATGAAGTATATCTGTATTTATGGAGAGATTCATGAGTTAAATATTCAGTGTAGCAGTTTAACAAAATTCCCATTTCTTACTGAGAATTTTCAGGTGGTTAATGTGTAATGAACCTGTTAGAATACTCATTCACCTTGCCAAGGGCAGGTTTCTGCTTCTTATTTTATTGTGTGTCCCTTTCCTGGGCTGAGGGTTGTGTGGTAGTGAACATGTATTTCTCCTCATTTGTGATGGAGAGCTGTTCATGTTAACCATGCATTGGCGTGGAATAAAGTAATGGTAGTTATGTCAGGGGTTAAATTTTTAGATAATGTGTAGAGTACAGCTTTAGGACAGGTGTAGTTTAAAATCTTATGCAACTTTTTTTTTTTTTACAGGAATTTAGAGATGAACCCTATTTTAAAGAAGAACTTGTAGACGAACCATTTCTAAATTTGGGAAAGTCTTTCCAGTCCCAACAAAAAGAGACAGACAACAGCAAGGAGGCCTGGGAAATGCATGAATTTCTGACTCCAAGGTTGCAGGAAATGGGTGAAGAAAGAGAAATGCTTGTTGATGAAGAATATGAGCTGTATCAAGATTGTTTTCAGTCCAGGGAGCTGTATCCCTCATCGCACATTCAAGAGGCCACTCCTGTTCCATCCAGGAAGGAACTTTACTTTGGCACCCAATGGTTACATGACAGTGAACCATCTGAGCCTCAAGAAGCAAGATCCGTGATGAGTATGTATTCCCAGGAGAGCCAACAGTATGGCTACAGCACTGAAAACATGGTAAGGGATTAGCACAGATCTTTCACATTCCCCCTACTCTCCTCCCCTCCCTATTTCAGTCCCTAAATCATGTAACTTTTGAAAAAAACAAACAAAATTTAATGAATTTTTCATAATTAATAATTTTTCCAAGATGTATTATACAGTGTATTGCTGTAAGTAATAGCTCATCTTTTCTGTATTACACAACTTGTAGTAGGAATCAATAAGCTACAGTTGCCTTGCTTCGTAGTGTTTTGTTTCTGTTTTTGTTTTGTTTTTTTCAGTGAATTTTTTTTATTTTTTATTTTACTGGGTAATATTGGGGAACAGTGTGCTTCTCCAGGGCCCATCAGCTCCAAGTTATTGTCCTTCAATCTAGTTGTGGAGGGCGCAATCCAGCTCCACGCCCAGTTGCCATTTTCAATCTTTAGTCACAGGGGGCGCAGCCCACCTTCCTGTTGGGGAATTGAACCGGCAAATCTATTGTCTGCAGCTCGTGCTCTAACCAACCAACCAACCGAGCCATCCGACCGCCCTGCTTTGCTGTTTTAGAGATGTTTTTCTCCTAATTACCCATTTCAAGGAAGAGTTCTCTTGTCATTTGTCTTTTTTTTTTTAAATTCCCTCAGGGAGACACAGCTCTATATTTCTCACATAGTGCATTTGTTAGGGAAAATGAAAGCAAATTGATTAAAGATAATATTGTTGTTTGTATTTTGCTTATCCACACTGTTCTCTATTATGCCGTGTTTCCCTGAAAATAAGACCTAGCCCGACCATCAGCTCTAATGTGTCTTTTGGGGCAAAAATTAATGTAAGACCCAGTATTATATTATATGATATTATATTTATTATATTGTACTGGGTCTTATATTATATTAAAATAAAACTGGGTCTTATATTATATTAAAATAAGACTGGGTCTTATGTTAATTTTTGCTCCAAAAGAGCTGATGGTATAGCTAGGTCTTATTTTTGGGGAAACACGGTATATGATACTAAATAGAAAGTCACTGAACTCTAGAAAATTATCTTTACCTTTTTGATATTGCCTATTTACAACCTAGCAGGAAAGCATTATATTTTAATAGGTTTGTAGTTGCTATTAAATCACCAATAAATTTTATTTTTTGTTAGAGTTAACTGTTAACCAATTGAAATCTTTCGTTAGGGACTTTTTTTAGTGTTTTATTTTTGTTTGTTTATTTCCTGCCCCAAATTAACTTCCAGGCAAGTGAAAAGAAACTTATTATATAAATATATACAGTAGTCTCTTCAGGTATAGTATGGCGCTGCCCTCACTGAAGTTGACAACTTTCCCAAAGTGATGTGCAAAGTGTGCCCTCATTTGTTTGCTGTCTCAACAGGACAGATAGAGCATGGTTTTTTCCTTTGCCTCCTTAGACCTTTCATTCCCTTTTCCCATCTGTCAATGCTTGTGTGTCCTTCTGCTATGCAAGGTGCTGTATTGGATGTATTTATGGAACCCCAGAAGATTCCCCATAATAGAGGATGCTGGGCAGTCTACCAGAGAACAGATGTTTTGGGATTGTGTGAATAATACCTTGGTATGGGAAAAGATGAGACAGAATCACCTGATGTGTTGCTTTTGACATTGGTGCTTTCTATCTTTGCCATTCCCACTCCTATATCTTTAAGTGCTTGACTTCAAACAGAATATTCAGTTATATGGAGCAAATTCTAATCACAGATTATTGAATATTCATAAATACTCCCTGGTGGTGGCTTTCTTCTATAAAAATAAAATTTTCTATTTACCCAAATATAAGGCAACCTGAAATACAGGCCCATTTTTATATATGTTTAGGGATATAGATGAAGTAGTCAAATGTATATTCATAGTATTTATAAATTTAATTAAACGTTCATATTTTAAAATCTATAAAATGTTAGTTTTTGCCTATTCTCACATTTAATGAATAATTTTATTAAAATTATTTTGATGCATATTCAATATCAGTATCCAGATTATCACCAGAATCACTTTTTGATCATTTAACATGGCTTTCCAACTATACTATCTTCATTTCCACTGAGGTTGTTTGAGATACGTTAATTTTTTAATCCATACTCTCAGTCAGAATTGTATCCTGATCTCAAGTACTCATTTGTATAACATTAGGTTTTTAAAATATTCCTCTTGTAAGTTTATATTGATGATCTTCACAATGTAACCGCTTACTCTATTGTTTGTTAAAGTGCTCTTTAAAAAGCTTGTTTATAACAACATTCAATGCTCACATGCATCCTAATTTTGAGAGACATGCATCCTAATTAATAAATTTGTGTGAAATTTCCTAGCTTTCTGATTCTGTGAAGTAACGTCTAGAGGCTCTCTAAACTGGCATTGATTAAGATCGTTTCAGTCCTAATGGGTCTTGCCTAAACAATATTTTATTTTTTAAAAATAATTACATGTACTTGCTTTGGGCATTAACTCTTTTCCTCCTTCCCATACTCCACAGTGATGACAGTGTAGGGGAGGCGAAAAAGTGTTTTCCTCTATCCTCCTAGAGATTTAATTTCTGGCTGGGACCCTAGAAATTAAACTGACAAAAGACTGATTAACAAAAGAAAAACAATTTATTAGTACCTGTACCAGGCATACGTGCGGGTGTAACTCAGTGATCAGTAACTCAAAGGAGTGGTTAGAACTTGGGCTGATATAACATCTTTAACGAAGAACAATAAATTTATAGAGAATTGACAAGACAAAGGAAAGGGGGTTTACACTTTTATAGTCAGCAAACTGTAGGAAGATAAATGCATGAGGGAAATTAATGGAAGATAAGGATTGTTTTAGTAAGGTTTGTTATGTACCTTCCTCTTAGTGTCGTCTCTGAGCTGAAAACTGTAGAGTCCTCTGCAGTGATTGAGAATCAGAGAGGATAGAGTTTTTCTGAGTCTGCTCTTTCTCAGTTGTCTTCAGCTCATTATAATCCCTGTGCCAAAGTGGCATATTTCTGGATAGGATATTCTGATCCCTATAACAATGATACGCACATGATCAAGATTTTTATTTGCCTTCCTCTCGTTACTGATGGACCCCTGTAGTGATAATTTATTATCTAATATTACAAACTTCAGGTAAATTTTAAAAACATAGTCAATGCCTTATAAAGATATAATTCCCACTACTCTTCTATTTAGAGGGTGCCAGGAGGGTAGAGGAACATTATCGCTTCTATCTTCATTGTAATATCCATTTTGGGTATAGATATAGCTATATTTGTGGAGTGCAGATAGTACCCAATTACTTCAAAGTCTTATTTTTCTTCTCTACCACCCTCTTAGTCCATTTTAGTTGAAGGATGAAACCATCAAGGTTTTCCCTCACTCCTTCCCTATTTCTTAAAATTTTTTTTTTATTTTAGTAAAATACACTTAACAAGAAAAATAACCATTTTAGTTATTTTTAAGTGTACAACTCAGTGGTAGTAAGTACACTTACAGTGTTGTCAAACTATCACCATTATCTATTTTTGGAACTTTTTTGTTTATTTGGGGCTTTTTTTATAGTTGACATTCAATATTATATTAGTTTCAGGTGTACAGCATAGTGATTAGATATTTATATAATTTATGAAGTGATTTCCCCCCAATTAGTCTAGTACCCACCTGGCACTATACATAATTATTGCAATATTACTGACTATATTCCCTATGCTGTACTTTACATCCCCACCACCACCTCGTAACCACAAATTTGTACTTCCCAATCCCTTCACCTTTTTCACCCAGCCTCCCAACCCCCTCGCATCTGGTAACCATCAGCTTGTTCTCTGTATCTATGAGTCTGTTTCGGTTTTTTGTTTGTTTGTTTATTTTGTTCTTTAGATTCCACATAAAATGAGATCATATGGTATTTGTCTTTCTCTGTCTGGCTTGTTTCCCTTAGCATAATACTCTCTGGGTTCATCCATGTTGTCTCATGGTTCCTTATTTTTTAGTTGTGGTAAAATATGTACTACATAAAATTGACCATTTTAAACATTTTTAGGCTTATAGTTCTGGTTGAATTAAGTACACTTTCATTATTATGCAACCATTACCACCATCCATCTCCAGAACTTTTTTATTTTCCCAAACTGAAACTCTGTACCCACTAAACAGTAACTGCCCATTGTCTGGGAACCAACCACAGTTTTACTTTCTGTTTCTAAAAGTTTGACCATTCTAGGTAACTCATATAAGTGGAATCATATAATATTTATACTTTTGTGTCTGGCTTATTTCACTTAGCATGATGTCTTCAATGTTCATCCATATAGCATGTGTCAGAATTTTTTCCCTTTTTAAGGCTGATTAATATTCCATTGTATGTATATACAGCATTTTATTTACCATTCACAAATTGATGAACATCTTTGGCTGTTGTGAATAATGCGTCTATAAACATTGGCATACAAATACTTGTTCAGATACCCAAATTTTGAGGGTATATACCCAGAAGTGAAATTGCTAGGTCATATGATAATTCTGTGTTAAATTTTTGAGGAATCACCATGTGGTTTTCCACAGCAACTGCTCCATTTTATTTTCTTACCAACAAAGTTTTCCGATTTATTCACATGCTCACCAACACTTGTATTCTGGTTGTTTTTCAGTTTTTTTCTTTTTCTTTTTAAATAGGTGTGAAGTGGTATCTCATTGTGGTTTTGATTTGCATTCCCCCAATTACTAATAATGTTGAGCAACTTTTCATGTGCTTATTGGCCATCTTCAAATATTCTTTTGAGAAATGTCTTTTCAAGTCTTTATCTATTTTTTAAAGATCTGTTGTTTTTGTTTTTTTCCCCTGAGGATTAGAATTATTGTATATTCTTATTTTCTTCTCTATTTAGAAAAAAACCTTAATTCATTTGTCTAAAGATCTAACCTCACATATCTACTGTATTTAAATCTCAGATTCAGGTATCAATTCTCTTCTTCCTCAGTTACATAATTGCCATTAACATTTTTTAAAAATGTCGAAATGGTCCAAAAATTGCTATGAAATGTATTCTTTTTCAGTACTCACTACCTACCATCTTCTCCTTATTTCCTTCTCTAAGAAATTCTTATTTTATTCTCAGCAACTAAGTAGTTGTTATCTCATTTCTCACCCCTATTTAATATTTGAGTTGAATTCTATGTTCTATAGCCTCCATTAGGTATCTGATATAGTTATATACTTAACTATAGTCATAATCTGGAAAAATCTAGCAGTATTTGGTACATTCGTTTATAGAAGTTCTTCTCTTAACATTGAACTGTGACTAACAAAGCTTAATAAACAAACAAAAACAACACAGACTATTGTAAAAGATATAATTCACATTTTTGTTTTGAATACACTATATTTCCAACAGTAGAGAATAACATAGTGTTATTCACTTTAATTGAATCAAGGCATATCCCTGTGGTGGCCACATTGAGTCATTTAATTTAAACTATTATAAGTTTTTAAAAGGTCATAATTAAATACTTCAGTGAAAATTGTATGTTTTGGAAGATTATAACTTTGGGAAAGCATAAAAGACATTTAAAAGGAGGACAAGAGGAAAGTATAATAAATTACTGACCATGTTTATCTTTGGTTTTTGATTTGGGTAATTGGGTGTTCGTTCACCAGACTCATAGGGCTAGGGAGGGTATAGCAAAGGCTTAGAGCTATGAAAATCCACTGGGTATTTTGGGATCAGCTATTTAAATGGTGATCCAACATGATGTAAGAGGTAGTGTGTATCAACCATTGACCTTGCTTGACTCGATAGATCTTTTATATCTCTACCTTGGTGACGTTTATTTAAATCTACTTATTAATGTGTAGAAAACAAATTTGTTGAAAAATCTAGAGTTTGGAAAATACAGGTTTTTCTACCCTGTGCTCTCGCAGATATTAAGTTGCCAGCATTTGTTACTGCGCGCCACAGTATAAACCATTACTGGAGAGGGACTGTTTGCAGGGCCAGTTTTTCACTATCATTATCATCTGGTTTGAACATTACAGTGTTCTACATTTTATCATAAAGTACTAATGCATTTCTGTTTTTCTTCCTCTCAAGATGAAAGAAAGTTTTGGCATCGATTCCCTACCCTCCATACCCTCAACTGAAGGAAACAGTCAACAAGGCAGATTTGATCATCTGGAAAATCTTAATTCATTAACAACAAGCAATCTGGAGTTAGGTTTGTGGTTTTTGTTTCTCATAAGCACAAATTATATTATTTTGCAATCACTCAGTTTTATTTTTGTATGTGATGAATTTTACTGTCACATTTTCATTCATTATGATATTTTGAATTTAAATCTGCTTATTAATATGCTTCAAAATGTATGGAAGACTAGCGTGGCTCATATTTTGAACTTCAGACTTTCAGATTTTGTTTTGTGAGAGGGCTGCATTTTCTCTGCCTCATTTTGCTTTTTATTAGCAGTATGGATTAAAACTAAAACTAGTACCTTAGGCCGAATCTGAAATAATTCTCTACTAATATATATTAAAATTTCTGATGCTATTAAGTGATACTGTTAGCTCATTGAATGGGGTTGTTAAATATTAATAAAGAGAGGCATATTTTAAACATTTATGAAACATTTTTATAGCCATATATTACAGTCAATTTTGGTGCATTAATAACTTAGTTTCCATTAAAGAATTCTGAAAGTATCATGCCTCTCCTTGCCTCTCTCCAGTATTGATTCTTATGTGTTTTTGAAAACTTGACTTTTAAAAAATCATTTTTCTTTCTTTTCCCCCCTTTCTTCCACCTCCCCCCTACCCCCACTCCGGTTCAAGCCGTTGTGTCTCAGTCTAGTTGTGTAGGACACAGCTCCCTGGCCAATGCTGGCGTTATAAGCCTTACGCTCCCCTTGGTCACCAGTCATTGGTCGGCCTCTCACAGCAGCCAGAGGCAGCTTATGATGGTTGCTGGCCATTCACGCTGGCTGCTGGCAGCTCACAGCAACACACGGTAGCACATGGTAGCCCATGGCAGCTCACACCAACCTCCGGCTGCTCAGGGCAGCCCAGCTCCAGGGAGAGCTGTTGTTCACAAGCTTAGCTGTAGAGGGCGCAGCTCACTGGTCCATGTGGGAATCAAATCAGCAACCTTCGCATTAGGAGCATGGTGCTCCAACCACCTGAGCCACTGGGCCTGCCCCTAAAAAATCGTTTTTCTTCATCCAGTACAAATATCAAGTATCATAATATTAGGGTCCCTAAGTAAGACTGTTTTTTCATAGCACTAGGATTTGTAGAGCCATCGTTCGGGATTTATGCTGTCTCACCTGTTAAGACTCTGCTTATAGGAAAAGTCTTTCTCTGTGGGCAATTCTTGTGTTGTATGGTAATGTGTTTGTAAGGGGGAGAAAGAGAACTACAGAAAATTATGTAACGGTTTTATATGAATCCAGCATTCTGTTAAGTAAAATCTAAAGACTGGAATGTTAAATGGTAAAGAGTGAGGGCATCTACGAGTTGAGAACAGTTGTCAGTTCCCACTGGGTCAAAAAAGTTAATTTTGAATATCTAAGATTAGATGAGTCTATCACATTTTTCATGATGTATAACTGATGTGACTAGGAAAAATATGGGACTTTTTTCACCAAAACTCTTCCAGTATACTATTTTTTAAAAATTCAGTTACACGCTATTCCCCAATAAAGTCCTGTTCCCCTTCCCCAATAAAATCTTAAAAAAAAAAAAAAAAAAAAAAAAAAATTACTTTCCAATTGTTCATTGATAGTATAAAGAAAAATAATTTTAAAAAATTTTTTCAGCACAATTTTCTATAGTCCTCTGCCTGATAAATACTTGAAGATTTACAGCGCAAATGAATAAATAAATGAATAGACCATATCTGTTTAATTACCATTGATGTTTTATAGCAATATCAGTACTTTTTTGGACCCAATAATTTCTGGTTGAAGAGGGTTTAACTATGTATTATAGGATGTTTAGCAGCGTCCCTGCCTTCTAACCCTAGATGCCAGTGGTACTCTCACTCCCAGTCATGATCAAAATCAAATTATCTCTAGACATTGCCAAATGTCCCCTGGGAGGTAAAATTGCCTCTGGTTTGGAACTACATATGCTTTATACTGTCAGGGTTGAAGGGAAAAGAGTAGATATATGGGGTGGGAGTTTGTGGGGAGGGGCAGTGGACTTGGGAAGACTATAGGGAAAGAGATATTCTTCCCATGAACCCTGCTCTATATATCATCTAGATGATTCCAAAGTTAGTTCCTTTGCCTTCTGCTGCCTGTATGCATGTTCTAAGGCTGTTGTAACAAATTGCCACAAGCTTGGTGGCTTAAATCAACAGAAATGAATTCTCTCAGTGTTCTAGACACCAGAAGTCCTAAATCAAGGTACTGTGCTCCCTCTGAAGCGTCTGTGGAAGAATCTATTCTTTGCCTGTTCCAGCTTCTGGGGCTCCAGCATTCTTTGGCTTGTGGCTGCATCACTCCAAACTGCCTCCTTCTTCCCATGGTTACTCTTCTTCTGTCTCTTATAAGAACATATGTCTTTGGATTTAGGTTCCACTCAGGCAATCCAGGGTGGTCTCATCTCAAGATATTTAATTACATTTGCACACATCCGTAGGTCCCATTGCATGGATACATCTTTCAGGGGACACCATTCGACCCACTAGACTGCCTTAATCTAATACTTTGCAAGGCTCTGGGAATTTATTTTCAGAGACCATAGCTTTGGGAATGAAACTAAACTTGTATGTCTCACTAGAAAAGCATTCACAACTACATGCTTTTAGGAAAAATGTTTGAGAGCCTTTAGAATGCTTTGTGACAGGCATGTATATTTGGATTAGTGCTAATCATGGGAGGGCTGAGAAATTAGTGATACAGATGCATACAGATTTCAGCAGCATACCTATTGAGTTAATAATACTCAGAATTTCATTTTGTTTTCAAGAACCCTGTCCAGCAAATAGCACTGTTCTAATCCTAGGACCCCTAGTACTGAGCAGTTAACCTGCTGTCTTTGTTTCTAAGCGGCCCCCAGGTTTCTCCAAGCTTCTCCATTTCCTCAGCTGTAAAATGAAGGGTTTGGGTTACGTGTTCTATAAGGTCTCTTTGAAATCTGTAGCTCTTTGACCACTTTTTAGTAACAGACAATTTGAGATTTATCTATGAGCATATAACTTAAAAATTATTTTTGAGAATCTATATGTAAAGAGTGTTTCTTGACCCCATACTTAATCCAAAATTATGTATTGTGAAAGAGCCTATATTCCTCATGGGCTGTGAAATAAACCTACAAATTAGCATAATTAATCATGTACAGCATACAAGATAAATTTAAAATCAGTAACGCATTTAGTGTTACAAGATTTCATATGGATGATATATTACAGAATTGTACATTTGAAACCTATGTAACTTGACTAACCATTGTCACCCCAATACATTTTAATTAAAAAAAAAAATCAGATTTCAGACAGAAAGTAGTTCTTTTTCCCAATGTTTGACTGCCCCTGCCTGGAGTGTGCCTCTCATGAACTCTGGATGCATTTCTGTGATTGCACCCAAAAGTCAGGCACACATACTCAGTCTCGTACTATAAACTGAGCTTCTAGAGGGCAGGGCTTATCTCCGATTATGTTACCATAGTAAGTGCTCAAGAAATATTTGTTGAATAAGAAAGTGGTAGGCCACTAATGTTATATGTTATTATTCAACAGCATATTGATTCCTTTTTTATTCAGTTGCTGAATTGTACAGTAACCCAGTCTCCTCTCTACCCAGATTCTTACTGCCTTTATTTTGGTGACCATTGTATTTTTGCACCTCACCAAGTATAAACCTTTTGAACATTTTTCCCATGCCTTTCTGCAAGCATTACTTTCATTTACCCAGAACATTTTTTTTTTTAAGTCACCTGTTTTCCTAACCTTCGTGCTCCTGATCGGGCCATTACCTAACCATGGTGCAGACCTTTGAGGACTTGATTTGTTTTATGGGTTCCTGGGTACTGTAGTGCACTTAAGTGACCAGCTTTGTAATGTGAAACTGTGTCAAGCACTGCAAGAGATGAAAATGTGTGCCCCAGTGCTGCCAAAGGCCCATGGAGGAGGAATCGGGCAAAGGGTATGGGCAGCCTTTGTGTGGAGCAGGTAATGCCAAGTTTTAAACAAACCGTAGCAACCTGTGAAACCCAATGCTGTAACTTAACAGACTGCTTTTACCAGATGGGAAACAGCTCTGCAAATAGAGCTGCTTTTCTATTCTATAAACTCTGGTTTTAGGCCATTCTTGCCAGAATCTTGATCCCACACCAGGTCCCTCTCCTGTGGGGAGGAGGCAGAAATAGGCAGAGCTGGAACACTGGGGCAGTGATATAGGTTTGACTGCTTTGCAGGAATGTTGGCCCCTTTGGATGGATGAGGGGTGCATGGGAAAGAGGGCAATGAGAAGGCAAGAGAGACTTCCTTTAATGCCATCTGAGCATCATAGTAATTTTCACCTCCTCGTCAGATTCTGTTGCATTACCAACTAATTAGGTCCAGATTCCAACATTTCTAGACAAGATAAAATGCAGAAGCACTAGTGAATTTACTAGAAAATTTGTTCAATATGAAGAAATGGAGGATTTATGTGATACTTACAGGAGAAGTTTTAGAAGAGTATATCTCTTAGTTCTCTGATAAGCCAGATCTCCAAAATACACCATAAATGTATGGATTTAAGGAAGGTATTGGATGCACAATTTAACATATTTGTGTAACATGATAAAGAAAGATTGGCTGGGAATTTATAATGGTTGGATATCATGGACACTGAGGTGTGTCTGAAGAGTGACTAATGAATTTATGCCAGCATGGGTGCAGATCTCCAAACTTGTGCCATAGGACTCTGTGCACAGCTCTGCCTTAGTTATTCTGTTTTTCAGTAAATGAGAAAATGACACAGATGGCATGTCAGGTAAATTTGTGTATTCTAATTGCAAAATTCCTTGGACTATGTCCTCCCCATCTATAAAATACAGTAGTTAGTATCTTTTCTCCTTAACTCATAGTTTGATATCAGAATTAAATAAGCTAACAAATGTAAAAGAATTTGTGGAATTTATAACAAAGCCCCTTTAAAAATATGTTTTTTATGTGGTTATTTGTTATTCTGTAGAATTATTTTTTTTAAATCAGTGAAATGTTGGACTGCCTGCAATTGAGACAGCCTCGGTTGAGAAAGGAAATTTTGTAGTAAGATTAGAATACCATAGTAAAGAGGATTCTTTTGCTAAAATGTTTATATTGCTGAAATGTCATCTTTTCAGTGAGGCAATGCTCAAAATTATAACTCTGTTCTACTAAGCAACCCCTATCCGTCTTTGCTCCATTTTTCATCATAGTACTTGTCACCCTCTGACGTGGTAAATATTTTACTTACTTAGTTCAATATAAATAAGTTTTCTATAAATAAGTTTTCTACCTGCAAGGGGCCTGTCCATAGTAGGTGCCTGTAACTATTTGCTGAATGAATGAAGGATGAATGAAAGCACCTTGTATTTAATATCATCTGGGTTTGCTCTTTAGGCATGATGATTCCGAATGATGTCCAAGGTCCTGGCTTGCAGGTTGAACTTCCTGCTGTGGCCCAAAGGAGGGAGCAAGAAGATTTGCCATTATACCAACTCCCCAGGGCCCGAGTTGTTTCCAGGACCTCAGCATACACAGGAATGTCGTCTTCTAGACACGCCACGGATGCATAGTATGATACCGTTTCTTTTTGCTTTTACATGATAAAATAGTTTTCTTTTTGCTTTTGTTAAAAAAAAAGTCATGATTATGCTGAAACATTTGGAAAATACAGAAAAATATGAATAAGATCCACTACACTATATAATTACTATGAGAATTTCCCATACATAAAATTGTATCATATTTACATTTCGTATTTTTGCAGTTGTATGCAAAATGGCTTACGTAGAGTATTTGCTTGGAAAATGGGAGGTTAATTAAAAATTGATTTTAACAATTCAAGCAAGAAGTACTCAAGGACAAATGAGGGACTAGGTTCAGGAGTTAGAGAATCCCTAGGAATTGGTGACAGATAACATGTTGAGCATGAGAGGGAGTAGTTGAAGATGACTGTTTCTGGACTGGGAAACTAGGTGAATAGTGGGATCATTAATTCTCTGACATAAGATTATAGGAGCATAAACAGATTGGAAGGGAAAAGAACAAGTTTAGTTTGAGACATGTTGAGGGTTCAAGTATCCATAGGACAAAGTGAAGTGGAGTCAATTAGATATGTGATTCTCGGGATTAATGTTGAGGTCTATCCTGACATGGATAATTGGGAGCAAGAAAAATGAAACTCGTGAACTTGAGCAGTCATCCAGGGGAAGCTCAAGTAATAAAAGGATAGGGCCAAAATTGGAGTCCTGCAAAGCAGCAATTATTAAAGACATGAATAAAGAAAATAGCAAAGTGGAATGAATAAAAGGTAGAAGGAAATTGATGAACTAGAGATTGACATAGAAACCAAAGGAAGACAGCGTTTCAACAAAAAGATCATCTCAGACTAAGGTCTCATGCTACAGGGAAGTCAAGGTAGATAAAATGTAAAAGCATTCATGGGCTTGGTCACGTGGCCCTTGGTAAACAACAGTTTCATTAGAGTAGAAATCAGAGAGTACTGCGTTGAGAGTGAACAAAAGGTCAGAAATTGGACATAGTAAGAGTCGACTAGTGTTTTGAGAATCTTGATCATGAAAAGAGGCAGATAGAATGTGTGTTACCTAGACAACTGGAAGCTCTTATTGGATTGAGACGAGGAGGGAGTTTTATATATGTATACACATTCTTTTGTATATATGTATGTATATATATGTGTAGTGTGTGTGTATCTTTCTGGGAAAGATCCAGAAAAGGGATATGTAGATGCAGAAAGGGGATGATTAATCATAGTTCCTGGAGAGGGTGGAGGGAGAGGACAGTGCACACCTAGCGAGATTAATTTTTGATAGTCTGTTCGGAGGAAGTTCACCTCCTCCACAGAGATGCCAGGAATGAAAAGAAAGTACAAGTGCAGGTACTATTTGTACCTAAGGGCAGGAATGCAAAGCAATTCTTGCCCAGTGACCTTGACTTTTTATTTTCTGTCATTTAGGAGAAAAGCTATTTACTAAGAGTGATGGGCTGCTAGTAAAGTGTGCATTGGAAGGAGAGGAGTCAGAGTAGAGATTTACTTTTGAAACAAGGGTAAGAGAGTAATGGCTTAGTGGTGGAAGGGCGTTTACATAAATATTGGCCCCTTTTTTCCAACTTCCCTGAGAGTGAGAGAATGAACATTACCCACTTGACTGGGGTATCATGGTAGAGAACCAGAAGCTGTTCAGAGAACAGAGGACATTGGGAAGAGGTTAGGGTGTAGAGTGTTTCTTTAGAATTCCAGGAGATTCCATGGAGTGTGCTGGGTAGTTTGGCTGGGTGGGCTTTGGGGGTGGGGCATGGGAACTGGAGCAATATCTGAAGGAGAAGCCAGAGTGTGTAGCACAGTGAGTACAGGAGAGTAGAAGTAAACAAAGCATAACAGGCATGAGCGATAGGATGGGATTAACTGACTTTACTGTTTTTATTAAAACCTTAGTCCAAGAATGATTTTGTGTTGATATATGATATCAGCACAAAATGATATCATCTTTTCTGTTTAGCTGCCTGTGACCTTTGCCTAGAAACTTCATAAAAAGTCTTTCTCTGTGCTTTCCCATACCTCATCTTTAGAAAGGAAAGACAAATAGGCCCAACTACTTGGAGAAATCTGGTGGCTTTTCAGTCAGCAGAACAGGATTAGTGGCAGTACTGGAAGAGTTGGGAATATGTTTTATGACTTTTTTTGTGGTCAAATTACTTTTCAAATGAGACAATATTGTCTTTTAAATTTCCCTTGTGTTTAGTGTTAATTGAATCTGGCTGAAGAAGTCAGAAATGGGGCGGCTTCTCTAAAGCTATAGAACCGTTAACTATAGAATTGGAAAAGATCTAAACAAATTTCCAAGCCCACCCCTCCTTCCTCACACAGAAGACAACAAAATGGAGTATCAGTTGTGTTCCACTCAATTCTCCCACATTCAGAGAGGGAAGATAATGCTTTACTCCAGTCCCATTGCTTTTTCTCCTAAAGTGAGTACTTCAACAAGCCCATTTTTTATGTGGGCACAAGCATTTAAGGGCTCTAGCCTAACTTAGTCTTGGGAGATCATTCTTGTAAAATTAAAGTGTTTTTTTTTTTTTTCTCTTTTTTTTTTTTTTAATTGCTCTCATAGATTCAGGATATATTTAAATCTCAGCAGATTCCAGAAGAGTTCCTGTAAATCATATTACCCCTTTTAATCTTTTAGACTACAGCCCATGGAGTTAGGGTCGTAGGTGAATATTTATTGCCACTCAGGAGCCCTCCTGAGTAATGCATAAATTCTTTTGCAAGATAGTCTTTCAGATCATCAGGGTGTCATGAAGTGCTAAGTGATATTTTAGAGTTTCTTCTTTGCATTAATGTTTGTATAGGACTCAGCATTGGCAGGCAGGGTATGATAACTCTGGAAGGAGTCGAGTGATTTTGTTCTGAGTGTCCTTCTCTCTTCTTAAGGTCACTTGAGATCATGTCTTCAGAACTCACCTGGGTTTAGTCTTTTTCTGACTTAATCTCTATTGTCACCTGCTGTCTAAAGACATATAAGTGCCCACAATGGGGGACATGCATATTTCTCAGACTAATGGCAGAGCTGCAGTATAGATATATGGTGGGTACTGTTCAGACTTTTCCTCTGTTATTTATAGCTACATGACCCTAAGAAGATTTCCCATGTGTCTATGTTTCCTCACTTATAAAGTCAGTAGTTATGTGGATTAAATAAGAGAGATTATAAAGGGCTTCATATAATGTCTTGAACATAGTAAATGTTTAATGAAAAGGTTGGCAGTAATGCTGGATGACAGTAATAGATTCATGGGTGTATCTAGGATAGTATACACTGTGGCTGAGTTTTTAAAAACACTCGAGATTGTAAGGTGTTTTGTTTGTTTGCTTGTTTCTGTGATAAAATAGGATCATCTCAAAGTAAGTAAAACATGGTGTCAGAGGCTATAAAGCCTTGGGAGGATGATGACTTGAGATGAAAGACATATTTAAAATTGAAAAAAAAAAATCATGTTGTAGATATAACAGGATATAAATGAAAAGAAATAGTTTCACATATTAGATACTTTGTTATGAATATGGGAGGTAGAATAGGAGGCAGGGTGTCATAGTTGGGGAAAGAATTAAATGACTTAATGTTTTATTTTGAGCTCCCAATATAGTGTCTGGCATTTAGTGCCTTCCAAATAAATGGTCAATACCTAATAGGTTTACCTTTAAGATAAACTGCCAAAAATTATGTGTAAATTCAGAACATTGGTAAGAGACTGAGGATAAGGTAGAAAAGAAATATGTGCATTTCAGAGAGGACTGCTCTGGAATGTTTCAGTTGGGAGGAAAAAAGGGGGGTTTGCAGTATAATTCTGTGGCAACTCGCCTACATTGCATGTGAAGACAAATGTAAAATACTATCATATAAGGAGGTGCATAGGAATATTACACTATAATTAGGTCTTTGATTACTAATCCAAGCTGTATGTACAGAGGAAAACAAAGAGAGAAGTAAAGTTGACCTAAGGAAGCAACTTACCCTTTATGGCTTGAATGCAGTTTTATATATTCATGAAATGCGCAGATTTTAAGGAACAGTTTCCTTCATTTTGATGAATATATACATTCATGTTACTAATGGTCCAATCAAGATAAGAACATTTCCATCATCCCAGAAGTTTCCCTGCGCCCCTTGGCAGTGTCTTGCCCCAGGCAGCTACTAGTGTGACTTCTGACACTGTAAATTGTTTTTCCTCTTCTACAACTCATGTAAATGTAATCGTATAGTAGGTACTTTTTTGTCTGTCTTCTTTCGCTCAACACCATGTCTATGTCAAACTAAACTTTAACGTAAGGGAATGTCTAATTCTTTGTGTGTACTGGTATCAGGTAATAGTTTGCTTCAAACCTCAAAATCCTAGTGTCACATCTGTATAAGTAACCTTACTAATTTGGTTTTAAACACTCAATATTCCCTGTGGTGTGTGACAGAAAATTGCCACATAGAAGCTGTATTTAAAGAGGCAGAGGAAATAATGAGATAACTTAGTCACAGCCAGAACTCTTCCTGCTTACATCGTTTTAGAGTGCTGAGTTTACTTGACCCTCTTGTGGTTTAGTATGTAGAAATTTTATATGGAGAAAGTTATATTGAAAAGCAAAGTTCACTTTGGCTAATCAGGATTCATCTGATTTTTAAAAAATACTCATATTTCCCCAAAAATAAGACCTAGCCAGACCATCAGCTCTAATGCATCTTTTGGAGCAAAAATTAATATAAGACCTGGTATTGTATTGTATTGTATTGTATTGTATTGTATTGTATTGTATTGTATTGTATTGTATTGTATTGTATTCTATTCTATTCTATTCTATTCTATTCTATTCTATTCTATTCTATTCTATTCTACCTGGTCTTATATCAAAATAAGACCGGGTCTTATAATATATGATATGATATGATATGATATGATATGATATGATATGATATGATATGACCCGGTCTTACATTATATTAAAATAAGACCTCGTCTTATATTAATTTCTGCTCCAAAAGACGCATTAGAGCTGATGGTCCGACTAGATCTTATTTTCAGGGAAACACGGTATATATTAAATATATATGTTTTATTAGTTTCAGGTGTACAAAGCAATGTAATAGACATTTACACCCCTCACAAAATGATGATCCCCCCCAATCTTCTACCCCTCTGATATTATATATAGCCATCTGATTTATTTTATGATGTTGAAATTTTTGTTTGCAAAGAGATTGTATATCATAATCAAGTCTTACTATTAATATCTACCTGTTCACTAATGAGGCACTCACTCCATCTTTCCTCCCAAATCTGTAAAGAATGATAACTTTGGGCATTTGTAAAAATGTGTAAAATAAAAAGGGTTCTTTTTATCGGATGGTTAATTTTGGGGTTGGGGGAGCTGATTGTGAAACTGGTTGAATATAAGAGTTAAATTTCAGTAAAGATTTGAGATTTTAATAGATTGAACTGTTGACCATGTTTAATCACAGTACAAATGGTAAAATTTGAGATTAGAAATTCCTTGTTAAAGTTTTAAATATGTTTGTAATTTTCATCTTAATATGTGCAGTAAAAGTATTTTACTTTCTCAGTTAAATTTTATTTTGTGTTAAAAGGCATATGCATTCATCAATGTAAGGTGACTACATTAGTTTGTATAGTTGCTCATCTTCTGTGTCTGTATTTTCAAAATGAATCACACTATCTGGATAAGCTTTTGCAAGTTTTGTCTCTCTTTAAGTATGAAACAATCTGATTAAAATATGTATATACCAACTTCCTGAAGAAAGATACTATGCTTTGAAAAAGTCAGTGAAATTCGAAAAGATATATGCACCCCTATGTTCACTGCAGTACTATTTACAATTGCTAAGCTATAGACACAACCTAAGTATCCATCAATAGACAATGGGATAAAGAAGATGTGGTATGTATATCCAATGGAATATTCCTCAGCCATAAAAAAAAGAAATCTTAGTATTTGCAACAACATGGATGGACCTAGAGGGTATTATGCTAAGTGAAATAAGTCAGACAGAGAGAGAGAAAAAATACCATTTGATCTCACATATATGTGGAATCTAAAGAACGAAATAAACACACAAAAAAAGAAACAGAGTCATAGATATAGAGAACAAGATGATGGTTACCAGATGGGAGGGAGTATAGGAGGCAGGGTGAAAAAGGTGAAGGGATTAGGAAGTACAAATTGGTAGTTACAATGTAGTTATGGGGATGTAAAGTACAGCATAGGGAATATAGTCAGTATACTGTAATAATCATGTATAATGCCATGTGAGTACTAGACTTATGGAGGGATCACTTCATAAATTATATAAATGCCTAACCACTACGCTGTACACCTGAAACTAATATAAAATAATATTGAATGTCAACTATAATTGAAAAAGAAAAAAAAGTCAGTGCGTCTCTTCCAACAAAATAATACTTTTGTTACACACTTTATCTAAAATTTTCCATATTTTAGTTAGAGCATCCCCCCTTAATTTGTATGTGAAAGCCAGCAGTTTAGGATATTGTTGGTTTTTAATTTTTTAATAGAAAATTTAATAGCTTATACTAATATTAAAGCTTAGCTTCCATTCTATTTTAGGTTTTTTTAACTTGAAGAATCAAATTCCTATAATGATAGTATACATGTAGCATAATAAAAATACATAATACATATCTGGGGTTTTTTCTTAATGCCTGTTATGAACTCTTTTTGCTCACAGTACTTCTGACACCAAATGTGTGAGTTTTTCCTCCACCCAACAACCATTCTCTGATTCTTTGGACACTAATTGGGTATCCTACAATTCAGCTCAATTCTGACACTAACTACTTGGAGTTAGTACAGACCCCAGAGGATAAGGGTTCAGTCCCACAAGACTGCCCTGACTTCAGATGCCACTTGCCAACTATACTTCTGACCAACCAGCTTTCAATTGGAAGTTCCCATGACCCCTTCCTCAGGTTTGCAAAGATGGCTTACAGAATTCAGGAAAGTGCTTTACTTCCTATTGCTGGTTTATCATAAAGGTTACAACTCGGGAATTGCCAAATGGAAGAGAGATACAGGGCAAGGTATTAAGTGGAGGTTTGGGGGTTGCACACAACTTCCATGTCTTCTCAGGGCACATCACCCTCCCAGCGCCTTGATGTATTCTCCAACCTGGAGGCTCTCTGAACCCTGTGTTTCAGGGTTTTTTGTCTTGTTTTGTTTTTTTTGTTTTTTATGGAGGTTCAATTATGCAGGCCCACTTGATTACATCATTGAACACTGGTGAATGAACTCAGTCTCTAGCCCCTCTCCCCTTCCCAGAGGTGGGCCTGAGGATAGGGCTGCAAGTTCTAACTCTAATCACCTGGTTGTTTCTCTGGCAGCAGCCCCCATCCTCAAGCTCTCTGGAGTCCTACAAGAATCACCTTATTAGCATAAACTCAGGTATGGTTGAAAGGGGCTTGTTATTAATAACAAAAGATGCTCCTATCACTCAGGAATTTCCAAGGGTTTTAGAAGCTCTCTGTCAGGAACCAGGACAAATATCAAATATTTATTTCTTATCACACCTGTCATGATTTGGGATACAAGAAAGTACAAAATGGAGAGAAGGAAGGTTTCAGTGTTGGTTTGGTTTTTAGTTTTCAATCTTTCATATTTATTTAAAAGGGAATTCTAACATACAACACAGCATAAAGATATTCCTTGTGGTAACATCCATATTCCAGAAAACAGGATATAATATAAATGCATCATATTTGGGATAGCAGATAAATTACATCAGTTACTGCCGCAGACTATTAAAATACTGTTAAATAAAAAATGATGAAGATTATGGTAACATGGGGAAACCTTGGATATAAAAGTGAAAAAATTGCAAAGAAAATGAGCATTGGTTGAGCCTCTGTTAAATGCCAGTTTTATTTAATCCTTGTTACTATTACAAAGGATAATTGAAATATGAAAGTTTATACTATGACTACAACTATCCAATGAATATGCAAGTATATGGAGTACATGTACATGTGCAAAAACTAATAATGTGATATGATAAAGTGAACACTTAAATTGGTGGAATCATGGTGTATCACTTAGGGATTGCATTCAGAGGCTCATAAACAGAACCGCTACCTTCCGCCCCCCCCCCCGCCCCCTTAGTGTGGTTTAACCAAAAAGGTTAATTTTTTTCATGTAAAAAGCCCTAAAGAAGGTGGTCTGTCAGGGTTAAACACGTTCTTCCTTTCTGCTCTGCTGTCCTTAATGTATTACTTTAGTCTTCATTGTTTCTTCATAATTTTAAGATGGATGCTTCATCACCAATAACATCTCTGCCTTCTAGGCAAGGAAAAAGGGGAAGGGCATAGAGCAACCGGCTCCTGCCAACTGATTCTCCCTCCATTTAATGTTTTCCTGGAAATCTCATCGAGGGACTTTTTGCTTCCATATTACTGATCAGAACTATGGCACATAGTTACCGTTAGCTGAAAGGAAGTCCAGAAAATGTATTTTTTTTTTAGAGCTGGGCATATTGCCACATGGAATAAAAGAGGGGTTCGGTTGGTAAGGGAGAATGGGAGAGAGGACATTAGATGAGTAACCAGCAAATATCTGCCAAGCTGTTTTTTCCTGAATGTTATGATGCTTTTAATCATAAAAAATAGACTGGCTAAGGCAAGGCCATCTGGTAGTGGGTGAGATGTTAATGGACCCCTAATGATCCCAATTCCTTAGCTGGTTTTTGGAAAGTCTAGATCCTTTCAGCTTTCTCCTTTTCACTCAGCCTTAAACCATTATATCATAGAAAGTCTGTAGAGAGGCAAGTAGGTGGACTTTTGCTATGTTTTACAGGACTTATATGAGAGTTCAGAGAATAATGGAGCATTGAAACAGTGCTGCAAGAAAGATTTGCATACTGTGAAGAAGTTAAGTTGTATGCCTGCACCTTCTCTGAGCCTTAGTTCCTCCTGTGGAAAATATAATTGTATGACCTGTTGTGCTTACTTCACAGGGTTTTTGTGAAAATGAAAGAGTCAGTGCCTCCATTTTTGTATAAAGTCACACAATTTACAATATCATACATATTATTTCATTTGGTGGTCCAAAGCCACACACCTATTTAGTGGTGCAGGTCAGACTGGAGCTCAGGACTCCTGAATTTTCTTCCAGATAATATATGGTAATGTCTCTATCCTATTAAATAGCACTGCTCTTATAACTACTCTGTAATTCGGCATTTTATGTTACCTAGTTAAGCAGTTCCATGCTAACATAACTTGATGGGTGCAAGTATGATGGTATTAGGTGGGAGGATCAAATTAGATAACAAGTAAATCTCTCTGTAAACTGAAAAGCTATATGACTACACAAATTGTTCATGGGATACAAATGATGGGGGAATTATTTAGGGCTAGTGACAGAAAAATCTAGAAAGAGGGATCATGTTTACTGACGGTTAAGCATTTATGTTGGTTTATACTGGACTGTTCCCTTAGCTGGTCAATCAATATTAAGTTTCAAGGAATATATTTTATAAGATTTTATATAGTGATAAAGAAACAAATGTGAAATTGTACAAGTCAAACACACATTATTTGAAAATAGCATATAGAGTGTCACCAATAAAAGTTTTATGATAATTCTGTGATTTTCTGGTGCTGGATGGATATTTGTTGAGTTGAACTTCATTAAAGCAATTTATTTTTGCTGTATGTGGACATTTAACTGTTGATGTAAATATTTTTAAAGCTTAAAAATTAAGAACTATTTAACTATGTATAGATTATACAATTTCAAAACTTTCCAAGAACCTTTAACAAGAGTGTGTCTTATAAGTTGTATGTATGTGTGTGTATATATATATGTATATATATATTTTTTCTTTTCCTTTCTCCTTCCTCAGTGAATTACCTGAAAGAGAAGAAGGTGAAGGAGAAGAAACTCCAAACTTCAGCCACTGGGGTCCACCAAGAATGTATGTTGCTGACACTGTTGGCTTTCTTAATAGGAGTACACAATCAGTAGCTTTTTTCTTTAACTTGATAGTGCCATTCATTCTCTAACTATTAGGAAATTGCTATGATTCATATGTAAGCTGGCCTAAATTTTAGTTTTATTTTGTCTTATCTACCTAGAAGTTTTTATCCAGGCAAAATTATTATAATCAACATTAGGAAAATCTTTACCATACTCTGTCAGAGAAAGCAATTTACACATAAGTGTCCTCTATAATATGATAGTAACTGATGGCCTAAGTACAGTTTATCACTGCATCACTAAGCAGGGCAGGTAGGGCTGCCTTGAGTGCAGTAGTTTCTTTATAAACAGCAACAGTAGTCGAGGGTACTATCCTACATCAATTTATCTCCACCCTCCTTACCTTGTGTTAGTCCCAGTTTGTGCCTTGTTTGAGCTAACAGAATGTGTTGGGTCCATCTTCCCTTGGATACTCACATAATTTTATGTAGTCATCAGGCCTGTACTTTATTAATGTTATAAAAACCTTCCTTTAGCTATTCTCTCTATTCTTCATGCATTATTAATTCCACCATGCCCACCCAAAGTCTGATTTTTTTCCTTGCACTTCTGAGTTTTGTCTTAATTCTTAGGAGCTGTTTTCTGAGCAACTCTTTTATTTGAGTTCATTGTTGGCCATGTCTGTGTACTCTGGGCAAGTTTCATAATATTTCAAGAAGCAAGTTTTATTTCACACTTTTTAAAAAATGACATGGAGGTATGAAGAAAAGAATGTCATCCTGCCATAGGAGCAGATAAAATCTGCCCTCCACTCAAAGAACCACAGGTTAAACCAGCTGGCTGTGAAAAGCAGCTTGGGCAATGAGCCTCAGGGTGGCAAATTTATACTGAAAGTCTGTGCTTTTTGCAAAAATGAGATATGTGGCGTTCTTGATGTTTCACCCATTTGTTATTTTCTTAATCTGTTGTTTGCTAAGGTTATGGATATAGATGAAAAGGACTAATCACAGAAAACATTGTGGTGGGAGATAGGACCATTAAGCCCTCGCTAAATCTCTCAATATTAAGAATTGTATTTATTGTTTTAGAAACCTATCTTTTTCAGGATTTAGACTTTCACGTGTGCCATGAATTATTGATAATATCTTATAATTTGGGAACTGGGTACAATTTCTATAACATTTGTAAAAATATATTTACAAAATATATTTACATAAAATATGAGTTTCAATGATATGGTACCAATTGAACATTTACAGTGACAGTGCAACAAATTTAACTAACTTGTTCAGGAGTAAATTTTGTGTTCTTTTTTCTTTTAACAGTGTTGAAATTTTTAGAGAACCTGATGTGTCTCTTGGTATTAGCATTGTTGGTGGGCAAACTGTTATAAAACGTCTGAAGAATGGAGAGGAGCTTAAAGGCATATTTATCAAACAAGTTTTAGAAGACAGTCCGGCAGGAAAAACAAATGCTCTTAAAACTGGAGATAAAATACTTGAGGTAAATGGTGTTAAAATTCTGTTGTTGTTTGAAATATACCATAAAACAGTAAAATAATCATTTAGCCTGAAGTCCTTCCTTCATGTGTTGGGGTACATGTCTGTAAAATTGGTGTGTTTTATTTGGATGCTTTAGTTTGTATGTTGTTTGCACAAGTCTATGAGATTCTAAAAGTTGGAGTGGTAGCATATAAAATCGTAAAACAAAAAGCCTCAACTGACTGAAAAGCAATTTCAGAATATAACAGAATGAGGCAGATGGTGGGCATCATGCTTCTCCCAGTCTTTTTTTTTTTCTTTTTATTAAAGTTTATTGGGGTGATATGTGGTATATAAAACTGAAAAAAACAAAGAACAAGACAAACAAATGAAGACACAAAAACTCATAGACACAGACAATAGTTTAGTGGTTACCAGAGGGCAAGGGGGGTCGGGGGTGGGAGATGAGGGATCAACTATATCGTGATGAAAAGAGAACTGACTCTGGGTGGTGAACATACAATGTGATGTACAGATGATGTATTACAGAATTGTACACCTGAAACCTATGTAACTTTATTAACACTTGTCACCCCAATAAGCTTCTGCCAGTCTTGAACAAGCTCTGCATTTTATAAACAAGTGTCAGTAGGATATGCACTGACACAGGGAAGTCATCACCACAAGGCTCCCCAGGGTTACCCCTCTATAGCCACCCCTCTCTCCTCTCTTCCCATCTCTCACCTCTGGCAAGTACTAACCTGTTTCTCTATGTCTATAATTTTATTTCACTGTTGTCACATTAATGGAATTAGGTATTCTGTATCTTTCTGAGATTGGCTTTTTTTTCACTCAGTGGAATTTCATTGAAGTTCATTCCATTTGCTCTATCTATCAACAGTTCATTCCTTTTTCTGGCTGAGTAGTATTCCGTGGTATGGAGGTACCACAGCTTAACCATTCATCTATTGAAGGCGGGTGAATAGTTTCCAAGAACTGGATAGTTTTCAGTTCTTGGCTATTATGAATAAAGCTCCTATAAATGTTTGTATTCAAGTTCCTAAGTAAAAAATAAGTCTTTGTTTCTTTGGGAGTGCAATTGCTGGGTTGTTCGATAAGTTTGTTTTTAATTTTGAAAGTAACTGTCAAACTATTTTCCAGAATGGCTGTATCATTTTGCATTCCCACCAGCAATGTATGAATGACCCAGTTTTTCTGCATCCTCACCAACATTTGGTGGTGTCACTGTTTTTCATTTTACTATTCTGATAGGTATATAATGGTATTTCATTGTTGTTTTAACTTGCATTTCACTAATGGCTAATGATTCGTGACTAACAACTTTTCACATGCTTAACTGCTATCTGTATATCCTCTCCAGTGAAATGTTTGTGGATGTCTTTTTCATGTTTTCTAACTGCATTTTTTCATTGTTTTATCATTTTAAATTTCAGTGTTTTCTTTTTCCCCTTAATTTTCTCTGCTGTCAGTGGAATATAAAGTATTCTCTCATTTATCCATCATCACTTTTACACATAATAATAAAACCTGTTTAGTCTCAGTTGTAATGACTTATATTTCTTCAAACTCACAGCAGACTTGAAATGTTACACTTTAATATATATTTTGTCAAACCTGAGTCATTTGTTTAGTTTTATTCCTGTGAAAAGTATTACTTGTTTGTTTTGTTTTTAAGTAAAGCTTAATAATCATTTCTCTCTGTGTTGAAACAATTGCGTGAAGCATTTGGGTCCATATAAAGAAGAATATTTTTAACTGGGAAGTTTGAATTTAATTTAATTTTTAGAAATGGGTCATTATCTGTGTGACTGGGCACACTTCTGGGTTGTAATTTTAAAGCTGAGAAATACTAAGATATTTTTTCTGTTGTAATATGACATAATTCCATTTTTTTCTAACTTTCCACCTTCAGTGATTCCCATTTAACACTTGAAAATCTGTGTTAAGGAAACAAAAACTGATTGTTACTGGAAGGTGAAGTACTCATACAGCTTCCACTTCTCTTACTGTTGAATGTTTTGGGAATTAGTTATTCATAAGAAGCTTCCTCAAACTGTTGTGATAGTTTTTAAGCTTCACTTTAAATTTTTTCTGTACTTATTTTTTTCATTTACTGTTCAGATTGTTTTCTTTACTATTCATGTTTCATTATTCATATTCTTCCACAACTTAGATGGGAAAAGAGCTTTTACAGAGCATTAAGTTTTTCCAGGGGATGTCTATTAGAATTAAAAGCCACAGTTCTTACTGTAGGCTTTTCGACCTTGCCTGGTGTGGCTTCAGCTGCCTCCCTGACCTCATGTCTTTCCGCTCTCCCCTCTTGCACTATTCTGCAGACTCACCTGCCTTTAAACCCCTCTAATATCAGGCTCCTGTCTCCTACCTGCGGGCCCTCACTTCTCTGTCCCTCAGCTTCTGGAGTGCTCACTTTTCTTCTCACTGCTCAGATTCAGGGATTGATGATCCTATCACTCCCTTGCATGCACTCCCAGCTCCTTTGATCCTCTTTCCTTTCACTGAACTTGTGAAGGGGAACCACTTCCTAGTTCAGTGCAACTTTTTGCTTATTTCAGGTCTCTAGCATCATTGGAGAAAGTAACTGCCATGTTGTGTGATCTCATTTTAAATTCATGGTCACCTCCTCAAGTGGGTTGTTAGTTCTGCCCTGCAGTCCTGTAATATTTCCCCAGTGGTTTCATACTTCTACTTCCGTAGGTAACTATTCCAAACTTCCTATATGTCTCCTTCCTCAGCCTTAAACTGAGTTTATCATCCTTGTTTCTTATTTCATTGAGAAAACAGAAATAGTCAAAAGGCAACTTCCGCTTGCTCCCACCGCATACTAAATCTCTTTTCTAATGGTGTCTGTAACAACAAATGAGCTATTTGTGCTTTATCTAAAGCAGTCTCTCTAACTTGTGCAGTAGAAGTCATTCCCTCTTCACTGTCCAGGGATTTGCTTCTACAGTTATCTCCTGTCTCTATTACTCATTTTTCCTTTTTACTGCATCACTATTGCTATAATATCTCCCATCTAAAAACAAAAACCTACCTTAATCCCACATCCCTCTCCATTCACATTCCTCTTTCTTTGGCCCCCTCATGGCAAAGCAGTATTCACAGATTGTTACTATTCACCGACCATAAGCCACCCCAACATTTACAAAGACTTTGTTACATTATCGGTTTGAAAAATTGGTTCTGTTAAATATGTTTGGTAAATACAGAATGCTCTTGGAGATTATGGGCAAGTTTCCAAGTTTGGTTCTCTGAGATTGATATAATGAGGAGCCGTTTACTCTTATCCAAATTTATTGAACATAGGACACTTTTAGTAAAAGAACCTATGGATGTTTTTGTACTTCTTTTTGAACATTATTTAAGAAATGTTCAGCTGCTCAATTGTGATAATGGACAATTTGCTTAAAATACCATTCTTCTCAGTTTAACTGAGAGAAGAAGAGTCAGGAAAGATCCCCTTCTCCTCACCCAGAGCTATGTACTGTGTTAGTGGCAGAGGTGACATTACAAGCTCAGAAGCTTCTTAAGGTTCTGTTACTGACTGAGCTACTATTTTCAATAATTGTATTTAACCAGGACTATTGTTACTGAAATATTTGTATTATTTATATATATATAAATAATATATATGTACACATATATCTACATATATGTGTGTATATATATGTATATGTGTGTATATATATACATATATATGTATATGTGTGTGTGTGTATATATATATATATATATATATATATATATATATATATATACATATATGTTATTTTCCTTAAATGTAGTCTGAAACAGCAAAGCTTTGTATGGGCCAATCTTACTCCTCCTCCCCACCCCTTGGCTTTGGTCTAATTCATTAGACTCCCGCAGTTCTCATAAGATAATACACATGAACTTTGAATTAACCTATGCACAATATCGCCTGCCTTTCTGATCGAAATAAATTCTGTGTTGTAGGTATCCGGAGTCGATTTGCAGAATGCCTCACACAGTGAAGCAGTTGAGGCCATTAAGAATGCAGGAAACCCCGTGGTGTTTGTTGTCCAGAGCTTGTCATCCACACCAAGAGTAAGCTTTAGTTTTTATTTTCAAAAAGTTTTAAAATATTCTTTATATCTACAAATCAAACTTTAGATTCCAAGTATTTTTCTACATAGGAGGTGTGATCAAAAACTATGGTGAATGTTTAAATTTTTAAAAAATGTATTACAGTAAAAGACACATTGCTATTAATCCCCCTCAAAATACTGCCCCCTCACTTTAAACACACTTATCCCATCGTTCTTGCCACTTTCTGAAGCAGTTCTGGAAGTCCTCTTTCGTGTTTTTAGTTGTGCTGTCATGGCTGTCTCGAAGTCCTGAATCGATTCAAAACGTTTACCTTTCATGGTCATTTTGACTTTGGGGAAGAGCCAGAAGTCACACGGTGCCAGATCCAGTCAGCAAGCTGGATGAGGACACCCCATATGTTTTTATTTCACAGAAATTGCCGTATACCAGAAGCCATGTGTGACATGGCGTGTTGTCATGATGGAGGATGACTTAGGGCACACTTTAAAGCACACCTTCTCACAACCGTGGCTCACACCTGACTGGCTGCACCGAACAAGTTGAAACTTGTCACACACTGTTACTAAGGTTTGATGTGCCAGTTCCCGTATTGAAAATCCCTGCCTTTCTGTGGGATGGCACTCGACAGCAGCATTCACTATATTTTGTGATCACACCTCATATTTTCATTGTTACTCTGCTATTATCTAGAAAAAGCATTGGCTTCGTAAAAATTTAGTTAGTAATTCAAATTTCCTCTTTTTTCTCTAATTTTGATTCCCTGGTTAAATGTGAGTCATTCTGTTGTGCATTGGTTTAAATTACAGGCTGTGGAGTCAAGCAAACCTGTTTTCGATTCCTTGATTTCCTATTTAACGAATTTGCTAACTTAGAGGAGAGTTAACTTTTCTGAGCCAGTTAAGTTGTTTATAAAATGCTTTGAACATAAAGAGGGTCAGATATAAATACATTCTAGAGATACTATCAAATGTTCTGTATATTTATTAAAGCATGTAAAAATACAAACATGTTGTATTGTTTTATGTTCTGTTGGAAATACCAAATTCAAAAACAGCAGTATTTAATCATAAATTTTTTTTCTGTAATAAATCACTGTTTTGGTGTGGAATTAGAACTCTGATATGCAGATGTCAGTGGCAGGATGTGTATTTTATACTGTAATTTGCAGCATAAAAGTTACTCTTAAGCCCTGAAACTGGAAGCAGTATTTTTATTTTTGTTTTTGTTTTTTATATAATGGAAGATAGCTGTTCAAAACATAGGCACTTCTGAACACTAGAAAAACTACGTTTTTGAAACATTTGCTATGCAATACAGTAATGCAGTGCTTTTCAACCTTTTATACGTTAAGGTATACAGAAAATAATATTTGTGTGTCAAACTGGGCAAACAGATGCTTGGCTGCCCCAAGGGCGGGAGCATCAATATGCTGTTTCAACACACTTGTACCCTGCCTGTACCCGCTGGGCTGCAGTCACGCCCCACTCAGACAGCTCAGCGGCTGTGCACTGCATTGCATTTCAGTCCCTTTCAGTCGTAGTGCTGTTTGCACCATCAAGACTAATTGACCGAGGTGAACTGAACAAAGCCTTCTCATTTTCATACCATTTGAAATTCAAGATGTTTTGGAATCCACTTATAAACTCTTAGAATATTGAAAATGTAGTTGATGACATCACTTATTTCTGGAAACTGAGTTCAGGAGGAAAATTGGCCAGATTATTCCTTGCCAAATGATACTTCCAAAAAAACAGCGTGGAGCTAGAATGAGCCAATCAAATTATACATTTATGTGGCCACTTATGAAGACCCTGCTGAAAAATATTGAAAGCATTCAAATAAGTTATAAAGTCAACCAAAAAGGCCAAGCTTTTAATCTAGCCTTTATTGGTGAGCTGAGGTGGAAATTTTTGTTTGAATGACATAAACAGTGCAATTTCTTCAAAAAAAAGAAAAAGAAAGAAAGAGAGAAAATCTCTTCAGCATCCTGCCATACTCGAGTCACTTGTCCTCTATGCAGCATAACAGACTGCCGCACTGAGCATTTGGTTCATGAAGCATTGAACTCTCTGCGGTTCTAGCCAAAGGAGTATGTTCAGATGATGGCGCTAATTACTGCATCCATAATGTGTTCCTTTTTTCCCCCACAAAGTAATTCCTTTTGAATGAGGCAATGAAAGGAATCAAGTTTCATATCTTTGTAAAATGGTGTTCTGTTCAGCTTACTTATTGTTGCCAGTAGGATTGATCATCACAGAAATAGGAAATACAGCCAAATGCTTAATCATTTTTGACCAGTTCACATTACTTTGAGACTTTCCTCAAAGCCCCCAAAAGAACTAATTTTCTAATGTCAGCCTATCACAGGCCCTATGTCTAACTGTGCCTTGGTCACATGGAAATTCTCATTAACATCATGAATTGAGCGGTGGTGTTTAAATGTGTACGTTGGCTTGCTTTGAGTTGTATTTTATTTTTTTTTTTTATACTTCTGCTTTTAACAGATGCTTTAGGTGTATCACCAATACAGTACCTTACAAGCTTTTTCTCCTATATTTCCTGACTGTATTTTAAGCATGCTGGAAAGAAATGTGTGTATCTATTTAGATTTACTTAACAAATGCTTACTTGAGAGCAGAACCCATGATTTATACTGCACTCCTCTAGAAAGTTTCTATGCCAAGGTAATTTTTTTCCACTTAATAACATAACTCTATTTTGTAGTGGCATCACTGATTTTTTTAATGTTCAAAAATGAACCCTTTTGAATTGGGGTCATCCCTTCAGTTCATTAAATTTATTATCATATATTTTCTCTTTTCCAGTATTCCATTTGTACTTCTTAATACCATTATTTCATAATACAGCCTAAATTCTTTCGACACATATACATTTTTTATACTAATTATATACAAGCATATTTTTTACTTTCACAGGAAATAGACTCTCTTCTACTTTTCTTAAAGATGTAGTCTTCTTTGTAAGCATTTTGTCTTCCAAATTTTGCTAATATGCGTATGGAAATATATTTTTCTGCTATTCAAAAAACAAACACGATAAACCTTATGAATGGCAACTGACATTCTGTTCCACCCCAAAGCTGTTGTTCAGCGTCAGCTGGTTTTCCATGGGAAAAAGTAGATCCAGTGTGGGCAGATATTCTGACTTGTCAGGGAGGCAGTGTTCTGTTTAGTTTTAAGATTCTTTAGGGCAAGAAACACATGCCTGAAAACCCACCAGTTTTTGAACTCTGACTTAGATTGCTTTGTATATTAAATAGAGAAATAAATATTAAGTGCTAGCACAGTATCTGTTCACACAGGAAGCACTGAATATATGTTGATGTGTCATTACTATTGTTTTTTTACTTGAATGAAACATTTCTGAGACATTCTCATTTATTCCAAAATTAATTATTTTTTAGACTCTATTAAAAGTGAAGAAAAATTAATCTCAAATTGCATTTAGAGAGAAGCATTTTTTGGGTTTTGTTTCTTAAATTATCTCTAGGCAAGCGGTTCCTTTAAATTTCTGAGAAAGGAGATTTGTGGTTTTTTTTTAATCTTCGGGTCTGTGATTAGCTTTTATGCCAAGAGTATTTGTGTTAGCTATTTGAGGAGCCTTTAAAAAAATGCTAATTTTTTTTACATTTTCCTAAGGTGTTTCATATATAGTTTTACAAAAAGAAATGAATCAAAAAGTAATCTATACTGTTGGCACCATTAAGAATTAAAATTATTTCAATTGAAATTGAACTGTTTCATTCATATATAAACATTTGTTGAGTGCAACTAGGTATTAGATTCTTTCAGAGCAGCAGGGTTATGATGATAAATAACACTAAATTCCAGCTTTCATTGGGTTTTTTAATTTAATGGTATAAATATATTTGTAATTCATTTTTATGCTACAAGTGATAGTGAAATATTTATTGAGGGCACAGTGTGCTAGATAACATACTTGAACTGGGCTATAATGATAAAATAAGGTAAATCTATTAAATAAATGACGCATTCTATATTCTAGGAATTAACTTAGGTTATCCCTAAAACTGGGTTTTGCAAAATGCGATGTTTTGGATGACAACCAAAATGTCACAACATTCTTTTTAGTTGTTATCTAGAATTTCTACATACACAAGCTTGTGAATCTATCGCCCCTCGATGGTATACACACACACACACACACACACACACACACACAATATATTTTGGGTTATATAACTTGTCAGATTTCCCAGTTGTATTCTTTGCCTTGAATTGTACTTCTCATGTCTTTACTTTTTAGATGAAGTCAAACAGTTAAGATTTAATTGTTTAAAAAACTACATTAATACATGTAATGATTGCGACATTTAAATGTTTCCCTCTTCCCCCCTCTCCTTTATTTTTTGTGGTGATAGGTCATTCCTAACGTGCATAACAAGGCCAACAAAATCGCTAATAACCAGGAGCAAGACACTCAAGAAAATAAAGAAAAGGTAACATGAACATCCCAAGCTTTTAAAAAATGTTTTTGGTTTCTTTTTGCCTATCTAGCTGTAAAATTAGTAAGAGTGGCTTTGGGGTGACTATCAGGGTAGAAGTACTGTATTTATAATATTTTCTTTCTGTGAACATAACTGGTTCTGGCCAGATGGAAGACCAGAAACCAAGTGAAGCATAAGTGTAAAAATGTTATCAAGAACCAATCAGCCATCATCATTCTTATCTCTCTTTACTGTTCAGCTGTGCTAGTTGTCTCTCCATTCCCAGAAAATGCCTCACGCACTTGGGAGTTTCTGAGACTTTGATCTTGCTGTTCTCTCAGCCTAGAAGTCCATTTCCCACATTGTTCTTCCTTTTCATCCTCCAAGGAACAAGTCAAAGGTCATCTCTACTGAGAAAACATTCTTTACCATCAATCAGAATTAATCATCCATTCCTGTTTTTCCACTTCTATTTTAGTAGAATTAATTGATCTAAAATTTCTTTTTAGGATATGATGTCAGGTAGGGATGAATTCTCATTTTTTCCCATAAGGATAATTAATTATTCCACTGTTTGATTTGCAACACAACCTTTGTCATATCTCAGGTTGTCAGGGGAAGTCTGTTTCTTCGCTTTCTGATTGTTCCATTTGTCTCTGAAAACACTAATGCTGCACTACCTAAATATTAAAGTCTAATAATAAATCTTGTCTCCTAGTAGAGCGATTTCCTTTACATATTTCTTCTTCTCTAGAAGTGTCTTACCTATTTGTGTCTTTTTTCTTTTCCATATAAATTTTACAATTAGGTTGTCAAATTCCACAAAAATATCTCTGCGTCTTTTCATGGAAATTGTGTTGAATATATAGATTAATTTGGAAAGAAGTTACCTCTTTATGACATTGAGTCTTCTTACCATTAACCTGGTATATCTTTTATATACCATTTTAGAACTTAACATTTTCTTTGATTTCTTTCAATTTTTATAATTTTCTTAAGAAAGGTATTGTAGTCTACAGTTTATTCCTAGATATTCTTATAATTTATGTTGCTTTTAAATATTTTTAAATTGTGTTTTCTGTTTGTTATTAGTACGTAGACATAAAATTGACATTTATATATTTATTTAACATCTATATTTTATATGATTATTTAACATTATTCTCTTATTCTTTTATAAAATAAGATAACCCAGTGCAGAACACTGGGAAAAACCAAAATGCTGAAATAAAAAAATTAAAATCTTTCATAAACCTACTACGTAAACATAAGATTATTAAATATTTCATGTAGAACTTTCTAGAGTCTTTGGGTTTGTGTTCCATATATTTTTTTTTTTTTTTTAACAAGAATATGAATCTCAAATTCTAATATTATGTTTAGATTGTTATTTCTGGATTTTCTATATAGCTAATAATGACCACTTTGGATAAAGGCAGTTTTTTTTTCCCTTTCTAATCTTTTTTTCTTATTTCATTATATCTGCTAAGATTCCACTATGTTTAATAGAAGTAATGATAGTAACATTCCTGTCATTTTTCCTTCTGATATTTGAGAAATTGCTTTTATTATTTCATCATTGAATATGATGTGTGCTATAAGATTTTGTAGATAATCCTTAAGGTTAAGGAGTATTCCTTTTCATTCTTATTTTGCTAAGCATTTTTATCATAAATGGTATTGTCATTGAATTTTATCAAATGTATTATCTGTATCACTAAAATAATTACCTGTGCATGTATACATTTGTTTTCTCCTTGAATCCCTTAATGTGGTAAATTATATTAATATATTTTATAAAGTTGAACCAATCTTGAATTCTTGGATTCAACTTCATTTTATGATCATTTTGGCCCACTGCTAGCATTATTTCTTTAAAATTTTTTGCGTTTCTTGTCGCGAATGAGATTGGCCCATTCTGTCCTCTTTGGCTTAGGTTATACAAGACTACTAAAGTGAATAGTAGGAGTATTTCTTTTTTTTAATTCTCTGAGAGCTTGTGTAAAATAGTAATTATCTATTCCTTAAATGTTTGGTCAAACTAGCCTATATAGTTATTGTGGCCTGTGTTTTCTATGTGGGAAAGAAAAAACTAAAATATTGATTCAGTTCTTGAATAGTTATTGAACTATTCAGATTTCCTATTTCTTCTAGAGTCAGTTTTAGTTACTGACTCTTTTCTAGGAATATTGATATCACCTAACTTTACATGTGTTGGCATAAATAGGTTCACTTATTTTCTTAATTTATATTTGTGCTCTATCCATAGTAGTTGTTTTTCATTCTAAATATAGTTTATTTTTTAATTTTTTCTTAATCTTGAAAGTAATTTTCTATTTAATTTTTCTTTTTGAAGAATTAACTTTTGAATTGTTAGTCTTCTCTGTTGTATATTATGCTTAATTAATTTCGTTCTTTATATTCCTTGTTAGGGGTTTATTCTCCGATTTTCTTGGTAATAATCTTTAGCTAGTTGGAGAGTTTAATTTTTAGCCATTCTTCTTTCCTAAAATGATCGTTTAATATCATAAATTTCCTTCTAAGTCCTTCTTTACCTGCATCCCCAAGTTTTAAGTTGAATTTCTATTACTCAATAATAAGTTGGTTGTTTTTAGTTCCCAACATAATTTGTTTTTTATCCAAGTTTATTTAGAAATATGTTTAAATTACCATGTGAATATTTTTAAAAATGTATTGTTATTTTCTAACATATTTTAGTTATAATCAGAGATTGTGGTTTGTATAATATTTTTTTACATTGGTTGAGACTTTCTTATTGCCTAGTATATTGTCATTCATTATAAATGCATATTTGTGATTTAAAAGAGTATTATCTAGTTATTAGATACAGGTTTTTATACAAAGTCATTGGGGCAAAGTAATTAATTAAGTTATTCAGACATTCTATGTACTAAAAGAGTTTCTTTTTTTGGGGGGTGGGTCAGGGTAACCTAACAATCTCCCCTTTAGATGGCAAACTTAGTCTAGTTTTCATTTAGTTTTTCAGTTTGTATTTTACATTTTTTCAAATTAATTTATTAGGTGTCTACAAGTTTTAAATTTTTATATTTTCCAGGGAATTGACCCTTTTATTAATATGTGACATTACTTAGTAATTGCCCTAACATCTATTTCATCTAATGTCACTGAAACTATGCCAGCTTTCTTTTTGCATTTGCCTGGTATTTTGGTTTGGAAATTTTTGAACCATAAGAATGAATTCAGGTCTCCAACCTGGGGGAGTCTGGGTTTATAAGGAATTCTCAGGAAACACTATTTTTCTTATTTCTTTTTCTTCTTTTACCTCAGACTAAGGCCAAAGCCAGGAAATATCCCTACTATATTCTGGTCAAGATTTTAGTTTGTTTGCTTGATCTGTTTGTTTGTTTTTAACTTCTCCCATTTCAGGTTTCACCTTTTTAAAGGGAAAAATAAAAAAGCTATTACTGAATTGAACACTTGGGAGAATTTTATTTACAGACATTTTTATTGGGACCAATCAAGACTCCTTGAGGATTTGGGCGGGGCGGGGGGAAGGGGAGAGGTTCTTGAAAAGGATAAGGAACAGTAATGTTTGGCCACTTTCTTTGAGTTCAGATCTTAATCACAAAGATTACAATCTGATTAGAAGCAGTGGAGACTGTGTGTGTAGTATCCTGTGGTTTATTTTTCGTAGTTGTTAATAAACACAGATAATATGTAGATTCTGGAAGACTATGGTTTAGAAGTATTAGTTAGGTACTCATTTGCACGTCATTATTTGCAGAATTCTTTCTCATCCTTTTGGAGGTATAGGCTTTATTTGTAGAGATTGTAGTTGGGAGTGTGTTATCTTTAGTTCTACCGCCTATCTTGCTTGACCTCAAGTAAAGCTTGGGACTAATTAAATCCCTAGCTCTCACTAGATAAAAATGAGTAGACACTGTGTGATTATATTTATGTAAAAATCTAGAAAGTACAAGCTATAGTGACCAAGGAAATTAGTAGTTCAGGAGAATGGGGTGCCAGGGGAAGGGGCTGGAAGGAGGGATTAAAAACAGGCACAAAGAAATTTTGGGGGGCCATGGTTATGCTCATTATCTCAATTGTGGTAACAGATTCAAATTGTACACTTTAAAATGTGTGCAGTTTTTGCATTGTCAATTATATCTCAATATACTACAATGAAGCTTTTAAAGACAAAGAAAAATTTCCTGCCCTTCTGGAGCTTGCATCCTAATGTGGCAAAGCAAACAATATAGAATTCAGCGGCTGCTCTTGTAAAGCAATTTGGCTGCAAGACGTGAAGAGCCACAAAATGTGGCATCTGAAAGGGACTGGAATATAAGCTCCATGAGGGCAGGGATCTCTTCTGTCTCATAATTCCTCTGTCCTCATTGCCCAGAACACTGCTTGACACCTAATAGAAACTTTTTGAATGAATACATACTTGTTGAATGAGTAAAGTATTTTCAAAGCAAAACAAAATTACTGGTTTTAGGATACCAGGGTGGCACGTGTCCTTTGGCATTTATGGGTGGTTCTGTACTTAGTTGCATGTTGCAAGCACACATTTTTGAAATCTTGTCATTTTTATGTGGTTAAGAACTGTTTCTTAGAATATTTAGTCTATTGCTGGAATTTTGTCATTTCGTATGCTGATTTTAAAGTCTGAACATTTATCAATTGTTTATTGGAAAATTATAGTGTGTAGTTAATGTGCAACAGTTTGGGGATATAATGTCAACAAGGAAACAGAAAAGAGATCAGTCTGTAGGGACACAGACAATAAACACACAAGATGAATAAACTGGTTACTAAGTTAATTAAAGAATGAGGTAATTTAATTAATTCGGAAAATTCCACATAAGATTCCCAGGAAGCAAAAAGACAGTGTGCGATTCTTACCAACTTTGGCCTGTTCCATTAAACCAAATTTAATTTCAATATATAGCAAGGATATTTGCATTGAAATATAAGTTTAATACGACTATATCTTTTAGGGACTATTATGTTGGTGAAATACATTATAAAAATGTATTTCAAATGAGTCCTTAAAGTGAGTACATTTTATTTTATTTAGATTATACCTCAATAAGGTTGGTGTTAAGACATACACCTATTACAAGTGAAAAATCTGGACGTCCTAGACTCTGGGACTAAAGGGAACCTCATAAGGTCATTTTGCAAAGGTCAAAATGATCTCTTGCGAATCTCCTGATGACACTTGGTATATTACAGGATGTATTTATTGCTCTCTGATTATTTCTAACAGCAACAAATAATATAGCATTCCATTGGTGATATTCCACATTGTGCTAGGTCTTAGAATTGGCTGATAATAGTCAGGTTGATATGTAAAGATGTGCAATATTCTTTTATTTATATATCCACACATGGCACATAGACATGTGGGTATCATGAAACATTGGTATAAATGTTTTTATAGTTTTATATACCTTTGTTTTATACTCCACATCAATAAGATCAAGGAGAGCAGAGAAAAAGTACATCTGTTTCCAAATTAAAATTACCAAATCACTTTGATTTTGTGAATTTGAATTCTTGTATAAAAATGGTTTCAATTTAGTGGTTTCTATGAAAAGGGTTATTATTGTTGTTGTTGTTTTTAGTTAAAAGGCTGGAATATCTAACATAAGTTTAGTTTCACTGTTTTCCGGGAAACTCTGGGAATATTAGATTTTAAAAAATGCTTATTAGTCTCTGTAAACCATTCAGAAAGAGATTCTTTAGGAGACTTTATTTATTACATCCAATTTATTAATACCCTCTGATGGTAGGAAGATATTTCACACTCATAATGAGAGATAAGGGCCTTTCTCAATTTCATATACGTAGAGTGATTTCAGCTTTTGTTCCAATTTAGCCATAGGTCAAGGGTAGACACAAAACCCCACTCATCTGTATGTCAAAAGCTGTTCTTTCCAGTGTACCCACGACATGTTCTTGTACAAAGAACCAACAAAAAAACAAAAAAAATAAACACTCGCTGTTGTCTCTCAACCAATAGAGAATAGGTCCCAATATAACCAATATATAACAATAAATAGGTCCTCATCATTCCAAGAAATATAACTAAATTGTCAAACCATAAAAACCAAACTCCATTTATTGCTGCCACTAATGGAAAATTTCAGCCCAAGTGCAAATCAGAACCAAACTTGGCTTAGTATAAGAATCAAAAATATAGAATTTGAAATTTAAAAATGGAGAAACAGAGTTAAAATGCTAAAGTTCTGTTGCCATTAGGGGTTTACCATGGGATCCAAGAAATCATGTATATGGGATTAAAACAGCTCATGAATTGCATATCTCAGGCATCACTATTTTATTGGTTCTGGAAGGTGAGTCGACTTGAATGTTGCAGTGGACCCTCCAAAACTGACAAAGTATAATTTAAGAAAAAAATAAAAACATGACCTACAAATTATGCAACATGTACAGATAACAGGTATTTATTTAACTCATTAGAGGACTAACAAGATGGTTAGCTTGGTTCAGAGAGAATTGAAGAGAGTGAAGGACAAGGTCTGACAATTAATTTTGCAAACTTGCCACTGTGCACATACATTGGCAGCACTGTACAAACAGCCAGGTACAGTTATGTAACCTTGGTATATCAGTGTCTCACAGCTGTGTTCATGTCAACAAGTCGTATTCATTATTGTCGTTGTGTGTTTTTATGTGCCATCGTGAGAATGTCTGAGCTTGAATTAGAGCAATGGACAAACATTTAATTTCTTGTTCAACTTGGCAACAGTGGAAGTGAAATGAGGGACATGTTAGTCCAAGTTTATGGGATAATGTCATGAAGAAAACGGCCGTGTACAAATGGATTAAACGTTTTTCTGAGGGGAGAGAACGCATCACTGATGAAGAGAGGTCAGGCAACCAGTAACAAGCAGAACTGATGAAAACGTTGCAAAACTTCATTGAATTGTGCATCAAAATTGTTGGCTGACTGTGAGAAGCATAACAGACCAAGTAAACATCGATAGAGAGAAACAGTGAGGAAAATCTTAACTGAAAATCTTGGCATGAGAAATGTATGTGCAAAAATGGTCCTGACAGAGGTCACCAATGAACAAAAGCAAAGGAGAGTCGAAGTTTGCCAAGACCTTTTGGAGAGGCAAGATGATGTTTTGGGCCATGTTATCACTGGTGAGGAAACATGGGTGTACTAATATAACCCTGAAACAAAGCGTCAAAGTGCACAATGGAAGTCAGCCAATTCTCCATGACCAAAAGTCCAAATTAAGAGTCAAAACGATGTTGCTAAACTGTTTTGATATCAGAGGGATTATTCATTATGAATTTGTACCAACTGGACAAACAGTTAACCAGGTTTACTATTTGGAAGTGCTGAAAAAGCTGTGTGAGAAAGTTAGACGAAAACCTGAACTTTTTGTGAACAATTCATGGCTCTTGCATCACAACAATGCACCAGCTCACATGGCACTGTCTGTGAGGGAGTTTTTAGCCAGAAAACAAATAACTGTATTGGAACACCCTCCCTACTCACTTGACCTGGCCCCCAATGACTTCTTTCTTTACCTGAAGATAAAGGAAATATTGAAAGGAAGATATTTTGATGACATTCAGGACATCAAGGGTAATACGATGACAGCTCTGATGGTCATTCCAGAAAAGGAGTTCCAAAATTGCTTTGAAGGGTGGACTAGGCGCTGGCATCTGTGCATAGCTTCCCAAGGGGAGTACTTCAAAGGTACGTGTATTGATATTCAGCAATGAGGTATGTATTATAGCACTTTTTCTAGGGTGAGTTCGCAAACTTAATTGTCAGACCTCGTATTTATAGTTGCTGGTGTTGCAGAATCCAAGACCAGAAAGAACCCAAGTGGCATTCAGAGAGTTAGGAGAGTCAGCTTTATTATGCCAGTGGGCTCAACGGGATCCTTCCCAAAAGATTGAGCCCCTAGCAAGGTTTTGAGCAGGTTTTTATGGGTTGGGGACTTCCTTGAGTCAGGGATGGGGTAGGTGTCATCTGGTGATTAGCTCAGGATGTGGCTTGGAGGGGGTTATGTGGAAGTGGCCTAGGGCTTAGGCTGGGGACCTCTCTCTCCACTCGGGCCACCATTTTAGGTCAGTTCCATGTGGCAGGGAACCATTTTAAGGTAGTTTCCCCATCACTGAAAGAAAGAATGCTTAAGTAAGATTCAAAATTGATTCATGTCTCCACACAGAGCTATAAAACTGTAACCTTTGGAGTTATCTTTTCTACAGTACTAAAATAATTTGCAACTCTACCAGACAGAATTAATATGCAATGCTATTGGACAAGAACCATTTGCATTGTTGTCGTTTTTCTAAAAGTTAGTATGTCAGGGAACCTAAACAGCATGAGTGACAACTGGTTATTTACTCATTCAGCAAATATTTAAGGAAGGCCTTCTTTGTACCAGGCACTGTTCCTGGAGCTGAGGATGCCATACTATTTGTGTTGCTCTCGTGGAGATTATATTCATCTGGCCTCTTTGCATATACCTACCTCCAGCCTTCATTGTCAGAGGGAGAGCATGACCTTGCCTTACACACTCTTCTTTCATGTGTGGTAGAAAGATGCCCCGGCTATTTGGCAACTCACATTCAAACTATAAAGAGACCAAGACATGCTTGTCCAATATTATTCTCGAGAGTGTTTGTAGAGTTAATTAAATAAATCAGTTGTGCAAACAATTTCCCCTTCAACATAAAAAACGTGCTATTAAAGAATTCATCTCTCTTAATATTATGTTAAAAGCTGCTTGCCCTTACTCTGAATATTGACCTAGAATAATCCGGTTCTGAGGAATAGGTTTACTGAAGAGAATTCATTTGCCTTTTATACTCTTCGCTTAACTCACTTTTAACTTTTTTCAAGCAAGAATTAAAAAGGCGCTGTGATCATATTTCTGTATTCTTTTGTTGCTTAATAAGCATTTCATACTTGGCATCTTCTCTTCTTTCATCATTCTTGATTTGTATCAATTTTTAAATTTTCTGCATATATATGAAGTACTGCTTTGGTTAGACACTATCTTAAATAAATCTGGGTATGTGTTTTCCTCTGAGGATCCTAAATAGTGTTCTCCATTTTGGAGGAATTTATTACAGGCCTGCTTTCTGTAATGGCTCAGTCATTGCCCATTTACTGAAGTGTATCCTGCCATTAGTGGTTTTGTCATATAAATCATACTTAAATGTACTTTGTTGAATTTCTGTAGCAAAACAAATCTTAAATCCAATTGTTTTGCAATTTGTAGAGTATTTGGGTATATCGGGTATATTGGGTATATATTCTTTAGCAGCTTGGATCTCTCCGTCAAGTTTGGCATGTTTTATTTCTGGCTGCGTTCAAGAAGACGTCAACGTTCTGTGAAGGTAATCTGATCGTAGAGTTTTGTTCTGCTTTAATTAAGTATTTGAACCAAATATTGGTGGGTTGTGTCATTTGGTGTGTGAATTTAAAGAATACTTATACAGAAATAAAGATGTCTTTCTTTTTTAAAACTTTAAAATGTGTGTTGACCACAACTTACAGATGAATACCTTTTCAGTTAGAAAATCTTGGTATTTCATTTCAAGTAGGTTTTTAAGAATGAAATCTGTATCTTCTACAATTGAATAAAAAGTTTAAATAATTGTAGAATTAATACAGTGGATAGTTTTTATGTTTAGATTTAATTTTCAGATGTCTTTCATTTGAATAACTTGGTTAATAACAAAGAAAATTAAGCTTTAATAGTGTAAAGAAAATACATATTGGCTTTCTAACTGGGGAAAGATGCATTCTTCTGGGTAGATCAATAATCTTAAATGCTGTGCTTTTGAATTCCTTTTTTCTGTACTGGTGTGTTTATATTACACAGTTACTTTTACATAATAATATAAACATAAGAAAATAAGTTGCAAGTTTTACAATCCTCGTGATATGACTGAAGTTGGATACAGTCAAAATATTTATAGATTATCTTTTTATCCTCTTTGTCATTGAGGAAGAGGATTGTGCAAAGGCAATTAACCCTTCTCTCAAATTTTGCATCTTCAGAGACAAGGATCTGCTCCACCTCCAATGAAACTGCCACCTCCTTATAAAGCTCCATCTGAGGACAGTGATGAAAATGAAGAAGAATATGCATTTACCAACCGTGAGTTCCTTTTACATTATTTTCAGTGGATGCAGAATTTATTAAATTGTGGTTTAATGAATGTTGTAAATTATCAAATACAATGCTCTGGGTTCTTAGAAAATGTGCATGAACCTATCATGCTGAAAGAGAAAATTTACATATCCTTAACTATTGTAACTTTAGTTTCCTAAGCGTCTCTCTTTGACGTTAATATAATATTAGATTGAATATTAAAGGCCACTGGGCTGTACATTATTTCATCTACATTCCATCCTACTCTTACTATTTAGTTGTGAATGCAGAAATGCTAAGAAGTCCTTGAAATTGCAGTTTGACCCACAATTATCTGAATGGGATATCAGCTCTTAATTACTTACCCTACTTACATGGATGGTGATGTTTCTAATGCAAAATTACAGAAGCCCTACCAAGTTGTATTTTCTTGTTTAGAATTCCTTTCATGGTTTTCTTCTGCATTAGCTGTTTCAAATATACTTCATACATATATTTAATGGAGGCTTTATTTAAAAGAATTTGTGTTTATTTCATGCATGTAAAGTATATATAGTTAGATTTGATTGTATGTATGGAATTTCTTTTGGGCGTGATGAAAATGTTCTAAAATTAGATTGTGATGATGGTTGCATAATTTGTGAATATACTAAAACCCACAGGATTATATATTTAAGTAGGTGATTTTTTTTGATTTGTGAAATATATGTATATAAATACTGTATAGCTTTCTTTAAAAAATGTTTTTTATATACAGAAAAGTAGTTTGATACAGAAATTGAAAGAGTTGCATTCCTAATGTGTGATTTAATGCATGCCCTCTTCTATGAAAATCAGGGTACTTCACAGAGTTGTGTTGAGAATTAAAATAAGGCAATAAGGCCTTTAGCCTGCCGTATAGTGAATCTTCAACAAGTATTACAGCTCTTATTATTATTAATTATTAAGTTGGCTTTTTAGCTTCATATTTTTCTAACTATAATAATAAATGTATCAATAAAAATATAAATGTAAGTTTATAATTATTTAGTTGACTTTATAAAAGCTTGATTTGTACTTTGTGATTTTACAGAGCCCTTCCTTATGCATTATTTTTTTTATTTATTCAACAAATCTTTTTGAAAGCCACCTGCTTTCCACGAACAGTGTTAAGTGAGTTGCTATGAAATGAATACAACATAGCTCCCTTGTTTTTGGTGGGGTCATTGGCCCGGAAAGGAGGATACAAAGGCATGGGAACAAATTGTGATAAATGTACTGTAGGCCTTGGTTTTCAACCTCTTCTGCAGAATGACACCTAATGGACACGATTGAGATGTGTGTGCACATATGTAATACAATCCCTTGTTTGGAGTGGAGATAGCTTCTTGATGATTCATAATTTCTGGGAGGCTAGAATGTCCATATACGCATATTGTTAGGAAACCTGATGTAGGCACGTGAGTAAGCCTATGTTCTAATCTCGGTTCTACTCCTTAGTTCTGAATTCATGGATCAGTTACTTAACCTCTTCCTGGATCACACTTTCTTAGTTATAAAGGGGGAAGGGATGTCTTATTATAATCTGCCTCATAGTATTGTTGTGAGAATTAGAGGAGAGAAACTTGTAAAAGCTTAGTATAAGGATTGTGATACCTAGTAAACACTCTGGTTTCCATGAGCCAGGCCTTCACATACAGTATTAACTCAATCAACTTACTAACTTTGTGAGGTCTCTAATTATACAGATACAGAAACGAAGGTTCAGAGAATTTCAGGAATATGTCCAAACTTACACAGCTAGTAAACAGTGGAAATGGAGTTTCAATCCAGACACTCTGACTCCATCCAGATCCTGTACTATCATCTATACTTCCCATTACTTAAAATCCATTATGGTGGCAGAAGTAGGTTCAAAGTGATTGGGGGTTATCTAGTGAATATTACTTTGATGCCATCAGATAGACAGAGAAGCAGCACCCACCCCAAACTTCCAAGACTACGTGTACATGTATATTCGCACATGCACGTAGAGACGTTTACGGCATTCGTGGGGTTCAGGAAGGACGCTGATCTACACTCAATGCAGAAGACTTCTAATGTCTAAGTCATCTTCTAACTATAACATTTCACAGATTTTTCCAGCAAACCTACTTGGGCTATGAATATGATTTTCCTCCCCATTCATTTTGCTCCCCAGTTTTTGCCTTCCCAGTGTACATTTCCCTTCCCATTTAACTTCCCATTGAATTTACTGATAACCGTCTCCAGAAGAGTTTGAACTGTGTAGGGGCATTAGATGGTTCACATTTTAAATGTAGATGAACCTAAAGATTCCAGCTTTCCTATATTTCTTTTTGAAGTGAATCCCATGGTTTCTTTTTTGTTCCTGAACTTTTATTGAATGACTACTCTGCTCATCCTCCCAAAACCAAAAGTAAATTGGTTCACTATTTTATCAGACTCTTATTGTTCCCAAACTGAAATTTCTTTTTACAATGGTTAACGCATGATTACGTAACTTTCCTGTGGTCTAGGACTATGAAGTGGATGGCTGGAATCCAAATATTAGGTCCACCGACAAGTGGTGATTATATTAGAGAGATTACAGACATGAGATACACATGATTTTGAAATGTAGTTAAAATCTAACTTAGGTGAGCTTTGGTAAGTTATTTATTTATTAAGTTAACCCTGCCAAGAAATGTTTGTTGACTAGATATTATCGGTGGGCAGACACTAGCCTAGGTGTTGGAAACACATCAGGGAACAAGATCTCTCAATACCTGATATTTTAGAGGAGGAAAAAGATGAAAAGCAATAAGATAGTTCAAATTTTGATTAGTAGTATAAATAACTAAAATAAAACAAGATAGAATGAGAATAAATGCCTTGGAGAAGACAACACTAAGCAGAATGGGTAAGAAAGGCCAAGGTAAGACCTAGTGACAAGAAGGAAAGCAGACGTGCAAGCAGCTGGCTTATGTAGTCTTCATGTGTTTCACCGTAATATGTATTTTACTTAACCAAGTATCGATGCACACAAACGCGCACACACACACGCACAAACACATACATGATTACATCTTGTTAAGTGCTATCTATCTTTCCCACTAATCCTTTAAGTTCTGCTATCCTCAAGTGGCGTTCAGCTCACCCCACCCCCCAAAAAAAAACCCAGAAAGGAAGAGAAAAAATTATTTACAGATGGTACAATTGTTAATCTCAAAAATTCAAATATTTATTAACAATAAGTAAGGCTATAAATGAATTGCACATATGAAAAAATCTAATCAGTATTATCTACTTGGAAAATATGACAAAAATTTACTAAGAGCAATAACAGAAAAACTAGAAGATAATCTATAAATAATACAATTAGAAATGTAAAAGTCAGGCAAAGACCCATAACTATTTAAGGCATTACTCTTTGGCAATGTGATGAAAACTATAACCCCACTCCCCAGAAAAATGTATACAGATACACAGAAACATTATTACTCATGCACATGCATGTACACACAAACACACTCACGCACACACACACGCACACCTTTTTAAATAGGCATTATTTTGCCTATTTAGTGGAAGTCCTGAAGCCCATTTATGAATTCATGGGGGAAAAAAAATTTCGTGAACCACAGGTTAACAACCCCTATACTTTATTTTTTAAAGAAAACTATGGAACTTTATTAAAAAAGATTTGGTGGGGGGGAATAGAGATACATTATTCTCTTGATTGGAATACTCTGTCATAGATTTTAATTATTTCTAAATTAGTCTATACATTTAAGGTAATTTGAATCCAAATCCTAAGTGTATATAGGCTTTTTTTAAAACACAAGAATTTGGAAAATGATTTGGAAATGAAATGCTTGGCAGTTTTGGACAGTGTCCCCTGGTATCCAAACATATTCTAAACTGGTGGTTTTCAGACTCAATCTGGAGCTATTAGAAACGAGTGGGAGTGTTTTGGTTGTCTTAATCAGCTTTTTTTAACCTTGGCACTAGTACCATTTTCCCCAGATAATTCTTTGTTGTGGGAGGTTGTCCTTTGTGTTGTAGGCTACTTAATAGCATCCCTGGTCTCCACCCACTGGGTGCCAGTAGCACTCTTTCCCATCCCAGTTATGAAAACCAAAAATCTCTCCACATATTGCCAAATGTTTCCTGGTCTAAATGGATGGGGGGATTCTATTGTAATTTATTAATTGGGGTGCCTAGGGTACTGCATTGTATGGGGTAGTCCCGTACAATGAAAAATTATCCTACCCAGAGTGCCAGTAGCACTTCTGATTAGAAACATTATTCAAAACTGCAGTAATTAAATCAGTTTAGTATTTGGTCTAGAAATAGACCCAGGTGACTATTTAGATTTTAAACACACACACAATTTCTTTTTAAATAGTAGAAACTGGATAGATTATTCAATAAACGATGGGATATGTAATGATTTGGGGAGAAAATGTAGGGCTCTCCACCCCTTACCAAAAATTACACATTAACTCCAAAAGAATCATTTACTTCTAAAAACTGAAGCCATAAAAATACTGTAAAAAGTCTAAATGAAATTATTAAAAATATAAATTTGGTATAGGGAAAGGCCTTTCATATTATTATTATTATTATTTTTTAAAAGATTTTATTGGGGAAGGGGAACAGGACTTTATTGGGGAACAGTGTGTACTTCCAGGCCTTTTTTCCAGGTCAACTTGTTGTCCTTTCAATCTCAATTGTGGAGGGTGCTGTTCAGCTTCAAGTTGTTGTTCTTTCAGTCTTAGTTGTGGAGGGCGCAGCTCAGCTCCAGGTCCAGTTGCTGTTGCTAGTTGCAGGGGGCACAGCCCACCATCCCTTGCGGGAGTCGAGGAACCGAACTGGCAACCTTGTGGCTGAGAGGATGTGCTCCAACCAACTGAGCCATCTGGGAGCTCAGTGGCAGCTCAGCTCAAGGTGCCGTGTTCAACCTTAGTTGCAGGGGGCGGAGCCCACCATCCCTTGCGGGACTCTAGGAGTTGAACCGGCAACCTTGTGGTTGAGAGCCCACTGGCCCATGTGGGAATCGAACCGGCAGCCTTCGGAGTTAGGAGCACGGACTCGCCTGAGCCACCGGGCCGGCCCCCCCTTTCATATTATTATACTAACACTATAAAGAAAAATAGTCATAAGTTTGCTTATATAAAAATTAAAAACTATGTACATATGCAGACATAAATACATAGTATATCATCAGAAGAAACTGACATGCACAACAATAGAAAGGCAAGCAAGTACAGTCAGTACCAAAACAAAGAAATAGATTAGGGCAACAATTACAAAAAGTATGTTTAGCCTCACTAGTAATGAGAGAAATGTGAATTAATAAAACATCAGATTTTTTAGGCCTGTTAGATTACTTAAGATTTTAAAAATTAATATTTCTCATTGTTGGAAAGGTTGTAGAAAAATAGAAATTCTTATATACTGTTGGTGGGAATACAAATTCATGTACCTCTTTCTGCAGACCCATTTGGCAGCATGTATAAAAAATTTTCATGTGCATATTCTTTGACTGAATAATTCAACTTCCAGTGAGATAGCCTAAAGAATTCACTGTCCATGTGAATATATGTGTATGTATATGTGTATATATACCTACAAAGATGTTTACTGCAGCATTTTTTACTAAGAGCAATTAGAATGATATATATTATATGTTATGTAGCCTTAATTGAGTCACTTAATCTCTAAGCACTTCAGGCCATTTCCTGGAAAAAGTTGCATCTCTTTTCCTTTAGTTTCCTTATTTCTAAGATGGGGATTATAATAGTGCTCCTTTCACTGGGTGGATGTGAGAGATGAGAAGCTACATAACATGTTTATATAGGAAGTGACACATAGGAAGTACTCCTGAAATGTTAGTTACTACTCTTTTTATTAGTAATAGTCATACAAAATTCTTCAGTTTGCCAAATATTGCCATTACAGAATGAAATTCTAGCACAAGTATATATAGTAACATTTTATACAAAAATTATTATATATTTTTTAGCTGTCTTTTTTTGTTTTTTTTTTTTTTTTTCATTTAACATAATTGTGTGGGACTAATATATTAACACTCTCTACTACTGGACTGCTCTCCATCACCATTACTGTGATACTATTACACTTTCCCTTTCAATTGCAATCACTAGACGAGAAAGATATTTTGATGTACTTCATTTTCCTCTGATACTTTTTCTCTTCCTGTTCTTTATTATCTCTGGACCAAAGGTGGAGTTATCACGGAATTATTTGTATATGATTTTGTAATTTTTCCTTCCTATGGAATTTAAATGTTGGGTTGAAAATTGACTTTTTTTCATTCCTCCCAATGTAGGAAGAATACACAGGAGTATTTTTTGAGAAAAATTAATGGCCTAAATAGAATTTTAAAACTAAAAATACAGCTTTTAAAGGTCACTTTGCTGAGTGCTAGTTTGCTGAACAGTCCTACAAAGTGTATGATGTAATATTCTGTGTTGTAGTATTTAAATATTTATGAACATTTGTTGATACACAAGATTATAATGTTCTTTGTAGAGTTAATTCTCTTAATATTCACATTAACTGTCAGTATATTTTTCTATTAAACTTAAAAAAAATTAATACAAAAAAATCATCAACTTTCACCCTCATCTTTAATCATTTGTAGTATTTTATTCTTGTAATAATACATAACATTTATGCTTCAGTTAACTGATAGAATTTCAACATACCAAGCACCTAAAGAAATTTTCATTCCAAGTTACATTAAGAATTCTACTCTAGGTAGTAACAGTAAATCCAAATGTCAGCATCGTTTGAATTATTGCCATTAATACACAGTTTTGTTTTTACTGTTAATGCATGTTGTTCCAGGGTCATTAATCCCACACTGGTTCAGAAGTGCCTGAATGATTTTCAAGTGTCTCTCTCTCTCTCAGATCATTGGCCTTCCAGAGGCCAAAGCCAAATTAGTAGAAGGTAGTCAAATTTAAAGGCCAGAGCTGAACTTTGCAGAATCTGTAATATGTTTTAATTGAAAAAATGCAAAAGCATTTGAGAAAAAACATCTACTTTCAACTTCATTGAATCCACTTGTGTTTTGTATAACAAAATATGTTTATATGGAAGGGGGAAAAAGCATTTCATCTTACAGCTCAATAATAAGAACACAAGCAACCCAATTTTTAAAAATGGGCAGAACTTGGAAAAGGACATTTTACCAAAAAGAATCTATAAATGGATAATAAATACATGAAAATGCTCAACATCATTAATTATTACAGGAGTGCAAATTAAAACCATTATGCATCCACAAGAATGATTTTAATAAAAAAGATAAGCATACAACTAGAACACTTGTACACTGCTGGTGGGATTGTGAAATGTTACAGCCACTTTGGAAAACAGTTTGCTAGTTTCTTAAAAAGTGGAACATAAGTTTACCATACAACCCAGCAATTCTACTTCTAGGCATATACCCGAGAGAAATGAAAATGTATGTCCACTCAAAAATACTTGCATGAATGTTCATAGCACCCATATTCACAATAGCCAAAAACTGGAAATAGCCAAATGTTGTATACTAGATAAACAAAATGTTGTGTAGCCTTTACAAGGAAGTACCATTCGGCAATGAAAAGGGGCAGGATACTGATACATGCTCATTATGCTAAGTAAAGGAAGCCTGATGCAAAAAAAATCATATTGTATGATTCCATTTATTTAGAATGTCCATAAAAAACAAATTCATAGAGATAGAGAACAGGTCAGTGGTTGCCTAGAGCTGGGGTTGAATTTGGGCTTGATGGAAATTATTAGGGTGGTGAAAATATTCTAAAACTGGATTGTGGTGACTGTTGTACATCTCCATAAATTGACTAAAAATTATTGGACTGTGTGCTTTCCAGTAGGTGAATTTACACCAAATAAAAACTGTTATAATTATTTAAAAATCAAAGAACCACATTTGTAAGGACACTTGAACTTATTATGAAATGGTCTGTGTTAAAGGAGAAGGGCAGTCAAATAGCCAATTACCTTAAAGAAGGGAATAAAAGTATCTTAGTGTCTTCCTTGATGATGATGGAATTTGAGAACCTTCAAGCTCATCCAGTCGGACTGATTTTGCAGTCAAGAATCCTAAGATCCAGAGCGGTTCGTTTGCCGAGGGTCACAAAATTGGTTACTGTTGAGCTCAGCACTGGAATCTAGGTCTCATTTGGTATTCAGGGCCACATTCAGGCTCCCCTGTCAATGCCCTCTTTGTGTGCCATGCCAATTTTCAACATGAAGTAGACTCATGACTGATGAAAATTGACTGAGCAACTAGTAGGATTTGGGGTTTAAAATTTTCTTTTGTTTGTTTAATTGTGGACTCTGTAGTTGAACTCTACCTGGCCAATAGATGTCACTACAATCAACAGCAGTTATTACCGAGGATTTAAAGAATGTTAAGAATGTTCACCTCAGGGGTGGCTGGTTAGCTCAGTTGGTTAGAGTATGGTGCTAATAACACCAATGTTGCCAGTTTGATCCCCGTATGGGCCACTGTGAGCTGTGCCCTCCTTAAAAAAGAATGCTCACCTCAAATAAAGAGCATTCATTAGTGGCTCCTAGCAGTGTTTTCATGTTCATTTTACTAAATATATGAATTTATTTCCTGTCTCCTTTTTTCTTTTTTAACAGTACAAAATAGGAGAACAGTTAAAAAATAAAGGCTAACATTTAAGTTTTAAATTTTATGTAAATTCTTTTTCTCATTTCCTATAGTTAATTATCCTTTTTTCATCTTTATAATTAAGTAAAGTAAGTAGAATTGTTTTCCTAGCCCTGTCATTGGAGACCAGTGAACACAGCTTTCTATTTTACTGGGTTTGTTATTCTGAAAACTTCCAAAGCATCAACCCTTAGTATAATTTGTATGCATTTATTGTAACTATAAACAAAAAATTGTATTAAGGCCTTTTGAGCAGCATTTAAATTATGGTCTTGACTTTTTTATATATTATCAGTGATAGGAGAGCTGACTATTCTATATTTTAAAAAGAAAGGTCAGAAGGTACTGTAGTAATGGATAGAAGAATAATTCTGAAGTAACTGCAGCTGGTTATATGAATATATATATTCATGTGTGCTGGAGGTGGGGTGGGGGAGGGGGTGCCATGTAGCATTTTAAGTGAAGTTTAAGAAACCTCAACTATTTCTCTGAAGCTTTTGGATTTTCTTCATAAATTTCCCCCCCAAAAAAATCTAACTTGAAGACTTGACAGCTTAAATAGAAGCTTAAAGAGAATCTTTACTGCATGTTTAGAATGTTACTGAGACACAAATGAATCTCGCTAGGGGATGCCACATGTTCAATGTGGTTCACCAGTTTCTTTGTTATAAAAATGATTGAATGCTGTGAGCAGCAAGGGGGGAGTAAGTTGATGACTGTTCCCACTCACTTCGGACAGGCTCAATCAACTGCTGTTTCCTTTTCATCCGCATCAGAAAGATGCAACTAATGTGATGAAGTATTTCTCAGCAGGAAAACTGGGTCATTAAAATGATATTAATTGAAGCTGGCCAGCAAATAAGTGGTTGTGTTTATATTGCCTCCTGCTCTGGAATAGAGCTATTATCCTGATGCGAGCCGGGTAACTGAGTGCCACAGTCGGCAGCGTGAAGCATCTGAGGGTCAGATGTTGGAAACCAGGGATTTTGCTTCTCCCGGCATACTTTTCCAGGCAGCTTTCACCTACTGGCAGATGTGACTGTTAGCTTGAGGCGTAGCTTGAAATTAGCTTAATTGATTGCTTCTCAGGATAGAAATAGACTGATAACTTGGCCTTACATAGAATAAAATCTGAGGGGGGAAAAAAATAGGCCCAAGGTCAACAGAAGAGAGAGGACAGTCTGTGGTGAGGATTTGAGCTGCTTCCAGCATTGAATGTTTAACAGGAATGCAGATACCCTGAAGGGAACACTGGTACAGCAATGGTCCAAGGGGGTTTCCCAGGTAAGATATCTGCCTCTGTGATCGGGGGTTTTTTTGGAATGCAATCTTAAACTGTTTTAATGATGGTGCAGAATGTTGTTTGAACAATAATAAGCTAAGGCATTTATCTTAAGTGAGAGAGTGGTGGTAGATATGCGTGTGCAAGGCAATTGTATGTCAGAACAAACCTTTAAAAATTTCCTTTCCATCTGTATTGTAGCTGGAATCGGCCCTATAATGTTTTTGAAAAGTAGAGTAGTTTATCAGACTGTCAAGAATATACTAGTAGTTTCAGTGCCAAAATTCTTAACATTGTGTTCATGTAGTAACCTCTCTTTTCAGAATTGTAATTGAGAAGTTGATTTCCGGGAAATTTATTATTATTGTTATTTGTTTCATTGCCGTAATAAAACAGGAGGATGATTTACATTAGAACAGGTTATTCTGATTAATTTAAGATACTGACCATTCAGCGTTTTGTGGTAGATGAAAGCAGAATATCATTAAGGAATCATAGTAGTAAACAAAAGTCTGCTTTTTCTAAATTGTACAGTAGCATCGTAAATATTATTTGCTAATTGTGATTGAGGTCCCATTCATCTAAACCTACACATTCAAATTCACTGGGGGAGGGGCACTCAGCACTTGGAAGTATTATCAAAAACTTCCTTGTTAACATATGGTTCTTGAAATCATTCCTAGATTGGTAATATAATTTCATGCAATAAATTACTCTCTTTAGTGTATGCTTTTGTCTGACTTAAAAACAATTTATTAACATCAGAGGTTGTTTTTTTTTTCTAAGCAAGATATAGACTATTTAGACATAATAAGGGTCTTATTGCTAGGCATGATTGCCTAAGGGAGGCAACTGTAAACTCAAAAGAGTTCGACATCACATTATAATGTTTCTTTTCATTTTCTGCAGTGCACATGCAAATTAGGTTATTTCTACTGCAACAGCAGGATATATGCTGCATTCCTGATTTAAGCCAGCAAACCTTATTCCTGACTATGCTGTCAAAATAATTGAGCAAGAACTTTTCTTTTGCCTAAAATAGAATTTCTAAAAATCTTACTGTTGGAGTCCTGAGCTATCTAGTATCCAGTTTTGTGATTTTGATGTATAAGAAATGTTATGGCTTTTAAATGGATGCATCACAGATTTCCTGTGGTGACAACTGTCCATATTGTGTTAGTTTCCCTTCTGTGGTTGGAATTGCTTTCAATTGTCTGTCATCTTTTCAACTCAGACTTGTATTGACAAGGCAACTATAGGAAGGATCCTGAATATTTGTGGACCCTGCCTGCTTTTCTTCAGACCTCTTACAGCAATTTGTTCATCTTCCTTGTGTTCCAAGAAGCTTCTTGGTTTTTAAAATAGATTTCTCCAGATTAAAAATACATGTGTGCTTTAGTCTCCTCGGTGTAACTTGCCTTAACCTTTATTTCCTTAACCTTTATTTCACCATCTTGAAGTTGCCACTGCCTAGGCTTCATAAACCCCAGTAGAACCCTCAGGAATCCCCACAGTGGGTTTTCCAGACATTGAATAGAGTATATCTAGTCAGTAGGAATTTTTCTCTTTTTGCATTTTATTCAAATAATATGTAAACTCAGCTTTTAAAAGAAGTTATTAGCCATAAATGTGTCTCATAAGTAGACATGTATTTATGTATTATATATAACTTACTTTTCCACTGTTCTTGCTCAGGATTAATTGTTCATGATTTTCATAACAAATATATAGAGCATTTATTAAAGATTTCTATTTATATATATACATATTTAGCTTCAAAGTATTTTAATGCTTTATAATACTCTTTATATTATGTTCACTGCTCTGCATTCAGTTAATTTTAAAAGCATCTTTCTATTTTATGTCTCTTTTGGCATACATATTTTTTTCACATTCAAGCAGTATATTTGAAGATTGCTTTAAAAAAATTAACCTTTAATGAATACATTTGACAAACGCTTAGTTTGTGCTTTGCAGAGTCACGCCTGCAAAATTATGTTTAGGTTAGAATTCTTATTGGCATATTTTACAAAAAGTTATGCTTAGGATTATAAATAAAGCGTGAGGCCTCACTCTACAGAGAGTTTACTACATATTTTCCACTGCTTGGAAATGTTATTTTAAGTGGGTTTATCCTGCTTTGATATCAGTGGTCTTTAAGTCGCTTTAAAATATTTCAAGTTTATGTGTACAAATATAGGTTAAACACTTATCATTTTAGTTCATCCAATGTTGAATAAAGAGAAAGCATTCTAATTTCAATTAGGGAGGTAGTATATCAAAAGTTAAGTAGCATTTAAAATTATTTTCTTATAGTGACTACCTCTTTTTGTGGTGACTACAATGGGGAGGTAAGGTAAGAAATATTACTCTTAGGTTTCTATTATATTTTCTTATTTAGATAATTCTGTATTTAAAAAATACTCATATTTATCTCTTTTTGTTTACATTTATAATATGCCAAGACTAAAATTCTTGCATAGCGTGAAGAATTCATATTGTATATTATGACTATATCTGTCCCAAGAAATTAGTTTTATTATTCCTGTTTTATAGGTAGTAAAACTCTTTATAGAAAGCTTAGAGTGGTTTTTCCATGGGTTGGTGGAAGTATCACATAACCTCAGTTTCTATGATAATCTAACCTTAAAATTTTTTGAAGCCTACTACAGTCCCAAGCCTAAGGGGAGAAATACACTAGTGTTATTTCTGCCCTCAGGAAGTTTATAATCTTCCTAACAAGAGAAAATGTGTATAGGTGCAAATGCATTGGAAGACCCTCTAGAAAAGACTGTGCTTGAGAAGTTGGTAGGATTGGCAAAAGTATAGCAGCTCCAGACATGAGAGTCCACGAAAAGGCAAGGAAATGTTACAAGCCAGGAATATAGGAGGAAAAAGACAAAGATGACCTGTACCAAGAGGGGATACATGCAGGGTACTAGCAGGAAAGCAGAACGGACAAAGTAAGATCAGATTTTAGAGGAGCAAGAATTCTAAAACTTAAAGCTCAAGAATGTATTATTTTCTGAAATGGAAATGATAGTGGTAGCTAACCCATGGAGACTGCATTTCCGAACATTACAATAAAATTTATAGTTTCATTTCTTTTTTTGAGTACTTATGTTTTAGGAATTGTGCTAAATGCTTTACATACATTACTTTCTTCAATCCGTATCATTTTTAAAGACTCATTATTTTATAGATGACGTCTAGATGACTTGAAAGCCCGTACTTTTAAAAATTGTAACTTTGCACATTTTCAAGGATCTTCTCAAATAATCCATTCCATTATTTGAATGGATTATTCAAATATGATCCTCCTTTTCAGTAACTGGGCAAATAGACATGTAATTCGAATTAAAAAAAAAAAAAAGATACTGAAGCTCCAAATTCTGAAAAATGTTCATTGTATTCTTCAGCAAACCACATTTTAATATTGAAAGTTCCAATTTAAAAAAAAGTCACAAACCAAATGAAGCTGAATTGGGGAAAAATACAGTAATGGAGGCGTGCCATTAGCTTTCAGGGTACACCTCACCGTGGCACACACACCGCACAGCATGAATCAGGCTTCTCAACGTAAACAGATTTCTCTCCCATTTCTGAAAAATGTTTGTATTTAGAGAAGAAATAGCAAGTCTCCTTATGTTAACAAGAAGAGAATGGGTGAGTATCTCGGGTTAATCAGATGTTTAGATGAAGTTTTAAAAAGATCATATTTTGAGTTACTCAGTATGTTTGTGTTCATCCTGGGTGAGATGGAAATGTAGTAGCATTTTGGTAAATGTTTTTAGTTGCATTTGGGTTTTGGCTCAGTGTTGCTTGTACCTGCTTCAGGTTTTCAATATCTGCTCTCGAGTATTTCAGAAGCCAACACAGAAGAGCATGCTGGGAATGAGAAAGTAGCACCTTTCAGCTTCATAAAGCAAAAAGATCATGAGATATAAAAGGTTAAAAAAAAAGAAATTTATATATAATGGTCATTTTACGAGCTTCCCATCTAAGTGTTTGGTTGGAAATCTGATGTTTCTTGGAAATGTTTTGATATACCTGCAGGGATAAAATATGTACCATGGTGATAGTCTAGTAACAAACAAAATTATATTGGTTCATGCTGCTCATCTGTGCCATGTGAAATCTCTGAAAACAACTGTCTGCTTTTGTGCAAAATTAAGTTAAATGCTTTGGTTCCTCAAATGACAGACATTGGATTTGATTGATTGCCAAGGCACATTTATGCAGCACATTATTTACAGGTTGTTTAGTCCCCTGTTTTGATGATTTTTTCAATAAGAGTCGTTTTGGCGAATAGGTAATCTGTGTTTTCCCAGATCACAGAACCTACAAAAACTAGCTTCCCATTCCCTGTGGAGTCTATAACTTTCATCATATGTCTGTGCTCTTCTTTCAGTTTGTGCTTCAATAATCACCCCCCACCCCACGTGAATATGGCTCTTAATGAGCTTACAGTGTTGTGTTGAGATTAGGTGTGTAGGTGTTAGTCTCCTTTATCTCAAAGCTTAGGTCATTGTAGATGTTCAATAAATGTTCTTTGAACTGATGTAGAAAGTCTTTTTATTTTTATTTTTTTGAATGAAGAGAGATGAGGTCACTGAGCACTTTGGGGAAGAAAAAGAGTTCCCACTGAATAAAGAAACAACAAAGATTATTAAGGCTTGGGATACTGTTGATAAACATCTTCTACTTTGGAATTCTATCTAGGGCTCTTCTATTTCCTTGAATTATGTGTCGCTTTGGGAAGAAATGTCACCTAATGACTCATATGTATTTAGTCCCATGGTTCTCTTTCTCCGTTGTTAGTCATTCGTTAATTTCTTTTTTTTTTTTAATTGTGGTGTCATTTCCTTTTTAATCTTCATAGTATATTTGTTAAGTTTGTTTCTAAGCAGATCACGTCACCATTTACAGTACATGAATATAGAGGTTGTAAAGTTTTTGTGATATAAACAGTAACTCCACAGTGGGGGTTTGAGAAAAGAAGGCGGTTCTGAAGTATTTACAGATGTTAAAATAGAACATTATGCTCACAGAAAACTAATACATAGAGCAATTTTGTTAAATTATCTGTGGAACTAAAGAATCAGACAACGTACAAATACAAGACAACATTTTCTCATTTAGAAGGTAAGACAGATAAATCACACCTGAAATGACAGAGGACGATGACAGCCACAATAATTGAAAACAAAGATTTCTTCCTTGAATTATATACTCCTTTGGGGAAAAAAAAAAAGTCACTTAATGACCCATATGTATTTAGTTTCATGATTCTCTCTCTCCATTATTAGTCAAGCATTAATTTATTTGCTTCAGTTAGAGCAAGACTGGAAACAGTGTGAGGGCAGGGACCCCCAGATATGCTCTTATTACCACATGTGTAATGCCATAATGCTGTAATAAATATTTGTCTTTGAGAAAACGTAAATAGGCACAATGTTTTATAAATCTCTCTCTCTCAAGTTATATATCATTGTAAATTATATATATTTGAATATATTCAATTGAATATATATGAATATGAAAATATATTTGTGTGTATATATATATATATATATATATATATATATATAACCATATATACATATATGCACACACTTGAAAGTGACACATAGTTGAAAGTATATCCTTAATATTTTCATTGTGAGGAGTATATTTGTTCAGAAAAGAACTTGTACTGTTTCTAATTAAATGTACTTACTTTACAAAGAGGAATTTAAGGGCCAAAATAGAGAAGTTACTCCCTCTAGATCACAACTAATTATGGTAGAGCAGGGACTAAATCTGGGCTCTTTTATTCCAAAATGATATTTACTGTTGTCGACATAAGAAATGTCCAAACCTATAGAGAATTTTTACAAGAGTTTATTTAAGCCAAACTGGTGACATATGCCAGGGAGCAAGATCTCAAATGTTCCTAGAAAAAGCCAGTTTTGCATGTACTCTAATGAATATTTATGAGAGGATGGCCAAATTTATACAATTTATAAAGTGGGCATTCTCTTGGAACAGTGGCTTACTAAAAAAGATGAAATCATTCTACGTCTACATGTATTACTTAGGAGGTTCCTTTTATGGGTTACATAGTGCAATGATAGTATAAGGAAAGGGCATTTTCTCAGTGGAACAATGGGGTTTTTTTTGGGGGGGGAATTTCAATAATCATAAAGAAGTTCTTATGAGGAATTTATATAATTGGGGAGGGTGGGCAGTAGAATAAGAGGCAAAAAAAAAGTAATTTTCCTGCTCTCAGTCTTTGTTTTTTTTAATTGATTGATCCATTGTGTTTGCCTCTTCAGTAGTTTCTGAACAAATCTGGAATATGATTTATGCGTGTAACACGTTCAGAGTAGTTAACAGGTAGTTTGTTGGTCAAGTTGGAAAAAGTAGCAGCTTTTTATTTTGTAATCAGACCTTTGGTGAAGAATGAACTAATTTAAAATTAATCTATTATTACAAGATTCAGCAAAGTATGGCCTCTGGACCAGATTTGGCCTGGTGCATGTATCTGTAAGTAAAGTTTTATTGATACATAGCCACACTCATTCATTTATATATTTTTTCTAGTGCTTTTGAGCTACCAAAAACAGCAGAGTTGATTGGTTGCAACACAGATTTATGGCCAACAAAGCCTAAAATATGTACTGTCTAGCTTTTTCCAGAAAGTTTGTCAGCCTCTGAGTTGTACCATAGAAGTTAAAGCTTTCAATCAGGTGTGGGTTCAAATTCTGTCTTATAGCTTACCACCTGTGTGGGCTTGAGCAAATTATTTATTACAAAATTGTCTGACTTTCAATTTCCTTTCCTCTAAATCAGGGGTGTCAAAACTGCGGCCCATGGGCCAACTGCAGTCCGCAATCCATTGTTAATTGGCCCGCAGCAAATTCCAAAAATATATTTAGTTTACTTAAATAAACCAGGTGAGGCAATACGTGCTTCACCTCGAGTGAGTGGCCCGGCTGTTTGTGTATTTTACCGCATATGGCCCTTGGTAAAAAAACGTTGAAAAAAGTTTGGACACCCCTGCTCTAAATGGAGATAATACCACCTACCACATAAGTGTTTCCAGGTGATCAGATGGCATAAAATATATTAAGTATTCAATATGTTTATTTTTAAATAGTAAACGCTCTGAAAAGGTTAGCTATATACAAAAAATATATATTAGTTGGCATGTTATTTTTCCTTTGTGCAAGATTGAAAGTTGTTAACTTTATTGTGGTACACACATACGAAATGATTTGTTTACATGTTTATTATGTTGTATATGTATCTTATAGACACAATTGGTGATACACTCACTATTTCTGACTGATGGCATAAATTTTGTCAGCCAAGTTAGTTATTTAGGTTTTTTTCCTCTGCTGTAAAAAAAGTCAGCTTGGGGTGTCCGGTTAGCTCAGTTGGTTTGAGCGTGGTGCTGACAGCAGGTTGCCGGTTTGATCCCCACATGGGCCACTGTGAGCTATGCCCTCCTTAAAAAACAAAACAAAAAACTCATCTGTATAAACCTTAAATTAACTTGCAGTTAAAATATGGCCCTAATTCTTCTGGCAAATGGTGATATCAAATATTGAATCAATTTAATCATTTTTTATTGATCAAAATATTTTAATATAAAATATTGTTGTGAGATAATAGAAAATATATCTGCTGGTCTCTGCCCCCTAGTTCCTGGCACAGATCTGCTAAAACCCTTGTAATTTCCTAAGTGGTAAGAATGCTAAGGAACATCTTTCATTCTAATATTTGTCTTTGACCCTGTCCTTGACACAGGGTTCCTAAACCTATTGCAAATTCCTAACTCATAATAGCACTAGGAGTATCTCTTGTTCTAGTGAGATGACTTTGGGAGAGCTCATGGATAGGGGCTGGTCACCAGAAAGACCAAGTCATGATTAGAAGCTTGGAATTTCCTCTCTTCCCCTACTCCAGAGAGGGAAGAGGAGCTGGCACTGGAGTTAATAATTAATCATGCCTATATGAGGAAGCCTCCATATAGGCTTGTTACTCATACAGGGTTAGTCATTATATTTATAGCTTCATGAGAATAGTATTGTTGATTATTTTTAATTCATTATGTTTTGTTAATACCTTGTACAGAGGACACATTCAATACATATTGAATGAATGACTGAATGGATGAACATTGGGATATGTAATAATATGCAGAAGGCACGTGAATGGGAGGGGTTTGGGCATTAGCTATGTTCTTCTTTTTCTTTTAAAAAATTTTTTAAATTAAATTTATTGGGATAACATTGGTTAATAAAATTATACAGGTTTCAAGTGTACAATTCTATAATACATCATCTATATATTGCACTGTGTGTCCACCACAGGGATTTTGGCATTGACTATGTTTCTCTGTTTCTTGATATTTGTTTTCCTTCTTGAAATATTTATTTCAAATACCCTGTGTGTGAGTCAGTTTTGAGTTATTTGTACAAAGCAGTTTTATAGCTGAGAAGCAGATACATGGCAAATCAAGCTAGATGTGTAGAGTAATTGGATATGGTTTGTGGTGTGATGCTGCAGGGTTTTGAATGAGGAGAGACTTGTCATTGTAGTCAGAGGACTGTTAAAACTATTGAGGCAGAGCAATAATTTTCTGACTGTAATATGTTGATCAATTACAAGACGATGATGTAGAAAACCACTTAGAAGATGTATCAGTTGGGATGCTCCAATTATGAGTGAAGAAACCCTAAAAAATAGTTATTCTAGAAAACAGAAACTTATTTTCTCACAAGCATGAGTGTGGTAGTGGACCCTGCACGGCGTTTGGGACCCACACTCCTTTCATATTGTTGCCATTCAGTGCGTGACCTTCATTGCCTGCATCACCTCAGGGTCGCGAGACACTAGCGCCAGGCATCAGGGCTGCATTCGAGCTGCCAGAAAGGAGAAAGGAGAAGAAAATGGCATCCCTCCTCCTTTTAAGGTTATTTCTGGAAAGTTGCACATAACTCTTTAGCTTGTAGTCCATTATTCCGAGTTTAGTTACACAACTAGCTACAAATGAGGCTGAGAAATCTTTTTTTTTTTTTTCTGGGAAGTCACATGCCCCGCTAAAAATGTTTGTATCTGGTACTCAAGAAGAAAGTTACGAGTAGAATGGGTATCAGAGAACAAATAAACAGGATTTCCAATGGTGGGTTTTTTTTTAATATTCTAGGAAATACGGAGAGAAGGTCATTAGCTAACAGAAGTAGCACTTTTCTTATAAAAGAAGGTATGCATTCATTCATTCCAAAAGTATTTATTGAGAGTTGTCCTGAGAGCCTAGTGTGGTTCTAGGTGTCAAGGGAGTCATTGGTGTAGAATGTGTGATAAAAGCTGTGAGAGCAGATGTGATCATCAGGGAGAGTGTATATAGGCCTAGCACAAAACCTCTGAGGAAGCTCAGAAGGAACCTCGGAGAGCAATGCTCAGACAGTGGAGAAGTGGAGCGTTCAACCTTAGGTAGGATGAGGAGCACCTGCTCTAATTTCTCAAGGGAGACTGAAGACCTGAGACCTGTCAGAGGCCCAGAGAGAGCCCAGGATCCTCAGCTTCTGCCCCGTCAGGCTTATAATTTATAACTTCTTTCCTCTTCAGTTATGGCCTTGACCATCATTGTACGTATATGTCATAAGTTGAAAACTTTGGAACTAAGAGTAAGGAAGAACCTATGGTATAATGTTTCCTCCACCCTAAGGTGAACATTTTCACATTTGTGGAATGAGACCAAAATACACTTTCTGTACAGTAGTTCAAGTACTTTGTTTAAGAAAAATAGAATAAAAAGTAGCATACATCATCCTTTTTTTTTATTTGTTTACTTACTTGTTTGTATTTATCTATCCAAACCAGAAAAAAGTGAAAACTTTGGCCTTTATAGTACTTTGATTCTCTTTGAGTCATTTTTAAAGTTTTATGATTTTAATTTGATGTTTATTCTAATAAAATGATTTCTAGAAAGTAATATTTTTTTTCTTTTTTGTTATCATTTGTATATGGAAAAACAATATATTAATAATTTCTTGCGTGTTCTTAACTATTCTTAAAATGGCCAGTTAAATTAAGATGTGATAGATTAACAGGTGAAAGCGTTCAGAGGATATTCTTTGACATATAGAAAAGATGTTTAAATTCTGCCTAATTTGTAATTTGAAAAGAAAATTTTTTAGGAGTTTGTAAGTTAGCTCTAAAAGTAAATCATGTATAAGTACCATACTTACATAATGTACTACCTGATTATTTGATTATATGTGCTTGGAATAGTATGTTTTCTAATATGCTTTTTCATTTTATAATTCATAAAAATTAAACGTTTTTAAGTTTTAAAAATGTTTAAAATTTTTATGAATAGGATTTTATATCTATGCCTGAAGTTTTAAAATGTGCTGTGTTGGTGATTTTTTTTTTTTTTTTTTTTTTGTCTGCCGCAAAATCTATGTTTACCTACCTCTTTGGAAGTTAACATTCCAGTGGTTTAAAATTTAGTTATATCTATATCCATATCGAGAGAGATATTAGGTTGGTGCAAAAGTAATTGCGGTTTTGCAGTTATTTTTAACCTTTTAAACTGCAATTATTTTTGCACCAACCTAATAGTATATATATATATATATATATATATATAATCCTTATGAAAGTTTTAACTTTCACTTATGACATCATTGTTCATTTGGATATCTTTGTAGATAAGTCATTCATTCTATTTTGCTGACAATCTGCCCCAATTCAGTGGCTTCCCGTTATAATTGCCTAAGGGTTCTCACGGTCTGGCCCCAGGGTCACTTTCCACAACTCTCCAGTGTTTTCCATGTCCCTTGCCTTCTGCGTTCCATCTACAGTGGCAGTTCCTCCAACATGCCATCCTGTACCTTGCCTTAGAATCTTTGCATGCACTTTCTCCCTGCCTGGTATTACTCTCTTTCAACCCTCTGAATTCAAAACCTGCTTCCTTAAGGAAGTCCCCCTGGATGTCCAGTTCAGAGACAGACACTTTTTGTACACACCCCTTGTGGTGCTTTTCCTTTATACTTTTTATCTGAGTTCATTTTATGATTAAAGATTAATTCTGTCTCTTTCACTAAGTGATAAGTTCCAGGGCCAGATGTCCATTGCCCACCAGCACCTAGCAACATGCTTGCCACGTGATACAGATCACTACAAACTTTTTTGAGTGCGTGAATGAGGAAGCATAACTTTCATTCTTTATACTTCATACTGGAGAGCTACACAAAGTTCACTCTCACATTACTGATCCTGATCAAGAAATATGTATAAACTTACTTCAGTGTTACCTTTGGAATTAAAGAAAAACTCTGTGGAGTAGTCAAAAGAGCCTTTGTGTGCAGAGTCAGAAGATCTGTATTCAAATTTCACCTCAGTCACTTTTAGTTGTGCAGTCTAAAGCAGGTCACTTAAACGTTCTGGGCTTGCATTTATCCATTTTCAGTATACATGGCTAATTCCTACCTTGAATGTGAGTATATGAAAGAGCCTAGTGCAGTGCCTAATATAACATTCATCCTCAATAGATGTTATTTGCATTTGAATATAATTATTGTCTTTAATATCTTCTGTGTTTATCTCATAACTGTTTTTGCTTTCTGAAAGCTAAAAGTTACGTAATTGTACAGTGAGCGCACTGATTCTCAAAGTGCAACCCTCACCCTCCCACAGCTCTGCATGTCAATCAAAGGAATATGTTTTATTTATAACTGGCAATTTGTACTTCTTAATCCCTTCTCCTTTTCACCCATTCCTCCAATCCCCACTTCCATCTGGCAACCATCAAAATGTCCTCATCTTTATTTTTGAATGGAAATCTGTTAGTACCATAGAATTCCATCACAATTTAAGCAAAGTGAATTGCTGGTAAGGGCAAACCTGAAAAAATATTGTCTCTTGTCCTTCTTGAAGCTGCAAATCAGGTGTTGTCGTTAACAGAGTGCTTACTATGTGCCAGATACCATTGTAGGTGTTGGAAATGCAAAATAAATGAGACAGAGATAGGTCTGGTTCTCAAGGAGCCCAGTCCTATGCAGAAGTTAGATAAATCAATCAGTTTTCACAGTAGACGAAGAGCTTTGATAGAGGAAGTCTCACAGGGTACCTTGGACTCTAAAGGACTCTGAATCCTGCCCAAGGAGTCATGAAACGCTTCTTTGAGCATTGTACAAAGTCACTAAGGCATGAAAAAACAAAGGAACTATGACATTATAATATGGCTAGATTGCATCATGCAAGAGAGCATGGCAGAAAATGGAGCTACAAAAGAAACATTTACCGACCACTTTTATGTGTCCCGTACAGAGTATTATGGACTTATAAGGCTATCAAAAATGTAAGGGATCATTTTATTTTTACTTAGCCATACTAAATTAAGACCTCTCCTTTTATTTAAAAAAATCTTGATATTTTTCTAAACATTTTTGTTTTACTAATTTTACTTTAAGTTGTCTTAAGAGTTGAAATTTCTGTTCAAGGAAATATACCTTTAACAAGCATTCACTACTGCTGTTTATAGTATTGACTTGACTACCCATTAGAAAAAAAAAGATAAAGTGTGCTGAATACAGTCTCATATTACCTTTTAAAGATACATGTAGTTTATAATTTATAAAAGTGACAGTGATTTATGTTAAAATATTGATTCTGCCCGTTACTAGCTAGTTTTCTTGGACAGTTCACTAATTCCTCCCAGCTTCAGCATTTCTTACTTCTAGAAAGGACTATTGAAGTATTAAATGAAATCATTTGTTTGAAGGTAACTGTCACTCCAGAGGCAGCATTTGTTATTGTTATAAATTTGAGTTCAGAAATGCCTATACGAGATTGTAGATCGTTTTCAACAGATGTTTTCTTACTTGCTGTCCTCCTCTGCTGCTACTTATGCCTTTCTATGTTGCTTGTTTCTTCCAGTTTCATCCCCTCTGATTCATCTTTTCTTTTATCTTGTGAGACCAGTTGTTCACTGATGTGCCAGATCCTGTCTAGGTTCGGACTGTCAGCTGCTTTCAGAGTATGATCAGTGTAAAAGACGAGACACAAATGAGAAAAGACTGGCTACAGTGCCCGAAGTAATTCCTTTTTCTTGTTATCATCTCAACTGCCAGAGAAAAAGCCAAAAAGATATTAAAACTCAAGGGTTAAAGTATTAAATGGTGCAAAATACCAACACTGGAGAGAAAACAAGTTATCTGTTCCTCTGTGGGAAGGAGATGAATGATGAGTTTTGTCAGTTTATGTTGACAGTCTTTGGTAGCTTTTCTGTATCTTTATCATTATATAATCATCTTAGCAACCAGGTTTTTTAGAACTTAATCTTTTTTGTTGACTTCTTTAAGTTTACAGGATAGATGTTTCCTTTCAGTAGCAGCTGTTCTACAGAATATAAATGTGGTTTGCTTCCTACTCTCAGTTGTCGTTTTCAGCAAGTGCAGATCTGGATCACATAACCTTAAATAGAATTTCAGGGGTTAACTTTTTTTTAATAGATTGTATTTTCTTTGTTCATTTCCTCCTTCCCTTCCTCCCTCCCTCCTTCCTTCCTTCTTTTGGTTAAAAACTATTGTGAATAGTGCTGCTATGAACATGTGTCTGCAAAAGTCTCTTCAAGGTCCTACTTTCAATTCTTTTGGTTATATTCCCAGAAGTGGAATTGCTGAATCATATGGTAATTCTTTTTTTAATTTTTTTGAGAAACTGTCATACTGTTTTCCATAGCAGCGGCACCATATTACATTACTACCAACAGTGGACAATGGGTCCAGTTTCTCTACAACTTCACCAGCACTTGTTGTTTTTTGTTTTGTTTTGTTTTTTATAGTAGCCATCTTAATGTGTGTGAAGTGGTATCTCATTGTGATTTTGATTTGTATTTCTCTGACGATGAGTGATGTTGACATCTTTTTGTGTGTTTATTGGCCATCTGTAGGTCTTCTTTGGAGAAATCTCTTTTTAAGCCCTTTGCCTATTTTTACTGTGTTTCCCCAAAAAATAAGACCTAGCTGGACAATCAGCTCTAATGTGTCTTTTGGAGCAAAAATTAACGTAAGACCCGGCATTATATATTATATTATATTATATTATACTCAGTTTTATAGTAAAATAAGACCAGGTCTTATATTAATTTTTGCTCCAAAAGGTGCATTACTGCTGATTGTCCAACTAAGTCTTATTTTCGGGGAAACACGATAATCAGGTACTTTGTTTTGTTGTTGAATTATAGGAATTCTTTAATATTCTGGATATTAATGCTATGTAATTAAAACTGGTTTATGTGTTACAACTGGAAGAGATAAGAAAGGAAAGCTTTGGCTGGTTCAGGTACATAAAGTGACTGTGTGCTAGGCATTAAGCTAAACACTTTATATTCTTTAATTCTGTCTTCTAAAATTCCTAGCACAGGAAAGGTTATTGTTCTTTGAAAGATGAGAGTGTGGAGTTAAGTAACTTGTAGGAGGTCAACAGATGCAATGTGGCACCAATAGAATTGGAATAGTAGTTCTTTTTCAATTCACTATGTATGTTTTAGTGAAGACCTTTCTGACTCTAAACCTCTTGTACTCTTTTCTAATTGAGTCTGGTTTAACATACCTAATGATAGTGTTTCTAATATAGACAAAACGTCTGAATTACCCAGAAAAGATGTTCTTCTCTGTTTAATCTTGGAGTCTTTTATTAAAAGTTAATTCTTAGGGGAAATAAAACTCTGTGTTAATTAGAAATTTTGACTAACTTAACCTGTTTCTTGACCAGTTCAGATACAGAAGAATTTGTAAGTTTGTGTTTCTATGACTTATTCATATATTTATGCTGCCCTACTCTGGGCCAGGAGCTCTGCCTACACAAAACAGAGGTCGTTTCTTCTCTCATGATAGTGGGGAACATGAGAAATAAATAACTGAAGACGACGACACAAAATACTGTCACATGTCAGCTAGAATCCCTGAACGTTACTCTGATGGTTATTGGAACTAATACATATGTGCAGGGCTCTGGACAAACATAGCCAGATGGTTTCCTGAGCAGGTATATAGAGGAAAGTTTGCTTCCAAAGTTATCAGTCACTAAAGGGACCAAGTAAACTTGGCAAATATCGTATTATGTTCCTTTTTCTACGTTCCCTTTAATTACTGGAAACTGCCATTGTCCCCCCCTCCAGAAAATATAATTAAACACCTTCATGCTGTCAGTGCCACTGCTGTTCTCCACGATCTGTTGCCAGCACGGGGCTTTCGTTGAGCATTACTGCGTGACGGGGTAATGACCAGGAAGCAAAATCAGCACGGCTCTAACACATTTCTACTATGCTATAACCACAATGAGCTTGCAACTCGATGCTTTCATGGTGATTAAAGAACCATATTCTCTAGTCTGCTGATATTTAAAATATACAGGTGATTTTAAAGAGTGTTTTACAAATTACATTGGGCTTTTTTCAAAACCAGAATGTTTTGACTGGTTTCTCTCAAGACTCAGTAAAAACCTGAGGTCAGTAATAGTCAAACACCTTTTTTTCCTGTTTTCAGGCATCTCTAAGGTCCATAAAGGCATTTTGATCTTGGATATGGAGTTACCTTAGGTTTTGTAGGCAGGATTATTCAGTGTCTATAAGAATTACATGGATATAGTTTTTAAAAAAAATAATATGGTGATTCCTTGGCTGCATCTCAAGAGTTCGATTTTATAGATATGACATGGAGCCCAGGCAACTGCATCTTAGACAGCACTACCTCTGCTGATCCATGGGCCACACTTTGGGAAACACTGGTTTGGGTATAATGGGGCGCTTACAGAAAGGCCTCACTGGACATATCCATGAAGACTGAAGGTGTGAGCCTATGTATTTGAACATGGGTGTAGATGTGACCATCTTCCCTAATTAGGGGGGATAAACTTTCCTCTCTCTGTATTAAACCAATTTATGTTTTAAGCCTATAGGTGGTCAGTGAATTTGTACTTTGTAGATAGATCATTTGCCAACTACATCTCCCCCAATGAATGATGACCTTACGCCACATCCTTCATCATCAGAGGAATTGGGCAGAATGGTCAGTTTCCTCCCAGCATGAAATAAAGAAAAAATTGGGATGAGATTTGTGAAAATGAGAGATAAAAATAGCCCACCTCTGACTTCAGCTTAGACCTGGCCTAATTGCCCTAATATGTGAGACTAAGAATAGTGAAACTGGCCTAATTAAGGAGGACTTTTGAATTTTATTCTGGGTTTTGCCATGGGTTTGCAATTAACCTCTATGGTTCTTGGTATCCTTTATTGTGAATGCTCTGGACCGGTTTCTTTCCCTCTCCAAACCAAATGGGATTAGGAATTTAGGTACTGATTTCCGAAGGTGAAGCTTTCCTAGTCTGCTGTTATGTGACTGAAAGATTCCAATCATATTTGGAATGTCTTAGACTGATAGTACCTAATTCAACCTTTTTTTTCCCTCTCTCTTTTAATTCACCATTATATCCTTAGCAAGTAGTCTAATGCCTGGCCCAGAGCAAGCATTCAGTATTTTTTTTAATGAATAAATAGAATGAAGTTAGCTATTACTCTTTTTGTCTGACTCCTTGAGTTCCTTTTTCTATTCCAACTGACCCATTAACCTATATTATATCCATTTCTTACCACTCTTGGTTGCATAGTAATGGTATCCTAAATGGTTGGGTTTCCTGTTCTCCCTTGAACCATCCTCCCCCCAGTTGAGTGCTCATTTATTGTCAAACACTGTTCAAAGTGTTTCATCCATCTCTGCATTACCTAGCAGCTGTTCCAGGCTTATCTTCCCCTTCATCCTTGAACTTCCGGTCAAATTCAGCAGCTCTGTGTTGTTGATACCGCAAAGCAGCTCATTCAAACTAAATTGTCACCTCTTTTTCCTTCACTCCTTGTCTCTAAGAATCAGACCTCAGTTTCCCTGTTATCCTTCCCCTTCCTTTACCCCAGACATCCGAGTAGTTCATAGGACTTATTGATTTTTTCTGTCAAATTGTTTTCTGCTACCACATGACAGCTTTGCCTCTCATTCTTTGTCCACCATTCTATTTGTATAGTATTCCTCTTGGTCTTCCTGTTTCCTCTTCTCCCCTCTGCAAGCCATCCTATGTGTATTGCTGCCACATTAAACGTCCAAAGGCTGGTTCTGGTGATTGCCTATGTGTTCCATGCCTCCCCCTAAATTGTAAATTCCAAAAGGACTATGCAGGTTTTAGACTTCCCTTCTGCCACTCTAGCAGATGTGAACATAGCATGCTTTTTAAAAATCTTCCTTGTGTGGTGGGTAAGCATATGGGATTTGGAATGAGATAGACACAAATCTGAGCCCCAGGTCTACCAATTACTAAATGTGAGTTTCGGCAAGTTCCATAACCTCCGTGAGCCTCAGTTTCATCATCTGTAAGACGGGATGATTTTATCTTGTAGGATTGGTAAGAGGGTTTTTTTTAGTTGTGACAATTTTCAAACATGAAGAGAACAGTCAGTGTATTCCCATCTATTATTCTCCCAGATTCAATAATTACAAAGGTTTTACTGTACTTGTTTCACCTATCCTTCATTTTCCTTTACTAAAATATTTTTAAACCATTTCCAGACATCATGTAATTTCACCCACACATGTGCATCTCTAAAAATATAACTACAATATCATTAATGTACCTAACACAATCATTCTTTGGTTTTATCTAATATATAACTCATAATCAAATTTTTTATTGTCTCCAAATGTGTTTTTATAGTCAGTCTTCACATTATTTTGTTAAGTCTCTTTTTAAAAAATAAGTTTATTGAACTATATACAAACAGAAAACTGTACTACACTTTGATAAATTTCCACCCACCATCCAGGATATAAAACAGAACATTACTACCACCTAGAAGTCACTTTGTGCTCCCTCTAATTCACTATTTCTTCCCTCTTTCTCAAAGGTCAATATTGTCTTGACTTCTAAAACGATAGATTAGCTTTACCTGTTTTTGAACTTGATAAAAATTGAATCATGTGTTATATACTTTTCTATCTTGTTTCACTCAACGGTACATTTCTAGTATTCAAACCATTACTAATGCTTCCTATCGCACTGGTTGTTTTTCATTGTTGAATAAGCTTCCATTGTATGAATATGTCACAATTTGTTTATCCATTCTACTGTAAATGGGCATCTTGAGGATTATATTTCATAACACCAAATATGCAAAGGGATCAGCATAGTGCCAATGAAAATTCAGTTAATATTAATACAGTATCTTGTGTTTAAAATTTGCTCACTGTATATTGATTTATTTAACTTTGATTCATCTAATGGGAATATTTTAGATTTTCATTATTAGTTGAGGCTTTTTTCCCTCACTCTGTAGTCTCTTAAGGAAGTAATCTTAATGATTTTTGTTCTAATCAGCTGCCTGAATTTGTCACTTTAAGTTTATGGTTGATTTTCTTTCCCATTCTTATATCTAATATGGATTGAATTTTTGTGAAAGAAAGGAAGGAAATTACTTAACTTCTCTTCCCCCCGCCCAAGTTTTGTATATAATACTTTTTTGTTTAATTCTGACTTTCTCCTAAGATCATGGACTCCATCTTTCTGGTTTCAAATCTCAATTTCACCATTCACTAGCTATGTTACTGCACAAGTTATCTACCTACTTTGTGCCTTAGCGTCCTCATCTGTAAAACTGGGAATAATACCAACCATGTGGAGTTTTTAACAAAGATTCAATGAATTAAACTGTAGTAAAGTGCTTACTTAGAACAATATCTAGCTGTTATTGTTATACTTAGCAGTAGTTCTCACATGTTTGTGTTTCAGTTAATCTCTACCTATAGGTCCTTAACCATATTATCAAATTTATACAGGCAAAAATATCTACTATATTAAGGAAGAAAGTTTATTTGTTGTCATGCCAAATGTAGCTTGTTTACACTGACATGTTTTCATTATTTTCTCTATTTGGGGTGAGCTTTCACTTGAGAGTTGCTCCTTACTACTAGAGTTCATATGCTGTTTTATGGTTTTCTTTCATATGTTTTTACTTTTTAAATCTACATGTCCTGATCTGATCAACTCTCAGAGAATTACAGTCGGTTACTGCATAAGAAAATTAGATTGAGGGGTTTATCATAACCTGGTTATTTAAAAGTGGGATTATTATATTGAATGTATAAGATAATGTATTGAAATATTTTTCTGTATTATTGTTTATTATTTGGATACACACCAGGTAACTAAATGCTTCTGGAATTGTATTGGGTCATTATTCCAGTGTGTTGAACATTTTCTATTAAAATACCGGGCAATGACTTGCATTAAGTTTCTTTCCTGGAAGAAAGGCTTTGTTACTTAGCAACACCTAATATCTTATGATGTTAGGAAAATACCCTGAGACCATACTGGAGAAATCTTATTGGCTTTCTTTGACAAGGAAAAGACATTGATGCTTTGATATAGAACTATGAGCAATTTGGGATTCCTTTCTTCAGATAACATTGTTATGAGGCTAGAAAATCCATGTTTAAAACAAGTGTGACTGTTCAGCTGAGTCAGAAAGACTCTTTCCAGTTTTTCTATGTTCATTCCGATGTATATAAGTAAAACCTGGTGCCAAAGGAAGTAGGTTACTGACATCCTCATTTCTGGATTTTATTTAGAAATAGAAGGGCATCTAGATTATTGGGGATAGGAACTACGGCCACTTGATTGCACACTGTGAAAGTCAATGAAAATCTGTATAAAAAATTGGCTGTTTATTACAGATATTCCCTGGAAATGCCAATAATGGGTATAGTTAGATCCTGGATCATTATAACACTTTTCATATTTTGTTGCTAAAAGCTAGTACTTATATAAGGGTGTGTGTGTGTGTGTGTGTGTGTGTGTGTGTGTGTATGTGTGTGCTTTGGATTTTTTCTCTTTAATTTTAGAAAAGACCCTCATTGGCTTCAAATAAATTAATATTTCTTTTTTTCCCCCACCCCTAAATTAATATTTCTTATTTCACTTTATAATGTACTTTTAGTGAAATTGCAATGTTTGAAGAAAACCATTCTCTTTATATTTAGTCTTCCCTCTTATCCCCGCCCCCACTACTGGTTGCCATGGAAACGACAGCCCTTAGAGCAAATGCCAGGCAGTGTGGGGTTACCCTGCCTGGAGCCACACGTTTGGTGCTGCAGGACAGTGTGTGCTGACTCAGCCGTTCCCAGGAGGAGCGCTACTGTGATTTCTTTCCTAAATTCTGAGTTAAAGTGGCGTGCGCTGTCATGATTATTCAAAGATGGGATTTCAGTTCTGCTTCCCCCGCCTCACACTTTGTTTTCCTTTTCTCCTTTTGAAATTCTAGTTCACCTTTTACTATACCTACAGAGTAGAAATCACTGGTAATGGAAATCACAGAAAATGTATGAGATCTGAGAGGGAGGGAGAGGCAGCTACATGTTGGGAAGGTTGGAGACAAAGGTAGAAAGATTGAGATTGAGATTCTAAAGTAGTCAATTGTATCGTTAAAACAAATTTCTTATTTAATCCTGAGCATGATTGTGGAGCCAGAAATAGTCACCATATTAGATTAGTTTTGTGAAAGGCCTATGTAAAGGCTGCCTTCAATTTTGTTACTGTGGTCTTTATGGTTGACTGTCGTGATCACTGTAGAAAAAAATTTTGCATTGCAGGGGAGATTATTTACAGACATATAGCTACACATGAAAATCATCTAAGGACCTTGTTTCAAAGAGAACTTGACCTGAAAACTCACTGGCTCAGAATCTCAGCTGGTGGAGCCCAGTCATGATTCTGTTTTATAGGCTCTAAGGATGATTTTCAGATAGCCAGCCTGGCAAATTATCTAAGGAGACTGGGCCTGGGAACCATTGTTTCAGCTCCCTTAAGGGAACCTCTTATTATCAAAAATTCTGCCAGTCTAAGTAATAGCTGTGGTGTGATGAAGAGAGCAGGGTCAGTAGACCTGGCCCAAGCACTAGCCAAATCACCTTACCTCTCTGAGTATCAATACACTAACCCGCAAATGGAGGTGTGTGCAAAGGTGTGGGGAGGATTCAATGACATGAGAAGCTATGAAATGTTTCTTTTATGTAAAGAGGTAATATGATAATGTGAGGATTCTTAAGATAACTTCTTTAACTGAGGGAGAACTTGAAGTCATTTTTATTTTTCAAAATGCTGTTGGAGAAATTTAACATGATTTGGTAAAGAAGGACTTGAACTATAGTATGTGAACAGAGCATTTGGCATTTTTATTGTCTTATTACTCTTCCTGTTTTATGATGCACTGAAAAATGATAAACCTTTTTGCTTTCAAGTTTCTTCAGTTTATTTAATAGTCCGTTTCAAAAGATAATGTACACATAGTAATTTGTTTTTCCAGTAGTCCTAATGGATTTCGTTACTTTTGAATACAAATCTAAAGAAGAAACCATTCTTTTCTACTTCTTATAACTGGAAGAGTGCATTGTCTTTGAAAACATTTTATGTGTCTAATGCGTTTAGGCCTCAATCACTTTTTTGTTGCATTGTTTGGGGCATTGGCTCAACAGTATGGCATAGCAATTGAAGAAGACCTTGGAAACCATTTGTTCATGCTTTCAACAAGCATACATGGCACATATTATTCACCTAGAAGATGCTAAGCATTGTTTTAGATGCAGAAGACAGCAGTGAGCTGGATATACAAGGAACCTCATGGTGTTTATGTTCTAGGATAGAGAGTAGAAAGAAATAAGAAATCTGAAAAGATATTTTAAGATAGTACTGTGAAGACAGACAGACAAAACTGAGTTCATATCCTTATTATATAAGTTACTAGCTGGGTGATCTTTGGCAAGTTATTCAATTACCATCAGAGATGTTATTTCTCACTTCTAGAATGCAGAGATGACAATTCTTACTTGATAGGGTGGTTTTTAGCATGAAAAGAAAAAAATTTATTGAAAGATTTAGCATAGTTTCTGCAACTTAGCAAGTCTCCAATAAATTAAAATAATTTCTTAATGCGTTCAAGCATGCTCAACTCTTCATGGTTCTAGGATTTGCTTTTTTGCTGAGCTTTATCCTGTTGAGCTTACCCCCTTCTCCCATAAATAATAATAATGATGATGACAACATCTAGGAAAACTGAGTAAGTCATTCGTTAGTGTTTAGGCAAATAAAGTTGTAAGAAGGTGGATGCTGGATTATTAGAAATGTCAACTAATGAAGTTTTTGGCATTATGCATAGAAGGTACATCTGACCAACAAATTGAAAGTAGCTAGAAAATCTATAATGTTCAGTGTAGTTTGCAAATATTAGCTGGTTTTCCTGACAAATCAGTAAAATAGATTGGTGATTTCAGCTGCTGATATTTTTATTATAGCTCTTATCTCTCTAAATTATAGTTAGTCTTATGTATGCTTGTCTCCAATGATAGATTTTAAGGTCCTTGAAAATATATTCCATAGTATGCCCTTTGTGTCACAAGCCTGATATGAATTTAGATTCGACCAATATTTGTCAATTTAAAAAAATGGGATTTAGTAGTATCATAACAAACATTGGTCAGAAAAATAGTGCTGCTGATTTCAAAAATTTAGGATAATAAACCTATAAATTAGTCTTTTGGTGGGATATTGATAAGGGAACTAATTTTTCAAGGGTGTTTAAAGCCTATGGATAGGTTTGTTTTTGTTTTTTAATTGTGGTAAAATATACACAACAAAGTTAGCATTTTAGCCATTTTTAAGTTTGACATCTAGAATTATGATTTTTTTTATTCAGTGTGACTACTGTATTTCTTAATTTCCTTAATTGTTTCCCTTTTAAATCTTGGGCGTTTTACTAACATTAATTTATTTCTAAACACAGGGAGTTTTAAAGCTATCTTTTTGTTTTGAACTTAAAATTTTAAAAATAATTTTACTGCATTATATTCGGAGACACAGACTATGTGATATTGATTCTTTGGGAGTTATCAAAGTTGCTTTTATGACCTAATGCACAACCTGTTTTTGTGTGTTCTGCCTCCTCCATATGTGTAGTTTCTGTCATATGTAAAGTTTTTTTATATCTAATACCTTGAGCTTATTGTGTTGTTAAAGTCTTCAGTATCTTTTTAAAAAATATATTTTTCTGCTTTATCATTTTCAGAGAGGAATGTGTTAAAAATTTTCTTTTATCTTGTTTGCTCAGCTGTGATATCATTTCTTAACTGCCGTACCCTGTAAATCCAATAAACAAAGAAGATGAAAACATCACTACTTTGCTTGAATCTGGGACAGAGGTCTTAAGTAGAGTGTCCTCTTAGGGCTCCATCCCTGGGGGACCCGAGGGCACCTCTGCAGAATTCCTAAATTGGGAAATAATCTATCAATTAACCTTTTAACGTTACACTTATTTCTTATCACCCATCCACTAACCCAAAGAATTTTCAATTCTCAGCCAAACAGGCTCGCATTCTCCTCTTATCCCATCTGCATATATGCTTTTCCACTTGCCATTCCACCTACCAGGATCCCTCTTCACATAACCAAATTCTACACTTTAAGCAAAACCCTTCTCAAATTCTACTTCCATGAAATCCCTCCTAGCCATCTCAGTTCTTAGAACCCTAAAAGCAATTATTGCTAGCACAATTAATTTAGTATTTATACACTGACCTAATTCACTAATAAATTAGTCTTTATTCAGTGCCCAGCACTTGCGGTGGTTGGAATTTCTATTTAAATAATTGTAGTTATTTAATATTTATTTGCTTCCCCGATTTTACTGTGTGAGTATCTTGAGGGTAACACATGTGTGTCTCTGTTTATTAAAGTCCCCACATAGTGTCTTTTTCTTGGTATTGAGCAAGAAAAATAGTTTTGAGTTTATTTACTTGACTATTAATATGACCTATTTTTTTCCTACATAGAGGACCATTTTGCTATAGTACAAGTCCTTTATTTTACTGTATTTTGTTAAGTTGTCAAGTGTAAATTTACGCTCTTATAAAGCAGTGTTTGTTAAGTCTAGTTAAGCCTGATACATTGAACTAGGCTGTCTTCCCACCTCCTCCTCCTCCTTAAGATAATTATTTGAGTTAAGCTTTCAGTTTACAAGTTTTCCTCCTAAGGACAGTGAACATAATATAAGTGGAGCATTACGCTAAACATAGAGTTTCAGTACAGTCACAATCTACTATTCTACAGTCTGTTATTCTGCTGCTGAGATCATTGTGTCACAACCACAGCGGTAGACATCAAATCTTTTCACCCTGGCAGCACAACTGGCCTGTGAACTGGTGCTGTGTGGGGTACGTGTTTAAAGCACTCTCACTTCCCACAGTGATCTGCTAATGTGATTTTGTCACACAGAACCAACACAAATGAAGCATAGTCAGCCAAATCCTAAAAGAGGTCATTTAGACCATAAAATGGAGGTAGCAAGTAAGATTGAAGATTGAATAAGAGAATTATAGAATATTTATAATCCATAAACCATTACGTTTTTTTAATGTGTATTTTAGTTCATTTTTCCACCATTCATGAAGTGGATAATCCAATGCCCATTTTACAGGTGAAGTAGAATTCCATAGAGATAAACTAATGTATTAATTCCTGGATGTTGAGTAAGTGGTAAATTTGCAGATTGAATTCAGAACTGACAGCTAAACCAATACTCTTAATTCCTCCTGTTTTTACTCATATACATCCCATTATTATTCTGTATCCTTTGTATACTTAAAATAAATATAATTATTTGGAATTAATTGTTAATTTTCTTTCCTGCTGGACTGCAAGTCTGTGAGAATAGGAAAACCATGTCTGTTTTGTTCAGCACGATATCTTGAAAACCAAACACCTTACTTGGCACAAAGCTGGTACTTAGTAAATATCCTTTGTTTACCCTCACCCCCAACTTTTTTCTTTTCTCTTTGAGGGGATACAGGGAGGCCAAGATTTCCACCACATTGTTTTTGACTGTCTTAGGTAAGAAAATAATGCATGGAAAGTCTAGGTCAGTGTTTCCCTGAACAATCAGGAAAGGTTTTCTGGGTGAACTAACCATAGATAAAGATAAAATAATTCTTAACCATAACCTGTACATAAGGCTATGAATGACCTTGAGCACTTCATTCTCAAAAAAGGAACCATTCTTTGTAGAGGGATCACAGTAAGGATGGGGAAATGCTGACATCTCTGTAATATAGATTCAACTGCTCTATTCAATTTCCTTTTTACCTCTTTTTTTTTTTTTTCAATAGAAAAAATCAAGCAAAGGTATGCAGATCTGCCTGGAGAATTGCACATTATTGAACTTGAAAAGGATAAGAATGGACTTGGACTCAGCCTCGCTGGTAATAAAGACAGGTCACGCATGAGCATATTTGTGGTGGGAATCAACCCAGAAGGACCTGCTGCCATGGATGGACGAATGCGTATAGGAGATGAGCTGTTAGAGGTGAGGGGCATATATTTTTTTATTTCTCTTTTGGTGAGGCGAAGGGGTGCACAGGATAGTGTATGGTAAAATAAGGTGAAGAGGAAGAATGGTAACCATTTTTTTTTCAACTATTTAAAATCATTTTTCAAAGCAAGGAAAACATATTGTTGCTAGCACATGTCATTTGCTGCTTGAGTAAAACCTAATCTCTCAAAATAATTTAGGAGCCCTTAAATAAAATCTCATGGAAATATATTAAAAGAGTAAGCCATGTTTTTAATATCAATTCAAAAAAGTTCAAACCTAATGTGTTAATGTATTAATCAAACATTGTTAATATTTATTAAAATTCTCTTTGAGTTTTGAATTAACCATAAGTATGACATTTGCTTTTGTGGTTGTTATTTAGTTTTGGGGGACGGTGTTAGAGCTAATGAAAGCTTGGGATCTGATTGGCAGGGAATGGTTAGTATATGTGACGCTAGTGATGTGGGTTAAGGCCCCATAGATTCCTTATTTAGGAACAGAGTAGAGATAAGAGAAGCTAAGGAGATGACTAATCCTCTGCTAATTACTATCGATAAACTAAACGGTTATTCTTATTTCCCTAAACTTAAAGTCAGGGTTGCTGTTCTGAGTTTATTTTAGTTTGATATTCATTTGCTTGTTCAATCACTCATTCATTCAGCTAATTTTTGAGTATCTCTTAGGACCGGACACAGAAAAAGAGATGAATATATCCAATCCCTTCATTCAAATATTTCAGTCTAGAAGAAGTAGGCACGACAAAATCATTGTACAACAAAATGTGCTATAATAGTACTAACAACAGCAGCTAGTAGATACTCAGTATCAGACCCAGCAACCTCTTTTACTGGTGAGGTGACAAAGTAAAGGATGGTGTTGGGATTCAATATCAGGCAGTTTGACTTCTTTGCTCTTCGTTAACCAGTGTGCGCTCTAAGACTTCTTGGATAAAATGCTCCAACACTTGAACATTAAGGGGAACCAAATCACGGAGGCACCAAATGTCAGACTGCTTACTTAAAATGAGGGCTTACTGATTTTGCATTTTATGATTTCCTCTTAAGACTGACTCAGAATAGAATTCACAGTCTTGAATAATTTCATTGCCTAATAATATCTATAGCCAAAGCTGGTCAGATACAACTGTGAGACCATTAGTATCACCTCTTTCTTTTAAGCCCCAATAGTTTCTCTTCATCTAGAACCTATTTCCACAAAGAAGTCACTTCTGGAATTACTTTTCTTGTTCTTTTGTGATATAGCTTTATGTAAGGGACCCATATTGGGTAGCAGCACTGAGTAACATAATCATTAAATTAATAAAAACCAAAGGTGATAGTATGGAACTAATATAATTCATTGCTTCAAGTTTATTACCTTTGGCTGATATTTAGAGATCTCTTCAGAGATGAGACTAAAGTGATGATGGTAATAATAATGAAATCAAAAGCTAATTTACTGGAACTCTACCTTTGCACTCACACATTTATAGTCAATATTCCTAAGAGCGCTATGTGGTAAGTACTATTATTAGCCCCATTTTATGGATAACAAAATTGCATACGTTACTTGCCTAATACTACACTACTAGGTTTCAGTAAGAACCCAGGCTTGCCAGACTCCAAGATCCATGCTGTAACCACTGAAGTATGCTGTGTTCCCCATGGTACTTCAACCAAACCCCATGTGTTTAAATCCATGAGAATTTTGATTTATGATGCTCTGTCTAATCTTTAGGGAATCGTGTATATTAAGTCATTTTGTTGTGTTATACATACCTAGAAACAGATTTCCTATCTTGTATGGTATATGGAAATGTTCCAAAGGCTATAACTTGTAACATGTTCTAGTTCTATTCTCTCTACCTTATTAAAACTCAAGATGGAATGGCCTCTGGGATCCAGACCAACAGGGGCACTGGTATTTTATTTCTCTGCTGACATTTTATTCAATATGGGTAGTAAATGACCTGTGGCTGCAGAGTAATGAAAGTGTTGTACAGGCCATACACAGAAGTCAGCACTGCCGAGGGCAATGAGCCCTGGACTTAGAAGACCTACTGTAACTTACCCCAATTCTCTCAATTGGTTATTAGCTGCATTTTATGTTGTTTTGTTTTGTTTATGAGATGCATTAACATAGTGCATGGCACATGCGACTGTTAATGAGCTCACATTTGCTCCCTCACAGACAGAAATTTCAGATACCTGTTTTCTAGGCTAGAGGTTAGAAGAGCTCTCCTGGGTGAAGAAGAATATTAACAAATTGCCATATTGGACCCTTCCTATTCCTTCCTTTGACTTTCTGAACTTGGCCCTTTTGTTGCTACTCAGCAACTTTATCTTCATTCAGAGATAGAAAGAGGAAGAAGATTAAACCTGTCAATAAGTTAATGCCCGTCCCCTCCCACTGGTTCCCTTGTTTAACAAGAAAATAAATAAAAATACATTTGAACACAGATTCTAGAGTCACATGTGTTTGGCTAGTTCCTTATCTACTCTCACCCTCAGTTGCCTCCTTTATTGAATGGAAATTGTTTATTCATTCAGCAAGTATTGTACTGTGCATCTGTCATTTGGAGGCAGCACATGAAAGGTGTTGATTTTTACAGTGATGACCAAAATCAATGGTAACTGTTCTCATAGAGCTTACACTCTAGTGATTATATAGCATCAACCTCAAAGGGAGTTATGAGAATTAATGAGAACATAATGTCAAGTTTTGCCACAGTGTCTGGCACATAATAAGACCTTAATACATTTCAGCTGATATTATTTATAACATAACACTTTTGCATGGATTTATGTATTTCAGTTTGTTTATATTAATACGTTTGTCTCTGAAAGTATGTCCCAGAGGACAACCGTCTTCTTACTCCTCAATAACTCAGTGCAGCATCTTGAAAAGCTGAGAGAATGTGAAATTGCACATACTGGATTCTTAAGGAGTTACAACCCATCTTCTCATGTGACTTTTGGCTCCGGGTCAGGAATGACGGGAAAAAAAAACTCCTGTGGGAACCATTTCCCTGTTTCTTCTCATTGCTGCGAAAAAATTTCAGTCATGTCTCTATGACATGTGAGGAATTTGTATATGACGTGATATTAAATCCAGTGTGCTTTTGAACCTGAGAAGAAGAAATTAATTCAACGATGAATGCCAGGAAGCGAAAGCCAGTGTTATAATAGGTGTTCTTTGGATATTGCCGTGTATTAGATGGTAGAAGGACAGTGCATTATGTCGCAGGAATTTACAGTGGGCTTTTAGATTATACTTACAAGATTTCCAGATGAGAGCACGTCCGTGTATTTGCTTACCCACCCACATTCCGTTTATTCTTGTGGTTTCTCCAATTGAAGTAAAATTGTGCGCGTCTTGATTACTTTTACAACTCCATCATTTGCTCATATTATTTCTCATTATTGCTTTGCTGTTATAGTTATGTTGTTACTTTGCTCACAGCCTCCTCTTATTTATAGTTGATCTGACTTCTGTTAAGCCCCAAGCTAAGGCTAATTTATAGGAAGTAGAATATTCGAACATACCTTGTGGCCTCTTTGAAGTCAGAAACTCAGCATCTCTCCTAGAGCCCTGTGACTGACTTTTGGCCCGACATTCGCCAGCAGTTTTGTTGCTGTGGGGCTGCATTGTTACAGTGGAAGAGCAGTCAGCAAGTTCTGTCGATCGATGGCCCAATTCATGTATAAAAGAAATCTTACGTTAAGCCCCCAGAAGACAATGTGATTAAATCTCAGCTTCTTTGCCCTTTACTGCGAGATGCTAGTGTGGGGAGTTCTGAATTAATTTCAAAAGATGTTAGCATATAATTACCATGTAGACTGGAATGAGACTTGCACTAGAGTATTGGCTTTCCCTAAGCAATTAGTCCCAGAAAACACACAGGCCTGGGCATGGTGCTGTCATATGAATGGGGGATTTATTTGTAATCCTCCCTACAGTGCAAGTGTGGGAAGAGAGAGCTGTTAGTGCTTTGCGGGGAATTGCAGTGATTTGTCAGGTTACAGAAGCAGCCAGAAGGAACAGTGTGGGTGGTACAAGAAGTGCACAACTGATGGGGCTAGCATGGAGAGCTGTGTCATGTCTGGCTCCCACGTCCTTCAAGAAAGAGGAAGTACATTCCTTTTGTAACATTTACTTGCATGACAGCCAAAACTAAATCTTGTTATTTTGCGTGTGTACTCCTTTAGGAGGTCAGACAATTAAGTTCGCGAACTCATCCTAGAAAAACTGCTATACTCCTCATTGCTGAATATCACTATGGTCACCTTCGAAGTACTCCCCTTGGGAAGCTATGGACTGATGCCGGTGCCTAGTCCACCCTTCAAAGCAGTTTTGGAACTCTTTCTGGAATGGCCATCAGAACTGTCATTGTATTACCCTTGCTGTCCTGAATGTCATCAAAATGTCTTCCTTTCCATATTTCCCTTATCTTCAGGTAAAGAAAGAAGTCATTGGGGGCCAGATCAGGTGAGTCAGGAGGGTGTTCCAATCCAGTTATTTGTTTACTGGCTAAAAACTCCCTCACAGACAGTGCCGTGTGAGCTGGTGCATTGTCGTGATACAAGAGCCATGAATTGTTGGCGAAAAGTTCAGGTCATCTAACTTTTTCACGCAGACTTTTCAGCACTTCCAAAGAGTAAACTTGGTTAACTGTTTGTCCAGTTGGTACAAATTCATAATGAACAATCCCTCTGATATAAAAAAAAGGTTAGCAACTGTGTTGCAACAAGTTCGCGAACTTAATTGTCAGGCCTCTGTATGTTTATTTAAGAACCCATTAAAAGTAAAAAACATGAATATTTCCCATATTTGCCAAGGGTAAAGACACACAAATACAGGTAAACTCAGATATCATTGTCTAGTAGTATTTATTTAAAAAAAGAAATTGAAACCATAAAAGTTCAATGACTGATACCAGTCCACGTAGCTGCTGCATGACAAGACTCGTGCCTGATGGCCTTTCCCACCACAGTCCCAGCAGTTGATCTTTCACTCTCTGTTTGTTGCCAGTGAATAATTTTTGAAAGCTTTTGGAAGACTTAGATGTGATTTAGGAGCATAGTACAAGTAAATAAATCACTATCTTTTGTGCATCCATAGATAACATGCTTTCTAATTCATAGTCAAAAGCTTCTGTCACCTTAGATTGACTCTTTTAGATTATTATCATACATGGATGTAGTTTTATAAAGTGTACTTCTTAAAAAATAGTAATGCCCTAAGAGACTTCATGCAATAAAATATCCCATTGTAGAAACACTAGTTTAAGGAGCAGAAAGCAACAGATTTCAAAATTGCAATAAAATTATTTTTCCTACAGTTTTGTTAACATAATAGGTTTATAATAGCTAAAAATGCAAAAATAAATTGACCAATTTTTTTATTGTGGCATTGGTTTCAAGAGTGTCAAAATACATCACATTTCACACTTGAAATACGTGATTTATTGTATATCTACTATATATCAATAAAGCAGTTAAAATATTAGTTGATCACACCTGACAAAAATAAATATTATAAGCAGGTCCTGAATATGACCTTCCCATATGCAAAGCTAAATTCACCCCATTTTGTGACTCTTAAAATAGTCTACAGCCTAATTCACATCTTGGAAAGTCAACAGAAGAATGTGGTGCTGGTTGAGTGGTTGGTGCCACACACGAAACACCCATGGGACCTACACTGTGTGTGCAACGTTTTTCCTTTCTTCAAAGTGCAGTCCCCCTGGTCATTACAGCATTGTAACCAATAGCTATCTGTGTCTTACTAAAGCATCTTCCTTATGTAATCCATTGTATTTTGTCCAATTTCAGTTACAAAAGTATGTACTCACTAAGAGAACGTTTGGGAGTAGGGGAGCTGTATTGGCAATTGAGCTAACATTGACATAATTTGTAAGGCAGTGCTAAATTTTTTCCATGTGCTCTCAACTTTTACAACAACCCAATGAAAGGTGGTGCCATTTTAATCCCTATATTACAGATAAGGAAACTGAGACACAAAGGGGTAGAATCAACATTCAAACACTAGCTTTTCTGACTCTATGGGCTTTGCTCTGAAGTAATTGAGTGCTGGATTAATAATGATTCTAGAAGGTAATAAGTGGATTTCTTGTCCTTTTGTAGTTTTGGTAGATTCCTGTTAATGCAGTTAATCCAGAAGAAGTTTAAACTATCTGAGGTAGTTTCTCACGGTACAACACCATGCTACTCTTTTTATCTTCTTAAAATTTAATTTCACTTTGAATTCTTTAAAAGAATGCAGTCAGTGAAATTATACCTCTCTCTCAAGAACCAGAGAAGTAAAATAATCTTTTCTTGAGGTTGTTCTTGCCCTCTGAACTTCACAATTTAAGAAATTTCCCCTCAGTACCACTATAGAGCTAAGGTTTTATTTTCAGGCTGCAGGAAATACTATGTAAGAAGACCTAGCCAGACAATCAGCTCTAATGCATCTTTCGGTGCAAAAATTAATATAAGACCCATTATATTATATTATATTATATTATATTATATTATATTATATTATATTATATTTTATATTATATTATATTATATTATATTATTATATTATATTAGACCTGCTCTTATATTATAGTAAAATAAGACCGGGTCTTATATTATTTTTGCTCCAAAAGACGCAGTAGAGCTGGTTGTCCAGCTAGGCCTTATTTTTGGGGAAACATGGTAGCTTATATTGGGTGACCTCATTCTTTTCTGTGTTTCCTGCAGTGAAGTCTTTGAGCTCTATTTCTACCATTTTTGTTTCTGTTTCTGGCTTGTTGGGGGAAGAGTTTTGAATCATTTAGTCACACTTCATTGTCATTATGCTGCTGAAGTATTTAGGCTAAAGATCTGTATTCTTACTGACCTTTTGGAAGAATAACAATCATTTAGTTTTTATTATTGCTGTCCTCATTATTGTTCTACAAATGCTTTATGTGAGATCTCTACAGTGAGCCACTGTTCATGGAGAGAAAGTGCCAGGAAAGCCGAAAGTAAAAATGAGGGTAATGGAAGAAACTTAGATTGTTGTGGAAAGAATATAAGAAATAGGCGTAGGAATGTATGAGAGGGTAGAAACTTCCCATTTGGAGGGAATAATTGGTTTTCCGCGGTGTCTCTCAAGACTCTCCTCTCTTTTCTGCAGTTTTCCCTTGGGTCTTACATGCCACTGGGATGTAGTTCTCCAGGCCTATGATCTTTCCTTTCCCAGTCTCTTCCCCATTTCCCTCCGCCCTACACATTGCTATTGCAGTGACCATACTTAAAGTGCGGTCTGCAAAGACAAAGTCTTAGGTTATTGAGAAGGGTTTCCTTATATCAGCCCCAACATATAATTGATTTCTGTATTTTGCTTTATTTTCACCGTAGACATTGAGAATCACTTACAGTCACTTTGCAATCTTAAGGCACAAAACCTGAAAAAAAACTGTTGATGAAATTCTTATTCTAAGTTTGACTGACTAACGGTATCAAATAACTGCTTAAACTCATCGAAAACCTGGTTGTGTATATGTGTTTTAATTATTGTTTTTAAGAGGGAAGCCAAAAATCAGTGATCCAACCTGAAATTCAGATGTTCCCCTAAAACAGTAGCCATGAGCCTATTTTTCATTAGTTTACGTCAGGAAAAATTATGCATTACACATCAGCACCACCACCCCAATTTCCTAAAACATAACAAAAGCACAATAAAAATAATTGTGTATAGGTAACACATAATCATGTTAGGATGTAAAGTGACTAATACCGCTTCAGATTCACCAGGTAATATGATGGCGAACACATAGTTGCTTTGTGTACAATAACATGGTTTCTGTTCGCTCCACCAACATCCAAACTGCAGCTCCTTGTTGCTACCCAAGGTGTGGTTCAAAACGTCTCTCGGTGATTCTGTACCTGGGGGGCTACAGCTCGGGACTTCCCACACAACATTGTGTTTACAGTGTTTTACTTTGTGTTGGGGGTGTATATATACATTTTTTCTGTGTACACATTCACTGAAAAATACTATCTTGAAAGGAATACGTAGATTGTATGAAGTTTCAGTATTAAAACTCAAAAAGTGTTCTATCAGGAAAACCTTACCTGGGGTAGTATACCCATACGTGTGTTTTTCCTCCGTTAGGAAAAAAAAAAAAAAGAACACTCTTATGGATATTTTTTATCATCTACAAAGTAAACAGATAATATAATGAAATTCTTTTTTATAGCTACTATATAGTTCAACAGTTACCAGCATTCTGCCATTTGCATGTCATTTATATCTCTCTGCACCCAATCCCTACTCAGTTATTACTATTTTTATAGTTTGTGTGGTAAAAATTGCCTTAAAATGAAATGCACAGATCTTATCTGTACAATTTCTACAATTGTATACACCTATGCCACCCTAACGTCTATTGTTTCCATCTCCCCAGAAACTCTTCCCATGTCCTTTCCCATTGGAACCTCCCACCCACATCCTGGGAAGCAACCACTGCATTGATTTTTTTTTTCTAATGTTCGATTAGTTTTTCCTATTCTAGAACTTCATATAAATGGGATCATGCAGTATGTACTCTTTTGTGTCCAGCTTCTTTTTCTCAGCATGTCTTTCATGTGTGTTGTTGCGTGTATTAGTAGTTTGTTGCTTTTTGTTGCTGAATAGTATTGCACTGTGTAATTTTACCACAATTTTGTTTATCAGTATACCTGCAAATAGACATTTGGATTTTTTCCCAGAGTTTTGACTATAGTGAATAAAGCTGCTGTGAACATTTATGTGACAGGTCTTTTTGAGGCCAAATATTTTTTCTCCTCTTGGCTAAGTTACTGGGACATGGGATATGTGAGTTTAACTTATAAAGAACCTGCCAACTCTGATGCCCAAGTGGCGGGGCCATAAAACATTCCCATTAGCAGTATATGAGCATTCCAGTGGTTCCACATCCATAGCTGCTCTGGTGGGTATGTAGCAGTTCCTCCTTGTATTTTAATGTGCATTTTCCTGATGACTGATTATGTTCAGCATTTTTCTTGTATTTAGCAGCCATTCAGATACATTCTTTGGTGGAGTGTCTATTCAAGTCTTTCCCCCATTTTTAATTAGGTTGTTTGTCTTTTTATAATTGAATGTAGGAGTTCTTTGTATATTCAGGATACTATTCTTTATCAGGTATATGATTTATGTATCTTTCCTCTCAATCTGGCATGTCTATTTTTTTCTTAATGGAATCTTTTTGTGCACAGAAGTTCTTAGCTATGATGAAATCATATTATTCATTTTTTTATTTTATAGTTATTATCCTAGCTAAGAATCCTTGCCTATCTCCAGGTTGCAACTATATTGTCCTATTTTTTTTCTAAAAACTATATAGTTTTCGCTTTCATGTTTATTTTTATGATTTACCTTGAATTAATTTTTGTACATGGTTTGAGATAGGGTTTGAGGTTTATTTCTGTCATGTGAGTATCCAGTTGTTCTGGCAATATTCATTGATAAGACTTTGCTTTCCCATTGAATTTCTTTGTACCTTTGTTAAAAAGCATTGGCCATATAACTGTGTGTCTATATTTGGACTCTCAGTTCTCTTCTATTAATCTGTTGATCATTTATGTCATTACTGTACTCCCTTGATCACCATAGCTTTATAGCAAATCTTGCATTCAAGTTGTGCTAAGTCTTCTTTTTGTTCTTGTTTTTCAAAATTGTTTTGGCTCTTCTAGGTCCTTTGAATTCCCATATGACTCTTAGAACCCACTTGCAAATTTCTAATTAAAAAAAAAAAAAGCCTGCTGGAATTTTGGCTGAGATTGTGTTGAATCTGTTGTTTAACTTAGGGAGCTAGACATCTTAACAATATTGAGTCTTCCAAATTATGAACATGATGTCTCTCCATTTAATTATTTATCTGCAGTGTTTCATAATTTTCAATGTAGAACTTCTGCATTTTCAGTTAAGTGTAGTCCTATGTATTTTATATTTTTCAATGCTCTTATGAGTGGAATTTTTATAGTTTCATTCTCGTTTCTTGCTAGTATATAGAAATACAATTGATTTTCATATATTCACATATTGACCTTGTATCCTATTATCATACTAAATTAACTATAAATTTTAATTTAGGATAATAACAAAAATAATGTGAATTTATTTTTGTTATTATCCTAAATAAAAATCCTTATTTAGCTCTGATATCTCTTCTTAGTATAGATTTTTTTTCAAATGTTTAAGTAATCAACTTGAAATTCAAAAGTAAATATGACAGAATAGAAAAACAAATATTATTAGTTATTATTTGTTGAAAATGTATTATCTTTTTAGAGAGATGGTTTCTAATACTAGATATATTTTTTATTGTTTATCAAATTTATTGAGGTAATCAGATACTTGTTTAAGTAACGATTTTCGTTGGATAAATCCCTTAATCTCTCTAGTCATTTCTTAACTGTAGAAGGGGAAAGACTCAATATCTTTAAGAACTTTTCAAACTTAATGTTTTGTGGTTCTGGGATCTAAATTTTTGCTTCTCAAACTTCAGCATCTAATTTAGCCGAAGGTATTTCTGATCTCTGTTCTGGGGAACATCACTGTAAATCCTTTCCCAAAATTTTTACCAAATAAATCTCTTTAGCTATACAAGTTGCTCTCAGCCAAGATTGTGTATCAGAATTGTAGGACAGCTTTACCTAAATAACAACCCTTCATCCCAGCCTACTAGATGAGAATCTGAAGGTGGAGCCTAGGTGTGCTTTTTAAAAGTTACCTAGTTGATCTATCATATAAATCTAATCAGGAATCTAGATGTGAATTTTTGCTCTTGTCATAGAAGGATGTTGACAAAGTACCAAGTACCTTATCGTAGAAAATATAACCATTTGCTATTCAATTCAGATTACACACCAATTGCATGAAATAAAACGGTGTACTCAGTGATGGAACTAGCAATTTTGACAACCAATGCAAGTAGCATTGAATGTGTCCTTGACTCCCCATAGGGCAAAGGAAAGAGCCTTACATGGTTCATAGTACTTCCTGCCCTTCAGCTTGAGTCTCTGTCTCTATCCATCTCTTCTAAATGCTAAGAGAATGGGATTGACCTAGATACAAGAGCTGTGCCTGAAAAAATGAGGACAGGAGAATAGGATGATTTCTCAGCTGAAGACTCAATATTTGGCACAATAAATTATAATATTTAAATATTATAATTTAAAGTTGTTGTGACTCTGAATCTTATTGCTCATCCTTATTTATATTTCTGGCTGTGATTCAAAAGCATTAGGTTAGTAAATAGGTTTTAATTCTAGTTGATTCCCTAACATACTGAGCTGTCATAGGTATTGCTTCTTATGGCTGTTTTTCTCATTTTTTACTTATAGATTATACTTTTTTTTTTTTTACAAGTTTTTAAAGTAGCATGTAATCATAAAAAAATCTAATTGTGTAGGTAAAAGTAATAAATAATATTCCCTCTTTTACTTTTTAATACTACTCCTTCAGAAGTAACCTCTGTCAACTTACCATTTTTCCTATTTGTCTCATGTATAGTCATATACATCTGTGCAAATACAGATTTTTATAGTTAATATACACAAACAGAATCATATTGTACATACCTTTTTCACTGAATGGTATATCATTTTTCATGTCAGTACAAATAATACTATAACATGCTGTTATATATGTCTTTGTGCAATTGTTTGAATAAAATCTATTGCATAATTTATGTCAAATTATCTTTCTTTAATGTTATACAAATATACCGCCCCACTAACAGCATGTAAGAAAGGCTTTTCCCCAAAAAATCTAGCAAACACTGGATTTTATCAGATCTTAGCCAATCTGACAGGTGTAGATTTTTTTAATTGAAAGAATGTCTTCACACAGGTATCTTACATAAATACATAAGGAAATGACTGAGAAAATAGTACACTGGTGAGGCAGAGTTTTTAAAGGTGACACTTGAATAGGATTTTTCTCTGCTTTCAGCACTGTGTAGAGTTTGGAGGGAGAACTGGGTGCTGGGGAATTATTTTGGAGGGGGAGGAAGGTGGTTGGGATGGGATGTGGGTGGTTAGGATGAGTACTCAATGCAGTAGCGGGAGGCCTGTGGCATCAAGGTGAACATATGTGTCACCCATTTCAGAGGTCCCATACCTGCTAGAAGCTTTGGGATCAGGAGACTTGAGTTTGGATTCTGACTCTGCCACTACCTTACGTAGAACCCTTGTACAAGTGACTGAGTGTGTGAGTCTCAGTGTCCTCATTACAAAAATATAGGAGCACCTATTCAACCTACCTATCCTGCTGAGAAGTATGGCAGTGTTAGACTCTATGTGAGTTAGGCTTTAAAAGTTACCAAATGTATATGCTGTAATCCTGCCTCTATAGGACTGATTCACGGACAAGATAAATGTTAAAAAAAGGAAAAGAAAGAAACTGGTGTTGGAGGGAGGAGAGTTAAGGACTTTAATATAGTCCTTTAGTGATTGATTGGGTTTGTGCCTATGTCTGTAGAAGCAGCAAGGAAAATATCTTGAAGGCAAGAGAAAAAACTTCCAGTAACAGAGGGAATTGGAGTAGAGCTCTAATCAGATTGTTCCTATGAAAGAAGCAAACATTAAGCTGGGCATTACTAATTTGGGGAATGTCTTAACTCATAGCATGCACTGATGTTCTTGGAAAAAGGAATTCTAGGTCAGGTCATCTGAGTTCTATTTATTTATGTAACTAACAATACCATTAATAGAATTAAGCTGTAATGCCTCAGCTTCCTAGGAAAACATGATTCCCCTGCAATATTAATGAATTGTTAAGAAATAGATTACACTTCTGCCTCCGGTTACTTATTCCTTCCTGTGCCCTGCAGGTAATAGGAAATTATCATCAGACACCTATTTCATCTGGTCAATGAACCAACCTATAGCAATTGAACCAACTTCCACAGAAACACTGAAAATCAGAGCAACACATAAACATATTTCTCTGCTCACTTCCTTGAAGTCAGTATTTTCCAAAATTGTCATCATTTAGGATTCAAAGGAGTATCTTACTGTTTTCCCACTATATCAAATTTAGAAAGATGTGAGCTACATATTACTATCATTTTGCCTTTAGAAAGTATTTTAATTTAATTAGTTTTGTTTGAGAGAAAATAAATCTCTCATGTTTAAGCCTTTTAGATGAATGTGTTCCTTTGGGAACATTGTACTGTACAAAAAATAGATTAAATTGAAGTTGCTGAAGACCTCATTTTAACACTGCATTTATTAAACTAAGTCCTTAAAACCTGTCCTTTGCCCAAAGTATTAAGATATTGGAGCTTGACGTATATTATTTTGTCCTTTTGGAGAAAAAATTAATATGGCAATTCATTCAGAAATATTTTTTCATTCTAGTAAAATTTCATGTTAGTTTTAGTCGTCTTCCCAATATGTCATCCCTGGCCTTGGTATTCCTTTCTTCCCTTCAGTTCTCCCAGTAGTTTGGAAAGTGATGATCATTCTTCATGGGGACTGGTGTCCAAGATTTTTGGAAAGGGAAAATATTCAACAAGTATACGAGGTCTTCTTTGAAGAGGACCTGTTACTTGTATTCTCTGTTAGTCTGCTTCCCTGACCTCCCAACCACCACCATCCCCTGAAAGCTATACTGAAAAACTTGTAGTTCCTGGAAAGAGACCTGTATAATACCTGCATCTCTTTTGATATGCTTTTTCCTAGTCCTGGTGCCCTTCCTGCTACTCACTTCCCCCTGTGCCCGCTACGCTTCTGTGAATTCCTGAAGACCAACCCTTTCATCTCCAAGAAGAGACAATCACCTCTTGCTTTATGCCTGCATCCACCATATGGCAATGCAATGATTTGTTCCCAAGACTGTGTCACTTATTAGAGTATCAGATGCTTGAGGGCAGGGACTAGATCTGACTGAATGAAGTAATTCCTGCAAAATGATTTTTAGAGAATCTGGTATCTAAAACATACATGGTAGCTATGGTGATGAAGGTGCCTATATCCCTATCACTTGTACAATGGCTGTTGAATAAGAGAATAAATGGATGTATATAACACATATCTGTTATACTTTTATTGGAATACTTCTTGGTCTGGTTTCTATTTTGTGAGGGCCTGTTGATTGGATTTAAAATTCCATTGGATTAAAAACACGTTACTTATCCTATGGCTTTTTATTCCCACTCCAGATAAATACCCTTAGGAATGTTTTCTAATTATTAACTGGAAATGCTTTTGGACTCAAACAGATTTGGCTATAAATACTGGCTCTAAATATGTTATATTGGTCAAATTCCCTAAACTTTCAAAGCCTCAATTTCTCCATCTGTCTAATGAGGTAATAATGCATTCCTCTACTAATTTGTGTGAGACTTAAGTGAAATGATGTATTTGTGTGTGTATGTGCATGTGTGATATGTGAGCCTTGTATGTCATTAGCATTCATTAAATGGTATTATTACTAAGTAGTTATAATATTGATATAGAAAAACAAACTGGAAATTACCTTAAATCCCACCAGAGCTAACATCATTTTTGGCACTTAGTAGAGATACTCACAGAGCTTTCTTTAGACTCAGGCAGAAATTTTTACATAAATGAAAATAATGTGATGAGTAGACTACTTTATATTTTGCCACTTTTTTCACTCAATACTGTTGCATTTTTATGGCAGTGAATCTAGAGCTACATCATCCTCATTCATTCACCTCCTTTTAATGGCACAGTTTTCCATTTATTGATGTATGATGGCAAATACAATAAATCTTTTGTTGACGAATGTATAGTATTTCCATTTTTTTCTGTTATATGTATAGCTGCAATAGACATTTTGACACCCAGGTTTTCTGTTGTTGTTCATTTATTTTGTTCTTTAGATTCCACAAATAAGTGAAAGCATATGGTATTTGTCTTTCTCTGTCTGACTTATTTCACTTAGCATAATACCCTCTAGGTCCATCCATGTTGCAAATGGTAAGATTTTTTTCTTTTTATGGCTGAGTAATATTCCATTTTATATATGTACCACCTCTTCTTTATCCAGTCTTCTGTTGATGGACATTTGGGTTGCTTCCGTATCTTGACTATTGTAAATAGTGCTTCAGTGAACAAAAGGGTTGACTCCGAGGTTTTTAATCATTTTAGGATAAATTCTTAGAAATGAAATTGTTAGATTAAAGCTTAACCTATAAGAGGATTCATCAAGTTGTAAACACTTATGATTTGTTCATTTTTTTCTGCCTGTGTTTATACTCAATAAAAGTTTATCATAGAAAAAAGTTAACCTATAGATTCTAACTGATATCTTGAAATGTAAATTTTAAAACATATTTGAAAGTGAAGTAGGGAGAAGAGCTCTCAGATTTCATTGTCAGCAATTCCAGTTACCTGAATTCCAACTCAGTTCTTTATTAATAATTATTACTGTTCATAATAAATCCTTCTACTTTAATAAAAGCATGGGAAGAGGGGGTATTGTTGAATATAATATATTATTACTTGATATTCAAACCTCAGGCAAATCTGTTGCTTGAAATAATGTTTAATTTTTGTATAATTAATATTTGTAATATGAGCTTAAGTTAATTAACTTTTACTTTTAATTTGGTAGATTTTTGAATAGATTTAATTGAGTTGCTCTCCAGCATAAATTTATTCAGTTGAACTACGGAAAATTAAGAACAGTTGAGTACCTATCTCTTGATGATATATTTGAATAATTAATTTCATTAAAACCAATCTCATTAAAGACCTCTAAAGTGAAAGTTTATGTAGTATAACGAAAGGATTTCCATCCATTTACTTTTGGCGAATCTTTGCTGATTAACCTTGATTCTACTTCTTCTACAAACTGTAAAATATTGCTATTAAGTATCCCATCTCTGGTACCTGAATATAGACAGTTTACCTCAAATCGGGTGTGTGTGTGTGTGTGTGTTTGATTACAATAGCCGAAACCAACCCATGAGGAGAAAATGAATCACAATGAAAACCCATTATAGTATGACTTAGAATTTACAAACACAAATGTTTCTCATTTGGGGCTATTGTCTTCAGTATCTAGAGCTGCTATAATTTGCTCCTGAATAACATTTCATTGAACTGGAAATTCAGAACTTCAAAAAGATGAGCTAACTTACCCGTGGTAAATATTCGTGTCTTTTGGGTACCAGGGATTGTGGAGCTGAAATAGAAGTTACTGTCTATGTAGAGGATCTCAAAAGGCCCTTTTTGTCAGTAATCGGAAGAGGAAGCCAAACGCAGATAATAAAACCAGAATTGGGGATCAAGCACATAGAGAGCTCCTGTGCTTCTTTGTCTTTTTCTTCCCTTTTAAATGCTAAGGTAACTTACTGCATGCCTGAGAGAGCATGAGACGAGATAGAGAGAGGTATGTCACTTGGATATATAAATTAATATTTAGAATTAGAGGGTTCCTCAGATACTGTGTTCATGGAGACTTTTCAGTGGCAGACAACAGAAATTAGTTCAATGCAATTGAACCAAAAAGGAGAATTGATTGTAATAGTATGGATGACCCTCCCAGAACCTGAAGGTCAGGATACATGGGGACTCAGGAAGTGATGGCTTTTCCTGCCCCTCATCCATGTGGCAGAATGTCGCCATGGCACAGAAGTTGGAGAAGATGTAGGGAATCGTTACCTGAGTCTCAGCCCCAATTAAACATCCCCCCAAAAGAGAGAGTCTTAATTGTCCCAGCTTGTGTCATATGCCCACCATCTACTGCCTTAGGTGCCATGACAAGCAATACAAATGTGAAGGCCCACTATTATGGATGGTATTTGTGATGGGAAGGTCCGAAGGACCATCCCTTGCAAAGAGAAGTGGTTGTGTGCTGGCGAAGATCCCTAAAGTCTTTACTTACCCCCCCAACACGAACCCCCCCCCCTCACCGTCTGGCCTGGTTTTCTCATTTAGTGATATGGAAATCGAGGCGGAATGGCATAAAATACACTTTCCATAGTCATGGCTTGATGAAAGTGGGATAAAGATATAATTTATCATCCACACTGGGTTACTTTTGAGAGGGAGCACTATTAATAATTGGAGCAACATGTATAAACGGGATTACTTCAGGCTAATTAGGATATATGGTTACCCTTGAATGGAAGCGGTGTAGGTCTCATATTTTAAGATAATAAATAGATTTGTTTTCCTTTGACTTGGGTCAAAAAAAAATTAAATGTTTTTCAATCTATGTATTTGTACAATGGGAAAAAATTGTAATAAGTGTATATTATTGTTCAGGGTGTGGTTTGTTTGCAGAAAGAGAAAGGTGCAGTCTTATTTTGTTTCTTTTTTTCTTGCTTTATTTTGTTTTCTGTTTTCCTCTTGTTTTCTTTTTTTTTGAAAGGTATAGTCATACGGGGCTCCATATTGCATTTGGGACTTCAAAAGCCTAACAGTCAGTAATCAGGCAATTCCTCTGTGTGTGGTGGTGAAATGCTTGACTTCTACCTCTGTCTCTCAACACTCCAAGTACTAAGGTTGTGACTAGCTAGCATTCTTGTGTTCTTGCTCAGAGAATATTTAATAGATATCTTTCTGAAGATGACCTTTAGAAATCATCTGATTTTTATGTATATTCTGTAAAGGATGTTACCTCTAAGTGTGCCTTAGATCTGTAAGCTTTTAAACTAATAGCTAAGTCACCTTGGGCAAATTACTCAAGCTCTTGGAGTTCCACTTTCATCATCTGGTCAAAGGACATAATATCCCAGTTGTTCTGAGATTTAAATGAGATACTGTGCATGAAGAGTTTAGCATAGTGTTTGGCACAGAGGGAGCACTCATTAATGGTAGGTAGCTATGACTGATTAGAATTAACCTGAAAGACTTCCAGAAGGTGTGGAACGCTTTCTTTTCGGCCTATGCTATACTTAGAAGATGGTCTACATCTGTTTAAGGAATAGTGACAGTCTATAATTTATGCATAAAATGCATGATATTCTTTCTACCTCCTTACTGAATTTCCTCTGGAGTGTGATTCCTTTAGTGATAAATATAAACACTGCTTTTCTAGTTGGAAGCTATATACCTTTTCCTTAAATAGCGAAATTGTCTTATATTAAATAAGATCTGAGAAAATACAGAAGAAATCTTCCTCTCCTGAAACTCAGAGGCTGCTAATGTGTCCTTTCTGGGGCCAGAAAAGAGGCTTTGTCTTAGATTTTTTGATCTAGAGATTCTGCTGCATTTTCCTTTTAGATTTAATCCAGTTAAATCAGGCTTCACTCTATCTTGAGGTTCTTGTTCTGTGCCCAGTTTTCCACCGAATAGCAGAGTGTTCTCCAGGGGCCTCTGAGCATCGGCAGGGAACAGCTGCCTCAGCAGTAAACGCCACAGTTGTTGGCACTGATAGAAACATCAGCAGCAAGCAAGATGCTTTGCCCTTCAACTGCCAGAGCCTCTGAATATTCAGAAACCGCACCAGGAAAGACATAACTTTAGATTTACTCTTAGTAAATTAAAATTAACGACCTGCTTTCTTCCTTTGGGTTGTTATATTTTTCCCTCTTAAAATAATAGTACCATGTATTCTATTTGATCAAAATAGAGGATCACAGCTAAAGAGCAGGCATATCCATACACATGAAACAGCTCAAGTTTTTTATGTGCTCCAGCCTTTGCTAGTCAAAAAAACTTTTTTTTTTTAACCTCAATTATGCTGAAAGCTGGAGCCCACCTCAGAGAAGGTGTACTAGCAGTTGATTAATGGGAGTGCTGTTCTGTTCTGGGCTCTGTGAGTCGTTCAGTACGTCTTCATTGAGCACCACTGTCTGCAAGCTATGCATGACAAGCTGGGGAACACCAAGAGGGGGGCACTGGTTCCTGCCCTCAGGGAACGTAACTCAGTTCAATAAATGTCGTGTGCCTACCTGATGCTCACCACCTAACCAGAATCGACTTTACCACATCAGGTGGGGTGTAAGTGCAATAAGACAAATGTTTTTTAAACCTACTGCCATAAAATTCAAAGACTGGAAGGTTAGCTAGGCGGAGGTTTAGAAAGACTCTGAAAGCAGAGGCTAGGCACAGTGGGGAAGACATTCGCAAATAATTACCTGAATGCCAGGCATTGAATCAAGCATATTCCACACAGTGTCTCATTTTAAATTTGTGATTTAAAGATCCTTATTTGTGGGTCATTATAAATTAAAGAGATTGAAAAATTTGGTCAGCAAGCAAAACGATTATACTAAGCATACTATTGTGTAACTAGGTTTTGACACTTAATATATTTTGGACATTTCCTATATCACTAAGTATGTTTTTTCACTTTCTTAATGATTACATGACTTATTTGACCATATTCCTTATAATTAAGTTAGGTAAGAAGATATAAATATAAGAAAAGAAATTTTTAAGGAAATAAATAAAACCATGAAAGTATTAGGAGGAAATAACACTTTAAAAAAAAGATTTTTTTTTTTTAGAACAGCAAAATTGACAGGAAGGTACAGAGATTTCCCATATACCTCCATCCCCACACATGCATAGCCTCCCCCATTATCACTATCCCCCCAGAGTGGTGCGTTTGTTGCAACTGATGAACCTGCATTTTGACACATATAATCACCCAAAGTTTATAGTTTACATTAGGGTTCATTCTTGCTCTTGTTCTTTCTGTAGGTTTGTACAAATGTAGAATGGCACATATCCATCAGTGTAGTATCATGCAGAATGTGGGCACATTTTTAAATACATTATGTTAAAAAGGCAGCCACCTTAACAGAAAACATAGTAGCTTTGAATACATAAAAATTTTAAAATCGTTTGAGTATCAAGATTACTATAAATACTATTTAAAGGCATTATCTCATTTAATTCTCACAATAGTTTTATGAAATAGGTCCTTAGGTTCCTTTTAAAGAAGAGGAAACTGAGGCCCAGAGAAAAGACGTTGTGGAGATCAACAGATTTCTGGGAGATTGATTATCTTGGTGAAGAACAAAAGCTGGTAGAATGAGAGGCATAGTGAGGAGGTAGTTGGAGTTTAGTCTTTGCATCAGCCTTTGATGTGAATCCCAGCTCTACCACTTCGAGGTAATGGATGAGCTTCATTTTTGACAGTTAAAAATATTATATTTGAATATCATACTTTGAAGTGTTCATTTCCATACACTTTCTCACTGTAACTGTTGTGACAAAATGATGTCTTTTCCAGGAGTGTCTTCAAATGACAAATTTCAGAGATATCAAGGACAGACAAATTAGATGCTAATTACAAGAAGCATAAATTCCTTTTTACTATCCCGTATATAATGTGCTACACATTCCTTAAATAGTAGAAATTATCAAGGTCTCAGTTAAATAGGGACAGTATGGTATAGATCATTAACTACTTATTAAATAGAGAAGAGGACAAAAGCCAAAACTGTGGGAGCTATTATTAATTGATGAAATAAAATAAAAGATTGATTATAACTATCATCCTAGTTTACCAATGGGAAAATATGGAGTGAAAATATTTAGAATATAAATGTTTTTAGATCATATTTAGGTGAATTCAATCAAGTTAAAAATCCCACCCCATCTTGGATAAGAGCAGATGGCTTATTGATTATGTACAATAAAATGTTTCTGTGCAGTTGATCTAAAATTTGACTTAAAACAGGGATATAAGTTTTATCTCCTCTGGAATAACAAATTTTATGCTATCTAATAACTTTGACATGTTTACAGAATCATGTTTAATGGGCCCTCCAGAGTCCTGGTAAATACCACAGTTTGGTCTGTTTTCTACATTTTTTTAAGAATCTGGAAAAGCTGTAGGAAATGAAATATATATCATAAACTTTTTTCATCTACTTTTTCTTCAACTACTGCTCTCTTCAAGGTTTGCAAAAGGGTCAAGGACTGTGTGTGTTTTATTAACTACATTCAAAACTGAACTTAAGAGATTTTAATAGCTGTTTAGAATTAGTGTTTGAATCCATACTACAGAGAATATTAAGATTTTTAGCCTTAAAGAGTCCCACATGTAGCCACTTAAAAATGGACTTCATTGTTTAACTCCAAGTATATACATATATACTTGTGCACATATATAAATAGAAACATGTATATTTATACAAAATATACATATTGCATTTTTACAAGTGCATTTTATTTTTTTCTCAAACAGATAAACAATCAGATCTTGTATGGAAGAAGTCACCAAAATGCATCTGCCATTATTAAGACGGCACCATCAAAGGTCAAGCTGGTTTTCATCAGGTAAGATAGATGCACATGGTTTTCTAAAATCTAAGGTCTCTTCTGAAGATGTTATTATTTATGTAAAACTATTTTATCTTTGGTTTGTCTAACAAAATCACTGTATTCTACACATGCGTTTTCCTTTTGTAACTGTCACTTTAAGTATAGATTGTTTTGATTTTGAGGCTTTCTTGTTATTTATGTTTCACATGATAGCATTGGTAGTTGAGGCTTGTACTCATTTTTCAATTTTTAAAAATTCCTCCCTTTCTGGATCTGATTATCCTCCTATAAATATAATAGAGCCTTCTAGCGTCTCCTTTTTCTGTCACCAACATTTAGTATATTTGTTGATTCATTAATGTCTTCATCAAAGAATAGGCAGGAAAACAGAACGCAGGAAAATTTTAGGAGCTTCATGTGAAGAGTGCTGGTGAGAAATCCAGAGGGGAGGAGATAGGAGCTCTGCTGCCTAGAGTCATGCGGTGTCTGTAGGCTTTCACATTGACCGGTGCCTCACTCCTGGCTGACTGAGCTCTTTTGGCATAAGTGAATCAGAACTGGGGGTCCCCACTGGTGGTAGCCATCATTGCCTCATCAGCAGTGGAATGAGGTTTGATTTCCTGTTACTGGACTGAAACGACAGGTAAATCTGAATTGTTTTTGGGTGATGTTACTAAACTTGTTTGTTAGCTGTTGCTCTGTTTCTTTTCCTCCTGTGCCTCAGTTATCATTTGTAAAATGGGGATAATAAAGCACCTACCTCTCTGTGATATTTCAAAAATTTGAAGTGTTCAATACAGTGTCTAGCATAGAGTAAAGGCTGAAAGAGTGTTAGCTGGTATTTTATAACAGTGATTATTGTTGCTATTCCCCTTCTCATTTAGCTACATATCAGTAAGACTTACGGATTCTCAGGGTACCCCTGAGATTCATGGGTAGTTTTATTCCCAGCTATGGGCACTAATGTACCTGATTGAAGCATTCCTTTCCATGCCAGCACTTCAGCCTTGGGATATTGCTGCTTTGCTCCTAAAGAAATCCTCCGCTGGTGACCTTTTCTCTACTCAGTAGCATTCCCTGGCCTTCCAGTTTTTCACTCTTGTTTCCAGAGGTAGAAACCTTCCTCCTTCTTGTATGTCTTTGTGTGTTAAGACAACCTCCTCTGGCTTACTCAACTTGAAGTCCTCTGTTAGGCACCAATCTCTTTTTTGGGTTTCTTTGCCCTTCCTGTTACCAGAACTTACAAAATTAGACTTAGATGATGAAAAAATAAAGAGACTTGAGGAAAGGTCAGCCACTCACAAGTGTAAATATCCATCAAGGGAAGTCCATACAAGCAAACAGTTCAAGCCATTTAGGTGTGAAAACTTTGTGTAAAGTTGTGTGAAGATTCCATGGGAAGACTTGTATAGCACTCAATGGTGTCTGCACATACGTACGTGCCTAGCACGTTTGTGGCGAATGCTTCAAGTGCTGCTATTAAGGTTACTGTTACCTGTTTAGCATTTGTGAGCCTTTGTTACCCATCCTCAGTCATTCCATTTTAAGGAAAGGAAAAAGAAAATTGAATAGGATCCAAAGGAAATCATTTAATCCAATTAAGTAGTTGGGAAATAGAACCCTCTTCCTTTGAGAAGGAAAGGTTAAATGACTGGAATTTACTTAGAATACAAAAGAGAAAGCTGAGTAGAATTTTAATAATTGTAATAAAGCCCCATTAATTTAGTGTCTGATGATTTTAATTTTGATTGTTCAGAAGGGATCAGAATCAAGGAAAGAATTTGTTCAGTAAATTAATGGTGTAATCATAATGAGGATGCTGTTGAATACTTCTTTGCTGGAAGTGATTTTAAGCAATTTAGAAGTATCAATGTACAAACAAATATGTTCTCTAATTATTCGCATTTCTTGCATGGTCATTAAATTATAATACCTGGCACATAGTAGGCATTCAGAAAGCTTTACTGAATAAAATTTTTTCAGCCCTTACTAAACAATTCTAGATTGCTTATTCTCCAAAGGTAACAATCATAGTAAGTTAGTTTGACTTATTTTGTGGATTTGAAAGTACTTGTTGATATATAACTCATTATTTTACAAAATTACTCATAAGTCCCTTTCCCCACTACTTTCTCAAATAATCTAAGATTTTCTATATCTTCTTATATAGGGAGAAAACAGATGTAGTCATAATTCTAAACAATCTGTTGTCATATCCACTTTTAGACTGTATAAAGAAAAATGAGCTTAAATTTAATCAAGAGATAAGTATGCATTGTTGATAACCTTTTGTTTGATTCAGTAGATAGATCTGATAATCTGTGTGCCAATCTTTTATTAATTAATGCTTCAGTTTCCATAAGGGAAGGAACTATTCATCTTACTGAGAACTCTTATTACCTAAAGTGATGAATTCTTTTTTTTTCTTCCCCTTCTTCTGCCTCCCTCGCATCCCCACCCCCACCCCCACCCCCACCCCCACCCCCACCCCCCACCCACCCCCACCACCCCCCACCCCCCCACCCACCCCTACCCCACTCCACTCCAGTTCAAGCTGTTGTTTCTCAGTCTAGTTGTGTAGGACACAGCTTCCTAGCCCATGCTGGTATTATGAGCCTTGTACCTGGCAGCCCAGCTCCAGGGAGAGCTGTTGTTCACAGTCTTAACTGTAGAGGGCAGCTCCGAGGCCCATGTGGGAATCGAACCAGCAACCTTGGCAGCATTAGGAGCTTGGCGCTCCGACCACCTGAGCCACCAGGCTGGCCCAAATTCTTTTCTAAAGCAAGACTGAACTATACGGCTTTTAAGTGGTTAAAAGAAGAAATCCTGAATTCACCTTGATAGGTTTGAAACTGGGTTTAATATTTGGCTATGTGAGCCCAGTCAGTTTCCTGATCTATAAAATGAGGATGCTCTAGCTATCTCTTAATTGTCTAATGTTTATATTGCCTGACAATATGGACTCAACAATGTTCATTGCTGTAGAGATGATGACGACAATGATGACGATGATGGCAGAAAAAGGGGGGGAAGGGAGCGTAAGGAGGTAACAGAAAAAAAATGTCTTGGAAAAGGAAAGGAGGAAAAAGATTTACCATGTTTCCCCGAAAATAAGACCTAGCCAGACCATCAACTCTAATGCGTCTTTTGGAGCAAAAATTAAGACCAGTCTTACAGAAGACCCAGTCTTATATTATAGAATAGTATGGTATATTATATCACACCTGGTCTTATATTAAAATAAGACCTGGTCTTATATTAATTTTAGCTCCAAAAGACGCATTAGAGTTGATGGTCCGGCTAGGTCTTATTTTCAGGGAAACATGGTACTCCTTCATATATGCTTTGTCTAATTCCAGAATCTTGAATATTTTTTAAAGTGACACAGATTCACAGTTTAAGAATGTTTTAATTAACATCATAATGATTAAGCACTGGAAGAGATAGCTACAGGCATTATATAAAACCATTTCTGGTAAGTGTTAGAATAAAACATGGGTACAACGTGCCTGATACATCTCTTTTAGTCTTCTGTCAGCTTCTCCTCCTCCTCCTCTTCCTCCTCCTCCTCTTCGTCCTCCTCCTCCTCCTCCTCCTCCTCCTTCTTCTTTTTAAATGGTGACCCGGTATTCTAACAAAGAGTAGAACACTGTTTAATTGAGGAATGTATAAAGAGAAATCTAGTTAACATAAATTAATCTCCAGCCAATTAAATATGTTATAATAGATGTTACTGAGGTAAGTAATAGCAAATAGTGTCAAAATTTAAAGCACTTAACGAAATCAAAAAAGAAAATATTGCTCATCAGCTCTGTACATCAAAAGGCACAGTGGTAGAATGTTGTCCTATTGATGAGTGGTAATAGGTGCCTTTTAGGTGCTATCCAACATACCATCCTGTCTCCTTCAGGCTGATTGTCTAGTTCCTTACTCATTTAGGTATATCTTTCAATCTCTGCCTATATATTACCTTTTTCAGACTATTGTTACAAGAACCCTAATTTTGCCTTTTTGGAAGCAAATCCTGAAGCAGTTAAATATTGATTTGTTATCAAGTTTCAGGAAGTTACCACTTAAATTATCTCAGCACAACACATACAATTATACACATACTTTTCTTTTAAGTTGTATAACTTGTATTGTGTTATATAACTTTACTTTAAAAACTGATTTTTGCAAATTGTATTTCTTTACAGTTCGTGCTTGTATTTGGCAACAGTTTCTTCCTTAGTTGAAATTATTGATTCTCTGTGCATTTCCATTAGATAGAAAGTTTTGATTTTTATACCTTAACAACTCCTTTTTGGATTTATTGGCAATTGAGATAAAAATGGGAACTGGCCACAGATTTGGAAGTATGATCAGCAGTAATTAGAGAAAGCTGTTAAAATATACTGCAAGCAACATTTTAATTAACTAGGGCCTTTAGTCTATAGTGGTGTACATTTGTGTAATCAAGTCCTTGTCATATTCTTTTTAACACTTGTATTTATTCATATACTAATTGATCTATATAATTCACAAAGGGTCTGTGAGTATTAGTGAAAATAAGTAAGTTGCTGCTATGTATACATGACTTACATAACTACTCCCTCCCTTTTTTTCACATCATTAGACTTTCGACAATCCTGTAATCATGTAATTGTGCCCTAAGTCACATGTGGACTTTGATATACTAAGTTATTCAACTCTGGATCATCCAGAGCTATATTACAACCTGGGTTTTTGATTTCTATGGGTTTTCCTATACAATGTTATTCCTCTACACAATCACTCCAATTTAAGTACAGAAGGAGAGCTATATTAATACGATGAAGACGGAATTGCTATATTTGGCAGTGCAGGAATCCAAGGAGATTAATGATCTTGCCTGCAGCTCTTGTCATACCTTCCCCCACTATCGAAAATTAAATGTCATGTGTAACAACTCACTCTCCATTACTTAATTACATGTGGAAAATATGTACTGTGTAAAAACTCCTGGGGCTAAAGAAGGCCAAATGAAACTGAAACCCTTGGAAAGATTTAGTGCTTGCTGTCAAGCCCTACTGAGTAAAAGTGGACTCACCATGGGATCCACCTTACTGTATCGATTGAACATATGTCTTGTTTTTGTAATTAAAAATATAGTGTGGCCTGTTATCCTCTGGCCATATCCCGAAGAGGTGATATTGACTTGAAATTAATGTGAATGTCAGAGTCCTCGCTAGGGGAAGTCCATCTGAAAAAGCAAATTGAATCCTTGTTTTAAAAGTTCTTATTGTGTTCCTGATTCTTTATACCTAGGTTTGATAAATACAAGGGGAAAAGATGGTGGGCCTAATCATGAGTTTTACTTTCATAAAGAAATATTCATGCATTTATTCAACAAGCATTTGATGAGTGCCTGCTTGTGCTCGTGCTATGGCGTCAGTGACACAATTTCTGCCATTAAAAAAAGAGGCAGAAAGTAAACAATCTGGTACCTCATTCAGTGCTGTAAGTGCTATGATACTATAGGGACATATAGGAGAGAAACCTAACCTAGTCTTTGGAGCCTAAGGGAAGGTGTCACAGAGAAAGATGCTTAAGCTCAGACCTGAAGGATAAGTAAGCAACGTCACAGTATGTACAGAAACCCATAGGTTTTCAGAATAGGATATTATAGCCAGGATACCTGAACATTTACTTCTAGGAGAAAAGCAATCCTTCTTTAGAAAGTACCATTGGGTGAGTACAGTTGTGTACGTCGTTTGTTTTGAATACTGTAAGGAACCATCTTTCTCACTCTCATGAACCATTTAAGAATGCAATGACCGTTTTCACGTGCACAGTCAAATATCTCTCATGGGATTTATGACAAGAAGTTTTGAGGAAGAAACCTGTCATTAGCACTGAACATTATTAGGTGTTGCAGGGAGGAAGGAAGTAGAGGCACACTCCTGCAATTTCAAGGCTCTTCTGTTTAGACGTACAATATGGTAGACCCATATAAGTCTCTCAAGTGAAATGCTGACTCTTGCTTAATTTCTTCAGTACTTGTTTCCTGTACTATCCATTTTAAATAACAATTTCCATTATTTATTTTATATTCGTAAGTAGAATTTGTAAGCCTTTTAGTTAAAGACCAAGGTGGAGTTGGAGTATTTTATGTTTTGCTCTTTTGTCAAAGACATGAGAATTTATACATCCAAGTCAGAATCATTGTTCCTTTTGACATACTATGGTAACCTTGAGATGCTGTACATTTAATCTAGTTCTGACTCCACTGAGTCATACATTTCTGGAGTCAACTTGAAAGCCCATGGCATATTCTTTTTTGAATATCCACAGCAGCCATACATTTTCCTCTTTTGAGGGTGGTTATAGTTAGGTTGTCTGACATGACCAAAAATTTTACAGAGCCATTCATGAATTAGGTGAATTCAGTGAAGTAGGTAAAGAGAAAAGAGATGCTACCAAACAACAAGCCCATCTTCTTTGTATGACGTGTAAAATATCTTTAAAAGTCACTTTTATTATTTCAAGGATAGAACTGGTAATTTTTTTCATTGCTACTCCCATTCCTTAACGTAGTACCCAATTGTAGGAATTATAACTATATTTGTTTCACTTCTTGTGGCACTCAGAGACACCTAATTGTGATGGCCACAGGGATGATATGGGCATTTTTTTTTCTTTTCTTTTTTGCTGGTCAGTATTTATACTCCTTTCCCTGTAGAATGCCTGTTTCTTATAGTAGACCCCCCCCCCCCCAAACACACAGACACAAACTAATGTATGCAGTATGGTGGACTAGTAAGAACAGTAAATCTAGATGTCTGTCTCCCTCTGGAAGCTGAAGAAGCCAGCTCATTCTCTCATTGCCGAGATGTGGCCATTGGGTGGTCATGTGGCCTAAGCATGGGAATGATATCTGAGGTTTACAAGAGAAAGCAAGTAATGTGAGTGATTTTATATGAATGACATTTATTCTTGGAGCCACAGGACTTTGATCAGAGGTTGCTGCTATAATATCATTCTGCTTCCTACTTCCTTATCCTCTGGACGTCTCTTAGTTCCTGTCTGTTCCAAGTCTGATCATATAGCCTGCCTGTGTTTTGTGAGACTCCAGTGTCCCCCTAATACATTCCCTTTTGCTTAAGTTGGCCTGAATTCATTTCTGTTGCCAAAGAATCCTAATGAATGGGAAGAGTGATAAAAGTAGTGCTATCTGAACAAATCATGAGCAACCAGAGTGAGAGATTTGGATACCTCTGTATATTTTCTTATCACATGTAGGCTTTTAGCCTTGATTCTGAGAACTTTTATCCTTCAAACTTCTTTATCAGAGCCCAAGACCCTAAACAAGTCTCTGCTAAGGACCTCCAGTGTGACCCGATTCCCTTGCCAAACCATTCACTGGCTCTTGAAGTGACATTACTGTGATTATCTCAGGGGAGTCAGGCAGGGATTTATACCTGGGGGTGGGGGTGGGGGTGTCACCTTTCCCTTTCCCAGCACATGGACTTACGGTGAGGGCTGGATATCTGAATAATATTTGGACTTGCCAGCCAGCAATGGCATAGGATATCTACTACATTACCTTTTAGAAAGAATCACTTTGAGAAGCTTATTAGTCTAGTCATCCATCCCATTCAGTCCTAAACTCCCCACATGAACCCTGTCAGCAATCTGCACTGCCAAATATTTTATGAGCCACCTTTTCCTCTGCACAATTGGCAATTATTTAGAACTTGCCTGGAGCCATATTTGTTAAATGTGGGTCTGGATGCTGAGTTACTCCCAGCAGTCCTCATTAGTGATTGACATTGTTTGGAATGTCAAGTGTAAATAGAGTTCTAATTCCACTCTCACTGGACATTTATTTCAGATTCAGCATATTCACCTATTTCGGTGGTTTCTTCCAATTGGAAATTGGAAACTATTCAGTCTATTCATGTAGTGAGAAATATCTCCTGGAATCTTTTCAGGAAAAAGTTTTGCTGCTCCCACGGAGATATAATGATTTGCTTTGTTTTATATGTTACTTTTGGTTCATTTACATGGAGATTTCCTGGCTGAACGTTAATTCATTGTCACGTTTCAATTAATATAGCAAATGTAGAGTTGGTTTTCTTTTCTGTCCTCACGTATCTCACGTCACTATATTTTAAATAATCAGAAAATAATATGTAGGCCTATTTAGTTGTGTTCATGTGTTCCTCATGTATTCGATGTTTGTGTGTGGACACCTTAGTTATGTGCTTGGCACTAGATTGTAGTTGTAATCACTTTAGAACAGGTTGCAAAGAAATTAAATCCCCCTACTCAGCAATCTAGACTGAATTCAGGCGCAAAACTTTTGTTTTTGATGTACTGCTATTCTGATGGCCTAAAATAAGATCCTATGGGTTTCATGAAAGTGAATTTCAAAGTGGCAAGTCAGAGCAGTCCTGAAGACTTTTAAGTGATATTTTAAATAATTCAAACATGTTCTCATTACACATGAACTTTTTTTGTCTTGCTTGCTTAATTTTTTTCAATTGTGGTGAAATATGCATAACATAAAATCTACCATCTTAACCATTTTAAGTGTACAGTTCAGTGGCATTAAGTGTATTCACATTGTTGTGCAGCTATTACCACCATCCATCTACAGAATTCTTTACATTTTGAAAAACTGAAACTACCCATTAAAAAATAACTCCCCATTTCCCCCTCCCGACAATCCCTGGCAACTACCATTCTACTTTCTGTCTCTGAATTTAACTATACTATATACCTCATAAGAGTGGAATCATACAGCATTTGACCTTTTGTTACTGGCTTATTGCATTACCATGTTTTTAAGGTTCATGTTGTGCATTGTGTCAGAATTTCCTTCCTTTATAAGGCTGAAAAGTAGTCTGTTGTATGTGTATACCACATTTGGTTATCCATTCATCTGTCATGGAAGACTTGGGTTCCCTCTGTCTTTTGACTATTGTGAATAATGCTTATGAACACTTATGAGTATACAAATGTCTCTTTGAGGGCCTACTCTCAATTCTTTGGGATATATTCTCAGAAGTGGAATTGCTGAATCATATGGTAATTCTGTTTTTTATTTTTTGAGAAACCGTCACACTGTTTTCCATAGCAGTTGCACCAATATTACATTACTACCAACAGTGGACAAGGGTTCCAGTTTCTCCACAACCTCACCAACACTTGTTATTTTCTGGGTTTTTTGGGGGTTTTTTTTTGTGTTTTTTTTTATTGTAGCCATCCTAATGGGTGTGAAGTGGTATCTCATTGTGGTTTTAATTTGCATTTCTCTGAGAATTAGTAATGTTGAGCATCTTTTCATGTTCTTATTGGCCATTTGTATGTCTTCTTTGGAGAAATGTCTTTTCAAGTCCTTTGCCTAATTTTCAATCAGGTTGTTTGTTTTGGTGTTGGATTGTAGGAATTCTTTAATATTCTACATGTTAACCTCCGATCACTTATATGATTTGTAAGTACTTTTTTTCCCATTCCATAGGTTACCTTTTTACTCTATTGATTTTATCCTTTGGAGCACGGAAGTTTTTAATTTTGATGTAGACCAATTTATCTATTTTTTATTGTTCCTTGTGCTTTCGATGTCATATCCAAGAAATCATTGCCAAATCCCATGTAATGAAGCTCTTCCCTTATGTTTTCTTCTAAGAGTTTTATAGCTTTAGCTCTTACATTTAGGTCTTTGATCCATTTTTAGTTAATTTTTGTGTATAGTGTAAGGGAAAGATCCAACATCATTCTTTTGCATAGGATTATCCAGTTTTCCCAGCACCATTTGTTGAAAAGATCATCCTTTCCCCCATTGAATGGTCTTGGCACTCTTGTTGAAAACCATTTGATCACATACGTGAAGGTTATTTCAGGGCTCTCTGTTATCTTCCATTGGTCTATAGTCTGTCCCTATGCCAGTACCACATTGTTTTGGTTGCTATAGCTCTGAAATGAACTTTGAAACCAGGAAGAGTGAGACTTCCAACTTTTCCTCTTTTTCAAGATTATTTTACCTATTTGAGATCCCTTGAGATTCTTTATGGATTTTATGATGGAACACACTTTTACTTTTCAAAGAAGTAGAAATCCTCCTTGGAGACAACTCAGTCTCTTATAAATGAAAAGTTATGGCATTCTACAAACACATACATATACACACACTGTCCATTATATCAGATTTCTTTGTTCTTCCTCATTCAAAAATTGTTGTCATGGGCTCATTGTGCTTTCCTGAAGGATAAGTATGTTCTCCTTGTAGCCCATTAATCTTTCCTTTGACTACAATTTGTAGTGTTCTTTCAGAGTTTATATTGGAGAGAGTATCCCATATTTATCCTAAGAAATTCATCAATTGTTGTTGGATCTGATCTTTCAAATAACATGTTAAGGAAATCTCTTATGACAGTTTGAATTATGGTTACAACTGTGATGGGTAAGGAATAAATATACAGAATTATCAACAAATCCCTTTAGGTGACATGTATGTGATTTTAAGAATGCAGGGAAATATTCTTAGAAGAATAAAATGAAGTCACTGAGAAAAGCCATATAAATTTAGAATTTCAGAGAAAAGAGAGATTACTGTTAGAGAAGTGGGTACAGCAAGTCTACCTGGGTAGACTTACATAGGAAAAAAATTTAGTCCAAACTGCATGAACAAATTTAAATCAAGGATTTATTGAGTATCTGCTGTATGTCAGATGCTATAGAAGACCATAGAGTTAAGAAGTTCTCCAAAACATGCAAATAAGTAACTATACGTCAGACAAAACAAGCACCAATAGAAAGAACTCTATGATATTGGATTATTGAGATTACATTTTCAGCCTTGGTTGCTAGGAGTGCAGCCAAGTGGTTCACAGTTGAGAGGGGAATGATTTGAATGGATTGAGACACAGAGAAAGCAGAACAAGGGAACCAGTAGGGACACTGTTGTCATAGTCTAGGCAACATGAAAAGTACATGGATTAGGATGGGGACCATGGGACTAGAAGAAAAAAACAAGAAAGGATGAAGTCTTTAGAATGAAACCATTAGACTTGATGATTGCTTTGTATATAAGGATCCATGGTTGAATGAATTAACAGTAACCAAAGACTTAGCACCTGGAAATTTAAGCATCTGAACATCATAAAAGCATAAAAAATTAAATGTTAACTATTGTTATTGTGCTTTAGTGCTCTGACATGTATATTATCGTGCAACAATTCTATAATATTAGAAGGTGTTATCAGATTTTTTTAGATTAAGAAACCAAGTTTATAAAAAGTTTAATATCTGGCTTACATCTTGCTGATAGAACTATAGATAGAACTGTATTTTTGCCTAGATCTGCTTTTTGACCAAATTTCTTTCCAGAAAAGCACCTATTTGTCTTACACCATATATAATCATGAATTTAGTTAAATAATTTTCATTTTAGTTTTAATCATTTATACTCAGTGCAATAGATTTTACGTGTTCAGTTTGTTGAGTTTTGATAATACAAAACATCACCTGTGTGACCATCACCTAAAACAAAAATATGGAGCATTCATTCACCTCAGAAAGATTGCTGATGCTCCTGTCCAGTCAGTCCCTTCCTCCAGAGCAAACACTTCCTGATTTCTGTCACCATAGATTAGTTTTCACTATTCTGGAATTTCATGTAAGTAGAATCAAACAGTATGTATTCTTTTGTGTGATTTCTTTCATTGTACGTAATTTTTTGAGATTTATCCATGTTGTTATCTGTACCAATAGTTTTATTCCTTAATTATTAAGTAATATTCCAATCCACACATTTTTATGTTATTAAGTGATCCCCCAATAAGTTTAGAACTCACCTGACACTACACGTAGTTTTTAAAGTCTTATTGAGACTATATTCCCCATACTGTACTTCACATCCCTGTGACTATTTTGTAACTACCAGTTTGTAACTACCTAATCCCTTCACCTTTCTCACCCATCCCCCAGCCTATGACTATACCACAATTTGTTGATCCATTCTCCTGTAGGTGGACATTTAGGTTGTTTCCGGTTTTTAGCTATTCTGAATAAGGTATAAGCATCACTTTTTAAAAAAGTTATTATAGAATAAACTTATTTAGAGCATGTTTGAGTCAGGATAGACTCAGTTAAGCTTTTGTTACTAATAGCCCCAAATCTCAGTGGCTTAAAACAATGAAGATTTCTTTCCTTCTCATGTTACATGAGAAGGTTCCACTCATCATGTGTTTCAGTGATCACCAAGGCAGACAAAGGAAATGTCAGTCAAGTACAGGCTCAACGTTAAAGGGGAGGAAAAGGGTTTCCAGAGGGTTTATGAACCACTCTAATAGCTATCACGGAAGAGAACTGAGGGAATTACCTTTCACTGTGTTATTTGCCAATCTACCTGCGCTACTGAACTCAATGGATATTTTGAAGTCTTTTATAATCATCATAAGGGACGGGTAATGTAGATATGACACTCAGAACTTAAGTAGGAAGAGTTGATCGGATTAGAGTGAGCAGGATGAGAACCTTGCATGCATCTTTATCTTAAGCAAAATTAAGAAATAGCTTTAAGAGTAAATTGTGACCTAGTAGAACTTTTCCCCAAAGGGAGTCTGGGAACATTACCTTGGATATATAAGAGATAAAGATGTTTATGGCTCTGAGACAAGCTATTAAAGTGAGAAACACTGTAGTATAGTAGTTAAAAGAGTAGGTTTTGAAACCAGACTGCTGAATTTCCATATCAACTCTGCTATTTATTAGCTTGTGACTTTAGTCAGGTTGCTTAATCTCTGTGTTGAAGAAAATAATTGTACTTACCAGACAGAGTTGTTACGAAGGTTAAATGAATTAATATGTGAAAGACATTTAGAACAGTGGCACATGGTAAGAATGCAAATATTACGTTTCTAGTGACCATGTTTTCCAAACCAAAACGTTTTGTGTATTAGTTGTCTCTTGTTGTATAACAAACTACCACAAATTTAATAGTTTAAAACAACACCGATTTATTAGCTCATAGTTCTATGAGTTGGCATAAGGCTTCTCTGCTCACAGCCTCACACGGCAGAAATCGAGGGGTTGGCCAGGCTGAGTTCTTGTCTGGATCCTTGGAGGAAGATCCACTTCCAGGCTCATTCTTGTTGAAGTCTCTATTTCCTTGCTGGTTCTTAGATGGGGACTTCTCTCAGCTCCTGGAGACCATTCACATTATTTGCTACAAGGTCCTCCCCATCCTCAAGCCAGCAATGGTGCTTCTAATAGATGACTTCCTATCTCTGACCTCCAGGCATTCCTTAGAATTCATGTACATCAGCCTACTAATTTAAGACATTAGGACACCGTGTCTCTGAGAAGTGAAATCTCCAGATTTAAAAGGGCCCGTGTGATTTGGTCAAACCCAACTTGTTAATCTCCCTTTATCTTAGTCAGCTGTGCTGTATAATAAAACCTAATCATGGAAGTGACATTCATCCTGTTTACAATCTGTACACCAGGGAGACTGGAATCTTGGGTACCTTGTTAGAATTCTGCCTAACACAAGTTGCATGATTTTTACAAAGATGAATGTATTATTATAGCAAAACAGAATTGAAATCAGAATCCAGAATGTATGTTTATCATGAATATAAATGTATTCTACGAACAAGAAACTGAATTGGGAGTGTTCCTAGCATCCTTTTGGAGAAAAACTAAACTGATAGTCCCTGGACAGTAATTCCACTGTTGTAATTGTCTGTTTACTCAGCTATATTCCTCTCTAATTGCTAGTGTCATTAAGGACAAGAATCATGTTTTAGTCATCTTGTATCCACACTATAAATATTTGTTAAAAATGTAAACAAATGTATATATCCAGAATAAAAATAAGAGCTGTATTGTTAAGTTTCAACCAATTAAAGTAAATTCTAGCCAGCTTAAATTAGAAGGAGAATGTATTGTAAGAAACAGGGATGCCTCACGGACTCCTAAGAAGGAGCCATCCAACTAAGAATCTGAAGAGAAGGAACCAGGGTGACTAGAGATGTCAGCAGAAGGGAGTCCTGAGCCCCTGTTTGTCCCTGAACATTTCCATTGGTATTATCTAGATACCACTCATCTAGATACTCCTCATCTCTGTGTGTCTGTTTTACATTCAGAGTCCCTGGTAGAGAGAATCTATTGGCCCAAACTGAGACAGGTGTCTGTCTCCTACATCCACTGAGGTTGAGTCAGGCTATTAGTGTCATACAGTGTAGACATTGCTACCGTAGTCCATTCAGGGGATCACTGTCATCTGGGCAGATACCCCAAGAACGGTCCATTAATGTGGTAAGTACTAACAACTGGGTGACTGCAGTTAGCACATTGTCATTAACTGGTTCAAGCAGCTTGGAAGGCCCAGGGCATAGTTTTGATCGTTCTGCTTTCATATCTTTTCTCTTCCTTGTTCAGATCACTTTCATTCAACAGACATTTATAGCACACCTAGTGTCTGTCAGGTCCCCTGCTACAAGCTGGGACACGAAGAAATAAAACCCCATCCCTGGGTTTAGAGAGGGAGAAACAACAGCACAAATCATTTTAATAGAGCACAGCAAGTACAGTGATTAAGAACACATACTTATAGGGTTTCTTAATCTGAAAAACTGTTCTCACTGTTATCCATCGTAGAACTCCATTATCTCTCTCCCAACAGCTGTTCAAGATCATTATAAAAACACCAACAAGCAATTACAATTCCTGATTGTGTCCTGTATGGGACACAGGGGCCTCAAAAACTTGTTAGTTATACTGAAAAGGAAAAGTTAATTATAAAGAAAGTAGATTTCATTCCTTACAAGAATCATAGAAGATGAGGAGTCAGAGGGTCCCCAGCAGTCATTCAGGCTAACTTCCCTCTCTCCTTTGGTCTCCCTCTTCCTACTTCTTTCTTTTTAAAATTGCTGCCATATCAGGTCTCCACTTGTTTGATGCTGAGGTACGTGAACACTCACTAATAAGTGGATTGTAAAGGATTGTGAACTGTAACTTCTTATAGCAGCTTTCTTCTCTTCACTGAGAGTAGTTGTAGGTTTTCTATTCTGTAAGGTTTAAAAAAAAAATTAATATGGATTTTAAAGGCCATTAAAGTCATCCTCATTTGGGGGAAATCTTTAAATTATGAAGGGATAACGTGACTGATTTGAGCTAGCTAAGTCCAGTTAATCATGATTCTCAATAAGAATTTATGTGCAGCCATGTTTTTAATGCTGCTAACCTTTGAAAGAGATATGGGAAGCCATCTGCTTAATTACTGCCAAATACACTCTGCCCCATGGGCTCTGAACCTTGAGCAGACCGATATGTCGTGTTGGCTTTCAGCTCTAAACCAGAGCTGAGCTCTATTGTGTTTTCCGATGGGGGAAACTGCACAGGAAGGAAATTACCACTGGGAAAAGGCTATTACTTCCTCAAGAGTAACTGACTACTCCTTCTCTGTATGAGCAAACTGCTAAGGAATGGATTGTACTCCCTCAAGAAACAATAGCCATCTCTTAACATAGTGCATGCTCAAGGCATCTATAATGATGTCAGGAAAAAAAAAAAGATACATTCTTCAAGCTCTTTGTCACTTTATACATTTAGTTTTTCCTCCCCTTTGCTTTGGTTTGGCTGGTGTGCTAGATAATCCAAGGATCTGAGAAGGTTCCTTGAGAAAGGGCACCTAGACCTCATCTTTTTGTTTCTATTCTGCCTCGTTCCATAAGAATTTATATCAGCTTAGGATTTGTACAGTTCAACCTACTTACTGAAGAGATCAAGAAACTGATTCTCTTTGAAGTTATTTCCCCCAAATCCTATAATTAGTTAGTGGTAGTGCTAGAACTGAAACTCCTTATTGAAATGAGTGATCATTACATTTTTCAAAAATAGTCATGTTAAGTATCAACTATTTTCCAGGCACTGTGTTTGCCCAAGATGATACAATAGAGAGTTGGAAGGACAATGAGTTTTACCCTTGGGGTGCTTACCATTTGAGGGGAAGACAGATTTGAAGCAAATGTTCATACAAAGCAGTTAGGTAAATTGTGAAAGAAACAGATCTATGATCATTGCATAGGGCGCTATAAGCATATATAGCGCAGGTCTTGGAAGGCTTGTTTCAGGAAGTGACATTTATGGTGAGCTATCAAGGAGAAATAGGAATAAGTCAAACAAAGGATTTGGGCAACAGGCGTAGAGAGCAGAAGAGAATAGGATGAGAGAAGGCCCTGAGGGGGGTGAGAAATGGAAGGAAAGCCTGTGTAGCTGGACTGGAGCAAAGTGAGCAAGGAAGAGAGAGAAGAGGAGGCCAGAGATGGGGCCTGGGGCCAGACTGCTCAAGGCCTTGAAGCTCCCTAACAATTTTGGACTTGCTCCTAACTGCAGTAGGAAGCCATAGGGAGATTTTAAACAGGGGACTGAAATATAATCAGATACATGTTTCAAAACCATAATAACTCTGGTGGGCTAACTATGTGAATTTGGAAGACGTCAATATATAGTTAGTCTTTGAACTTAAGGGAATAATTCACCTAGTTGAAGTTATTGACTCACACTGGAGGAAGAGGATGGGTGGGATATAAATTTAATTTAAAAAAAGACATTTCAGGTAAGGCAGTGATACGATTAAAGCCCCAAAAGAGGGATGATGTCGACTAATGGATCTTTTTCCAATTGATGAGAAGTAAAAAACAAAATGGGGTGGAATTTTGAGTGCCCTCCTAAGTTTGGTAGTGACTATCCTATAGGTCATATTAAGAGATCTGTGAATACTCTTAGCTTTTTACACACTAGTAAGAAGTATTTTTTTGTGTTTCCTTGGTTTATTTTGTGAAACTTCAAAATCAAACTTAACATAAATCTTGAGATAATTATATTGGTGGTGCATCATGAATGAGGAGTAAAGGATAAATCTCCAGCAGAACCACTGCCTACCATTTGCTAGTAACATAGTGGAAATAAGCTCAAATAATCCAAACAGCTACTCTAGGATTTGTTCTCTGCCTGTCACCCTGGTGATGAAGTTTCAGCTCCCACCTCCTCTGGTTCCATTAGGATGATGAGGAGTAGAATTAGGTTAACCCACAAAGCATTGTCTGTCTGGATCTCTGCTTTCCCCATTCATCACTCCCCCTTCCGGGGTCCACCCCCGTGAGGACTGGCGTATACATCCCGTCATCCTTCCTTTGGCAGAACAAAATTAGAAGCCAAGTGAGGAGGCTGGGAACCTTTCCAGTTCAAAGAACAAAATGCTCTAGACATTAGTGAGGCCTAGAGGTTACACACACCCATTTGAAAAATGTATATTCCTCAGTGTTGAAAGAGTTGATGCCTTTCCAAAATTATCCTCTGCAGCACCTGACTTACTAAGCAGGATTTGGCCAACTCCTAGCATCATTATTCTTTGTCACTAATAATTGTATCTTAGTTTCCCTGGAGTAATACATCTCTTTTTGTGCCTAATGGTTTTGCATGCTTGAAACTGGTATATCTTTATATATTTTTTTATCCTATAGTGCTGTGCATGCATTTTCAACTGAAGTAATGATTATAATGTGAGCCAGGAACTTAGCATTTAATGTATACTGATTCTGCCTATTTTAATATCCGCAGAAATGAAGACGCAGTCCATCAGATGGCCGTTACTCCCTTTCCGTTACCATCAAGTTCTCCGTCTTTTATTGAGGTAAGATGGCTCCTAATTAGTTCTAGTGAATATATTCTATGGATTTGTTGTGATCATGTTTTCCAAATCTGACAGTTTTGATTTTCAGCCTGCTGTATTCCACACTCATAGAATGTATTAAGTAGGGCATTCCCTAGTTAAAATAGAAGTATTTGAGGTATGATTATGAAGTAATATAAAACAATGTTGAACAAACACATTAGAACTTAATCATATGAGTATTACCTTCCTCAAAGTTTTGGGGTATATTTCCTTATTAATACAGTATTTATTTGTCTTCCATCTGTCAAACCCTGGTCCAACCACTGACCCCAGGCTGCCTGGGGAGGTATAGGAAAAGGAACATGCAGGGCAGACAAGCCACAGGATAAAGAACTATGGGAGGTGGAGATGGCTTCTTCGCGTGGTGAAGAGGATGAGAAAGGCCACCATCAGGCAAAAGAGCCCCGTGGCCTCTGAGAGGGCAAAGCCCAGAATGGTGTAGAAGAGCTGTTGCTTCAAAGAAGGGCTCCTGGCATAACCAATGAGGAGGCACCCAAACATAGTCCCAGTTCCAGCCCCAGAGCCAGCCAGCCAGCCCTACTGTGGCAGCCCCAGCCACAATGAACTTGTCTGCTGTGTCCATGTCCCTTGAAATGGTTCTGGTTTGGAAGCTGTGGCTAGAAATAAGTGAGGTCAGGGTATGTGGGGCTGCCAAGCTGCCGAGGCTCTCCTCTCTCTGTCACTGTCTCTGGTCTCAGCACTGCTGCGGAGAGTGATGGGCTCAGCTGCTGAGAGGCGCTCCTCACCAAGGAGGGGGTAGAGCCAAACTTGGCGCAGGCTCACATTTTCTCAGGAGGAGGGACTGTGGCAGACAGAGAAGGTCTCAAAGTTATTGAAGGTTTTTCTCTAGACAGACAATTTGTCCTAATTGGGCATTTTGGAATTTATTAGACAATTCCCTTTTTTAATGACTGAATCGTACCTCTTTCTGTATGGTTTCAAAACACTTTAAGACTTATGATTACAGGTATCTTTAAATAATTACTTTCATCTATTGACAGGAAAATTGCTAATACAACTAGAGTGCTATCATATTGATCTGCTCTAGAGATATAGAAAGATAGATAGATAGATAGATAGATAGATAGTCTCCCTACCTGAGGGAATATTACATCCTTACATTTTTTATTTATTGAATTTTTTTTAATTTCAAAAAGAAATACATACTTATTATAACTAATCAAACAATGCTTATTTATTAGAAGACAAAGTTGATTTTCCTTTCCCCTTCTCCCCCAGGAAGTTAATATTTACTGTTTAGTATCTCTCCGCACTTTTTCCTTTGCTTCTACAACAAAAATAGACAACTACATATGAATAGTGTCTCTCTTAAGAAATATCTGATTTTATAATACACATTTTTTTCATTCAAGAAGTGTTCAATGAGTGCATATTATGTGTCAGGCACTATTTTTGGTACTAGAGATATAGATGTGAATAAAACAGATAAGGCTCTCTGCCATGGTTCAGTTTACATCCTAATGACAAAATTAACTAACAAATAAATAAACTAAGAGCATTATCAGTGGTGATCAGTGCCTTGCAGGTAATTAAAATAGGGAACGTGGCTTGTGCCCACTTTGTTTGCTCATAGGGAAGGCCTCTTGAACAAGGTGAAATTTAAACAAGATCAAAATGATGAGGAGCCAGACATGCAAAAATAAGTGGGAAGAGCTTTGCCTGCAGAGGGGACAAAAATAGTACTCAAGTGAGAATGAGATGGAAGTGTTTGGGGAATGTGGCTGGGAGCATATTGGGAGCCCAGAGAGCAGTGGAGTGTGATGAGAGGGAGAGAGGAGCTTTGTGAGTCAGAGTAAGAAATTTGGGTTTTATTCTATGTGCAGTAGAAGCCACTAGAAGGTTTATAACAGGGGAGTGAAGTGACCTTATGTATAGTGTACTAGGTAGAAAATGGACGACAGGAAGCTAAAAGTATTAGGCTGGAAGGCAGGAGCCCAGGTGGGACCTATTTGTGGCTGGATGAGATTTCTTGTGGTATTGGAAGCTAAGAAAAGTGAGCTGACTCTTTATGTTTTGGATGTTAAATCAGGCTTGATTGATTAAATGTGGGGGCTGAGAGGAACTAGAGAATCAGGGATAACCCTAGATTGTTCGGATTAGTGGTGCTATTTACTATGGTCTGTTGAAGAATACTATTCTTTAATAGGGAGGCAAAAATTAAGAGGTTAAATTTGAGGTATATATTATCTATCCGTCTGAAACACATTCTATACATTAAAAGGAGAAAGCTTGTTTTTTTGCTTAATATAATGGTCATATATTAATATGCTCTATTATAATGTTTCCCCCGTTGACAGGTGCTCAGATGATCTTCCAATGTTTTACCAGTAAAAAATACCAAAATAAGCATCCGCGGGGGGCATGCATGTATCAGTCATTTGGTGCTAGTGCTTTTATTTCTATAGCATAGACTTTCCCAACGTACAATTGTTGAGACAAAAGCTATACAAATTCAAAATTTTCATCTGTATTGACCAATTACTATCTGAAAAGATTGTAGGGATAGGTATTTACTCCTTACCAATATCCACAGCTTTGCCAGCACTAGGTGTTTTCATTCTAAGTCAGAGCTGGGGTAGGCACTTAGCATGGTGGTGAAAAAGAGGGACCCCAAAGCCATTCTACTTCAATTCAAATCCTAGTACAACCATACACTAGACATGTGACCTTATGTAGTTATGGTAAACTCTTCTACCCTTACTTATCTATGGGGACATAACAATAGTTCCTACCTCGTAGGATTCAGATTAAGTAAGACATATATATCTATCTTGTAGTTATATGTATATCATATAGTTATGTGTATCTTGTGCCTGATACATGTTGGTCCTTAATGCCTAATACTTTTGTGTTTATAAAAATTATGTCACGTAAAAATTATGTCATGTAAAAATTTTTGTTGGATGCGTGGGGTTCAATATTTTAGAATACTTTTTTTCTATAGTATTGTTAGTTATGAATGTTCCCATCAAAATATCATCCCATTGGAACTGAATTTTTTTATTGCCCATATTTTTTTCTCAGTGCCAAAGGGAAATACCCTTATAGTGACCAAGAAAACTGGCCTGTCATGAAATTATAAAACTTCTGTGAGATCCAGCTTTTGTGTCTTAGAGTGGGTAAATGACACTGTTGGTGTCAACACTGAATCTGAAAGGACTATTCCTGGAGTTTCTGTTTGGTTTCCTTTGTTTTCTTTCTGTCAGGAGTGACTTCTGATACCAGCAGCTTATCTTCTCTAGTCTCTACCCAGCCAAGCAGTTTCTGCTGCCTCCTGCTGAAAGGGCAGCATTTATAAGGGGACGACTGAGTATAGTGTTTTCTATGTCAAACACGATCTTACGTGTGTTGTCCCATGTCCTACTTACATCCAAAACTCTGAGAGACAATATTATTATTTCTACTTTACAGAAGAGACTGGGGTCTAGAGAGACTAAATAGCATACCCATATGCCCAAAGGCAGGTGTGATATTCAACGTTAGTTTCTATATCTTTACCTGGGGTTGTGACCACCAAAGCTTTATAGACTTGTAAAGGCTAAAGGAAGTAACATATATATAAAGCATTTAGTACAGCTCATGGCACAAAGTAAGTGCTCAATAAATGTAAACTACTCTATTCGAATATTCAAGTATATAACTCAGTTTTTAAGTATATTATACAATATTAGGTACTGTTTTCATTTTTAAATTGTGCTAACCACAGAAATTTTACTTACACTTTAACATAATAGAATCACTAATAAGTCAGGAAAATAATTTGGTGTCATACAAATAACTTTCTGGGTTCTGAAAATTTAGAAGATTGATTTTATTTTGGAATAAAGATGACTAGTAATATGTGTTCAATATAAATAATGTCGGTCTTAAATTTTAAGAGCTTTGTCACAATATTTAAGTCAAATTTGAGTGTGCCATTATTTGCAGTTCATTTTCAAAAATAATTAAATCACATTGGGCATCTAAATTTATAATAAATAATAAATCCTTTTCTCTAAAGGGATATGCTGTGTGATGCTTCTGTTGCACCATGAGGAAGAGTTATATTATCAAGCGGGTTTTTAGTTTCTCTCTCGACTATTGACCTCCAATAACTGCCACCAAATGATGAGTATTAGCCCCCCTGTGGTTGGTATATGAAGTGTGTAGGTGTGCTCTGGTCTCCTGACCACTACTTCATCCCTTCCCATTCACCTGTGTGGTCCCTCCCACTATGCTGTTCCCCACCCCCACAGCTGTTTCTAGTAAGTATTTCAGCATCATTTATATCTGATATGTTGCTGAGAGAGCTAGACTATTTAAATCGTAACCAGATATTAAGTTGGACCCGCCAATAATAGTTAAGTATAATTGGATAGCCCTTTTATTAAATACTAATGAGATTTTATATTCATTCCTTTATGGAGCAAGTATGTATTGAGCTCTTACTGTGTGTCAGGCACTGTTCTAGACACCAAGGATATGGCAGAAAACAAACTAGCTTCCTGCGGTTGTGTGCTAGTAGAGTGAACAGGAATGCTAATAGAACATTGAACAAGAAGGCTGAAGATGTGGGTTATTGTTTTAGTTCTACCAAGACCCTGTTGGACATATGACCTTGGTAGAGGTATTTTACCTCTCAAAGTCTGCTCATTTCTGTAAAGCCAGGTTAATAGCCTCCTCTGCTTGTGTCAACAGATAATTATGAGGATCAAGTACTAAATGTAAGTAAAAGCATTTTATAATCTGTGCAGCTATATACACATATAATGGGTTATTAGCATTCCTATTGCTTTACTTTTGTTCATTGTAAATTGTTGGACACCTGTACAGCACAGTGATTAAGAATATAAGTCGGACAGATCTAGGTCCTCATCTTTGTTTTGTCGTTTCCTAGCTGAGTGAACTTGAGCCAGTTAAGCTCTCTGTAAGCTTGCATTTTCTCACGTTTACAAGGAATTTGATAATAATAATTAATTCAGTGACTTTGTTGGAAAAATGGAATAATATTTATAAAATTTTTAGCATTATTATTGGCACACGTAAGAACTCATATTAATTGTGATTATACTTATATTATGACAGCCCTCTAGCAGAACTCCCAGACTCCAGCATCTTCTATTTTCAACAGTTACATATACAACACAGGATTTCTTTTCTTACCATAATTCCTGTTTTTGTCCTCTTGTTCAAATACCTTTAAGGCCTCCCTCTTGCCTATCAGACCAAAGCTTCGTGTCAAGGAAGTAAGGCTATTTACCTACACGACCTCTGCTGATCAGCCTTCTTTTCTCACTAAAGCATACCAAAGCACTGGACATTACATGTATCTGTTGATTTTTTCCCCCCACACATCTTGGTCTTTTCACCCTTTCTGTCTCCATTCCTGTTGTTTCTTCCACCTGGTTACCTTCCGGCTTCCTCTTTATTAATTCTCAACCACTAATTCCTTGAAGAATTGCTTTTTGGAAGCCTCCTCCAAGTTTTCTAGGACTCAAAATGAATAAAATAATGGATAGAGAGTAATAAACCTAGCACCTGGAATATAATAAGTGCTCAGATGTGAGATACTATTCTTATGACCAGCTTTATTCCACACCATTCTCTTCAGTAATCTTTATTTACTCCCTTCATAGTTAGATAATACTCGTGATTTATTTAGAAGGTAAAAATTATCCTTTGTATATGTCACTTGGGCCTATTTATAGAAAAAGAGAGACCCATTTCTAACTGGGTTTATCAAGGATTCTGTTACTTGTACTTCCCGCATTATTTTGATGTTTTAAGAATGTAGGACTGTAAGCACCACACACTAAACTGTATGCTTTTGTGGGGCCAGGCTTATTGTCTTCTTGACCACTCAATCCTCAGTGCCTAGCACATAGTACTTGCTTAATAAATGCAGAGGGTGCCCCAAAAAAATGCATGCACTTTTTTTTCTGGGGGGGAGGGAGGGAACAGGACTCTTTGGGGAACAGTGTGTACTTCCAGGCCTTTTTTCCAAGTAAGTTGTTGTCCTTTCAGTCTTAGTTGTGGAGGGTGCAGCTCAGCTCCAGGTCCAGCTGCCGTTTCTAGTTGCCGTTTCTAGTTGCAGAGGGCAGAGCCCACCATCCCTTACGGGACTTGAGGGATTGAACTGGCAACCTTGTGGTTGAGAGCCCACTGGCCCATGTGGGAATCGAACCGGCATCCTTCAGAGTTAGGAGCATGGAGCTCTAACCTCCTGAGCCACCAGGCCGGCCCTGTATGCACATTTTAAGAAAGGCAAAAACTGGATTAATATATCCCAATAACAAAAGATGAATACAAGTCACATTTGACTTCTGCAATTACACGAGGTGCTCAGAGTGGTTACCATCAGCGTCCACACACTTCTGATTATAGTGAACTACTACCTGAGCAACGTTGACCAAAGTGTTAATATCTCTTAAAATATGTATACATTTTTTTGGCACCCCCCAGTATTTATTTATTAAGTGAATGGCAGGGACCATATTTTGGCTTTTCTATTGTATCCTTGATGTTTCATTTCAGTGTTGAATACTTAACTTCTTACTGATTCAATTCATTCTGCTGCTATTTACCAAGTGTCTACTTTGTAAAGCGTACAAAGATTAATTGCACATAGTCTCTACCCTCTATTAACTTATTGTCTTATAGGGGGAATATGGCACGTAATTGCTAAAACAAGTTACCCTGAAAGATAAAGCTTTAGGAGTTCACAGAAGATGAATAGTATTACCTGGTAGGATAACAGCTATTTCTGATCAATAGATTGGATTTTTAAATGTGAGTATGGTTGAATAAAAATATGGGAATAGCACAAACTGAAACACAGAACTAAGAAAAATCTGAGTGTGGAATGGGAGAAGTAGAAGGGTATGTGAAAGGGAGTAATTGAAGATGGGGTTGAAAAAATAAATTGAGGTCAAATGAAAGAGGCTTGAATTTATATCTCAGAAGATTTGAATTTTATACGTTAGGCACTGGGAACTGTTAAAGGCATTTTTGAGCAATGAAATGGTCTGATGAGGGCTCTCCTTCAGGCCAATTACCCTAATAGCAATGTCAAAGACGTTTTGAAGAGGGAAACCCAATTAGGAAGCCTATGACGTGGCGTCTTGTAAGAGGTACTGAGGGCTCAAGTGTACTTGGGTTGCAAGGTATTTATTCCATTCCACGACAAGGCAGCCTGAATCATTTACAATATCGTTATAGAAGCAAGAACCTTCATTTTTGCTTGTTTTCTGAAGTCATGGTTTTTTCAATACTAAGTGAGATGGAACAGGCCTCATAAAGAGGGAAGAGGTTGATTACCCAGGGAGCCCCATTAGCATAATTTCCATTTTATCTTTAATTGTGTGCCGCCTTTCTGGAATTCTGAGTAGCCTAGAAAAATGCTCATGATTGGGGGTAGAAGAAATTCAGTTTGTCACATCTAATAAACGCAATTTTGCAGAAAGAAATATTTGCGAATTTAGGCCTGCAAGGAAACTAATAAATCATTTAAACCAATGTAAGTTTGTTGTTTGTTTGTTTTAAAGAACTTTCGATTACATCAGCAAGGTGTAGTTGCAGGATTTTGTTGTTGTTTTAATTTACTTTGCTTAGTAAACTCTTAAAAGGACAAAGTTGTATATACTAATATACTCTTTTGTCATGTTAAATGAGGAAAGAGGGTAGAGAACACTACTATGGAACATTTATCTGCTCAGAAGTGTTTTTCCAATCCACAATAATAGTTTAACTAATTTAACTGTTATTGATAATCTACTCACAAACATAAATTCCTGTTGTCAAGGTTCTCACTGTCTGTTTAACTATAGACAAATAATGGGTATGAAAGAACAAAGTAGTATAAAAATAAAAATTATCATTGCTTTATGTAGGAGATTTTGGACAAGCCCAGGGCAGGGAGTTTAGAACACCTGAAAGTTTGGAAGAGGCTTCTCAGTGGGGATTGAATAGCATTTTTCATCAGTCTTTTTTTTTTTTTTGGAAAGGCTGTGTTAAATGTACAGTCACCAGCCTTGCCTTTTCCTATCATTCATATATAAAGCATAATTCACCGTGGAATCTGTTGACTGTGGTCTTCATGGGGAAAGGTCATTCTTCTTCAGCAGCCTTGGCTGAACAGGCAGCTTTGCACAGGTGGTTTGAAACTCATCAGGAGAGGAAGGGCACAGACAGCCAACAGGATTAGCTGAATCATCTTGGGTGTCAGTGGGCCACCATCCGTCAGCCAGATGGTCTTCACACCACCATGATACAATTGTGCTTTGGAAATCATGCTTGCTGACCTATTTTCCCTTCCCTTCTCTCTGACTGATTCCTGTTTTCTAAGCTCCTGGTCAGCAGGGTGTTTTGAAGGCTCCTTAACACATATGAGCCATTCTGTTCTCAGAACAGAACCTACACTGTTTTGTTCTGTGCCTCATTTAAGCATGAAAACTCTTCTATAAACTTTAGCTCTCCTAGGAAACTAAGTCCTTTATTGCTAACCTTTCTCAATTACAACTTCCTTTTACCTGACTCTCCTCTCCATCTGGATTTTGACTTCAAACCCTCTTCTGTGGAGCCATCTGAAACTAAAGTGGTAACGAAAAACAGAAGAAAAGCTTTAGAAGGGGCTCATGGTACAGTTAAAAAGAACATTGACTTTGAAACAAGGTAGACTTAGGATGAATTTAAAAATGAATCAGACAAGGGAAATGAATGAGGCACAGATGTTGCATTCAAGGATCTTTCAGTCTCATCAGGGAGATCAGTTCTGTACATACATAATTAAGATGCAAATGATACATGACATAAGTTCAGGTAAAATGTTAGGTGAGTTTAGAGGAAGAAGAGACATCGTCAGCTAAGGGGAAGGAAAGGATTTATTGCATAAGTGACATTTGAGACATAGCTTTGTATGATAATTCAATAGGTGTAGATGTAAATGGTATTCTTTTTTGTTTTTATTCAAATCTTAAAGGATATGTAGACCATTTGCAACCTAGACTGCTTTGCCTGAGTTTTCTCAAATTTTCTAAGTTGAGACATCAAACAACTGTTTTCTCCTCCAATTTAGTAAAACCAAGGAAGTTTCATCGTCTGTACTCACATTGCTGAGAAATATAAAAGTAAAGATTCCTCTGATTTATTTAAACAACACTTTCATTTCCCATACGCTCATCTGGGGTTGTTATGGAGACTACATGAAACAGGGGCATGGATAAAGAACCTGCCTCAATAAAAAGCCAGGGGAAAAAATGTACCCAGTGTTGTATTAATAGACCTTTTACATATTAATGTATTAATCTTCAAAGCAACCTGATAGGGTATTTTTAATGTGGTATTTTTATCTGTACCTTAAAAACAAGTACTCAGATTTAGAAAGTAACTTGCAGATAATCATATAATTCTGAGAAGCAAAGTTCAGATTCGAATCCAGCTCTGACCAATTCCACTGTCCATACTGCATTCTTTATTGTTGTTTTTTTCTTTGACCTATTTTTCATAGCTTTCCTTTATTATTTTTTAAACATGCAGTAATACATACTAATTCTTCTGCAATCAAACAGTATAGACATAACTAATGCAGAATTCCCCAATCCCTAATCCTACTCCTAAAAAGAAAGTAATGAAAAAAATTGTTCTGTATGCTTACATATATTTTCCTATATATAATATGTTTTCTTTTTCTTTTACTGAAAAGACTACCCTACTTTACATTCTTTCAACGGTGTATCAAAATTCCTGTTTCCCTACAACATTTTCAATACTGAATGCTCTCTTTCTATTCTCTATTTGATAGATGAAAGAATGCTATATCTGCTTTAATTTGCATTTCTTAAGTTATAAGTGAGGTTGAATGTCCTCAAGTCACAAATATTTTCTCTATAAGCAATCCCAACCAAATTTGTTGTAATCCCAGGATGGTGATGTTTTAAAATAAAAATCTAGTAGATACTCCATTTATTATCCTATTCTCCCTTATGTACCCTTAGAAAGTAAAGAAACTTCTGGTTAATTAACTATAACATTTAATGTCATAATTCAATTGAGATGGCTAATGTGTTTTGGAATTTTAATGGGGCTTATTATTGCCAGATGTCTCATTTATGTTAAATAAATATTTTTGAGGGTCTTGCCGAAAAAAAATCAAAAAAACTAGTACTCAATTCATTCATTGGTTCAGCCAGTATTTGTCAAGTGTTTCCATGTGCCAGGCAGGATGCTTAGGTGCTTGAGTTTCAGAAATAAAGATAAACGTGGCTTCTTATCTCAAACAGTTTAGTCTTCGGCAGTAGATAAACAAATATCTCAGGAAGTTTTGGCTGGAGGGAACAAATAGCTAACTCTAACTGGGTAAAATAATAAGTAAATGTATTATCTCTCATTAGAATATTTCTAAGGACAAGGCTGGGCTTCAGGTTTGCTTGATCCAGTGGCCCAGTTTTGCCATCAGAGAACCAGTTCTTTCCATCTCTGTCCTTGTTCTGTCATTCAAATGTCAGCTTCATCCCAAGGCTGGTTTCCTCTTGGTTGTGGGCTGGCTGTCCATGGCTTTTGGAGCTTCCTGCTTTCTTATTCTTTGGGGAGATATGGGGACTTCTTGTGGTTCTTTTAAGATAAAGGAAGACATTTTCCAGAAGTCTCCAGCAAACCTCTCTTCGTGTCTCATTGACCAGAACTGGTCCGTACCCATTCCTGAAAAAATCTTTGTCAAAAAGAATGGGATTAACCTTCAGGCAGTCAGTTCTCTTGGAAGAGAAAGTAGGCATCACCTATCTCTAATGCATACCTGTGAGCAACAGGAATAGATACATGGGAAAAAAAATGGCTTTCTACTGGAAAGGACAATAGAAATGGCTTCTGGAGAAGAAACAATATCCACTACAATAAAATGAGCCATTATGACTGAGTATCTGTACAGTGAGGAATGACATCTTTGCTGTTTTCTTTTTAATGTCTTCTAGGATCAGAGTGGCACCGAACCTGTTAGTAGTGAGGAAGATGGCAGTCTCAGAGTCGGTATTAAACAACTGCCTGGAAGTGACAGCTCCATACTGGTGAGAATTTTCACCCCTTGTTCTTTTTAGGGATATATTATTTATATCTTGTGTCACCTTGGCAGGGATCAACTATTGTATTTGCTTCTCTCGGAATCTTGATCTCTGAAACGGGAAGCTATTCTCCCACTTTCTTCACACTTGAATTGTGCCGTCTAAAATGAAAGACACCATCTCTCCTTTAAATCTTGTTAAATACTGAGTTTCTTTAAGACTAGGGCTATGCTGAATTAGTCCTAGAGGCACAGAAAGAGATGTTAAATTTATTCCATTAATTCATAGGAAAAGATACTCACACCCTCCCAGGGGCTGTCACATGAGGAGACAGGCAGCAGTTTTAGAGAACCCACCCTCTTTATACATCCTAATGTCTGCTCTTTTGTTATTTAATATTTATTGAACTTTTACTGTGGACCAGGCACTGTGCTGGGTTCTACATTCATTTCCTGACCCTTGCAGTGTAGGTGACAGTAACTTCCTTTTACACTCGAGGGAACTGAGAGTTGTGGATGTGAACTGACTAGTCAGAAGCCATTCACTGTATGTGGACCTGGAGACTGGTCCCATTTCTTATGACTCCCATGCCTTTGCTCACAACCCACCTTTTTGTTTGGCAGCCTAGCACTTCCAGGGTTAGACTATAAGTTCTAGAAAGAAATATGGACTTTTTTTCCTTTGTGTTTCAAAATATTTTACAGATCTTGAAGAATTAATCACTTAGGGTCACTCTGATGTTATGACAGCACAGAGTTGTTCATTTTACTTTAGGGAGTTTGAGAAATCATCCAGTTACCTTCTTTCAATTTTTAGAAAATATATATTGGGATTGGCGTAGATTCCATGTCCGAGAAAGTGAACTGATTCTTTCAAGCTGAAGGGAAAGGACATTTCATTACGAGGGGACATTATAATGGGCTACTCCTGGACAAACCCTACGTGAGACCTGAGAACCCTGGCTTCAGTAATACTGGGACTAACAGATTATGACCATTGTTCTTGAACAAGATGTTCCAAGGTTACACTGTTCCCTTTCCAGAAGATAAATTGCATATTTGCACTGAAGGGGAATGAGTAACATCAACAATTTTCAAATTCAAAGCTCCTTCATTTACAAATACTACTAACTTGTTCTTTTTGTCAATGAATCTCCATAGATAGATTAACGAATTCTTTTAAAACAACAGCATTGTGGTTTTTTTTTGTGGTTTGTTGGGTGGTTTGGGGTATTGTTATTGTTGTTGTCCGTAAGCTGAAAGATTCTGGTAATCCCAAGGAGGCTCACTTATAGGCTGTAGGCAAAAGCCATCCATCATTCACCCCCTGTTCTTAAGAAAGCAACACCAGTGAAGGGGCCCCAACTGTTAAGACAATTGAAGAAGAGCTGAAGGACTGAGGGTAATCTTTAGATATTGTTTCATACTGTATTTCATCCAGAATAAGAGCCTTCCCCAAACTCACTGATTTGTATCTTATGTTCTCCACTACACCCTTTTGGTATTCTGCAGTTGCTTTCTTACCATTTCCAGTAGAACCAATGCATAGTCTAGTCAATTGAGGAAAGATAGCCGAATGTGACATTTTTATAGCATAAATATAACTGGCCTAGCATAAAGTATTGATTAAGAGTGTGGTCTTAGGCAAGTTACTTGACTTCACCAAGCCTCAATTTCTCATCTGAAGAATGACAGTAATAAAGAATGTTATAAGAAAACAAATGGGCTATAAAGTATAAACCACGTAGTAGAGTGTAAGGCAAACAGTTCGTGTTCCCTAAGTTCATTCACTGATTCAACAAATACTTGCTGAATGTTACTATGTTCCAGGCACTGGAGATAGATACAACAGTGAACAAAACATACCAAAATGCCTGCCCTCGTGAGGACTCATTCCAGGGTAGGCGTAGGGATCCCCAGTAGATGGGATCGTATGAAATTGCTATTTTCATAGGTGAGAATTTCATATGGCTAGCATATTACTAACAGTTCCTCATCACTAGTCATCATTTAATTGTTTCTATTGTAAGATTGGTGCAAACTCCCCTCCCTTGCTACACCTTCATACGATGATTGCTGGATGTACCATGTCAGAGGATAGCACATGCTCTGTATGGGCCTTGACTCTTTTTACTTTCATTTATGTCAAGATAGTTGCAAAGATTGAGCTCTAATCCTCTAAAAGTTGCTTGCTTGCTTTCTGTGGGGGCATATATTTCGTCAGGTGCTGTGCTGGCCCCGGCGACAGTGACTGGAGAAAAACACAGGCCTTGCTCTTAAGCAGTTTACTGTCCAGCATCAGTGAGGATAATAGAGTTTGTATCTGGAAAATCATACCACGCAGAAATGTATTAGAGAGAAATAACAAAATGTTACGGAAATTCAAAAGTGGAAGGAAAACCATCTCATTCAGGGATTAGGGAAGGTGTCTTAAAATCATGGCCTTTAAGGTGAACCTCTAAAGATAAGAAGGCAATTGACTGCTGAGGTTGGCATAAATGGAACATTTACCAGGGAAAGGACGTTTCAGCAAGAGTGGACATTATAATGGGCTACTCTTGGACAAACCTTACCTGAGACCTGAGAATCATGGCATCAAGAATACTAGGACTAACAGATTATGATCATTGTTCTTGAATAAGATATTCCAAGGTTACTCCGTGCCCTTTCCAGAAGATAAACTGTATATTTGCACTAAAGGGGAATGAGTAGCATCAAAAAATTTCACACTCAAAGCTTCTTCATTTACAAATACTGTTAACTTATATCAAATAGTGTGGGTTAGGGGAGTAGTGAGTGAGGATTGGGCTTTTTGTAGGGCAACAATGGGCAATGGAATTTGAGTATTAGAATCGCACAACTGAAAGGACTGTATGCTATGAATTATAGATTAATTTATTCGTCTTTTTGTGCTCCGGTGTTCAATAAATGTTTCTATAGCTAGATGGATACATGTTTACACAAGGTGCTACCTGGAAGAAACTACTCCAAAGAGCTATTAAATTACTTCTCCAACGTTACCTGTTTTCAGAGCTAAGACTAAGCTGTGGGTCCACACATATTCCAGTGCTCGTTCACTATTCAGTTATGGTTGGCATTGGTCCATATCGCAGTAGTCCCCAGATTCACAGCCAAGGAATAATAACTTTATTTATAATAACGTGAGGAGATACTAGATTTCTCTAAAATATTTTTAAAGGAAGAATAAGTTATTTTTAGGCAACTGATAAAATAATTTTGTGAAGCGTAGATTTCAATTGTGAGAGACTGGAAGCAGGGGAGTGTCTGGAATCTATTTCAGAAGTCTAGGTGACAGCCTACTAAGACTACTTTTTAAGCCTTTTGAAAGGAACATTGGAAAAACTATTTGCGCAGAGCTTTAAAATATGCAAAACAAAGTCTCATCTATTATTTCATTAGCTTAATATTTTTAATATCTAAATTTTTTCTACAATTATATTTTGTTTGTTCATGATCTTATTCAATTTTATCCCCAAAATAAAACTGTGTAAAAAGGAGGGCAGGAATTATTTATCCCAGACTTACACAGTGTTTTCCCAAAAATAAGACCTACCCCGAAAATGCACTTGTTAAGATCATCAGCCAGACGGACGCATTTAGTACGTTATGACGATGTTCCAGAAGAAGATGACATGACTGTGTTTGAATAAATGTAGATTGTTGTCCATGAAAAAATAAGACATCCCCTGAAAATACACCCTAATGCGTCTTTTGGAGCAAAAATTGATATGACTCGATCTTATTTTCGGGGAAATACGGTATAAGACCCGGTCTTATTTTAGGGGAAACATGATAGATGAGCCCTTAATCTTTCTCTTAAGATCATAAAACTAGAAATTGGAAGAACTAGGACTCATCCAGAAGGGTCTTTGACCCCTTAGTATTTTGACATAGAAGATTGTGAGTCCCTAAAATAATTATTTTAATCTTTTGGGCATAAAACTATATGTTTGTCATGTAATATACTCTTTTGAAGCAGTATAACTAAATTATTAAGAGTGCAAACATTGGAGTCAGACTACCTGGATTCAAATCCTGGTTCTACCATTTACTAGCAATATAACCTTAGGCAAATAATCTCTCTGTGCCTTAGTTTTTGCATCTCTAAAACGAGGGGAAGGAACAAAGGGTTGTTGTGAGAATTAAAGGAGTTAATAACTATGAAGCACTATCTGGAACGATGCTCAATGCTCAAGTGCACTGGAATCACTGTGTGAGCTGTGGTTGTCAATAAGGAGGATGTTGTTATGCTGATTAAAGCATTAAGGGTTAGCCATATAAGGATTAGCTGTTCTGGGTGAGCCATTAAGGTGTAACTTGGAAAACTGAAGTGAATTTTTCGACCCCCAAATAGACAGCACTTATTGAATACCTCCGAGCCCGGCATCATTCTAAGCTCTTTACATAACAATCCTATGAGGTTAGTACTAATATTATCTCCATTTAAGACGTGAGGAAACTGAGGCACTGAAACCTTAAGTAAATTGCCCAAATAATGACCCAGTGAAGCCTAGCTCCGAGTTGGAGGCTGTCCTCTAAACTACTCACTATGCACTACTGCCTGTCAGATACAGACATAGAACACAACCGAAGTCATCAAAGGAAAACAAGAAAATTACACTGGGATCTGAACTTTGTGATTTTCATTCCCTTTTGTCTAAATCTTGAACTCCAACATAGAACATTATGGCATAGAATCAGATAAAGATACTGAAAGTTACCATTTACATTGGTAAGTAAAGTGATACAGACATCTAAAAAGATGTTTTATAAAATGAAGAAAACTAAAATTTTTCGAGAAACTCACCTGTGCCACGCAGTTTCATACTGGTTATCTTATTTCACCCAGTGATGTACATATTATTAGCCCTACTTCACTAATAAGGTACTGGGTCTAAGAGATTGCAAGTCTGTTCCTAAGGTCCCACAGCTGGTAGGTGGTGTGGCTGGGACTCAAAACCAGGTCACTGCCTCTAAAGCCCATCTCCTCTTCACTGTATGGTTCACATAGACAGCTTTTCTTGAAATATCAGCTAGATCACTGTGTGATCTGTTGGTCAAACAACAAATATCAATTGAGTATCTCTTGCATGTCAGACAATGCTCTGTGCAGGGATTCAGTGATGAATAAAACTATCAGGGCTTCTTAAAGGGCTTGAGATGTTCCAGGACAAGTGTTCACGTCAGCTTGTTGTCTGGAGAAGCTCAGTAGTTAGGTGGGAAGGAAGGAGCAAGAGAAGGAAAAGAAGACATAGTACTGTTTTCTTTTTGGAAGTAGTTGACCTCTATTCTTGTTACTTCCTGGATCTTTAATACTGTGATTCCATAATTTTCTGCTTTGATGCAAAGCCAGTTTATGTTTCTTTTGTTCTTGTTCATCTCCTTTTCCCTGCTGTTATAGATGCTAATAGTCAGTAAGGACAACTGAACTAAAAATTGGGTAAAGATCTCAATAGGCATTTTCCCAAAGGGATACAAATGGCCAATAAGCACATGAAAAGATGCTCGACCTCATTAACCATTAGAGAAATGCACACCAAAACCATAATGAAATACCACTTCACACCTGCTAGGATGGCGATAATCAACAAGACAGACAATAGCAAGTGCTGGCAATTATGTGGAGAAATTAGAGCTTTCATCCCTTGCTGGTAGGAATGTAAAGTGGTACAGCCAGTTTGGAAAACAGTTTGCAATATTATTTAATGGCTAATTATTAAATAATACTGCACTTTAAAATATCACCTCATTTATCCTGGTGAAAAATAGTAGTAGTAGTAGCAGTGATAGTAATAAATTATCCAGCATTTATTGAGCGCTTATTATTTGTTAGGAACTGAACAGAGCATATTATCTCCATCCTCCCCATCATAAGCGTTATTATCCCCATTTTGCAGATGAGGGGCCTGAGTAGTCCAGAAGTTAATTCACTTGCCCAAAGGCTTAGGGGCAGTAAGTGCCACAATAAGGATTTGAGGCCTTATATGTTTGACTTCCATGCCTGATCATGCCATACTGCCTCTCAGAGAGACAACTGGCATCAGCCCATAGAGAACCTGCAGTTTAGAGAAGTCTAATTTGTCATAGAACACATTACCTATAAGTAGAAAAAACACTGTCAGACTTCAAAATCCGAGTTTCTCCTCTATTCAGATAATACTAAAAAGTTATTCATTAGACCCTTGTGGATCCGTAACAGTTTTCATTGATCTGTGGGAAATGTGAAAAATCATAACCACAAAGACAGTTCAGTTTAAAGGACCACCCATTAAGACTGTGCCCTACCTGAATTTTTAGTGTTGAAACGGCTCTTCCTAGATGACGTTATGGTAATAATACGTGGTAGTCGTTGCGCAGAGAGGACTTTGTAGGTTGAACCCTCTAAAATCACTGATATTTGACCATTTCTTGACCTACAACGTGGCAAATTCATATGCTCCAACCTCATATTTCTTTGGTCTCAATTACTTGGCCAAAAAAAAAAAGGTAACTATATTCCCAAAGGTCTTTTGAACATTTTCTGGTCTGTGACATCCCAAAGTCTGAGAAAAATCTACTTTGCTTCATGTGGTATCCATAGACTCATGAGTACTTTGCAAATGATGAGATGAAAGCAGGCAAGGAGAGGGATTACTGAAAGCTGATTGTGGTTTTAAACCTGGATAAGTAGAAGCTTGATACTGTCACTAATTAAAAAAAAGAAGAACATCATGAGAAAAAAACAGATTTGTCGGAAAAATTCAGTGTGAAATTTGGAAAGAATAATATGCCCTGTGATTTCTGGTTTAATTTATCAATTTGACTGCTTAAAAATTAGTCCTAAGGTGTTTTTAAAGTGCTGGCATCGAAGTTTGGAAAAATAGTTTAAAATACGTTCTAATGAAAACTATTGAAGAAGCACAAAAATGCTGCTACTAACATAAAGGGCTATACAGGGTCACACACTGGTACACAGTATTTCAGCAGAGGATGCCCTCATTAGTCTAAAGGTTGTACAGTAACTTGGATTCACGTGCAGAATTTATCACAACTCTTTAAACAAGAAGGGTAGAAATAATCTGCCTGTGAGTTTAAAGAGGGAAAACTCCTACTTTGAGTTGCAAATCAAGGAGCCAGTATTTTGGAAGATCAATACTAGTTGAACATTGGCAGAATCTTTCTTCAGGAAGAAATCTGTCTTAATCACACATCTTGATTACTTGGTAAGTTAATAAAGAATGAAGTTTTGAAAAAAGGAGAATTATGGCAGGATTCTAGGACTGAGAAAAAAGCAGACAGATTTGAGGAACTAGATGCCACTTCTTATAGAAAGAGAGCACATGTCCCTCATAGGCTGTTGTGCCAATCCCTGTTTCTAGGATCACCACCGCAAGCCTAAGTCAGAGCTGAAGAGAACATTACTCACATTTTTTCCCCTGAAATCAAGGTTGAGTACTAGGTGGAATACTATGATCATTAGGGACCCATGCTCTTGCCTTTCAGAGAACCCTGCTTGAAAAATGAATCATTAATTATGAATCTGCTAAGTAAACTGGCACATTTCACTATACCTACATGAGTGCTCAAAAAGGCACATGAGTGAGCAATGGGCTGTGAGCACAGAGGGAATGATTCGCCCTATCTGGACAACTTAACAGAAGTTACCCAGAGGAGGTGGTGTTAAAACTAGATTTTTATTTTATATCTAGTAAAGATTAGTGTATATAATATATATCAGTATGTCTATAGAAGAGTACAGAAGTGTATACCTCAATAAATTTTCATTGGATATGGTACAACCATGCAACCAACATACAGAAGAAAATGTAGCAAATAGCCAACACCCAAGAAATCCCCTCGTGCTCCCTTTCTACCGCCTTCCCCAAAAGAAACCACTATCCGGAAGTATATTACCATAAATTAGTTTTTTGGGTATAGTACTTTATAGAAATAGAATTCTAAGGCATGTGCTCTTGTAGATATATCTTCTTTAGCTGAATATTATGATTTTGAAATTCATGCAAATTGTTGTATGTAGCCATAATTTGCATATACCATAATTTATGTACCCATTTGTACTACCCAAAAAAAGTAATGTGTTTTTCCGAAAATAAGACCCAACCGGACCATCAGCTCCAATGCATCTTTTGGAACAAAAATTAATAAAAATTAATATAATATAAAAATTATAATAATTAATTATATAAGACCCAGGTCTTATATAATATAATACAAGACCAGGTTTTATATTAATTTTTGTTCCAAAAGATGCACTAGAGCTGATTGTCCAGCTAGATCTTATTTTTGGGGAAACACAGTATTAATTTAAGGTAGACTCAAGAAATTAAGGATCCATTGTATAACCCCCAGGAAATTCATACCTCCTCCTCCCAAAATAATAACACAATCTGTAGTTAAGTTTATATAAGGGAAAATAGAAATATTTTAAAAATGCATTTGATTAATTCATAAGTCAACTAGGAAGAAAAAGGAAGCAAGAACAAAAGGGAAAAATGTAAAAGAAGAAAAAGCTGATCAATCTAGATCCAAACATACCAGTGATAACATTAAGAGATGAAGACTTTCAGTCTGGATGAAAATAGACCTATTTTCTGAATACAATAAATATATCTTAAATGTAAGAAAGGTTGAAAATAAGAGGAAACAAAAGGATATGCCATGCTATAGTAACCAAAGGAAAGAATGTGTAGCTTTACTAAAATCATACAATACTTTAAAGTAAGAAACATCACTAGAAATAAAGGTAACATTTCATAATGATAAAAACTTGAACAAACTGGGAAGATATTACAATATTATATCTTTGTGTACCCACAATAGAGCTTTAAAATATAAAAGCAAATATTGACAGAACTATATGAAAAAAATATAAATTCACAATCATAGTAGGATATTTTGCCATACCTATTTCAGTAATTCATAAAGGTGCGCAATAAACAAATCCGGAAGCATATAAAATATTTGCACAACACCATTAACAAAAATGACTAACTGACATATAAAACATTCTGCCCACTAATAACATTTTTCCCCAAACAGTACATGAAACACTTATTTAACAAATAAGACTATGTATTTGACCATAAAGCCCAAGGTTTAAATATCATACAGAACATTTATCTGACCATAATGGAATTAATCTAGTAGTAAATAACAACAAAAAGGAAGTCTCTGTTTAGCAATTAAATAACACACTTCTAAATAGCCCATTGAACAAATTGTCAAGGAAATAAGGTAATATTTTGAGCTAAATGAAAATGAACATAAAACAAACAGAAACTTGTAGAATGAAGCTAAAGCAATGCTAAGTGAAACTTGCAACCTGAAATGCATATTGAGTAAAAAGAAGAAAGCCTAAGCATTAATAATCAAAGAATCTGGGTGGCCGGTTGGCTCAGTTGGTTAGAGCACAGTGCTCATAACACCAAGGTTGCCAGTTTGATTCCCACATGGTCCAGTGAGCTGCACCCTCCACAACTAGAGTGAAACCAACGGCTTGACTTGAAACTGAGCTGCCAGTGGGTGGCTGGTTGGTTCAGTTGGTTAGAGTGCAGTGCTCATAACACCCAGGTCACCGGTTCGATTCCCACATGGGCCAGGGAGCTGTGCCTTCTACAGCTAGATTGAAAACAACAACTTGACTTGGAGCTGATGGGTCCTGGAAAAACACACTGTTCCCCAATATTCCCCAATAAAAATTTAAAAAATAAACATAAAAACATAATTGAGAATCCTTCTAAAGAAGCTGGAAAAATATCTGAAAATCAAGCCAAAACAAAAGAGAAGAAAATAAATAATAAAAACCAGATTCACAAGCAATGAAATAGAAAACAAATGAACAATTGAGGACAATAAAAGCAAACTTAGTTCTTTAAAAAGACTGAAAAATTGAAAAAAAAGAAACTGATCAAGGAAATTGCCAAATCAAGAATTTTTAAATGTGACATCACTACATATTCTCCAGGTATAAGATGATAAGGAGAGAGTACAATGAACAACTTTATTCTAATAAATTAAACATTTAGATGAATGAACACATTTCTTAAAAATGTAAATTTCCAAATTTGGCATGGGAAAAAATAGAAAATTTGAATAGTTCTATACCTATTTAAGAAATTGAGTAAGACAGTAAAACCATTACCCAAAAGAAAATAACCAGGTCTGGGTAGTTTCACATGTGAACTTTTATAAACATGCATAAACTCTCTTTGTAAATAGAAAAACTACTTGAATTATTTTATGGACTCAGAATAATCTTGAATCCAATATGTGACAAGGATATTATAAGAAAGACAAAATACGTGCCAATCACCGATGCAAAAACCCTAAGCAAAACATTAGTAAATCAAATTCAATAATATGAAAAGAGGAAATACACCATGATCAGATTGGTATATTTGTAAGAATGTAAAGCTGGTGTGACATTAATAAAGCAGTTTATTCTAGTCTCCTTTTTCCAAGCCAGGATTACCTCTCTTAGATGAGTTCTGAATCATTTGCCTCTTTTGCGTCTTGATTTTCCCAGCTTCATTTTTTGTATTACCAGGTTTTTCTTTCCTTTGCCTTTCAGAAGCCTTCCTAGTCTTAAACAGGGGTGCCTATAAACACAATTCCAAATCTCCTTCCAGCACTACTCAGGCAGCCTTGAGTAAAGAGTGTTGGGCATACAACTCTCCCTGCTGGATTAATTTCTGAATTCCCTAACACAGGCTTCTCTGTGGTGAAGAATATTTCTGTATGGCTTTCCATGCTCCCTCCAGCGGGAGCTGACCAAACTCCTACACCCTTTGAGATTTGGATTAGGACTGAAATTGTTATTAAACATTACCCAGCCAGCCATATTGTCTTAGACAGTATTACATAGAAAATAGACTGAAGTAAAAAGTTGTGTACCCGATTTTTATTGGTAATTGCATCCCTTTGGGAGCTGAGGTCTGAGGGACTGCATCACCAATAAAACATAGGTGGGTAGTTTTTGCTTCAGGTTCTGACTTCTATAAGATAAGACAGAACAGACATACAGGGTGCATTACTGAGGCAGCCGCAGCTTTGTAACAAGGATGAGTTTTTGCTTTGTCTTGCTGGATATTTTCATAGAAGAAGTATGGAACTACAACATGTCAAATAGTCCCAACCAGGAGGTTGTTGACAGGGAGTTTCTTCTGGTTCTCTCTGGACTCGTATTCCTCATTGGCCAACATTTTCCCCCATAGAGAATTAATTTGCCTTCATGTCCGTGTTTCTTACCTGTATAAGGAAGCCAAATCCCTCTTCCTGCTGCCTGGAACTTTCTTTGAGTCAGAAGTAGTAGAAGGAGTAAGCATCACAGAATTTAGCATTAGGTTATTCTGCAACATTTGGGACAAAGTATGCGTAAAGTTGGTAGATCAACAACTGGGACCAAAGAATTGGCCTAGGAGACAAGATGAGTTCAAGAAAGTCTGTGGTGGCAGTACGTGGTTTCAGGTGTACTTATATAGCCTGAGTCTGCCTGTTAAACTCTAGAAACATGTTCCATACTTCTACCATGTTGCCTTTTTAATGAATAAAATTATTTGCTGGTTCTCAATTTCATACTCTAGGGGAAAAATGCATTTCTAATGATTATAGGCTTCTTGTTAGATCTCCCAAGCTGGAATTCTCAAGTGTGTATCCTGCTCATTTTTAAAACAAGCTTCTGAACTGTGTGCTTAACATCTATTATTATCCCCAGTTTGCACTCCATCAAGAACTACAGGAGTTCTGGTTTGGCTGTAGGAGCAGATATCACTGTGTGAATCGTATTTTCTGTTTCAGATCCAGTATGAAAACTGCATCTATAGCGATAAAGTCTAGGAATTTCCTGTAAGGAACAGGAGAGACTGTCTGAGTCAGCATTGACCTCTCATTTGGGACAGTATGCAAATTGCCAGTGGCAGAGTTCAAGTGCATTCAAATATGTAGCATTTTTCACAGCTCATTGTACTTTATATCCTGTATTTCTGAAAATCACTTGAGATTTGCCTACATGATAAATTTCCCTTTCCTGGCCATAAAAAAGACAGCAGATATGCAGTCAAGTCTACTTCCTTCACAAAAGTCACAAGAGAAAAGCTTTTGGCTTTTTCTTCCATTCTCTTCCCCTCTGAATTGTAAATGAAGACAGTAGAGAGAGTGAGTGTAGCAGCTGAAGTCATCACTTGAACTCAAATACCACAGAAACATAGATACACATTTTTAACACAGATTCACACCTTTGACCGCTGCTAGCTTACTTTGACTCCCAGCCACTTGAACTGGTCTGCTTTGGAGACTTGTTATTGAACTTGAAATTCAGCTAGCCTTTCAGAAGGAAGCTATTGCTTATCAGATTTTTCTAAATTGAGAAAGTAATCATATAATCATAATGAATAGCACTAAGGGCCCAGAGAAGGAAAATGACACAGCGGCTCAGAGCCCATAACTCATTCTTACCGGTGTCCAGTACCCTGTCTTCTGAATCCCAGAGCTTCTTGGGAACAGTGCTCCTCGGGCACTGTTCTTTGAGTCTGTAAAGTGCTCACTTTTCTCGGGAAGCCTTATTTGCTGACATAATTTTCAGATCCTGTATTCTAAAACCTATGTGGATTATAGTATCTTTCAAAGGGAACAGAAATTAAGCACGAAAGCCTGTTATGTCCCACACATGGTGCTAGCCACAAGTCAATCTGCAGTGAACAGAACACACAGATCTTACCTTGAGGGAGCTTTCCGAACTGCTGAGACTAATGGCAGCTAACGCCTTCACCACATTTACTCCAAGTGGCATCATTCTAAATGTGTTAATTCATATTTTATATGACTATTACTATGCCTAGTTTATAGGTAAGGAAACTGAGGTACAGAGACACTCAAGGAATAAGTGTCAAAGCAGGATTTGAATCCAACTTTAGGTAAGTAATTCTTAGTGTTAGTGACTATTGTTGAAGGGGAAGGTAAGGTACTGGGGAGCTTTTGCTAATGTGATTTCACTTAATCCAGGTGGTTCAATGAATGTGTAGAAAATGAGGCTGAGACTGACCCAGGCAACGGTTGACTTTTTCTAGTGTACTCAAAGGCTACAAAGTAGAAGGTCCAAGAGCCAAAATCAACAGTAGACAACTTGTTTGTTGTTTGTCTGAGAGTTGTGTTTTTCACATTATTGAATTTGAATACTTTTACGCTGAGCACGCTCTCTAGTTTGTTATCTTAGTTCGTTTTATTCCTTTCCATTGATCTACCTTACGCCTGACCTATACGAATTTTGTTATCCTGATAGATCTTTTCTGGGATCCACTTCGTTTTTATTAGGAGTCTCCTGGTTGCAAGCAGTAAAATCTCAACTTGACCTTATAGACAAAAGGGGAAATTTACTGATAGGCTGAGGTTCTTTTTACATAACTGCAGGAAGGGCGGGGTTGACAGCCTCTGGGACAGTTAGAATCAGAAACCTGGTGCTGCCAGCGATGTCTCTGCATGTCTGTTTGACTCTTTTCAGCTGCAGACTTGCTTCCTCAGCATGGTTGGAATATGGCTGCCAAAAACTCCTAAGCTTCTCTGCCAGAAATGGAGCTGACTTCCTTCCCTTGGGTCCACTTTGGGAAACCCACAGGATGATTCAGCTGTCCACCCTTGGACCGATTACTGTGGCCAGACAGAGCGTTTTGCTTACCCAGCTCTGGGGCAGAAGTGAACCAGTTTTGGTGATTATATGCTGAACATTGCTCTGCTGCCATTATTATCGACCATGTAGAGTATTCCCAGTGTTGCCTTTTATGTCCACCCACTGGAAGCTGCTTCTCTTGATCAGAGTAATTTGCCTGGCCTGCAAAACATTTTCTCTCAGGAGCTCATAGCACTTGGCTGAGGATTATAACACAACACACACAGAATGTGTCAGATCCGTTTGTTTCATAAAATGGGATGATCTTTCCGCACTGCTTCCTCCGTCTTCTTACTTAGGGATCACTGCGCACAGTCAACACTTTAAAATGTCCCAGGACCTCAGCTTTGAAGGAGCTAAGAGCTCCCTTGGTGCAGTAGTTGGGTGATTAGCGATTTCTAAATTTATGTTTAAACACAAAGGAAAGTGACTCACCCGAGGTCACTGCAGTAGCTAGTGCCATGAAACTTTTTTCCTGCCCAGGCTCAAAATAAGCAGGCATCCCTTGACCTAACGCTGAATCTAAAATGGAGTCACTGTGTTGAGGCTGAGTCCCACAACTCCTGTGTGTGTTTGAGAAGAAATCAGCAGCATTTTCCCTTTCCCTTGTGGTTTATTCCTCAGTTAAGGGCAGGGGCTCTGGAGCAAGAGGTGTCTGGATTAATTTCTGGCTCAACAAATACTTTAGCCTCTCTGTACCTCAATGACGTCAATTCTAAAATGAGGATGATAATAGTACCTAACACACAGGTCTGCTGTCTACATCCAGATCTAAAATTTGTAACCTACCAGTAAATGGTAGCTGCCATTGCGATTATCATTGTCATCATGTACCAGCCCTGTCCTTCAGCCCAGGGGTTTAAGTTTTAACCAGCATAAAAAATGGAAGGGTATGTTGGACCAGATGCTTTTCAGAGCTCTAATTTCCTCATCTCATCATTCCACATTTTTGAGGACAAGAGAAATGGAAGGAAATTAACACTTCCTAAGCAACTGTTCTCTGCACTTGATACACCCCTTGACATATATACATCATTCAGTTATAATTCAAAGTTTTCATAATTTTTTTCTCTAATATCTGTCTCACCAGACATGTAAGTGCCGTAAGTTCAAGTCGCTGTTAGTCTTATTCACTGCTGGCCCCGAGGAGATGCTCAGTAAGCATATGCTGAATTCACCTTTGCTTACAACCCCTTGTTCAGGTAGCTGTTATTGCATTCTTACTATTGCAAAAGATGGAGGTTTTCAAGCACTACTATCACAAGTAGTAGAACCAATCTGAACCCAAATTTTTCTGGCTACTATTCCAGAGCCCTTTCCTTTTACTTACAAGTACAAGTGATGAGGACACGTTTAACCAAATTAGTGATGTCTCTCTGTTTTATGCAAATTGGGTCCTTAGCTGGGGAAGTCAACTCCTTTGTGCCACTGCTGGTTAATCTGGGTATAAGCCAAGTAGAATTGCCAACCTGCAATATCATTTCCAAACAGAGGCACTTTTGCTCTTCTGAAGGCCATTTGATCCACACTGGAAGGAATAAAACCAACAGTTTCCATGGATAAGGCAGTTTAAAACTTTTATTCTAAAAAGTCCCATGAGCACCATTTATTGACCTTCTCAGGTCTTCTCTCTTTTCAACTTTTGATCCTTTAAAGAGGAGGCCACAGGATCAGCTTCACCCAGTGTCCTTTTTTTCATGCCTGGCTCTGAAATCTCCTAGGTGCATTGAAGATTTAAGTTCCCAAACTTTATTTTATATAGCACTAGCCCTTTATCAAGCTCCTGTTTTATTCTACTATATATTGAAGAAACAAATAAGACGAAAAAAAAACAAAAGTCAATCATATTAGTATACGGGAGACAGACACATAAAATTTTTAAAAATACAATATAATGTTTAAAAAGTAGTGATAAAATACATTGGTCATTTGTGGAGGGCGCACCACCCAGGGGCTCAGGGAAGAATTAGGGGATGAGGCAATTTTAAAATTAATTTTATGTCCTATAATCTGTTTAGGAACAAAGTTTTTTGTTTATGTTTTTTTTAAGGCCAGAGGTGGGGGAGAAGATTTCTAGGATCTTTCTGCCATTTGGGGAAAATAAGAGGGAATCCAATTGAGACATGGTTCTGGTCCTAAAAAATAAGTTTCGAGTCGACAGCTAAGGGTGGTCACAATTATCCAGGGGTCCTAGGCTGCAGTCTCAGGATATTACATGATGGGGTTAAATCTCTCAGGTTGTAAACCCATAGGGAATTGATGAAACAGGATGAGATTGTAACCTAACCTAGTAATAATGCATGGCAGGGAATAACCTGATCATTATCTACTGTATTGTTACAAATCTGATGGGAGCCTGTTGTTGAAAAAACGGTATGCCAATAGTCCAAAAAGGAAACCAGGATGGGGGTGGGATAGGGGGTGTCAGTACAGCATCATTCTCCAAAGGAGAAAGTATCCTATCCAGGTAATTGTTTTCACTGATCCTATAGAGTTAGGAACATTGGTTTGTCATAGGTTGATTCTATTTACTATCATCATTAGCATCTTTATTAAATATCTGTTATTTGCCAGGTACCATATGAAGAGCTTTTCATGTATTGCTCCATTTAATCCTTTCAACATCCCTAAAGTCTATCTACTCATCTTTTCCCATTTTATAGATAAGGAAACTGAGACTCGGAGAGGTCAGATAACCTGCTCAGGGTTGCAGAACTTTTAAGTCAAGGAACTAGGGTGATAGACTCCTCACACTCCGCTGTACAAGTTATACTTCTCATCTCCAAATAGCTTACCTACCTGCTGACTGTGTACTAGACCTGCCACTTGGGTGTCTCTCAGACATTTAAGAAGGGCCAGAGTAAACCCATCCTTTCTGCTATCCAAATCAGTCTCTCTCCATGTTCCCTGCTCTGTCCAAGCCAAATACAGGCGTTCATGCCTTAGAGTAAACCATCAGGTGATAGTTTCCCCTATAAATTTACCTGTAAAATAGGATTGAATATGGTGGGAGGCAGACATAAGCATTCTGGTCAATTTGTCACTGTCATCATTTATTTCAATTAACTTCCCTTTAGCTATCCCTCGGTTTCCCGTGTGTTTTGGTAGTTTACTTCTCTCCTAAGTCTGGACGCTACACTTCTCCATGGGGTGCAGGGCTAACTCATCTTTGTATCTTCCAGTGTCTTTAGAGAGTGTACTTTTTGCCTCTAATTGAATATCTTAAGGGGCAAGAATTCTAATTTCAAGATTTGACCCCTGAAATGACTTAATATTGAGTATAAATACAGAGACAGGAATTACTGGTGTGACAGAAGGAGAAAAAACTGGCCAAAATGACTGTCAAAGGATATCTGATAGGATTAAAGCCTCACAGATCTGAAAGGGCCAAAAAAGCATTTGGAAATAACAAGCTTGTGTTCATTTCTGAGAGTTAGTCCAGATGGAGGAATAGAACTTTCATGCCTGGTGTGTTGGTCATTTTTGTAGGAGATCCAAGCCCTGTTAAATCGTGCTTGACTGCTAAAGTCAGAGAGTGCGCTTGAACCCTACAAAGCCACTAACTGGTTGTATCTTTCACATTTCAGGAAGATACCTCCCAGGTGGTTGGTCAAGGTGTGGTGGCAGATCAGCAGAAGGCACTGGAGTGCCCAACTGATGACGTATGTAACTTGCACGTTAGGTTTTGCTCTGTTGGAATGATGTGCATTATAAATAGGTTCCAGAAGAAAATAAGGTGATTGCAATGTAATTGGATCCTTTATTATTTGGCAGGAGGTTATAGTATGTCTTACAACCTAAAGTCAACCCACAGCAGTATCACCAATTCTGTGCAAAGTGTGTGGAAATATCCTCTGTACATATCCAGTACCAACACCCTAATCAAGTGTTTAAAAATGAGGCATCCCTGAAAACCCACTTGCACGTAAATTCTGAGAGCACTATGCTTTACATAATGTCATAAATAAAAAAAAACATAATGGGAGAACTTGTACTTTGATAAACGTTAGTGTTTCTTTATTTTGAGTTTCAACTTCTCTTAAAAAACTGTAAACTTCTGTCTGTCAAATTTTTGTTCTTTTGTGGCTATTGGGTTTTTTCTTGTGTTTTTTTTAAGTCCTGATTCTCATTTCTATGTGCTAGTTTATACTTTTGTGCTACTAAAATTTAGTATTACTATATCAACTATTTTTATGTTTAAGGAACTATTGATTACTAGAGCTTACAGAAAATATAAGCTATTTCAAACCTTACCAAAGAAAAGTCTCTTACCTTTGAAAAGTGTCTAAAATTATATGCTAAAGACCTAAACAAAAACAAATAGGTGTAGAGAGAAACTTAAAAATAACCAAATTCTGTTCAACTGAAAACCTGTAAGCAGTTTTTTTAAAGTTGAAAAACAGATTTTTTACTTATATAATGTATTATATTTGCAAATCCTATCTATGTGTTGAGACTTTAAATACTGCTACCTATCTCAAGACATATATCAAACATAACTATAAAATGTTAGAGCTGGGGCAACTCCTAAACATCATCTGGCCTTTCTTTCCTTGCTAAAAAATGGCTCTTAAAGCCTTACCCTTTGGGAAAGTGATTATAAGCCTTTTCTGTGGCTGCAAAAGAGAAATGGCCCAGAGATCAGAGGGCAACACCTGCAGGGAGGCTGTGTCAGCTCATTATGAAGAAACATTCGGCTGTGCCAAGATGGAATAAGCTTCCTTATAGAAATGGAATTTTCCATCCCTGAAGGTTTTCAATCAGAAGCTGTCTGTTCGTTTATTAATATGTTATCAAAGGACATAAAAACATGAATAGCTATTATTAATTGAACTCCTAAGTTGTTCAAATGACAAAGTTTAGGTGTAAGGAGATTAAGTGACTTGCCTGTGGGTACCAGCAAACTTAGCAATTCATATCTTCTTTTGAGTAGTAATTTTTTCCCCTATCGTGAAGACCTGATGAAGTGTAGACCCTTTCCCCAGAAAAACACTGATAAGTATAATTTTGATACAGCCACAGAGGTTTTATAGTTCTCTAAATTCTTTCTGTGGATCTCTTAGAAACCCATTTTTTCTTGGTTAAGAATCCATGGTTTAAGAAATAAGTCTCTCTCCAGATAGTTTTCACAACAATCAAAAAGGAAGGGAGGGAGGGAGGCAAAGAGGGAGGGAGGGAGGGAGGGAGGGAGGGAGGGAGGGAGGAGGGAGGGAGGGAGGGAGGGAGGGAGGGAGGGAGGGAGGGAGGGAGGTCTCTCAACAAAAACCAAACATGAAATATGCCTGGGCTCCACGTGCCTAGGTGCCCGTTTATTTGGTCTCGGATGAGGTGCCAGCATTCATAAATTTTAAAGGCCCCCAAGCAGTTCCTATTAGGAGGATAGGGTTGAGAACTACTGGTTTAGTTAGGTTGGATGACTTACAAAGTCCATTCCAACTCTTATATTCAAATATAATAACATTCAACAGCAAATCCAATCTTTCTTCCCTTTCATACTTAGTAGGTTGGTTTTGTGTCAGTGGGTGAGTCATGGGAGCACATGGTTCATCCATCACCACACCTACCAACAAGAGGGTCTGCCTCTATAATATACTTGTTTGCATATTTCCCTTGGTTTCCATGCACTGTTCCCTTATTTTTTAATTGAGTTAAATTCTACCCGTATCTGTTGGAAACCTACTACGCACAAGGAAATGGGATGCTACATGGAACTGGAATATAAAGATGAGGAACAAACATTCCCTGCTATTATAAAAGTCATACTATAGTAATTGCTGTCTCTTGTGCTTTCCCGTTTTAAAATTCACATGTTTTTTTCATAATTGAACTCTGTATCTTGCATTCACCTTTGTTATTGATGTTCTTTCTTGAGATGATAGAACACTGAAGTTGGACATGAGTACTGGATGAGTTCAGGTTAGGCTCAATCACTGCGAGAAGTTTCTCTTTTACTTAACAGTCTAAGTGTAATCTGTTTGAGGGTGATATGGTGTCTCCATGATGTCACAGACCCAAGCACTTCTTATCTGACTACTATGCCATTCTTTAATTTAATTACTCTATCATCCTCAAAACATGGCATCCATTTTTTGGTCTAAGATGGCTGCTCCAATTATTAACATCCCATCCACTTTCCAGCAAGGGAGAAGGGGAAGGCAGGATCCTTCTCCTTAAGAGAATGATCTGAAAATTATACCATTCATATCTGTTTATATCCTATTGACCAGGACTTAGTCTGTGGACACATCCAGCGTCAAGGAGGCTGGGAAAGTTGATCCTTGTAGAGTAATCAGACATCTAGGTGGTTCCATTACTCAGTGTTCTTCCACTTCTCTCTTTTTAAAATTACCGAAAATACGTATTTCAGTAAGTCTTTTTATAAGTATACAGTCATTATTAAAAGATGGTGATAGAAAAACTACAGGAAAAAAGTGAACATCTGTTCAATTATTGCCTAGCAGCTGCTTGATAAACATTTTAAACTTGTAGCATTCTTCAACTACCAACTTTTAGTCCTACCTCTTCCTCTAATTAGCTGTGTGATTTCAAATATATCACTTACCGTTTGTGTCTTGTTTCTTGATCTGGAGAAGAGAGTAATATCATCTAACTTCCAAGGTTGTTCTCATGATTAAATGAATTCATGGATGTAAAATGTTTTTGAAAACTGGAAAGCACAATACAGATGTACAATAGGTGGCACTGTTTTAGTTGTTACATATGATACAATGCCTTGTACTGAGGCACAACCTTTCACTGACAGAATCTTGAGGTGTTATTGTTCTGGAGCATTTACCTTGATCCTATTTCTAGGCTCCAGGGACAGCCTGGTGCTTCACTGCCTCCACCAGAATCTTCCAGCTGGGGCTGGGCTCCCTCGCTAACTACAGATCCAGAAGGCAGGTCAGGTCACTATCTATATTTATTAACTGCCTGTTATGCGAGCATGGAGTCCTTTTGGTATTTCTTAGTTTTCTAATACTAATCATTGGAGATACCATCAACAAAAATCCAGAATTACAAGTTAATTTTCTGATGCTCCCATAGCAAAGGTCTCTGTACCTTTATTGAATTACAAATTCATTTCCTGCTCTGAATTTCCATGCCTTCAATTTTGCTCTCTCTATGCACTTATTCGCTCACTCATTCATTCATTCATCAAACATTTATGGAGGCCCTACTGTGTTGCAAGTACTGGGAACCAAAGGTGAACAAGGTACTGTTCTTTTAGTTGAGTTAATTGTAATTGGTGTAGCCAACACTTAGTAGGCCTTCAGTAGATGTTTGTCGTTCCTTCCCACCTCTCATGTTGCTCAATTAACGTCCCTGATGCATCATGGACTATTGTGAATGTGTCCAGGAGAGATGGACAGTGTTGTTTGCTCAGAACATCTGCAGCATAGATTCTTTTTCAATGGGCACAGCACAAATTTACAAACTTTGCGTTGATTTCATCAGAACGAGTAGAAATTGTAAAAATGTTTGTTTTGCTTCCCAGCCTCAGCTTCATATCTGACCACAATGATAGAATCTCTTCAGCTTTATTCCTTCTTCCCTTCCGTGATCCATTCTTCACCATAACATTTTAGATGTAAAGCTCAAGAGGAAGCATGGGGAATGGGACACAAATCATCCTAACTTCCTCTTGTTTCCTCTCCCACTCTAAGTTCTTAAAAGGCATTATTGGAGTACACCACTGTTTTGGTAACAGCACAGCAATTTTAAAGTCTTCTCGTTGCCATTCACCAAATTTTTCTTCCTTTTTTAGGCTGTGTGCCAGATGAAACAACAAAAATATTTGACAAAAGTCTCCTTCAGTTCACAAGAGATACCTTTAGCACCAACCCCGTCATACCATTCAACAGATGCAGACTTCACAGGCTATGGTATGATTTCTTTTTATGAGCAGAATTGAATTGACTCATCAAACCTTAGAAAAGCGAGGGATCCTGAAAAGAGCACTGGACTAGGAGTCAGAAAGCTTGGCTCTGTACACCCCTCCTCTGCTTCTTTAGCTTTGAGACTTGGGCAGGTCATTTTACTTCCTATACCATTTTCTTCATCTCTATCATTGGGATTGCCTAATGCTTGTTGAATATAAAAGTACTAGAACAAAAAAAGGCCTTCGGTAAATGCTATTTGAATCTGAAGCTTACAAATTATTCTCTAATCTCTCCAAAAGACTGTGTTTATTTCATGAGTAATATTTCTTAAAAAGCATATTGAGCCAAATTGTTAGCTTTGCATATGTTGATGTAAGCTATTTGAAGACTGTTAATTTTCAGTGCTTAAAGAAATTGGTATTCACTTTCTCTCTTTGAATTCCTGGCTTGAGTTATGATGACTGGCATTTGAAAATAGAACTTCAAAATGAATAATGAGTATTTCCATTTTGCTTTTATGAAATATAAGTCAGTTACAGAAAAATAACAACAACAACAATACTTTAAAACACCATGCTCACCAGTGGCGAAGCATAACACTGCATGAATTTAGTAGGCCTGACACCTTATGGTATTTGTCTTTTACATATGTTTTCATAAATATTAACTTACAAAAAAATTTAGCAAGCAGGTATTATTCTAAAGCACTGGATTTTTACTAAAATACCTGATGAATGTGGTCAGAAAACTGTGATCTCTGGGTCAAATTTGGCCCACCATCTACTTTTATATGGTCTGCAAACTGAAAATGGTTTTCCCATTTTTTCAAAGGTCGAAAAAAAATCAAAATAATATTTAATGAAAATTATGTGAAAATCATTTATGGACATTTTAAAGTTTTATTGGAATACTCATTTGTTTACATATTGTTTCTGGCTGCTTTTACACAATAAAGATAAAGTTGAGTAATTGCAACAGAGACTATATACCTTATAAAGCCCCAAATATTTTACCACCTGACCATTTACTGAAAAAAGTTTGCTAACCACAATGTAGACCAATTGAGTTTTGATAATATATATAGCACGCATTTATACATTGATGACAGAACTTAATCATCCTATAATTTAATCTGTGGAAACTTTATTTAGTCAGTCATCTACTTATGAATCATTTATTGGGGGCTTGGTATGCATCAGGCTTTGGGCTGGATTCTCTGGGGGAAATCAAGCCGAGACCAACTCAGGACTGGCTAGGGTGAGACATAAGTGGAGGAGGAAAGGAAATGCCATCTCCAGTATCTCTTACTATGTGTTCACTCTCTTTTCACTCAAGAGACTAACCTGGTCATTTACAAAAGGAAGATAAACTTTTTAAAGCATCCATGAAACGGTGCCACTGGTATACCTTGTTTTTATTGTTAGTTAATGGGAAGTGAAGTATGAAATACATATGCTGCAAAAAGATCTAGAGACAAATTAGGTTTATAATATTTTACTTCGAATATAGCATTTTTTATTGTTACTGAGTTTGTGTCACTAAATTTCTCACTCTTAACCAAGAGACCATTAGATTAATAAATTCCATGTGGACAGGAACAGCAACTACATGAATGCTACAATATGCCAGACCCTGGGCAGGGTACCTCACACACATTTAGTTCCTCTAACAGCCTATTAGATGGTGGTTACAGCATTTTACTGATGAGGAGTGAGCCTCAGTTTCACCCACCTATTAATTTTCTTCTTGGGAACTCAAATCTATTTCAGCGCCACTCCAAAATCTGTGCCCTTTTGTCACAAAGACTATGATTATTGCTTAACGAGAGCAGAACCGCCCCAGTCTTACCTAGAGCCTGTTTCCTTTTGTTTTCTACCAGGAATTGGCAAACTTTTTCTGTAAAGAGCCAGATAGTAAATATTTAAGGCTTGCGGGCCATATGGTCTCTGTTGCAGCTACTCAACTGTGCTGTTGTAGTGTGATAGCAGCCTTAGACTAGATGCAAATGAATTAGTGAGGCTGTGTTCCAATGCAGCTTTTTTATGGACATTGAAATTTGAATTTCATATAATTTTCACATGTCTTGAAATATGTGTTTTGTTTTTTTTTCTTCAAGCTTCTGAAAATGTAAAAATCATTCTCAGCCCTCAGGTCATAGTCCTCTGGCCCTTGGTTCAAAGAGCTTTGTGGATCTCAACTTGGCCCCTGTACATTTGCTGCAACTCACCAGTAGGGGGCACTCTATTATCAGTCCTTTACCAAATAATATTCCATGTAAGAATCAGTACTCATGATAATCAAACTTTGTTATAAAAAAAAATTACATTCTCGGGAGACTATTATTTGTATAATAGCTTCTTGAGAATAACATTTTGAATTTTTTATTTTTCCGTGGATTAGTTTCAGTCATCTGGAAAATGCACATATGTAGAATTTATGCTAGATAATGGGTACTATTAAACATTTTTACTTAGCCTGTAAATCTCTTCTCCTAGTTTTTAGAAAAACCCAGTCTAAAACAATGGTTTTAAAAAGTAAATCTTTATAAAACAGCAGTAATATTTTTAACAAGCTTTTCAGTTATGGAGTCAGCAATTAATTCTTGAGTGTTGTGCTTATAACACATTTTTTTTCACTGTGTACATTTGGGATCATTTTTAGGTATATTTTATTTTCAATTACATCATTGCTTTATTGATTAAATACTTTATAATCTTAATTCATATGATGTATTCTAATTGGAAGGATTTAAGCACTGTTGATAAATGTTTTATAACATAACTCAGAATCTTCTGTCATAACCAGTCTTTATTCTCATTATAACATGTCTATGTGTGCTTAATTATTTAATCATCTTAAATTTTCCTATACCAGTTTTCATGGTGTATTTTAAGATTAAAAGATTTACAAACTAAAATAAATTATTTTGGAAGGGGGTGGTAGTTATTGCTTTAATCTCAAAAGTGTCATAAGAATATCATGTTTCTTCATGCCTGGGTAAATGGGCAGTAATGACCCAGCTTTTTCCTTCATGTTGCTTGGCAAGAAAAGAGTGAAATGATAAACACATAAAAACCATGCACTCTCCAAGTATGGAGTGTGCAAGCTGAGCTTCACCTCCTACTTGCCAGTCATTTTGTGTTCAATCCTTCTCCAGGTGGTTTCCAGGCTCCTCTGTCCGTGGACCCTGCCACGTGTCCCATCGTCCCTGGCCAGGAAATGATTATAGAAATATCCAAGGGACGTTCAGGGCTTGGTCTCAGCATTGTGGGAGGAAAAGACACACCCTTGGTAAGTTTCTAGATGTGAACTATATCTGCTGTCACACTTGGTTTGGAGCCTCATTATGGCCATGTGTCACTGTTTGGTATAGTTGGTTTTTTCATGGTATGGGAAAAAAATATAATTATAAATGGATACGTATCCATATTCTGGCCAGCTTTCAATTTTTTTCTCAGTGTTTAATGTTTACCAGGATCTTCTCCATCTAGGATGGTGAATATTTTTTGTAAATGCTTATTAGACCAGCAACATCACAGCAGCATTTAGAAATATTATAACAGTTTCTAGGATGGTGCCTGACACATAACAATGTGTAAATATAAGTGTGAACTATTGTTATTATCATAATAATTATTATTTAATGGAATGCTAGATAAAAGTATATGTCATTTATTCCACCCCAACAATTTAGGCTTTGCTTTATTCTGACCATGGTCACATCCACTCAAAATGTTTTTTTAAAAATTGGTGTAGAATGTTAGTTTTGGCTTGGATGATAGATCTTTGATTATTTAGTACCTTTAGATTGTCACTAATCAGTAGTGCCATTAAAATGTAAAACTTCGTGTGTTTTGATTTACTCCAAATGTGATAATCAATGCATATATATTTTGAATAGGCAATGTGTGCACATTATACAGTTAAATTGACACAAAAGGATATAAAGTGAAAAATAAATACCGCTTCTACCCTTTTGCCCTAACCTTGCCCTCTACCTCTACCCCCAACTCCAATCAGGGCCTCTCCCTAGAGACAATCACTCTTATTAGTGAACATGTTTTTAAATGAATATTTTCATATTTCTTTTGCCTGTTATATTTAGTAAGGAATAAATTGAATGTGTCAGATTTACAGATAAAAATAAGTATGACATGATCCGTAAAATAATTCTTTCTATTTTTGGTGGTAATATAATGTTTCTGTGTTAGTACTATTGAGGGATGGGGAGACCCTTTCTATTTTTCCGTAACAAATACCAACCCCCTAAAGCACTAGGCAACTCAGAAACAGCATACGACTATACTATAGAAACCTGGGTCTTGATGCCTTCTCTGTGTTTCCTGGTCATGGGCCTTCTCTGTCCTACTCTCCAGCCTGACCTGGAGAATCCCGTTGTTCAGT